>NC_049183.1:5106071-5738928 GCF_009769625.2 Cygnus olor
GGTTTCAGGCATGTCAGTAAAGTGCTTCTGCTAAAAGGACCGGGGCTGATGTGGTGGTGGAAATCCTGGAGGCTTCAGAGCCAGCACCTGTGGTAATGGAGGAGGGAGCTTACGCTTGTCTGGTTTTTTCCAGAATCAGGAACTGGACTTTTTTTTTCATGTATGCTCGTATGCGTTTGGTGTCGTTTGGGTGTTACGGGATCAGTCTGACCTAATGCTTGGAGGGAGCCTGGTCTGATGGTCTCAGGACGGGGAGAGAAGTGAGGGAGCGGGGTGTTGGTTGTGGGCACGGCTCCGGGATGGGATGCTGCTCCCTAGAGCTGGGCCGGGGAGAGGGGCAGCAACAAGTGCCTTGCTCTGTCTGGCCCTGAAAATCTCAGGTATCCTCCGCCGTCCCTCCTCCTCAGGGCATGTTTTGTCAGAGAGTCTGAGGAAAGGCAGGAGGCCGCTGTGGAAAGCTTGCAGGCTCAGCTGAACCCCCACACCATTGGTATTTCTCTTCTTCCTCATGCGAGCCTGTCTGGAGAAGGGAACATTGCGGTGCTGAGCAAAACTCCACGCTGCCAGCCTTTAAGTGTGGGCTGGTGGAATTGATTTGGTTTAGCTCCCTGTCTTGGGTTTGAGGTCTGGCGTCGGCAATTAGTGGGGGAATGGGCAGGGCTGCCTTGTCTGGGTGCTCACCCTGTCCCTCCCTGATGAGCAGAGAATTGATCAGCTGCAATTTTCGGTAAAGCCAGGGAGAAGAAAATGCTCCTGATGTTGCTCGAACGCTGCCAGCAGTGGGAAGGTTTCCCTCCTCCGCAGAGGTCTCCGCAGGAGGAAGTGAGAAGTTCCTAAACCATGCTAAAGCAGAAAACCTTAGCCTGGCGAGGGCAGAGATTTGCACTGGGAAACATCTTGGTGAGAACACGTGAAACCATCTCCCACATTGTACCTTGCAGCCTCTGCGGGTTCCCCATGCTTGCCCCTTCTCTTCCCCTCCAGATCTGCTTTGTCAGGGGAGAGCTCAGTCCTCTTGGTGGGGAAGACTGCACGGGGCAAGGTTTGTTTTCAGCAGTCCACAACCCAGGCATCTTTTCCAAACAGAGTGAAACGTTGAGCTAACTCACCCTGTGGGTCTGTCACCTCCTGGAGGTGTCTGGGGATGGTGAACGGATGCCTCTGGGAATGTAGGCAGCCTTTGTAAGAAGAAACTCAAAACTGGGGCTTGGTTACTGCCCATCATCGGGTCTGCCATGATGCTGTACAGGGTCTCAGGTCCCCGGAAAGCAAATCATCTTGTGTCATCTGCTGCATTCAGGCAAGCAAGCCTGGAAGGTGAGGTGCAGGGCTGCAGCTCCCAGAAGCAGGAGCTGGTCTGTGAGGGGGCTGATGCTCAGCCCTGCCTCATGCTAGGTTCCTGCCTCTTTTCATTGGAGAAATGAAATAATCCCTTCTGCAAACCAACCCCCTAGCTAGCTCTGGTAGGATGTTTCCTCTCCTAACTCTCTCTTCCAGGTGGTGTGGAGTGCTTTGCACTGTTCTGCATCGACTCCTCCCTGCCCCATGTTGGTGCCAACTTCACAACATCTCAATGTGTGTGTTCACAATGGCAGAAAACACCAGCGATACAGCAGAAAGCAGATGTTGGATGTGTGGGAAGGGGCTCTGTGCCTCGTAGGCAGCAGCCTGTGCAGGACCCCGCAGTGCTGGGGTTTGTGCTCAATATATGGGGGTGTTTCTCTGTGTGAACTAAGTCTTAGAGGTGAACAGTTCCCCGGCACCTGGTGTGCTGGCTTTGCACAGGTTAAAGCTCGTGTTTCCCTCCTGACTGCCTACTCGAGTTGTCTGAGCTACTTCGCTGCTCTCAGTTCCAACCTCTCACGTCCACCTGCCCTTGTCTCTGCCCTCCCTGGTTTCTCCCCCATCCCCAAGCAGGGGAAAGGCTCAGATGGAGAGCCACTTTATTCCCATGTCCTTTCAGTGCACAGGGGAGAGCAGCAGCCAAACCAAACTGAACGCTGGTCTCCCCGCATTGCAACTGGAGACTCTTTTTGTTGTTTATTTGTTGCTGATTTGTATATTCATGATTGAACCTGCAGCTGTCCAGCGCCTGGAGGATTTGGAGTGAATTAGAATGACAAGAGACATGGTCTTTATAAAAAAAGTAATCATTTTTCCCTGCACTTAGCATTTATCCCCTTTCAAAGGGTCTCTGTGTGACGCAGATTTGCTGCACTTTCATGCCGGGACTGCAGGGAGATGGCTGGATCTTGCAGTCCTCTTTATTTCTGTGGCAGACGTGGGTGTGATGACGCGGGAGGAAGGGGCAGTGTGTTAAATGCTCTGATAGTTTTTAATGGTGTCAAAGTCTGCCATTTGAATTGGGACTTTCATGCTAGGGAAGAATTGAAAAGGGAAGATGGGCGTGAAAATCAATGCTGTGGGCCTCCGTTCCTCCTCAGCGTCCCTGTCGCAGCGCTTGTTCATCTCCTTCCCCCTGGTCCTGCTTCTCCTCCCGCCGGAGCTTAATCCTCTGCTGATGGCATCCGTGTGTTGCCATGGAAATCGGCAGGGCTGGTCGGGTGCCTCCCTGCCGCCTGGTGCTAGGGAGCCCGGCTGGGGATGTGGCGGCCTGGGCCGCTGGTGGGCACCGCCAAGGCTGGAGGCTGACGTGTCCTGCGGTGGCAGGGCCTGGGTCGTGGCTTGGTGTCCCTGTGCAGCACACTGCAGCTGTGTCTTAGACCTTCTGCTGCAAGCCCTGGGTTTATCAGTTGTAAGAAATGTTGGCCTGTGCTGCACATGGGAGCGTGGGTGACCAGTGTCCCGGTCTCCCCATGGCTGCTGAGGCCTGGCTTCCATGACCACGAGGCCCTTCCAGCTCATCTTCCTAGGAGCTGTACCCTGCATCCATGCTACCGTCGCCCTCATGTACGATTCTTGTGGTAAATGAGCCCACAGCTCAACATAAAGCGTCCTGACGAGACCTCAACTTTTGCTCCTGGCCATCCTGGAGGCCAGGAGACCGCTGTGAGATGCGTGCCCATCGAAGTCCCCAGGGATGCTCCAGACCTCTCTTTTGGGTGCTGTGCTGGCTCCTGGTCCCTTCTGAGGGCAGTGATGGGCACGGCTGCTCAGCCCTCCTTCCTGGCACGGCAAGAAGGCTTTTTAGGGAGTGTTGGTGACGGGGGAGTAGCTCAGGACAGGCCATGGATCAAGGCTGTGCTGCTGCCAGGAAGGGTGTCGGGGGACGCGTGGCCTTCGTGTTGCGTGATGGCGGCAGGGGGCCCTTGGACACATCTTGCAGGAGCTGCATGGCCAAGCCCAGAGGCCAGGCCTGTGGGTGAGGGCAGCACCCCATAAATGAGACATGAGGGGCACGTTGGGGCACCGGCAAGCGCTGGATGTGTGGTGCAGGTGTGCCTGCAGGGCCCCGGGACTGGCTGGAAGGAGATCCAGTGCGTCTCAGTCATGCCCGGGGGAGGCAGGACACAAAGCTGAAACGTGCTGCTGGCCTCGGCTTTGCTGTCAGCTTTTGAGGCCGCTTGCTCCTGCCTGCCGCAGCTCAGGGCGGCTGGCAGCCATCGTGCCAGTCAGGCTGCCCCTTGGGAGGCGGGTTGGTACTTCCAGTGGTTCACTTCCTATAGGGGAAAAAAAAAATCATTTGCTTGATGTGATTGTAAAGCAAAAAAGGACTGGACTGAATGGAAAAGCTAGCAGTCATGTAAGAGGAAGAACAACCTGGAAAGTGGGTTTATTTCTGTGTCTTATAATAGAAAAGCAAAGCAGATTCTGGCTGTGCATTCATCCACCTGATTTAAATGAAGCCATAAAACGTCAACATTTCCCAATAAAAACTCTTGACAAAGTAGCTGCTAAGCTCTCAGAAGCAAAATATTCTTTGAATTAGATGCAGGGCATGCATTTTGGCAAAGGCAGGCTGAGTAATCCTCTGAGCTAATTTTTTTCCCCCCTTTAAATAGCACATTTAGAAGATAAAGTGGAAGAAATGTTATTTGATAGTTTCCCTCTTCCAGAGGGGAACCACACGTAGGATGTGTGCTGCTTCACTGTGTGGGGGGCGTTGCGTATGGGTTTGCAGGATCCTCGGTGGCGGGGCTGTGACATCGGCACGTGGCTTTGCGGTGGGCTCTGGGGAAAGACCAGGGCCACAGGGAGGCTGCTCCTCATCCACTTTGGAAGAGTTGTGCCTTGTCAGGAGCTTGTTTGTCAGTGCAAAGTTTGCTCGATTGCCAATCCAGAGGAGATAAAGTAGTTTTACAGAGATTTATGGGCATAATAAACTATTCAGGGAGATTTATGGCACATCTCGCTGTGTTCAGTGAACCTTTAAAAGGTTTATTGGATGAGAATATCGTCTGCCACGGACAAGTCCTGTGTGGTGGTGGAGCAGTTGGGTTTGTTGTGCTGCTGGTTTGAAATATTTCAGTTCATGCCATTTATTTGCCAGCTGGTGCCTCTTCCCGGAGGCTGTCCACGGACGAACTCCATAAACCTGGTGGAAACTGTGCCCTGTGCAAGGGAGGGGAGCAGTGCTTGGTCGCTTCTCTCAGTTTTTGTCCAAAAAGGAGAAATGGGAAGCCGAGGGAGATCAGCTGAAAAAATGCATTGCAGAGCACCTTGTGCAGTACCTGCTGGGGTTGTTTTCTGGTGTCTGTGAGCTTAAAATTGGGAGAAAATGGATTTATGGGCTCAAGCTGCTGACTTGAGGGTTTCTGAGGGTGCAGGTGTGCTCACACCTTCCTGCCAGCAGCTGAATCCCTGGGGTGGGTAATACAAAAAATAAAGCCCTGTCTGTCCTCGGAAGGAAGGAAAGGGGTGGAAGATGCAGAGGCTGTCAGAGGAAAGGGGAGCGGGGTGGTGGGACGGCCCCTGAAACCGTCTCCGTCTGTGTCCTTAGAGCACATCTGGAATAATCCAGGGTTCTCTGCAGAGGGACCTGGGCCTGTTTTGCACAACTGGTAAGAGATCTCTGAGTGAAAGGTGGAAAACTGCAGATTCTAACAAATACAGATATATAAAGTAATATATTAGTCTGTATAGATATAGACTGTATTAGTCTGTGTAGATATATAGACTAATATGCATGCAAATGGGAAGAATACCAAATCCCATATTATTTTTAGAGAATTATCACCTAGATTCTAAGTTTTGCATGAATTTCGTCTGCTCAGTGTTCTCAAAAACCTTGAAGGAAATGCCCCCTGGGCTTTTAGTCAGGTTGTGGTTAGAAGCTGCTTAACAGTTAACTTTTAAGTGACTATAGAAAATACCAAAACCTCACGTTTATAAATGGCATCTCTAGTTCATTAACTCTCACGTGTGTTGTTGTTGTTTTTTTTTTTTCCCCTGTAGATAGCCTCTTCCATGTGAGCTGATCCTTTTTTGTATAATATCTGTGCAGTGTGTGCAGTTCTTACCGAGGAGCTCAGGAGGGAAGGACAGAGCCGTGTGGGGTTTCTGTAGGGAGCAGGGCACTGTTGGACTCCGTGGTCTGCTCCTTGTGGGGGGTCCCAGCAGCTCCTAGGGAAGCAGCACGGTGCCTCCACCCCTCTCTTCATCCTCGGGCAGCCTGAGCCCCACTTGGGGTGCCAGGGCTGTACAGGTGATGGTCGAGGTCTGTGCCGTGCAGTGGTCCCAGCCCCTTCCTTGCTGTCCCCAGCACAGCAAGGTCCCTGTGGGGCCTCAGGGCTCTGCTTCTAGGAGGCTGCAGCCTGGCCTTGTATGTTCTTGCTTTCCCCAGCCATGCTTTATATCCCAGTCAAGCGTTCAGCATAATTAATTGCATTGATTCTTGCCTGCAGCTGGAGGAGTTTATGGGGATTGGCATTCCTGTCCCACCTCTTGCTTCGGGCTGTGAGAAGCAGACGTGAGCAGGAAGAGGGAGGCAGCCGGGGGGGTTCTGCTACGTCCCCACTCATTATCATGGTTACCCAAACACAAAGCATGGAGATGGGCTTCAATTCCCAATCGTGTTCCCAGTCCTTTTGTGCGGACAGGTGCTCTCCAGGTCTCTCTACACCAGTATGGCTAAGTTTCCTCTCTGCGTGTCCTTTGTGTGTCATGAAACCTGCTTCTTCTTCTTCTGGACTCGTTGAGTGAGGGAAAGCTGGAGCTTCGTACCCTGACACTCCACACTGGGATCGTGATTTTGCATCGCGGTGTCCTTCCGTTTGGTTCCAGCTTTGCAGGCACGGTGCCCCGCTGCCCTGCGTTTTTGGGCCGGTGGGCCAGCAGGTGACAGAAGTGTGCCACCATGCCACCATCTGCTTGCTGGTTTGAGAGGCTTTCGAGAGGAAAAGATGCTGTAACACACTGCTTCTCCCTCCCGGTCTGTTTTTCCTTCTTTATATGAATTCGGCCTATAAAAGGGTTTTTCTCCTTGCAATAAACAGGGGTTGTACGAAATGCCAAGTATCTGGTGGTCTCTGCAGAGGGTTCAGTGTGTGCCTTGTAAAGAAACATCGTGGTGGTTTGCTTTTCTCATGTTGTCACGTCTTCCTTCAATTATGGGATAAATATTAATACCACAGCCACCCACTAACCAGTCGCTGCCTGCCATGTCTTATCTTCCCATCTCTGTGCCATTGGAACAACTTTACAACACCCTTAAGTTTAAAACAAACACACGCGAAAAACAGTCCCTCTGGATATATTAGAGCTGACCAGCAAATGTGCATTTCATTACTGAAAGTATGCTGGTAGACCTAGAGGGGCGGGCGAGCCAAAGGGAAGCAGACCTGCAAAAGGCTTTGGTACGAGATAAAATAGGAAAAGTGTTTTGTTTTTTTTTTTTTTTCCACCCCTCCCCTTTCTCTCTTGATTCCTCCTGCTGCGAATTCCTGGTTAAAGGCTTGCATATCTGAGGGAAGCCCGGGTGCCAAGTGGGAAGATGCCTTGCACAGCGTAGGGCTGGGAGCAAATCAGCGTGCTGCGCGAGGAGCGTCGCGTGCTTTATTTCTGTTTGTATTTGTGTTTTTTGGTTTTTTCCTTAAAGGCGTCAGCTCTTGGATGGGAGTGCTGGGGGTGGATCGCTGCTTGGCACGTGTCCCCATCATGTGGTCCAGAGCCCGGCCAAGGTCCCGTGGTGGGAGCAGAGCGTCCGTGGGCTGGCGCCCTGGGGGGACATCACGGACGGGGTTTCCTGCTCCGGGTCCTGCCGTAAGGAGGAGGAGGAGGAGGAGGAGAAGGAGGAGGAGGAGGAGTGCTCACAGTGCTGGGGCTCCTGGAAAAAGGGCAAAGCAGCTGGTGGTGGGTTGGGGCGGTCGGTGCAGAAGGTCAGGGCCAGCGAGGCCGTGCTGAAAGTGTCCCGTGCAGCCCCTGCGTGGCTCATCTGCCACCAGCAGCCCCCATCGGCACCTCCCTGCGCATGCAGTTGGTGGGTAGGGTTTTGAGGTCAGCCTGGCTGTGCAGATGTGTCTCTGGTAACAGCCAGCCCTGCGTTTATACTGCTTGGTATGGATTACAGACGCCAGGGCTCCCTTTTCGTTCCTTCTTGGTGGGCTTGGCAGGAGAAGTGCTCGCCTTTTCCAGTGGGATTTCGGAGGCGTCCGTTAGTTTGCAGTGCTGATGATATCTTCTGGTGCTTGGAGCGGTTTTGTTGTCTGAGTCCAAGCCCTGTGCTGGCCTTTGATGTGCAGGGGAGGTTGGGCCAGAGCTGATCCCTGTGGGCTTCAAAGAGCTGCCCGGCAAAGAGGTGTGTAAAGAGTTATCTTTTTATTTTACGAGAACTGTTTCGACGTTGGATGACTGGCTTGTTGTTAACATGGAGCGAGGATTTTTATTCAGCAACGTCCACACATCCGACTGCCTCCCCTCCAAGAAAAACATGGCTGGATGTCTCACCAGCTCCACCAGACTGGTCTCACGGAGCAAAGCCCGGCTGGTGGCTTTGCAGGGAGTGTTTTTACATGTGAGAAGATGAGTCACCATCGGCTGCCTGGTCAACAGCAAGCATGTGTGTTTTCACTCTTTTTCTGGGCTTAAAAGAGACGTTCTAACCGTACCCCCTTTTGTAGATGAAAAAAAAAAGGGTGGAGAACCCATACTGGAACAAATTAGGGAAAACTCCTCCATTCCAGGCAACGTTAAAGAACATTAGCAGGTGCACTTGGAAGCTCTGAAGTCAGTTCTTCACAAACCTTCCAATGGACGTCTCTGCCCTCTGTCTCCAGTGCCCTGGGCTTTCTGTTGGCATCACTCATGAACCGGTGTCAGGAACTTCGTGCTTTGTATTTAGGCTAACCACTTACAATTTTATCCAGTATAAAGAGGAATATTATAAGGTAGACTTTACTCCAAAAGAAGAATGCTTTCAACATGTTAGCTGCTGCGGTAGGGTACTTGTGGCACAGCTTGGAGCTGCAGCAGCTCTCTTCCTTTGTTCCTATTTCTCCAGGTTCTGTGGGGTGCTGGCAGCCTGAAGTCAAGTCAGTGATTGCTTTTGATCATGGTTAAGGACAAACTAAACCAAGGAGCGGGCAGGGGAGCAGGCACCTTGCTAGGCTTCAGGAGAGGCGAAGTGGACAAAAAAGCCCCCACTGCAGGCGGGTGCGCATGGAATGGTGAAAGCAAGTCAGGCGTCCCGATCCCTTCCCGTGTCACAGGGCTCCTGGAGGCAGAGGCATTGCCCTCGCTTCTGCACTCGCTTCTGGTCCTTCCCAGCACCGCTTGGCTTCGCTCTTCAGGCTGCACCCCGGAGCCTGTGCTGAAGGTTTTTGGTGTTTAGACAAAATGATTCAAAAGCAGTAAATGAAAGCACGCGTGTGCACACACGCAGAAAACCAAAAAACCACAACCCCAAGACAAAATGCTTTGCCACGCCGGGGGCTGTAGGTGAGGAGGAAAGCAGGTTTCAGAAGGGGATCGGACAGCAAGAACATGAGCTGCAATAAAAATGGTTTGAGGGAAAGCTAAAAAGGCTTTGGGGAGAGCTGTGGACCTCGTGCACTGGAGTTTGAGCTGACCTTTTAAGTACCAGAGGTCAGGAAAAAATATCCCCCGGGGGCAGGTTATCCCATAAATGCTACTTCGTGGCTTCCCGGACCCTGCACTTGAACCAGCTGCTGCTTGGCCACTGTGCAGAGGAGATGCTGACCCAGGCAGACATCGCTTGTTGTCCTGTCCTGGGGATTTTGGATTTCTCTTCCATTTCTGGGAAGGTGCTTGTTCTGAAGATCCAGCAGGACAACTTGTCTATGCCATCGTCCCCTGCGCCGCATCCTCTCTTTGATCTCTTTGAAGGGCACGTGCCCTCACTGCTGTTTGGACATCTGCACCAGCATCTGCTGCTGGTGGGCTGCTGGGAGAAGCGGGCTCGTTTGGCTGAGGACTTGCTGGAGCTCATTTTGAGGTCCCACGTGGCTGCTGCAGGCTGTCCAACCTGAGCAGCAGCAGCAGCGTGTGGAAAACTGTGCTTTCAGCCGTATGGTCAGGACGTGTTTAATTTGCTCTGTTTTCATTTGTCAGGCCCTGAACGGGCACATCGCTTATCTGTGCTGAAGTTACCTGCTGCGGGTGGGGTTTAGCTGAAACCGGTGAGGACTGGGTCACTCTTGGCCACGTACAAACTGATTTGCGACTCCTGTGCATCAGCACAAGGCCCAGTAAGCCGCTGCGTGCTTGGTGGCAGGCTGTGAGCAGTCCCAAATTCCGCTTCTGCTGCATTTGTTCAAATGAACGTTTGTAATGCTGGGTGCAGAGCTCTCGCCAAAGCGCTTCTTAATGTTCGCCTGCAGAATGTGATAAGGTAGTAATCTGCATTCCTTAGCAGTTTTATTTAAAGTGAAGTAACTTAAGATTCATAATGTATCTCTCAGTATGCACCTGGACCTGACAACTCCAAACTTCCAAATTCAGCAATGTCCTTACCCGGATGAAGCAGTGCAAGCACCGGTCGTGGAGCTCTTGCTGCTGGGTTGCCCTTGGCCTGGCTGGGCCAGTCCCAGAGCTGCAGCGGGGCCGTGGCCAGTGCCAGCAGGAGGTGCCATGCTCTTTCTTTTGGTTTTGGAAGGAGGTTTCTGGTGGGGGGCTGCTCAGAAGCAGGCATTCTGGTTGCTTTTTGCTGTCAGTGAGGTTGTAGTTGTGCAAAATTGTATTGGATGGAAGTCATGCTGGGACCAACCTGCATGGGGTCAGCAGAGCCCCCTCGGGCACATTGCCATCAGCTGGCTTTTCCATGGCCTTTCTCCTGCGTGCACTGATAGAAAGGGGAAGGTTTAACCCCTGAACCAGCCTGGAGAACATGCAACAAACAGCCCTTCCTTCTCCTTGTCCCCTCCTTTCATACCCTCTAGCACATCCCTCCCCACTGCCAGCCCGTTTCGGGGCGCCAGGCTGCTGAGGGGACAATGTTGGGTTCTCCCCTGCAGTGGCTGGGCCGATTAGCTCAAGTCATTGCAAGCTGAAATAGATTGCTTGGACTAAGGGCAAATTGGGGTTTGTAATCTGGCTGCTCGTAGCAGCAGCTGCTGAATGCTGCTCTCTTTTTACTGGAAAATTATTTTAAAAGGAGCAGAGAAAAGCCCCACGCCTGCAGCATTACACTGGAGCACCTTTCCCAAAGGCATGGAAGGAGGGGCATGGCGAAGGCTCGGACCTCTCTGAGGACAGAGCCCTCTCCTGCTTGACCCACTGGGGTCAAGCCTCCTGGTCCAAGGCCTCTCCTCCTGGGCTTGCGGGAGGGCTGTTAGCATCCCGCTTCTGACAGCGGTAGCACGCAGATGGAAGCAGCCGAAGGACTGGTAGCAGATGGGATTTTCAGAAGCCAGCTCCTGCTTTGAGGATGCAGGACGTGGCAGCAGTGCAGATCTTGCCATTCCCAGCGTATGGCGTGGGGAGAAGCGCGCGAGCCGTCTGGGGAACTGAGGACTCAGCCCTTGATGCCCTCGTGCCTGTTGGGAGTGGTCCCCAGCTACTGGTGTCCTCTGAGACATGCAGTTTGGTGTGTCGTAGCTGAGGAGCCCACGGTGACTGGGTCTGGTATTGTCCAAGCCAGGTTGGTCACTGCTGGTGTTACTGCATAAGATGAAATCCAGAGCGACCATCAGACCCCGTGTGACTGTAGCCCTAGTCTACATGGTACCCTTTTGGTGTGTTCTGCCTGCATCTTCCCTGTTTTCTTCTCCCCAATTCCACCATATTTTAGTTATTTTTCTATGACGAACAGGGTGCCCTACTTTACAGCCTTCCCAAATCTCCTTTTGTGATGAGACGCACGCGTCTCTTTTTATGAAGGTAGAAGGGGTGTCATTTTCCATGGGCTGAACCACAGTGTCCCTGTCTGCATGCGAGGCGGTGTCTCAGCGCTCTCTCCCTGTATCTGTTTTCCCAAATGCCACCATTTCTCATGGTTTAACGCTTTTGCTTCCCATCTGCATCTCCTGCCATCTGCTCCTCCTTGCTCTGGGCAGGAAAATGAACATAGAGGTGCAACCGCAACAGTGCGAGGTGGAGGGCTGGTGCCAGCCGGGGGTCTGGCGCATTTTATGGGGTTTCCCCCAGCAAATATGTTGCGCGCTGGTGTCCTAATAGGGCTGCAAAAGCTGGTGCAGGAGAAAAGAGATTTCTTCAAGGGACACCAGTGCCAAAGACAGGTCTGGAGGCTGTCCCCTGCGCCGTGCACTTGGCTGCGCTGCCCGAAGGTAAGTACACGTTGGCATCCCGCAGGGGGAAGTGAGCTCAGTGCCCTGCCTGAGACCACACGTACGGCGAGACCAGACTCTGAGTCTCCAGGTGCTCCGAGCCTGAGTTTGACTCACCAGTCTGCTGCGCTGCCTGTGGGGAGTTCCCTCTGTGAATATATATTGGTTTTAATTAATCATCCTCCCTTAGAAAGTTTGTATATAGCTGCTTGTGTTACAAGGCGACGTGTGAGCGGGGTAGCTGCGTCTCAGTGGGTGTGTTACCCTACAGAAATATCTTTCTATAAATAAACAGATAAAGGGATCGCTGCTACAGGACGTCCCTGCAAACGAGCTCTCAGTATGTCTGCAAACCCTCTCGCATAAATAACCTCATTCAACAAATTAAGGGGCTGAAGGGCCCGACTGGGCTGGGTACGGGGTGCTGGGGGTGGCCCAGCACCGGGCACTGCGCCTTCCCCCGGGCCGGGGTGATGCCGGCTTTGCCCCCACCGTGCTGGGGTGGTCCAGCCCCTGGCACTAGGCCTTGGGCAGAGCAGGCATGCGATAGTGTGGTGCAGGGGGAAAGGTCTCCTGCCGTCCTGAGGGGCTTTTTTGCTGGGCTCGCTGCTCCCATTCCCAGCTTTGCAGGGATGCGGCAGTGTCTGTGGCTCGGGAATTTGGGCTGCTTGCAGGCTCCCAAGGCTGGGTGTGCGTGGGGGGGCTGATGCTGGGGCTGCCTGGGCCACGGTTTGAGTGCAGTCGTTTCCGAGCATCTCTGGTTTTGTCCCAGAGCTACGGGGTCATGAGCACAGCGCTCTGGTCCCAGCAGCACCGTCGCCGGTGTGTCAGGGGAGAGCCGGCTTGGAGCACACCACGGGAAATCCAGGTCTGCTTTGGGAAGCGGAGCTGAACTTTAAGAAACACCAGTACAGGGTCAATTCAGAAAGGCAAAATGAAGATGCTGCTTCTGGAGAAGTCTGAGCCAGTTCTGCTTCTCTGCCCGTTCAGTGCAGGTGCTTGTGCCACTGCAGCATGGAAACGATGCCCCTGCCTCAGGCCTGAAGCAGAGCCTGGGCACCGGTGCGGGGCCGCTGCGGGCCTGGAGAGTCGAGGCATCCTGGTGGTGCCCAGCAAGCGAGGAGGGAGCGAGCAGCGGCTCTGGAAAGGCTCCTTTGGGAAGGTGCTGGAAGCAGTGCCGCCAGCTCGGGCTGCTCCCGGGCTGCTCCTGCTGGGCTTTTGCTGCTGGGAGGTGGCTGCGACACAGGGGCAGGCTGCTCCTGACCCCCTCGCCTGTGGTTGAGCTCGTGGTGGCATTTGCTCCCTTTTAGCGACCCGTGTGTGTCTGTCTGTCTGTCTGTACGCTGGGGAGCACTCTTGCCTCTCTGTGCAGATGCTCGGAGCGAGCGCTGTGTTACGCGCTCGTCCCACCCCAGCGCGTTCGGGACTCCCAGCGAGACTTTTCCATCGGCGGGACAGCTTTCTGCCTGCCATCTACACACTCGTTTAGAAGCGGTTATGTGGACAAACTGGAACTGCGGCCGGTAACCATGATTTATCTGCAGCAATGTGTGCCGGAGCGGCTCCATCAGATGCTCTTCCCCAGCTAAACGCGTTTGTCTGGGGGCAGAGGAGAAGAGCTGGCGTTACGGGGGAGAGCATCAGCTGTGAAGTTAGGTGATTATGGGTCATTTTGAAGATATTTTCCCTAAGCAATTGTTTCATTTGGGGATGCGAGTTCTCAGTGGGAAGAAGTGAAGAGTCACTCTGACTCCCTTACCTTTCATGTGTGAAACTTCAGCAGCAGAAATGCCTCTTTTTCTTTCTCATTTCTTAAAAGAGAGAGGAAGGCAAGGGAGGTTAGGATGACCCGTGCGGTCGAGGAGCTGTGGAGCACCTCTTCAGAAGACCTCACACTCAGTTTCTTCGCTGGAGCTGCAGAGCTCGGCCCGGGCGCTTTGCTTCCTCGTGAGCCTGCATGGAGGCAGGCGGTCCCAGCCGTGCTCTCACTCGCTGAACGCCCACCGGGACCCCTGTAAGGGGTGGCTGTGCCCCCCCGTGCTGAGGCTGGCCACGAGCCGTGTTTGGGCTGGCTGGGGACAGGCACCCAGCTCCGTCTCCACTAATGACTGGTGCCTCCTGGACGAGGGGGTTGTTTGAGGCTGGGTTTTGTTCCTTGGGTGCACTTTTCTGCCTGAAAAAAAAAAAAAAAAAAAAAGATGCTGTGAGCACAGGCGAAATTCAAATGACCTGTGGTTCATGGCTAGCTGGTTTGACTTTGCTTCTCAAAGCAGACACAGGTTTGGGCTCGGGGTTGGTGACCACAGGTGTTGCTACCCTGCTGGGCCTGGGTGGGTGTGTGGCAGCTGGCTAAACCCTCTGCCCTGGTTATACCAAAGGCATGAGATAAAACCAAAGACCTGAGATTAGAGGGGCTCTGACGCTGCTGGTTGGTGAGCCGGGATGGAAGCAGCAGTCCCGAGCCTGGCATTGAACAGCTGGCACCTGAGACCGGTTCTGCTGACCACAAAATGCTTCCTTGCAGCTCTGGGAGAGCAAGTGGGGAGGCTTATCTTGCTCTTTTTTTGTGTCTGAGCACACGCAGCACACTTGTCCGCTCTTCAAACAGCAAGGAGAGGAGATGAGATGTTTTTTTCCTGTGCCAGTGCCATTTGGGGCAGGAAGGACCAGCTTCTTGAGCCTGCCTGCTAGTGCCAGCGATGCAGAGGAGCCAAGCCGGTTTACGTGGTCCCCAGCTGAGCGCGTGGGTCTGGGGACCTGATGCTCTCCATTCCTGGAGTTTTCCAAATGCCGTTCAGCTTCTCCTGGCTATTCCAGGTACCTTTTGAAGAAGGTCAGTGAGCAGAACGTGTACCCATGCGTTAACCCCATGCACGGCGTGTCATCTACATCGCCACAGGGCGGCTGAGCACGCGTCGCTGCAAGCACGGGAGCGGCCTGCTTGCAGGGAACGAACTCACCCTGCGCTGCTGCAGCCCGGAGGCTGGGGGGTGGCCAGAGGGACCCGGCAGCAGCAGGGCTGCTCCTGCGGTGGCTGGGGAGGTGCCAGGCGCCGTCCTCGGGAGAGGTCCTGGGGCTCCTGCACGTCCCGAGACCTGGCGGCCCTTCCTCCGTCACAGCGTTCGCTGAGTGCCTGCTGCTCGCTGTTATCCCAGACCCATATTTGTGGGAATATCTAAAGCCAGAGGTCCCTGGTGGGACCAGAGGCTGATGGCACGTGGCGGTGCAGGGCTCTCGGTGAAACGCTGAGTGTGAGCGTATGGGATACAGAGCACGTGGGAAGCCCCAGAGAGCTCTCGCTGCGGTTTTTGGAGCTGTCATACGCTGATCAGAACCAGACGATGTGTGTTCATCAGCTATCTTAAAGGGACCTTCTCGCATCTCGGGACATCGTTATCAGGCCGTGAACACCAGGTTCTCATCCGATACAGGAGGAGGTGGCCCTCAGCGAGAGGAGCCGGGCTGGGAAGAGCGGCGGTGGTCTCACTCGGCGCTGGCGCTGCGAGGTGCTCCCAGCGGCCCGGGGGAGCAGCGGGGTGTTAAATAGCGTTTTAATGTGGGCACTATCCCCCTAAACGAAGCAGAACGCAACACGAGAGGAATCCAAATGGTGCTAATGGTGGAGAATGCCCATGGCTGCAATATACTTTTAAAAATGAATATTACCGTCGGGCTCATTCATGTGTCCCAGTGGATGCTGGAGGGGAATGTCGCCCCCAGCTGCTGGGCTATCCTGGAGGCTGGCGGTGGGGCAGGGAAGGGGGCAGCTAGCAGGGGGCGAGGGAGAGGTTCCCGAAGGAGCATCGAGGCCCTGCCACCCGCTGTCAGGCAGCAATGGAGAAAGGGAACGGGGGAGAGGAAGGAATTTTCTATTGCCGTCGTTGTGTGGGGTAAAGGGAAAGTCAGAGTTTCCCCCTCCTTCACAGCACCCCTATCCCAAGGATTTAAACACTGGCTTTAAAAGGAGAATAAAAAATAACGAGGACATGGATAGATGGTTTCTTTTTATCTCTACAGCTGAAGAGATAAATGTGACATTAATTATGTGACACAGCTTTGAAAATCATTATATATCTCTGTGTTTTTTTTTTTTTAAAGGGGGTTTCAGATTTCTGTCTGGGACTAATAAAGAGGGACAATTTAAAAAAAAAAACTTTAAAGATTATCTGTAGGGAGAGATTTTGCTGTCTTAATTTTCTCTTCTGTAGATGAAGCTTGTTCCTCTCTCCTGTCTCTTGCGTAGGGTGAATGTGTGTGCGTTTGAAGGAGATGCTGAGAGAGGGAAAACCAGGGGTGTCCTGTGAAGTTTAATAGGAGGCTATGGGCTTTTGGGAGGAGGGATGGCTGGGGGGTAAGATGAGGCCGCAAGAGGGGGAAGCGCTGAACTCTGCACTCCTCTGTCCCGAGGAGAAGGGAAATGAGAACAATTAGCATCCCTGAGTAAGCACTTTGCATCTTGCTTTCCCCTGTGGGCTCGGCCGGCGTCAGGTCGCTTTGCAGCTCTGCCAAGCTCGGCGGTGCTGCCGGCGGGGCTGCGACGGGAGCTGAGGCTTCTGCCGAAGGAAAGTGGAGTTTCCCGTCTGTAAGTGGCTCGTCGGGTCGCTGGCCTGGTACTTTTTGCTTGTAAAATCAAATTGAAGGTTTCTGAGGGCACTTATAGGTGGGGACAAACCCAAGAAGCCTTATTTGAGCTATCGTCTCTACTGTGGGCCCACCAAAAGTCTTCAAAAGGTTTTCCAAGGAGCCGTAAGGGCTGCTGGGACAAGAGGTAGTCAGAAATCCACGAGAACCAGGCTCCTGCAGGTGTTGTGAGGAAGCCCAGGCAGCGCAGTGCTTTTCTGTTGGAGGGGGAGAGAGCTGCAAGGTTTGCTTGAAACCGCGGTTCCCCGTGACAGTGCTGCACTGCAAGCGTCGGGAGCGGGGAGCCTGCGGCCGTGGGCTGCTCCCTGCTTGGGGAGCCTGGCTCAGGGCTCCCTGCTCGAGCGTTTGGGTGCAGGAGCCGTAACCTCCGTCTGAGGCACAGTGCACGGTGGTGGCGCTACGTGAGGTTTTGTCGGTTGGAGCAAAACCCGTGGCCAGCTAAATGCGGCGTCGGCTGTGGCTCTTGTGTTTCGTTTGGGCAAAGTACACCAAAACTTTGAGGTTGAGCTCGACTCCTACTTTCATCCTTCCCCCCAGCCCGAGCTCGCTGCCCAGGGGATGGAGGAGGGCTGGCTTCCTCCTGCCTGGTGGCCGGGGCTGTGCCCCACGGCTCTTGGCACAGGCAGAGCAGCTTTCCTGCTGGGTGCAAGCTCTGCCCTCGGCGTTCCCTCCCGGCAGGAGGCTCCAGCCCTCCGCCTTGATCCCTCCAGGTGCTGGGCATTTCTCCCAGGGGAGCGGGCACCCGGAGAGAGGGGTACAGGGGGCTACTGGGTCGCTGCTGTTTTGCCCATCGGGGACTGTCTCAGCCCTGGCATCGGGGCGATCGTGCCGTGCGGTCTCCCCGAGGTGGCGGTGAGGAGGGCGGCACAATGTCAGCCACCGCGCAAAGAGGCAGCCGGGACCCATCCTCGTGAGAAAGGGGGAGGAGGGAGGTTCCCCGCGCACGTCGGTGTCCTCCCCCTCCCTCCTGCACGAAATAAATTTTGGGAAGACATCCCAGAGAAATGCGCTGCTGAGTTAGGGTGGGTTGGGTGTCTAGAGTACATGGTGGCTTTGTGATTTTATAACATTCATCTGCACACTTGATGATGAAAGGCTAATAACTCCCGTATGGGATGCCTCAGGGGGATTGCATCTTGCTACCAGAGACGGGCTGCGGGGAGAAGCAGGCAGCTTCGACCCTTTCTGAAAGAGGGATTTTTCTCCTGCTCACGCCTGGTGGCCAGGAGCCTGACACGGCCCTTGCCCAGCAGCCTGCTGCATCTTGGCGTCTTCCCGGGGCGCAGTGATGCTGAGCCTCTCCTCCTCTTCCTCCTCCTCCTCCTCCTCCTCCTCCTCCTCCTCCTCCCTGACGGACAGAGGCCGGGGCCCTGCCATGCAGCAGGGTGAGGTCACCTCTGCGCCGGCTCCTGCTTTGAGGTGGCCGTGCTTGGCAGCGGTGGCCCTGCCTAACCCCCCACCGCAGGTCCTGCTAATATTTGCTTTATGACATATCTCTGATAATGTTTTGTGTGCGACCAGCGAGGCCCTGCAACTCAGCGGTGCTGTTTCAGCCAGCACAATTTTAGACCAACAATAACAAAAATAAATCACTCCACACTTTCCATAAAGTATATATTTAGACATTACTGTACACGAGCCACCACAAGAAAACGAGGCATTTATTCCAGGCTGGCCTGCCCCCCAGCCCACCCCCCCCAGGCGCGTGCCCCCTGAGCGCGGGGTGATGCCGGGGCCGCAGACCCCGGGGTCACCCCTCGGGTGCGTGCCGGCGTCTGGGCAGGTTGTGCAGCTCCCTGTGCCCTCGCCCAGCGTGAGCTTGAGCTTTCCCTCCAACACAGGGGCTCAGTTAAGCCAGCAGCCCACCCAGAAGGGTTTGGCACGAGGGAGGTACAGCGATGCCCGGCTCAGCCCTGCCGGTGCTCCCTGCCGCGCTGCGCCGAACACAAGCTCCCATTTACGCCGGGGAGCGCCGTCCCCCCGCCCGCCCGCTCCCTCCGCAGCCTCCTCCTGGCTGTTATTTTAAACACGCCAGCCTCGGAGACCACCTTTCAACTGCAAAGTTTGCTGAGAAAATAAAAGCGTGCGAGCCACGGGGTCGTTTTTCCCCGCCGCGGGCTGCCCTTGGCCGCGCGCTCGGCCGTGAGCCCGCTGTTGTTGCAGGCACCTCGCGGCGCTCCGGGGCTTGGCTTGGAGGTCGGAGCACGGCGTGCAGCCCTCGCCGACGGCCCGTGGGCTGGGAATGCTCTCCAGAGGGCACCTTCCCTGCAGAGGGGGATGCTGTCCTGCGTGGAGCATTGCAAGCACGGCCAGGGGCCTTGCAGTGCCTGCGTGGGGACGGTGCTTGGCTGGGCTGAGGTCCAGGACCGCGGCGGTCCTGGGAGCAGAGCGCAAAGTCTGTTTTCTGGGAGGATGCTGACCAGAGGAGAAAGCAGGAGCGGTTGTCACTGTTTTAAGCCCAGCCCAGCGTTCGGACCGGGCCAATATCACCATCTTGTGAAATGTCTGAGGTTGGTTTCCCTTCCCCGCAGTGCTTTTACCCAGGCGGCCCTGCAGCTCCTGTCCCAGGTGGGCACGCAGCAGTGCTGGGAGCTGCCGGAGTCTTTTGAGTCAAAATCATCACATTGCTGCTTAAACGCATAATGTGAGGGCACCTTGCTCCTGCAAGGGCAGAGGCCCAGTGGCCGGAGGCTCCTGCATGCAGGAGGAGGTGGCTGCAGCCCCCCGAGCACCCCAGCAGTGCATGGGGTTGCCTTTGAAAGCGGCCGGTCCTTGTTTCCCTTGGGGGCCAGCGAGACCCCTCCCCGTCACATCATCTGGAGCTGGGAGCTGGATTCACTCAGAAGCTGGGCCGTGTCAATGATGGTTTTTTCGAGTGTCTCCTCCTCTAGCCAGCTCAGCCTGGAAGCACGGGGGCTGGCACTTGCCCTGCGGGCCGGGGGGAGTGTCTGTCTGTGCCGCCAAGGTGAGCAGAGCCTTTTTCACGGCAGCCTGTGGGAGCCAACGTAAAGATTTCTTTTGGCGTCAGGGGATTTCAGATAAGAACTGTAATTGCTGCTCAGCACTGTAAACCTAATCTCTTTGCTCCTGAGCCTGAACTTGCCTGCCTTAGACTGTAAATGGTCTGTAGCAGACACCTGTGCCCATCGTGGGCTGTGGGGCTGATCATGAGCTTTTGCAGTGGAATATCATTAGGTCAGTGCAGTTCATAGCTTGCTATCAGCGAAGCTTAATAGCTTGGAAATAGAGTGTACCTTGGGGTCTGTGCAGTTCCTTCCATTCAGTAAGTGCTCCACTTGAGTGGGTCTTCCCACCTCAGCATCACCGGCTGGGGACAGCTGGTGCCCTGTGGCAGGAGTCTGCCTCGCAGAGGTGACATCGTCCCCATGGGAGCACCGTGCTGGAAGAGCCTGGCTGTGGGAACGCGGCCGTGCAGGGATGGCAGCAGTGTTGTAACATGCTCTCTGCACCGGGCAGGGAAAGCAGCGCACTGGGGTATCCTGAGATGTCCGGGGAGCCAGCCTGCACCCTTGCCTCGTTGGCTGGGGCATGGATGATGCTACGCGGGTCCACACGGATGCCGCTGCACGGGTCCGTGTGGCTTGCTGCACGCTGACGGCAGTGCTCCTGGGCGCTAGCAGGTCTGTACATCCCTGACCACCCTCACTAGGGGCCTCCATCTCTGCCTGCCCGTGGGCTGCATGTCAGCATTAACGTGGTGCAGAGATCTGTGGGTGTGTGGGGAGGAAGTTTGCTGCACGCCGTGATGAAGGACTGAAGCACACGGGTTCCCTCCAAATGGCCGAGCCCGGGACAGAGGGAGCCGGTCCATCCTCCACGGCCAGGGCTTCCCGAAGCAGCAAACGCTGTGCACAGACCCGGAGGCAGCCTGGTATCTTGACTAGTTTTAAAAATAACCCTTGTGGAGCTCCGTTCCCATACTCTCCTTGGGAGAGGAATTTATTTCTGATGTGCCTATAAAATTAGTCGAGGGCTTTTTTTTTTTTTTCCCCTCTCATTAATATGGATGTGGTAATGACAAGCGGGAAGATTCGGTTCCCTTGGGAAAAGAGCTCTCACGGGCATCCTCAGCAAGTCTTTCAGATGGTACGAGTGCTGTTCAAGGAGCAGGGGAGAAATAAGTTGCTGTAATTCTGCCTCTGTAGGAGGAAATAAATGAATTTCTGCCTCTGACATGACAACATAAACCCCAAACCTCCAGAGATGCCTTTGTGCTGCCGCCCCCCACATGCACCGCGATGAGGGGCTGTGCTTCAGCAGCGTGCGGCTCTGGGTGTGCAGCGGGTAGGTACGTGTAGTGGTGCACGTACCCGTGCACGCGCTTGCTTTTTACACCAGAATCATGAATTTTTATCTTTTTTTGGCAGGCTTCTCAGTAACTGAGAAAGAGCCAGAGGAATCTCTTTTCGGTTCCGAGTTTAAAGAATGTAACTCTGAGAGTTTTTCTTCCTACGATTGGATTCTTTGGGACTTTTAGCAAAATAAGCCAAAGGATCAGGCTTTCCCTCCTGTTTGGTGGTAGCTGCATCGCATTCCTGGTATGATGTTGTGTCCGTTGGCTCTTGGGAAACTTCCTGGTCTCTAAACTATAGGCCACTTCTTAATTTCAGCTGCAAGAGAACAAGGAAATGGAATCATGTGTATGGAAAGGAGAAAAAAAAATGTTTCATATCTTTAAAAAGTATTTGGTGATTGCCCTAGGTTAAGCCAAGAGATCCTGTACTCTGAAGGTGATGCTCGAGAACAACAGCTCATCTGCAAGCAGGTTTGGTGGCTGGGTTGTCTTGTAGCTGCGCAGGACCTTTCATTTCTTGGGCTTTCAGCAAAGACCTAGGAAGCTGAGGGGTTGGAGAGGTGCTGGCTCGAGCCTTCTGCCATCCTTCAGAGCTGGGGGATGACCTCTTGGGCTGGCCCTGCGCTGCGAGGGCTCCTTGGCCCCTCGGCTGCCCGTGTTTCTGCTGTCACCGGCTGTCCTCTGCCCTCCTGCCTGTGGGTTTCAGATCCGTGTTCATGTCTTCAGCGACTGCTTGGCCCCGTGGTTATCCTGACATTTTCATGCTGGGCGCTGTGGCCTTTCGATGCTTTGTTGGAGGGGGCTCATATTATCTTTTCTCAGCACAGCACAAAAGCTCGCTTTGTCCTTCCTGGCAGCCAGGAGCTAGCTGGGCATCACCAGACGGCATTCACCAACAAAAGATGCCTCGCTCTAAAGCTCGGTGGGTTTTCGTTCGGTTGTTTCACTTTCAGGTGCCAATCTCTGAAAACAGGATCTGTTTTTCCCGGCTCACCCATGTGCAGGATGAGCTCAGGGCAGGAGGAAAAACCTATCAGCGCCCCGCTGACCGCAGGTGCCGGCCCCCTTCTGGTGCCCAGCGAGGTCTGCTCTGGGTGCAGAGCCCCCTGGCTCCCTTCCTGCATCCCCAGGGCTTTCGGTGTCGATTTTGGGAGTTGTTTTGCCAAGGCCCTTGGGGCACGTGGAATGCTGGCCAGAGTTACCTGTGTTCGTGGCAGAAATGGATGGGCAGCCTGCAGAAGTGACTCGGTTAACCTTCAAATGCCCTGAGAAAGGACGCGTAGTTGTACAGCTGAATGAGGATAGCTCAGGCAAGCCAGGAGTGGTGCTTGCTGTACCTTTCTATGGCATTCAGCCTAGCAAGGCCCACATTTTAATTTGCAGCGTGTCAGCTGGACATCCTCCCCATGCTGCACCCTGCTGTAAGCGCAGGCTGTGCTGCAGGCTCACTCCTCCCTGCTCCATGGAAGCGGCTCCTTGTGCCTGTGCCCTCGTTAGGCATACAGAAGATTTGCAAGGCAATTTTTTGTTGGAGTGGTTCTTGTTCTTAATTACAGGGGAAACCTGTAATCAAAGCAAAAAAGTGTCATAAGCTTTGTTGTTGTTCTCGTGTATGACAAGCAGCAGTGACAGAAATTCAGCTTCTGTTTCCACTTTCCTTTGCTGGTCAATGAAAACGTGGGGAAGTCTCTTGTCCTCCAGACTCTCTTGGATCTGGGTCATCAGGGGCCAGCCGGGAAACAGGAGCGCACCTTTCCCGGGGTGCGTCCACGTGCTGCGTGGGCAACATCCCCTGGGTGAGACAAAACCAGCCTTCTGGCGTTCAGAGGCGTCGCAGGACATGCAAATGTCTGAGTGGAGACGATGCACATCCCGCTGCCACTTCCTGCGGCACTTGAAGAGTTGGGGTTAGAGTGATTGATGAGTTTAATTCAGTCTGGTGTTCCCATCCGGATCTCAGCTGCTGGATTGCTCAGTGCTAACCACAATGTGAGATGGTACCCAAAAATGTCTTGCTGTGAAGATGGAGAACCAAATTTATCCAGACAATCAGTGTCTCGCATGTGAAAGCAATGTGTGCTTTGCTGTGCTCTGCTTGCTGCGCGTGGGTAAGCAACCTGCCTTTCCTGCATTTGATGATGCCTCTGATACAAGAGGTGAATGAGAATGAAACTAATTGCTCGGTTATTATTTTTGCTAGGTAGCTGCAGGATAATTAAAAAATTTGTTCTCGGTATAATGTGTAACTACCTCGCTCTCCCAGGTAATGATCTAAGCGGGCACCTCCCTGCCTTAGACTCTGGTACTATTCAGGGCAGCTTGCAAAGTACAAGACTTTATGTTAACTTAAAAATTGGTAAAGATGAATATTCCTTAAATCCCTCGGATTTCAAATGCAGTTATGCTCGGTAGCACTGCAGTGCCTTTCATCGGAGGAGCACTGAGCAGGCATCAGGAGCCGAGGCAGCTGAAGCCCTTGCCCTCCTTGTGAGAAGGCGCGTCCCCACGGCGCAGGCAGGAGCAGGGGAAGGGAGGGAAACGCTCCGAAGGGGTTCAGCAGCTACGGGGGTGGGATCTGCCTCCAGCTCCCGAGGGCACGGCTTAGCTCAGTGGTTGCAGCAGGAGGGGAGCGGAGTCAGCAAATAGAGAAGGTAAAAATAATTCCAGGTTCAAGCAGAAATTATTAATGCTGCGCTCTGGATGTAGGCTTATCCTCACGGCTCTTGAGGCTTTTGAGGATGCTCTGCATCGCCCTGAGTGGGCTGAGGCTTGCTGGCTGGTGATGGCCACATTTGTACCTCCTTACACCCGCTTCCAACCTCCCGCCCCCATGGGGGTGCTTTGGGAATCACACAGGGGTGGACCAGAGGAAGCCCTGCGTGGTCTCCCTGCTGCCGTCGAGTGGGTGCTCAGCTCGGAGCAGTCGGTGTTGGCTGCTGGGAGACACCCCTGCACTTTTTGCCGATCCGGCGGTGACAGCGGAAGCTTTCTCTGCAAAACAGCTTCCCATCAGAAACTCACCCATTCGTTTTTGGAATGACCTCATACAAAGGTCCGATTGGGCTTTGCATTTCTTTTTCATCTCCTCAAACATCTGCCCAGATTCTCATCCAGAGGTATCAGACAGTGACAGCTACATTCCCCAAAAAGGGATGCGAGCCCTGTCTCCAGTGTCGCAGGAACCTGAGCACAAATTGTCGGGAGCCCCAGAATGAAGGAGGACAGGATGACTGAGGGCAGGTAATGGAGGCAGACCTCCCTCCTGCTAAATGAATACTTTGAAACCGGCTCTGGCTGGGCAGGGAAATGAGTCAGCTCCGTGATTAGCACTGGGTCTGTATGAACCCAAGTGATGGTTTTCCTTGCACCGTGTGGGACACTGCAGCCGGTGGGGTCGGGGCGTCCCAGCCAGCGCTGTGCCTGCAGCATGTGCCCGAGGCCCCTGCACGTCAGAGGTCACCAGAGGGAGAAGCGATCTCAGGGTGAACCTTGCTTGCTGGTAGAAAAGATGGTTATTTATATTGGCCACCAATCACCTTTTTTTTTTTGCCGAAAAGCACACGGGAGAAGCGAGTCCAACAAGCTGACCTCTCTTGGTGCTCAGGATGAAGTGTAATAGGGTTGGAGCTGCCTGGCAGGAGCCTGGAGAATTTCAGCCTTATTCTGCATTTCCCTCTTAGTTTTCAGCTGAGGTTCCAAAGCACTTTACAAATCATAGGCAATTTGTCCTTTTACTGCCCCTCTCAGGCTTGCAAATGCTATTTTCCTTTGCCACATAAGCAAGCCTGTGCATGGAGAAGCTGCTCAGCCTGTGCAGACGCGAGCGGTGTGGCCGAGGCTGGAAGAGCGTTTATCCAAGTCCCAGTTCCAAGTTCTCCTTTCTCTGCTCTTTCTGCTGGATTTGGGTGCATGGTTCTCCATGAATGACAGTGAAGGCAAAATAACTGCAGAAACAAATGCCGTTAAAGCAAGGTCTCATTTCTGGGGTCAGAGGGAGGGGGACTGGCATCGGTAGAAACAGGTAGCTCAAAGTGAGGCCACGGCCGACCTTCTCCCTGGCTGCCCTGTCCGCTCCCGTCCGGAAAGCGTGGTGGCAGACACGGAGTCAGCCCTGGAGACAGGGATTTTGGAGATGAAGATGTTTTAACGAGGCTCGGATAGTTGCTTTGTGCTGAAGCACAGCGGCATGGGTCCCAGCCAAGCTTCAAATCTGCTCCTGGTGTCAGGGTTTATGAATTGCTGTTATTTTGAGAGGTCGCTTTGTACATTTAATAGGTGTGTGATTGATCCTGGTGCCCAGAAGATTCGCTCTTTTCATCGGGTCATTTTTTATTTATAACCTAAAGCAGCTGGACTTTTCACCCCGGAGGGAGTCGAGGTCCTGCAGTGGCGCTGGGGCGGTGGCAGAGACGGGTCCCTCTGCGGTCCCTGCCAGGGAGCTGTGGCTCGGGGAGGCTGTGGGGCACCGGGGGCCTCTCCCCGGGGGGGTCGCAGCAGGACCCGAGCCCAGTGCGCGGGGACCTCTCGGCCTGGTGCAGCCTCTGCAGCGCAGCTGTGGAGAAGGGCCCAGAGGGGTGGCACTTGCGAGGAGCCTGCCGTCCCAGAGGGACCTCCTCCCTCCCTCCCCACCCGTCTGTCAGCTAAAAAGCAGCTTTTGGGGGTCTTCCGACCGTAGGAGGACTCCGGCTGGTGGTGGTGTGGAGAGAGGGCAGGAGTGGTGTGCCTGAGCGTGCGCACGGCTCGGTTAGCTGCGTGGTGTCCAACGCCGCCAACTCCCCCTCACCTGAGGCCTAATCAGCTATCTCTTTAATGAGGGCTGCCTCGTGCCTCGGTCAGCTAATTAAAGAGACCATGCCAGTAAGCCATGGCACCAGGTTGACGGTAGGGAGCTTTTCTGAGCAGGATGCAAAGGGAAGAGGGATCACGCTGGCAGCAGCTGCTTGGCTGGGGGCCCTGTACATTCAGCTCACCCCCGCGGAGCTACTGGAAATGGAATATCAGGTTTTAAAACCAGTTATAAATACAAACGCGGGAGCTGATGCAACCCTGGCAGACGAAAGCGAGGTGTTTAGAAATGGGAGACTCCGGCGGGGCCGAGGGCCGCCCCGCTCCCCCCTGCTGCGTAACCCGAGGCAGCCCCCGCCGCGGCCGCCCCCGCAGCCCAGCTTCTTGCGGGACTGGGGACCGGTGACAGAGAGGGGACGCTTCTCCCAGCGAGGTGCAAAACCTGCTCCGCTCACTCCCTGTGATAAGACGGAACACGCGAATGTTTCCCGTGCTAGATGACATCTGTTAGGACTTCCCCTGCCCCAAAGGGGAGAGCTCAAGGCCGTGGCTGCTCTGCCCCTCGGAAGGTGCCATGGCCCATGGGCAGGTTTGCTGGACCTGGGTAGCATCGATAGCAATGCTGCGTCCCAGGCAGCAGCTGCCTGTCTTCCTGGGGCCTATGGCTGCTCCAGAAACCCCATTGTGTTTGATGGAAATAGTATCTTGGTCTGTCCCGGGACAAAGCTCTGTGCTCCCAAGATCTCCATGGATTTATACAGGCTGAGTCCCTCGTGCAGTAACCTCCCCCAGTTGGTTCAAAAAAAAAACAAAAAAAAAAAACAAAAAAAAAATGTATTACGAATAGATCTTTGTTTGGAATTCAGTAAAGATATTTGCACCTGCTGAAGAATATTTCAGGCTGGTGTAGAAGAAACACAGAAAAGACTGTCAAGAGAATAAACTCTGCAGGTTTCCAAATAATTTGTCGAGCAGCCCATTAGTTTGATACCTGTGAAGTTCCTTGTAGGACTTTCCCACAAGGCATTTAACAGTGCACAAAGAAGCTCTCCAAAGAAATGCGTTTAATAAGGTAGGAGGAAACAGAAGTGCTCGTGCGTAGGAGTCGCTGCCTCTCGGCTTGGTGCTGGCGCCCGGTGTGAGCCCAGCTCCCCTCCCTGTGCGCAGGACCAGGCGCTGGCTGCGCGTTTCAATCTCTCCTGCTTTGCTGTGCACCACGAGGTTTTGTTTCTTTACAGCAGATACTCCATGAAAAGAGAATGTGGCACTGGCCCCCGAGTTTGTATAAAACAAAACGCAAAATCTACTGTGCTCGCAGCCCAAACCCTCCCCCCCTGCGCTCTGTGTGCGTTTGTCTTATAATTCCTCCCTGAGCTTTCGAATACTTCAGCCACGTTTTGTCACGTCTGGGAGGTCTCGGGTGCCACCCTGTGTGTCACCCTGCATTGTCACCTGTGTGTCAGCCCGTGCTGGGGAGACCTCGGCAGTGCTGGTGTGCTTCACGTCAGCACTGTTGCGAGGAGCTCGCCCTGTACACGTGGATCCTTGCAGGTCAGCATCCTGCGTCAGCAGCCAGGTGCCATCGGGCAGGGTACGTGCCACCTGTCCCATCCCGTCCCTGTGCTGCAGTGCTCTGGGCAGAGCTGCACACCCGCTCCAGACCTCCTTCCCTGCTGGGGAAACGGCACGTGCTGGCGCTGCCACCGCAGAGCTGGAGGCAGCATCCCCGCGTGCCGTGCCCCCCCAGCTCTGTCCTCCAATTCTCTGCCTGGCTGCACTGCCTGCTAGCCGGGCCAAACAGACGCGCTAAGGCAGGTGAGGCATGTGTAGTTGCTCTGGCATTTTAAAGCCCTGCACGACCTAAATCTCCTCTGACCCTAGGTGGGAGCCACAGTGCTCAAGCCCCTTGTGCTCACATCTCGCTCAGCTGGTGCCTGCAGCCGGCGGGATCGAGCGGGAGCTGGGACACGGCTGTGCAGCCCTCCCTGTGCGGCTGTGGCCGTGCACCGAGCCCTTCAGGCATCGTGCCAGAGCAGCGTGTACCCCGCGCGCCCTTAGCCTCCCTCCTCCTCCTCCTCACCTCCTGCCCGTCCCTCTGCCACCTCATCTGGCTGGGGAGAGCCACGTGAAGCCAGCCCCGCAGCGTCTCCTGGCACGCAGGAGGAACACCAGCAGCGGCACGCTGGGGAGGAGCTGGCACGGCTCAGCCTGCAGGAGCGCCTTGGGTTGAAGGCAGCAATGCTGCCCTCACCTCGGGTCCTCCGGGGTGCTGCTCCCCCCGGGGTCACGCTGCTCCCCCTCCCCAGCAGGGGGGGGTCCCCTCACTCTCCCTTCCTTAGCTGGGGGACTGCTTTGCACGCCAGCAGTTTGCTCAGGGATCTCGGCTGGCTTCAGGGAAAATCTCAGCTTACTGGTGGTGACGCGGTCCCGGTGGTGTTTTTCGGGCAGAGGTCTGGGAACCCCTGTGTCAGCAGACAGCTTACCATGTTGCTTGGTGTTCCTTGCAATGGTGGTCAAACAGAAACCCAGCTCTGGGGTGGGACAGAGGGCCTGCAAGGGGCCAAAACTAGCAGCTACCCCTGCTCTGCATCTGCTCTCCCCCAGGACATGCTGTCTCCTCTGCTGGTTCTCTCCGCCCCTTGGGGTTTTGGTAAATCTCTTAATTTGTCTCTCAGCTTTCCATTCTCTTGACCCAACTTTTCACTTTCTCGGTTGTGTTGCAGTTGTTGCCTGGTCCTTCCTCCCGCTGTCAGCTCGGCGGGGGATCCCCGGGCTATTGGAGCGGGGTGCTGCTCCCCGGGGCTGATGTGTGAAATTGCCTCTCCAGTCTTCTTCCTGGGCTTGTCCAGCCAGAGCGGGACATGTTAGGGACCTGGCCTAACAGGGACAGACTGTATCTTTGTCACAGCTCAGCTATTTTCTGGCGAGCTTGCTTTGTTCCTGCACTGGCTTTGCCAGGGAGAGGGACATCAGAGGCTCCCCTGCAGGGCCGCTGGTGGGGAAGGGATTCAGTTGTGGAGTGCCTGCGGACAGATCGGATCATCCAGTTCAAAGGTAAGAGATGCCTGTTCTCTGGAGACAGTTCAAAAAGCTCAGAACTGCATCCAAACCTCAGATATCTGACCTTTGTTATAAGCGCTCTGCCCCTCTGCAAGGACACAGGGTCCCCTTCCCCATCAGCTCGGTGCTCGGGAGGGAGGGAGCCCACCAGGACCCAGCCAAGTGCCCGGGGGCTGCTGTGGCACGGCTGGGATCCGACCCAGGTCCCCCTGACCTGACTGTGGCTGGTGGAGCTCCCCAGCTTGAATTTTGGCCATGTGAAGCCCTCCCTTCGGTTTTGGTGGCTTTGCTGCACTTCAGTTCACAGCAGAAGGCAGATGCGGGACAGCTGCTGGCAGGGGGAGGCACACTGAGGCATGGGAGGGGCAGACAGGTCCCGTTTAACTTTCCCATTTTATTCTATTCTGTCCCCTAAAAGAGTCACTGTCAATGGGATGTGCCAATGCTTGAGATGTGATGAATGCTTCATGCATTTGACAGAGCCTGCCCCGCAAGCACGGCCGATCCCCAGGCACGGGCTCCATCTGCCTCCTGCCCCATGGGGTTTTCACCACCAGCATCAGTGGGATCTGGGCTGGTTTCGTTAGGAGAGGGAGGAATGGAATAGGCAAATAACGCTGGAGGTTGCCCCATGCATCACTGGATGATTGGGAGGATGAAGCTGCCATGTCAGGGAGCAGGCTCGTTCCCGGGGGAGCAGACAGCAGCACCCCAGGGCTTTTTGACCCCCCCCCCCTTTCTGCGAGGCAAACAGAAGCGAGAGAGAAAACGCAAGGGGAAGCGAGGAGCCGCGTGGCAAAGGGAGGCTGCCAGCGCTCCTGCCCCGCGTGAGCTGGCGGCTCGCTGGGCCGCTGGAGACCCCAACGTGCAGCACGCGGCCGGTGGGAAACGTGGGGTTGTGGAGGGAGGGGAAGGGGCCGGGAGCAGAAGGGTGTCCCCCCGCGCTCCCCCGGCCGTCGAATGCTCGGTGAATTCCTGCAGGCTGGGCTCATGCGAGGGTATTAGCCCCGGGATGAGCTCATGCGTGAAACACGCGGGTTATTCCTGCCGTTCCGGGTCCGGGGGCACCGTTGCGGATTCCCCAGAGTTATGTGCAGTTGTCATTTCCACGCATTCCAGGGTTAACAGCCGATCGGGTTTCACTGCTCACAACCCCATTACGCGCTCAGGGCGGTTGCTCCTGACCCTGGCAAAGTGGAGTGAAATCCCTTGGCTGTCTGGCTCCTGCTTTCCCAAGTGTTTCCTTCATCCTTCCTCCTCCGCTCCTGAGGAGTTGAACCCGTTGCAGGTTCTCGTTCCCCTTCCTCGTTTCTGGTGGGACTTTTATTTACGATGCCAGCAGAAGCTTGGGGAAGTCATTGCTGGGTGGCGATGCTCGGAGGAGAGCTCTCGTGCCCTGCTGCGTGCTGTCCTGAAGGACTTGTGTGGGTCAGTGCCTCCGGTGGTGCCGCTGCTCTGCTCCCGGTGCAGGACCGCGTCGTGCCCAGCGCAAGGCAGAAAGGCAGGGAGCAGGCTGGAGCAGGCTGATTCCTCACTTTCCTTTTGTGTTTGTTTCCTCAGCTCACGGGATGACCTCGGGGAAGATGGATAGCTGAGGAAGGAGACTTGGCTGTGATCTCGGTTTATAATTTAGTCTCCAGCAGGTCGAGGACGGGACCAGCCCTGTTGCGGTGTCTGTGAGGAAGCAGAGGGTCACGTCATCTCAGCCACCGCCCTCTCGCAGCCACAGACTGCCAGGCACCGGGTGGCTGTGAACGCCTGCTGGGCCACCCGTGGCACAGGACGCTCTTCAGAGCCGGGCTTGCTCGGCTCCCAGCTCTTTTGCTGGCAAGGCAGAGCAACCAGCAGGGCCGTAACTTGCAAAAACGAGCTCCCATCGGGAGCTGGTCACTGTCCGTGTGCCACCAGGAGCTCACCTGGGGCCATGTGCCCCACCTGGAGCTCACCCGGGGGGGAGGGACCCAGCCTGCATCCCCAGGAGCACTCAGGAAAGCTCAGGTGCACCCCCAAAAGATGCAGTATGTTTAGTTGCTTCCTGAGGCCATCCCAGTTTCAAGTGGTAGCATCTGCGTGGGAGCTCTTGGCTGCACTGAAATCTGCCCTGGGGCTTCAGGGGGTTAATTTATTTCTGATTCCTCATGCAGGTCCAGCGTCCCTGGTGAGGGAGGTGGAGAGGCAAGGGGGGTGGAATCACATCTTCCCCTACCAGAACTCTCACACGGGTTATGAGGGTGAGAGACCTTGCAGGGAAGGATCAGCCCAAATTTCTGCAGGAAAGAGCATGAAAATCGTGCTGCAGGGCGCAGGTTGATGGGGCATCCATCTCCTGTGCTCCTGGTCCCCTGAGGCTGCGTGGTCTCACGCAGGGGAATGCTTGGGAAGAAAAGCATGGAAAGGTTTGACCAGCGTGTGGTTTATGGGAACCTTCTGTTCTCAAGGACGTTGAAGGTGCTCGGGTTAGTGGACAGATACTGGTCAAGTGCTCACGGAGGTGCTGGCTATCGTGCCTAAAGGCTGCACACATCCAGCCCCACGGGCTTGAAGAGCTTGCACATTCCTGGCAAGAGCATCTCAGAGGGATGGGAACTGGATTCCAGTACGCTGGTCTGAGTGTGCTTTGGATGCTCTAGGAACAATCCTTTTCTAAGAAAAATAATGCAGGATTTGCTCTCTTTTTTTTATTTTTTTTTTTTATTTTTTGAGATCTCTGTGCTGCTGGTTTGTTAGACATGAACAAGAGACATTTATAACAAGAGCCTTGGAAAAAAATTGCTGAAACTGTATATGTTGTGTGGGGCAGAGGACTCACAGTCTGACTGCTTTTATTGTTCTTTCATCTTCCGTGCTTCAGAAAGCAAAAGCTGCGGTGATTCAAGCAGAAATAAAAGGTGGTAAAGGCACTTCAGAAAAATCCCACGAGGAAAACTAAAAGAATAGATTTGTAAGCGTGGCAAGCATGTGCATGGCGCTTTCCCCATGCGCTGCAGGTGCTTAACCTGTCCTGGTTAGATAAAGGCCTTGGCAAGCTGTCCTGCCCCTCCGGGTAAGGGGCAGACTGACACGTTATTATACGTACGAGATCTGCATTACAGCTGCGTTAACGTTGTTACATGAACCTTTTTAATTTCCTGCCACTATTTTTTCTTGTGCAATATTAGTATGTCACGAGCGAAGTTTCTTTTTTATATATACACGTGTGTGTGCGTGTGTGGAGGAAGGAGGAGAACGAAGGAGGGCTGGCTAGAAAGGAGATGCCAGTCAAACCCCTGCTGGAAGAAGGATGCCAGCCTGGGACGCCTGCAGGCTGGGTCGTAACACCCTTCCAAGCCTATGGAGGGAGGAAAACGGAGAGAAAGCGCCGCTTGGGATCAAACGCGTGACTTGTGCAGGGCTGTGGCAGCTCAAATGGTCTCCTTGTTGGGCAGGAAGAGGTGGAGGGTGCTGACACAAGCGGTCACAATTAGGCCTGGCCGTAGGATGATCCTTACCTAGGGTGATGTTGACCTGGAAGCATCAGACATCAGAAAATATATATCCGGTTTGGGGCTCTCGTTCTCTTCTCATGCTGTGTTTTCAGTTACATTCAAAGGGCTAGAAACTATGCTTAATAATCATTAAAAGCAACAAGTGAGATAGTCATGTCCTGGGAGGGGTGCAGGGACTGGAGCGGGAGCTGTGAGGAAAACACCCAGTGTTGTCAGTGGCTGCTGGTTGGGCTGCGCGGCGCTGCCCTGCTCTTTGACTAATCGTGCATTATTAATCTGGAGAGCATGAAGTGTGTAATGAGCCAGATGAAAGATAAGGGGAACTGCTTTGGCGTGCCTGTCCTCCCACCCCACTGCAGGTGCTTGGGACTCTTTCCGCTGCACTCGGAAGCGTCGTAGCCTGCTGGGAGACACGGCGCTCAGCCTGGGTTATACCAGCAGCACACGGGCACGTCAAGTTTTTAGTGGCCTCATTTATCCCGCGTCCCAGCTGAGCCTGCGAGGGCCCCAGCTTCACTGGGAGGAATTCCTGGGGCACTGTCGGCCTTTCTTGGCTTGCTGCCCCACTCGGGGGGGAACCCCTGGCCTGGGGCACGAGGACAGGGACTCCCCAGTGCAGCCTCTTGGTGCGGGTCCAGATGTGCCCCCCGGGCAGGGGTCTGAGGAGGTGGCCAAGCTGCACGCCTGGCAGAGGGGCAGGAGGGAGGCTGCACCCCGTGAGGGGCTGGCGATGCTGCTGGGCACCCAGCCGGCGCTGCCTCCTGGTACCGGGGGCTCTCACGGGTTGCATCCCCTGGTGTGGGACAGTGCCTGTGTCCTAGGCAGGGAGCCAAGGGATGTTTAACCGAGGGATGGAGGAGCCCAGGCTGCGGCAGCCACGGGGGTAGCGGGGGGCACGGCACGGCCTGGCTGAGAGCGTCGGGGCTGGAACGGGGCTGGGCGAGAGCCTGGAACCTGAGGAGGGACCCGGCCCCACGGAGGGGTCGCCACGAAGGTGCCTTGTGTGGGCAGTGGGTGTGCTTGCTGCTACGTGAGCCTGTGACCTCATCACTTTCGCCGTGCGATGCAGCGTGACATCACGGTGGTGCGTCAGATCGGGAGGAGGAGGAAGAGGAGGAGGAGGAGGAGGAGGCTCCTGGCAGGCGCGAACACGCGGGAGGGGAGGGGGCTGCAGAGGGAACCCATTTAACTCGATCATAACGGAGCAACGTCAAAACCTTAGGCGGCATTAAAGATAAACTGCTGTAAATGTAATGGTTTAAAATGTTTGCTTTTATGTGACAGCTGCTTTTAAAAGCTGGCTGCTGTCCAGGCGGTGAGAGCAGGCAGGCAGCGGAGCGACGGGTCCTCCGGCAGCTCGGCGTGCCCTTCAGAGAGAGAGGCTCTGCAATGCGGAGGAGATGCATTTTTGTGGTTCTTGTGGTTCCCTGTGTTTTTTGGGGGAGGGGAAGAGGATGGCGGCTGCAGCGCGGAGCCGTGGCTCCAGCGCACCGCGGGCAGGCGACCGGCACCGGGAGGGCTCGCGCTGCCTGTGCCTGGGCGGCAGCCCCCCGAGCCGGGGCAGCCGGACCCCGATGTGTGCCGGCACTGCCCAGAGCCCCGCTGCCTGCAGTGGGATGCCACTCGGTGTCTGCTCTCCCATCTTGCCAGCGAGCCCCCCATCGCCATACGGGCTCCCGGCACCGCGGGCTGGCCAAGGTGTGCGGCCCGGGGCCGGGGTAGCCCAGGACACTGGGGTTTGGCTGCAGCCTGAAGTTTGAATGTCTGCCGCTTTGGCAAGGGGCTGCATAAAGGCATCTTTTACTCTGACAGCAAACCCATGGTGACAGCTACCGCGAGGGGCGAGATTAAAACCAGATGAACCCCTCTTTCTGCAGCGCGAGATGAGCCAGAACAGCTCCCTGGGGACTGATTGTCGGGGAAGGGCTTGGCCAGGCTCCTTCGCCCGCGCTCGCCCCGGCCCTGTCTGCAGACACGGGCACGGCACAGCCCGCACGGAGGGGCTGGGGGCACGGGGGGCAGCGTCCCCGGGAGCTCATGTGCAGCCCCACCGCGGCAGCAGCCCCGGCGGACTGGGAAAGGCGGCTTTAATTAGAAAAAGGCAGCGCGTAGTATGTGTGGCGCCTGCTTTTCAAGGGCTTTGCGTGTTGTCTTCTTTATGGGTGTGAGAATGCGGCTCACTCTCTTTTTCTTTTAGGACAAATTAAGGACACATTTCACCCATCAGGAGATGATATAAAATACGAGCAGGGAGCCAGTGTGCCTGGCGAGTGCCCTCCCCGGGCTGCCCGTCCCTGGCCCTCACACCTCCCCACGGCAGATCCTGTGCCGGGCAGGTGCTGCTGTCCCCACCTGGTGTCCCAGGGGGCTGTCACCTTCCTGCTCGTCCCTGCCAGCCCCAGCCCCGCAGCAGGGCCACTCGGGGCTCAGGGCTCCAGCAGCTGGGCTCCGATGCTGTGGGTCCCCATCCTGGGGCGCAGGCTGCAGGGACAAGCCTGCTTTTCCACCCTGCCTCTGGATGAGGCTTTTATTTTATTTTATTTTATTTTATTTTATTTTATTTTATTTTATTTTATTTTATTTTTTCATTTCACCTCATTTCATTTCATCTCATTTTATTTTTGGTCCAAACTTCCTGGGGAATCACCAGGGCCTGGAGCCTGCGCGTTTGCGTGTCAGGGGAGGAAGAGACGAGGGATAAATCCGTTTCTGTGAGGAACTTCGGTGTCGGGGTTTTGCAGCGAGTGGCTCGAACACGCCGACGGGGTCATGCAGACGGCTGCACAGCCAGCCTGGCAAAAGCCGTGGCACTTGGGGCAAGGAGAGCTCCGCTCGGCAGCGGCGCAGGGCTGCGCGGGGCGGCTGCGAGCTGGGCACCGCGGGCTGGGTTTTGGGGGGGTCGGGGCACAGGGACCCCACCTGCGGGCACAGAGGGGTCTCCGGCCCCGCTCGCTGCCGTCCAGGTCATCGTTTCAACAGGGGAGCTGTCGAAGCCTGAGAAAAAGCCCTCTGCAGCCCTCCCTCCCCCTGTGGTAATCCTTTCTGCGAGGTGGATTTAGGGATTCTCAGCGGCATTAAACGCGAATAACGAGCGAGCGGGTTCTGCACCAAATGGGAGAGGTGGGGGAGGAAACCGAATCTGGGAAATCAGTTTGTGTGCAGTGCCGTAACTGTAGCTCGGAGGGGCCCACTGCTCCGCCGTGTGTGTCTCGCTCTGCGTGCCTCTATTTTCCTCTTAATACTCGTGGACTGCTGGATTGTAACGTGACGACTTTTCAACGTCAATAATGTATTGAATAACAGCGTACGAGCTGGGGGAAGTGTTAACTCTTTCGCTAGTCTGCAGCTTGCTGCTGTGGGCCCTTCAGGGACCCCTCGGACCCGTCTGCCCCGATCCGCGGCTGGGGCTGGGGACGGTGAGAGGCAAACGTGTGCCCAAAGACGGTGGCAGAGCTGCAGCGCTGGGGAGCGGAGCCAGCAAGAGCCAGTCCGCGTGTGCCAACCCCGCACGTCCTCCCTCGGTGGCTCACCCTGATGTTCAAAACCTGGTCCCTTGTCCAAAGAGTGCCCCCGGTGCCCTGGCTGAAGGAGGGAGGACAACGTGCACCTCGTCCCTCCACGTGTGCTGCTGGCAGACTGGTCTATGCGAGGCGCTGTGTGCCATCCTCTGCAGGGTGGGGGGTGAGCAAGGCCAGTTTTACTGTTAAATGGCTTAATTAACTTGGAGTTTCTCAGTGTATTCATGTTAAACGGTACGGCATTACTTGCTGCTGAAATTTGGTGAATGTCTGATTTTTTCCCTGCCCTCGCGACCGAGGAGCAGCGTTGAGGACTGCTGTAAGTGGGTGTTCTGGGGTTCTCCTACACCCAGCCCAGGAGGTGTCTGTGCTCAGCTCGCACCACTTCCCATTTCACACGTCCTGCCTCTCGGTCCTTGCCAACATTACCTGTTCACCAGGACAGCCACCATTTCCCCTTATTAGCTACACTCAGTGTTGTCTTTCTGTCGGCAAGATAAACCTTGTGTCTGCAGATCTTGGGGCTGTTTTGTCCCCACCGATCGTATGAGGCTGCACAGCCCCGAGGTGTGAGATGCCGAATGCGTGCACGTGAGGACACGGGGGCTTTTCAGTGTGTAAAACCGAGGTGGTGCCACCCAGAGCGGTGTAGACGTACCACGCGTGGTGGGCATCCAGCAGCAGCCCAGACCGGCCCAGCGCAGCCGCTGCTCGGGGCTGGGGCTGAGCACGTCCCCGTGGTGTGGGGTTTTGGAGCGCGAGCCCCTCCCGGCCAGTCTCCTGCTGGCCCAGTGGGGTGGCATGGCCGGGGGAGTCTGGGGGCATGGTGGAAGAAGAAGATGGGTGACCCCCTCCTGGCACCCTGCCCCACGCCTACCTGCCCCACTGGGGGACAGTACAGACAGCAGGAGCATTTCTGTGAACGCTGTGAAGATGTTGGAGGGTGCTAGGGGAGCACCGCTGCTGCGTGGCAGCTCAGCACCCCAGCCAGGTGACAGCCATGGAGCTGGGCTCGCTCTGCAGCCCGGGGCAGAATTTCCTCCTCTCCTCCTCCTCCTCCTGCTGTGTTTGCAAACATCGTGCTGGGGACGGATTCCAGTTCGTCCCTTGGAAAGCTGCGCGGCTACCACCGTGTCCGCCGGGTGACGAGAACGTAACTGATGGTGCCACGGAGGGGTGGTGTCTCTCCTCTCGCTGGCGGTTCTCTGGGAATTTCCAAGGCCCCGTACACACACACGGAGGCCCCAGCTCCCGGCGGAGCATGGGGTAGGGCGCGTGGTGAATCAGTGTTTCTCTGGCTCCGCTCGCCGTGGGGCTGCGTGGCTCGCAGCAGCCGCAGCCTGCCTCCGCGGTCGGCGTCCTGGCCCGGCTGGGTGCTGGCCCTGTGGCATCGCCCCGCGCCCCCCTGGGGCTGGGTGTTGCGGCAGGGGGGGCGCCGGGGGCTGCGGTGCACGCAGCTGGGAACGGTGTCGGGAGCCAGCAGAGTTGAGCTGGTTCCCAGCCAGCAGGACTTGGGCTGAGTGCTGTGGGGGTGCCCCCCCCACCCCCCCTCCTATTTGGCCTCAAGGAAAGGGAAAAAAAAAAAAAAGAAAAAAAAAAAAGGAAAATGTTGGTTTTGTTTTGGCTGGGGAGCTGGAGCCACAAGGAATGTAGGGTAGACCACAGCTCGGGTTACCCTCTTGCATCGCACGGCATGACACTCCTCTCCTCTCCTCTCCTCTCCTCTCCTCTCCTCTCCTCTCCTCTCCTCTCCTCTCCTCTCCTCTCCTCTCCTCTCCTCTCCTCTCCTCTCCTCTCCTCTCCTCTCCTCTCCTCTCCTCTCCTCTCCTCTCCTCCTCTCCTCTCCTCTCCTCTCCTCTCCTCTCCTCTCCCCTCCACCGAAGAGCACCAAGCAGACCGCAGAGCCGGCCGCAGGAGCTCTGCTGGAAGGGGAATTTGTGCCCCGGGCGGGCTGGGGCTGCTCGCTGCGGTGGCACACAGGGCAGAGGGCTCGTGGGAACCAGAGCCAGCACAGGTGGCTCCGGGGCACCACTGCTCTCTCCCTGCCTGTGCTGTGTCCCCCGAGGGGCACGGGTTCAGTTTTGGCAGAGAGATCTGCTTACAGGCGAAACCTCCTGAGGAAACCAAAGCTCGGGGGGTGGTGGGTGGCAGCGGGTGCAGCACATGGCCCTTGCCAGTCACTGCTGCCGTTGGTTTCCCTTTCCTGGGTCTCCGCATGTCTGCGAGTGCCTCTCCCCTGCTCTAGTGGCAGAAGAGCCTGGTTCTCCTACTGAACCAGGGGCAGGTCAGGAGTCCTGTGTGTTTGTGATGCAGAGATTTCAGCTTAGAGACTGTTTTGGTGGCAGAAGAGTAGAGGACTTAATGTTGGATACTATAGATTTTTTCCATCGTGATAATCTAATCCAACGCAGGTCACCTGGGGCATATTCCCGGGATAGGCAAGGTTATGAGGCCAGTGCAGGAGAAGCATCAAATCCTTCTCTTGGTCCTCCATGGGAGACGTGCAGGCCTGGCACGTGTCCATCCAGGCAGGCTGCAACGCGGAGAGCGGTGCCGTGCTGTGCGTAGGGGCTGTCCCGAGCACGGCACTTGGCTCTCCTTGGGGTGACACGTGGGGGTGACATCGGGGGCACCCTGTGGGCATGGACTGGTAGTGGAAGCGTTGGGATAGGATATGGTGGAGGGGAACAGGACTGCACCTGCTGCTGCCCTTGCCCAGCCATGTGGAAGGTGTGGGCTGGGGGCCTCCTGGCTTGGCCACAGCCTGGGCACCCCCAGAGCCCCCGCGAGTGCCCAGGTGCCGACCAGGGTTGGGGAGGAGGACGCGTGGCTTGGCCCCATTGCAGGGGGGCAGGCAGGGGTGCAGACAGGGTCTGAGGAAGGTCTCCTGAGCTGAGGGATGTGACACCCACCCTGGGCGTGCCCGTCCCCCAGACCCTCGGATGCCGCTGGGCCCCAACGCCTGTCTTTTGGAGAATAACGGCAGGGGTGTGAAAACACCTCTTGAGTGATGACGAGGTGAATCATGTAATTCCTTGGTCTCCAAACTCATGACTTGAGAGGGGACAGGTCAAAAGGAAGGAAGGAGGACCTGAAACCAGAGCAGGAAGTTCCTGAAATGTGAGAGCAGCCTTCATCCCGACGTGCTGAGCCTCTTCTCTCGTAACTCTTTTGACTGAGCACTACGTGGTATTAAATCTAATTCAAAACTGTCCCAGGGATCCTCCAGTTCAGATCCTCCTGTATTTGGTAATTGTCCTGGTAATAAATCCATCTGTGGCAGTTCCTGAGCTCCTGATGGGCAGGACACAGGCTTTTCTGAGTTTTCCAAGTCCTCTTGTGTTTAATTTTGGGTCTGTTCTGACTCTTCCTCACTGCAGGGCCCCCCAGATGTCCATAAGCACCAGGCGTGCCCCCCACAGGGTGGGCTTGGGGTGCAAAGTGGGGTAAAAGCACAGAAGCCGCGAGTTCCCGGGGAGTGGAGGATGCGGGGTGCAGGGTGCTGTCCTGCGGATGCGATAGGATCGGGAGGTGCTGTGGCTCAGTGGAAATACGGGGGGCTTGGGTAGAAATACATGAAGGCTGACACTCGGAGAGCAGGGCTGTGGGGCCGTTGCGGTGCGGTGCAGCGGGGTGACCCTGCAGGCGAGCTGCCCGTCTGCCAGCACCGCTTTATGCAGGCACTGGCAGAGAGGTGGCGTGCGCTGCCTGGCGGCTCCGCTCGAGCTGATACCTAGCAGCCTTTCGTGCTGATTCAAGGGCAGGCAGGTGGGGATGACTTGACTGTGCTGGGAGTTTTGATAAAGATAGCATGGTTTCCAGCCCGGCGGATTAGGCTGGGGCTGGATGTGCTCCGTTCAAGCGCTCCCAAGCATGCGCCTTCCCCAGTATTTCCCATGGCCGGAGCTACTGTTGAGTGACTGTGGAATTAAAGTATCGTTTGCAATTTTCTACATTCCAGAGCGGTGTCAGGTTTTGGCGGAGGGCAGGCTCAGTGTGTGCCTGTGTGCTCTGCTTGGCCTGCGAGCCCCCGGATGTCTCCGAGGCCACGCACGGCGCTGCCGTCCTTGCAGGCTCCTGCTGCACGGAGGTGACGGGGAGCGGAGGGCAGGAGAGAGCCCAGCCTCCCAGCCGGCTGGCTGGGCAGCCCAGCACCCCCCGACTCAAACTGATTTCCAAAACAAAAACTTCACCCCAACAACGTATCTTAATTTTCCCAGGATTTTGAGTGATCAGAAGATTGGAATCAAAATAAACACAACTGCCCGCGGTTTTAGGCATCTCGCTCTCCCCCAGCATCAGGCGGGTGGTTGTCTCCAGAAAGGCTGGCCACAAAACGTAACCGAAATCCCAACCTAAACCCCGGTTAAGTTGAGCAAAAAGAAAGAAGGAAGTTGTTGTTTCGCAGCAGCCGATCCATCTGCTACCCCTTGTGGGGCTGGGGCTGGCTACAAGAAGCCAGCAGTGCTGTGGCTTTGGGTGCCTGCCTCTGTCTGCTCAGCAGGGTTAAACAAATACCAGCTTTGGATTTATATAGCAGTCGAGGATCTCAAAGCGGTTTACAGGCTGTAATGAATTAAGCCTTGCTATGTTGCTGTGGTTGGGTTGGGATGGGGTTCTTGGTCTGTCTCTTTTTTTTTAATAGCATAGGAAACTGAGGCATGGAAACACGAGGGGTGGGATTTGTCTGCACAAATAGAGACACAACAGTGCCGACAGAGGTGTCTGGGCTGCATGTCTGGACTCCCTTCATAGATGACGGAGAGAAGTGGGCATCTCCAGAGTGTCACGGGCTCTTATGAACATGGGCGTATAAAACAGCAGAGGAACTGTGTCTTCAGAGATGTCCCTATCACTCCATTGACTGGAGCAGATGCCTCTGCTGCAGACAGCTAAAGGAGGAAGATGTCAAACCTGTGCCTGGCGATTTGACTCAAGTGACATAAGAAAACTACAGCAGGTGTGGAAGTGGAATTTGGCTCTGTCATGAGCCCTCTGTGCATTTTAGTTGTCTTCCTGACCCTGAGGGCTTGGCTGGCCTCTCCTCAGCTTTGGGCCAAGGAGCTGTTTTGCTCTCATGGGAGCAGACTTGCAAAGGATTCTCCTTGGGAGCTGCTTCAGCCCCTCTCCGTTTCCTCATCCCGCATATCGGTGGTGCCCACCTGGGCCCTTTTCACATTTCCAGCTGTGCAGCGTTTTCCTAACAACTTGAACTCCATGGGACGTGGTCCGGAGCCTCAGCTGAAGATGTCCATGCAACTGTGGAAAAGGGGCTCCAAAGTCATCTTTCACGGGAATCGTGGGGTTGTGGGGATACAAAGAGATGAGATGAAGCAAGCAAACCCTTGCGCTTGTGCTGGAGCAGCTCCTAAGGCTTCCCATGCCCCAAAGGTGTCATTCAAAGATACCAAAATTCAGTATGGGGTTGTTTCCTTCAGTGGGGCTCTTGTATCCTTATGAAGAGTCAATCAAAACAGAGAATAACTTGCTTTGAGATGAGCACAGCTTCCTGACTGAACACGAGGGAAAAGAGAAAAGACCGGCACAGTCCAGCAAAGTTGAATGTGTATGGATCAGGGTCTCTTTCCTCTACTGGACTGAGGAGGCATCTCTGGAGAGCACCTCCTGATTCTTCACATCCAGGGACTTTTCTGGAATGAGACAGGATAGATCAGGTTTTGGTTTCCTTCCATCGCATTTTGGGGCAGTCGTCCACATTGCAGCAAGGTCTCCAAGGCTGATGTGGAGATCGAGACATCCTTAATCACCATATTCCTCAGACAGACACCCCTGTTATTTACTTAATGCGCTCCGTGGCTTTGAAGTAGCACAGATGGTATCTCCTATAGATTGTTTACCATTGTGGCATGGCCAGTTCATGGGAGGGATGTTGTGAATAGGCAGTTTGTAAATTTGTATGTACATATACATCAGTACTTGTAGAAGGAAGCAAAGACCAGCTGGACTTTCCTCCTGGTGCTCAGATTTGAGAGGTGAGAGCGGTTCTTTGGTGACGTGGTTATTCTGCCAGCAACCCCCCAGGAGATTAATTCTCATTCACATCCTCTCCTTGGAGCATCTGTGGAGGCAGCTGCTCACCAGCCTGCCCATGAGGCAGAGGGGCAACAGAGAGGTCTTCTTTGTGGTGCTCCCACAAAGGTGCTAGGACTCCCAGGATCTCTTTTGGTTTCCGAAACACTGAATTACCTGGAGGTTTTCCTCCAAAGATGCCAACACAATATGGATATGTTGTCCTGCCCCTTGCCACAGTGCATAGCACGATGCCCTATCAGATGCCCGGAATGTTTTCTTACTCCTTTGGTATGTCATTCACGGCAGGATGATGATTCACTCCTCGGACATGAATTCGGGGTAGAGCTTTGGTTATCTCAACCCCATCCAGCTGCCCAGCTGGGGAGAGTGGCTCTGTCGTGACGCTTGCTCAGGGCATCTCGTCCAAGCACCGCAAACCCAAGGTCTGACACACTGAGGTTCCTCCAAGTGAAGCAGATGAGCTCATAACACGATTGCCACTGGGTTCGCTTGGTGCTGAGCTCGAGTTCCAGACTCTTGACTCATTTCTCAGGATCTAAGCGTGCAGCCCACTGTCTAACCCCAATTTCACGAGCATGCCTGAGGTTAGGAGGGGAACAATGGAAGGAGAGGACCCTCTGGATTTCCTCTCTTGATATTTTTTCTGCATTCATATTTGTTCTCACTGTTTCTATTTTTAAATTGTTTTCTTACGCAATCTGCGTGGGTATGTGCTGCTATATTTAATACTTTGCTAGTATCAGATTTTGCTTTCAAGGGCTTTCAAAACAAAAACAATAAAAATCAAATCCTCTCGCAGGAGGTCACTGAGGTGGAATGGCTTTTTCCCAAGTGCTGACATGCTTTGGACTTCTCCCTGCTCCCTGTTCAAGCTTTTTTCCCCCTGGCCAAGAGGCCCTTCTTCCCCATCAGCTGTCCCTGTGCACGATGATGAAGACGAAGCAACATGCTGGTGCTACGGGTGTGCAGGACAGGGTGACTTCCAGTTTGCCCGTTGTGGAGGGCACAGAGGATGCCTGTGCAGCAGGGCCAGGAGCATCCATCCTTAGTCTGCTGCTCTCGCAGGACTTGTACTTGTGGTCTACTTGATTTTGGAATCTTGTTGATGTAGGGGTTGTTCACTTGGCTTGAAATTGTCTCTTGGCTTGTAACATCAAGGTTTTGGACTGTCGTGGCAAATCCATCTCCAGCTTCTTCCAGACACCACTGTTTTCTGCTGGGGGAGCTGGTGTGGGTGATGAACCACAGGAGCAGCCTGAGCAGATGGGACGCTGTTGGCAATCCCAACTGGAGGTGTCCCATCAGGAGTCCTCTGGCCCAGTGCTCTCGTTGCAGTCCCGTGCAATGGGGGTGGCACCATCCAGCAGGCACTGGGGAGGCGGCTGTGCCGTACAGCGAATTTTCAAAACTCGGGTTACGTAGGACTGAGGCTCCCCCTGCCCTGCTCTATTGTTATTAGCCAAACTATTCAACCAGCAGGATTGTTTGCAGAAGCAAAGCGCTTTTGTCCTCGCATCTTTGAGCTTCCGTTTTCCGTGCGCTCTCAGTAGGACAGCGATCATGTGCTAAATCCCAATTAATCATTAGGAAGATATTTGAGGTTTAGCAGCTGTGTTATAAGATACAGTTTTTACTGGTTTCGACCTCAGTTAAATATGTTTTTAATAGTGGACGGTATTTAATTAAACATAAAATAACAGAGGCTTATTAAATCTAGAGAGACCTCTCCTAGCGATGGATATTGAATGTTAAGTAAATACCGGTTGGTCATTAGAAGCATATTCAGTGTGGTTTCACAGCTATGTAATAGGTAGGTATCTTGTTACACATCTGCCCAGTTTCAGTGAATGCACTCTTAATAATCAATTGCTATTCATTTAATGTATAATAATAACTATCCTATTAGAGCTGAATTAGATTTTTGTAGGAGAAAGCAGGGGTAATCTGGTGCTTGCTGGTTTCTTGAGCGTATTTTATTTTGTTTTGAGTTGGTGGCTCATTGAGATTAGCTTTTTTCTGGGGACGCTGAAGATCGGATGACCCTGGGTGGGATGGAGAAGCATGCTTCACACTGCGTTCGTCTCGGGACTGCCTGGGTCCCAGGCGTGCTGCGACACGGGGACAAAGGAGAGGTGACAAAGGAGAGGTGACAAAGGAGAGAGAGGTGCTGGTGGCGGTGGTGGCCGTCCTGGCAGGTGGGGGCTGGTAGAGCTATGTCAGGGTCGCGGCACAGCGTGTCGCATGGCGAGGTTGGTGTTTGTGGGCAGCAGCGTGAGTCAGTGTCCTTTCCGTGCTTCTTGGTCTTTCTCTTGGGGGTAAATACATTCCACAGGACTGCAAGGAAGCGAATGAAGCACTGCCACGGGGAAGTGCTTTCTTATACACGAAGAATTAACCTGCAGAACTTGCTGCCGCACGGTATCTTCAAAGCCAATTCATCAACCGGTGTCAGAGAAGGTTGAGACTCGTTTGTGGATGATATGATCAGAAAGAATCACTTGAGGCTCAGCGTTTGTTTCTAGGGTATGTTCATGTTCATGTTTCAGGGCAGCCCGGCGGCTGACCCCGTTTCCCAATCTGAGTCTCTCATCTCTCTCTCTGCTCCATGAAGTCAGGTTCTTCTCCCCCGTTTCTCCAAGCACAAGCGATAGCCCTGTGCTCTGTACCAGCTCAGTTCTTACCAGATTGCAAAGCATGTAGATTGTTGGTAAATGAGGGTCTTAAAAGGACTCGAGACACTCCATCACAGCTGTTCTGCAGCAACATTAAAGAGGAGGTCACTGCAGCAGTCTGAGTGCAGGAGCCTTTCGTTTTATGTTGAGGTTTACAATTTGTTCCGCGAGGCTCCGTTTGTAGTTATTTGCATCGGTGACACACTGCTGCACTGCAGGAGCTGTTTTGGGGTGGGAAATGGGGGCTGGCGCTCTTGGGAAGAGTAGTTGTGGCTTTTCTCGGTAGGGAGCAGCGGTTTTGGTCCTAAAGAAGGAGATGGTCCCGTGCCCCGAGACCAAAGCTGCTGTCAGTTACAGTTTTTCTCCCAGCCAGGGTTGCACGTTTAAAACAGTAAGTGCAGAGGTGGTAGCTCTCAGACACAAAGAGTGCTGTCGCTGCAGAGTACCTGGCCCGTGCTGACGGCGGAGCAAAGGTTTGATTTCTGGGCTGTCTGGCGGGGGGCACAGCTGTGCAGGGGAAAGCTGGTGAAAAGCTGGAGCAGAGCCTTTCTTTTCTGGGACTCTGTGGGTAGTCCTATTAGCTTTCTTACAGTAGCACGGCTTTATAATTTCTCAGTGCTACTGCGTTTCATAGGCCGTAACTTTTAATTTCTCCCCTTGTTAACCTGCACAGCAGTACTGACTCAGTGCTGGAACAATATGTTAGGCAGTCAGTAAAAGCAGTGATTCATGCTGGCTGCTGGATGGGATGAGCCCTTCTTCTGTGCTCGCTTATTAATTTCTCCTAGCGCATGAGTCAGGCTCCCCGCACCCCCGGGCAGGGAAGCAGCCGTGGGGTCTTTGAAGCGAGGAGCCGGGCAGGGGCCGGGGGGAGGCCGGCGGCTCCTGGTGGGGCCGTGCTGATCCCAGCGGGCACCAGCTGCCGTGGGCTGTGCAGCGCACTGGTGTTGGCCCAGGGGACATCGCCCCGCTGGCACCCACGGCACCACTGGGCAGACCCCGTGTAGCAGCAGTCCCGGTGGCATCTCCCCTGGTGCGTGGCACAGGGCTGGGAGCCCTTTCCCACCCTGGCACTGCCACCCAGCCCACAGGCCGTGCTCTTGTGCCCACAGCGGCACCAGGATGGGTCTGTCCCATCTTCCTGGCGCTGCTGTGGTAGAGGAATCTCTTCCAGAAGGACGTGCTGGAAGCTGTGCCGGTGGGGTGTCCTCGCTGTGGGCGTCCCGTGCAGATCCCGGCAGGATGCGGAGGTCTTTGCCTGCCTGTCTTTGTGCAAAATGAGGTCGAATCAGTTCCTGTGCATGGATGCAGAGCTCTGGTCACCGTCTCATCCACCCAGCCAAGAAATCTCCCGTCTCAGAGTCGTCCTATCTGTGGACTTGCCCTCCTCCACCAGCGGGTGGGTGCCTGGGTTGCCCAGCCCTGCCCGTGCCAGGCTGCTGGGGTGGGCTGGGGGCCCGGGGCACAAGGCAGCTTCTTGCCCACAGAGGGGCACCATGGCCCAATCCAGTGGGGGTTCGCCCCCTCTTCTCTCATTTTGTTCTCTGCCCTCTGCCAGCAGACAGAGTCCACCCCGCCTTGGCAGCCTCCGTGTTCATCCTCAGCCCCCAAAAACCCAGCTACAAGCCCTCTAATCTGAACAGGCTGGGGCAGAGGAAAGCCATTGCCATCAGGACAATTCTCTGTGTGTGGTTCCCGTTTCTTTCAGATTTATTTCCTCTGGGTCCCTGTCTCTGTTGTTGCTCACTCCTTGGCTCAGCTTTTTGGGAGCATCCAGCATTTACCTTTTTGCGAACAGGGGCTTTGGGGGACTGTAACTGCATTGTGTGTGTCAATTAGGAAAACACCCTCAGGAATTTCCTTCCCGATGCTGCCTAGCTCTACAATAACCTCTGTCTCTGTGTCTGCCGGCTCCCCAGAGCCTGTCCCGCCAATGCAAACCGAGGGGAGACGGGAGCAGGCTGAGCGCTGCAGACTCGTCGAGCTTCTGTTCCAGCTCCCTCCGAGGGCAGAGCCCCATCTCGTTTCCCCTGCTCCCGCGTGTCTCTCTCCCTCCCTGTGTGCTGGAGTTTGGAGTTGTTTTGGAAACCGCTGCCACTCCGGCCTGACGTCACGCGGGTTTGTAGTATCTCTGTCTCCATCCTAGTTAGGCGCTTCCTGTTCTCTGTCTCTCTCGCTGGCTCGCCTGGCTTGTCTACGCTCTTTCTTCTCCTCCACAATTCCCCAGGGATTTCTTTTCAACTTTTTTTTTTTTCTTCTCTTCCTGCATCTCTTAACACAGCAGTCTTTTCTTCCCTTTCCCCTATTTCTTCTGTCTTGAGTTTCCTGCTTTCCCCTGCTCTCCAAAGAGAGGGCTCCCGGTTCAGACGGGGTCGGGCACCCAGCCCCAGAGCCCCAGCGCGGGCGGGGGGCCCGCAGCCCCCACCGGGGCCGTGCTCCCGGCTGCCAGGGCTCGGCCGTCGGGCAGGGGCCGGTGTCTTCTGCTGCCTCTGTGCCAGCAACGGAGCTCAGGCTGAGCCTGCTCTCCTTCCCCGGCTCCCCTTTAAGCACCTCATCTCCTCCCGCGCCTTTTTCACTGCAGATCTGTGCCTTTTCCCGTCCCGTCTCCGCAGCCGAGCTCTCGGCTGTCCCTGTCCTCGCTCCTCCAGGCCCAGCAGCTCCATCCCTGTCCCCCGCGAGGCCCCCAGGCCCTTCGCCAGCCCTAGGGCTCCCCATCCCCTGTGACCGCCGCAATAACCAGCCCTGTCGCTTCCTGCTCGGGCTCGGGGAAGAGCATATGCAAGGTTTAATCATGACTCTCCAGTGAGTGTTTACTGAGCACGAACAAAATATGATGAATTTCTTTAATTTCTTCCCTTGCAACAGCCAAAATGCTGTCTGATTGCAGGCAGGCTTCCCCGGGGCCTGCTGTCGGCCCCGCTCACCTTCCTGCTGCCCGCACATCCCAGCCTGGGCAGCAAGGTGCCATGCTTTCATGCAATCAGGATGCTGTTGTCAGACCCAGACTGCTTGTTTTCCACCCTTGGCTGTGCCCGTGGCTCGCCAGGTCATTTAATCCCTGGAGTATCCTTTTTTTTATGTTGTTGTTTGGGCAAAAGTTGTTTTCAGGCAGTGAGTGTCTCTTAATACGTGAATACGCAATGCCCGGTGGGGGAGCCCCAACGAAGATTGGAGGCTTTAACACAAATTCCTGTTAGGCTTTCGGCTGCCGGTGGGGTCTGCATGCAGGAGCCTACGCTCCCACTCCCCTCCTTGCTGTGCAGGACCCCACTGCCATGCTCTGCACAGACAAAGGCCCCTCCTGTGCTGGAGCCCCTGGGGACGAAGACTGCACGGGGTCAGGTTGGCTCCCGGGGAGGGAGATGCTTGCCCAGATCTTTCCCCATGCATCAATAAATACCCCTCGTGTTCCTTTATCCCAGTTCAGGCGGTTCTTCCACCCCGTCACCCTGCACGGAGATGCATGTGTGATTTATCTCGCAGTGACTCTCGCCGTCGGTGCATGATGCGTGGTGACCCCTGCGAGGAGGGTCAGTGATATTTGGGTGCTTTCCTCTTACCACGAGCTTGGGCTGGACCAGAAGCCCCTGCATCCTCCCAGGGTGCATCGTGCCTGTGAAAGAAACTGCCAGAACAGCAGCAGGGGAGGAAGGCCTGCTTCGTCTCTGCTGCCCCTGACGGCGTTGTGGTGGGCGCACGAGGCTGGGGTCACTGCTGTGGCGGTGCTTAGCAGACTGACTATGGGAGCAGGAGAACACTGGACCCTGCTTAGGACACGAACCCTTCCTCGGTTCAGGGGCTGCAGTCCCCAAAGAGGAGGACAGCTACCGCACGTTCACAGTGAGCATTAATGTCACGGGGTTGGCGCTGCTGGGCACAGGTGGGAGCAGCACGGCCAGCGAGGGAGGAGGTGGAAAGTGCGTCAGCTCCTGTGGGACAGAGGGAAGAAACCAGCGAAAAGGGAAATTATCGCTTTCGGAATATGGCGCAGCTGGGGGAGAGGAGCTGTAAACTCACCGTACCCTGTGCAGTCGGTGCCCACAGCGAGTCGCCCGGCTGGCTCTCAGCAGGGGCTTGCAGGGCTTTCATGAGGCTTGGCGCCGGGAGCTCGGAGGTGGGTGAGCATTTAGGGAGAGCCACGCTGTCAGCACCCCTGACACCGCAGGGCGCTGGGCCAGGCGCTGTGCTGGTGCCCGGGGGGGTCTCTGCCTGGCGCACACCGCTCGCTGGGGATCGCTCTCGCGGCGCCGTGCTGCCGGTGCTGTGGGATGGGTGCTGCGGGGTGGGTGCTGTGGGGTGCTCCTTTCCAGGCAGCAGAAAGCAGGGGAAGATAAACCCGCGTCTGAGCCAAGACATTTCCATGGAAATTGCCTCCAGGTCTGTGATTGCCACCTAACCTGGGGCAGCCGGGGAGGCCTGTAATCTGGGGAGAGGCTGTGGGCGGCCGGATGGGAATCTGGGGACAGGCGGCTGCTCTGCCGGCAGGGAGGGGAGGAAGACGAGGACGAGGTGGAGTAGGTGAAGGAAGCAGGAGCCCCTGTGCAGCCCTGAGCGTTGTGGAGATGGTGAGCGATTTAATACCTTGCGGTGCTGGAGCTAGGGGGTACCCCAAGAGATTAGCAGGGAAAAGGCTAACACGAATCAAAGGCAGTCACTTTTTCGGGTTGTGGATCTGGCTGTGGTGGAGGCCAGGAGGGTGAACGGGCTCGGAAAGGCAGAGGACGAAGGAGGGGAGGGTTGGGCCTGGGGGGCTGCTGGAGCAGGCAGTGGTACCCGGAGCACTCTGTGCTGAGGATGCGCGCAGGAGGGACCTGGGCAGCGTCCGCTGGGCAGGCTGTCGGTCCAGCCCAGGACGCTACCCCAGTTTTGGAGGCTCCCCAGCGCAGCCTTCTTGCGGACAGGAGCTCGTGGGACAGGGTGAGCCTGAGGATGCGGGTGGGAGCTGCCAGGCAAGCCAGGGCGGGGGCCAGGGCTTAGGTGCACCGGGCAGGGCCATGGGCGGCAGGCGGAGGGGCGGATCCTGCCCGGCACTAAAAACCCCGGCAGCTCGAGGCGTGCACCTTCTGCACGCAGCATGTGTCACCTGCCGCCCGAGAGGCCGCTGTGCTTCGGCAAAGTGCTTCCGATATGCATCCCTTGCCAGGCACGGCCCTGCGTGAACGTGAGTCTGTTCTGTGCGCCCGGCGCGTTGCGTGCCAGCGCCAGCTCTGCTGCGGTTGGGCTGGCAGGAGTTTTGCCAGAGACTGCAGCGCAGTCGGCGTTTCGCCTTCCTCTGCATCCCCGGGTGCGCGGGGACTGCTTCCGCACAGTCACTTGAGGGACAGCCACCAGGGTCCTTGTGACCCAGCTCTGGGACTTGGGGCACTCACATCCCCATCGCCACGAGGAGATTCCTTGAATTTCCCTGATGGTGCGCTGAGAGCAGCCTGCGGGTCCCGACCAAGGAGGACGGGGGCTCAGGGGGCTTGGAGGGGCCCAGGCAGGGCGGAGAGCGGGCGGCGTGCTACAGGGCGGGTTTGCTTTCCAGCTCTGCTGTGCGCCCTGTGGCATTGCACCTGGGTGTTTCTGGTTTTGAAGACCTGCAAAGCAGGGATGCTAGAGCTGCAGGCTCTGCAGAGCTGCACGTTTGTCCTGCTGAGAGAAAGCATTACGTTTTTATAAAGGAGACCTGGATATTATGTCATCCCTTCTGTGCAAGGATTTTACCTGGGTTGTATCACGTCGCGAGTGTATGTTTTGTTGTCTTGGCTTCCTGAAGCCTTCCTGAAGCTTGTTTCTCAGCTGACTCTAGATAACAATCTTGGTGGCAATAGGTTTGTTCTGAGTTGTGCAGCACGGTGCTTTTCCAGGCAGAAAGGGTGAAAGCTCTGCCTGCGTGCGGTCCCTGCGCACAGCTGCCACTGGCCTGGGATGTGGCGGTGCGTAACGCGGCGTTACACCGTGAGACCTGCCTGCCTCTTGGAGAATGCCATCTTCTGAAGTGGAGAGTGAACAAAACGGCTGCGGCCTTGACGGCTTCTGTAACATCGCTGGCCCACTGCCCGCGTGTCGTGGTGTCTGGGCTCTGCCACGAGGTGCAGGGCTGCTGCCCCGTGGCATGGGTGCGCCAGACCCGTACCCCAAGAGGCTGGGCTCGGGCACGGTGCAGGGTGCTGCCCCGTGCCTGCTGCGTGGCATGGACGCTGCGGGTACGTGCTCTGTCTGTCACATTTCAAAGAAATTCAGAGGAGCTTCCAAGTGCTGATGGCTTCATCCGTTTTTGGTTTTCAGTCTCATTTCTCTGCGTAAAGCTCATTCATGCCATGAATCCAGAAAGGGGTGGAAGGTGGATGCTGTGTCGTCCATACTCTTTTATTGTCTGTGCTGACAGTCATAATGCCAGAAAAACAAATTTTTCTTTTCTGTGTTTGTTTGATCTGCTGCAGTAACAGCATGCAGAGCTTGCACAGCCCTCCACCTCCCAGAGCGCTGCGCGAACATGACGTGCGTGTTCTTGCCACGAGTAAATAGCATTTGAGGAGCAAAAAGAATAAAGGAGAGGTTAGTTTGTTATTCTTTGTGATATATGAAAGAACTATCAGCTCCATCCTGAAATCATGATTCCCTGGGTATTCATGGGACATGGTGAAGGAATGCATCCTGCAGGATTTTTTCACTTGGAACAACTATTTGGCTCTTCTGGGCCTGAAAAGTTTAACTTCGGTTGAGTAACAAATTCATGTAGTCTATTAGTCACTGTCTGGCTTGAATGGAAACACTTAGCTGACCTGGTTTATCTGCGCCTCCATCTCCATGGCTTGGACTGGTCTCCTTGCTGGCTACTGGGTGCCGTCCAGCACGCTCGCTGCAGGGCTGTTTGCGCGGCTGCTGCTCCTCGCTGTGGCCTCGCGAACAAGCCGGGGTGGTTTCTGGAGGAGCAGTTGTCTTTTATTAGACTGGCAGAGGTGGAGAAAAGAAGCAATTTCCTCCTCGGGCTTCTGCTTTGGACCAGCGAAAAGGGGGCTCCTTGCTGGGGCTGGTTTTGCAGCCGGGGTTGGATCTGGTAGCAGATGAGCGTTCTCCTGCCTCTGTTGTGCTCCCCCCGTCCATCTCTTCCCACCAGGAAAAGGACTGGGCACGGTCCCTGCCGAGCGCTGCGTGTTGTTGAGCTGGCGCGGGGAGCCTGCGTGTTGCAGGGCTCTGGCCGCGGGCTGCACCGGGACGGGAGACAGGCGTGCAGGATCCAGGCTCGGTATGACCGTGCCGCACCTGCAGAAATCTGTGAAAATCGAAGATTTTGCCCGCTTCAGATGTAACGCACAGTGTGTGCAGGGTAAGGAGCAGGGCCGCTGGTGCACGCGAGTGCTGGTACCCGTACGGCAGCGCCCTGCATGCCCGCCCTGGCATCCGCATGCCCCAGCTCTGTAGGCAGCACGGTGGGGTCGGGGCTGATGCAGGCACCCGGAGCCACGAGGATCCCTATGCTCATAGCGCGGCCGGCAGAGCCCAGGCTCCAGCCTCGCGCCCTGGGAAAGCTGCTCGGAACCGTCCCCAGCCCTCAGCTGCACACTGGTGCAGGGGAGCCCTGGAAAAGCTGATCAGAAACACAGCTAATTTAAAAAACCCCGACCAAGAGCTGTTTTTTTTTCCGGTGCTGGCCAAGAAACGTGACACTGAACAAATAGGAGAAAATAAAACAAAAATAAAATTCACATTGGATCTAGAAATGGCCTTTTAATTTGCAGAATCGATGATGTCTGCGTGCAGAAGCCTTAATTTCAGATCCGGTCTTTAAATGCAAATGTCACTTTAAATAGATATTCCTGCGCGCACGTTCTGGTGCCTTTTGCCATGTAGTTAATGGATTGCTCTCCCTGTTAGTACATTCTTGTCTCATTTTGTATCCCCATACATTAAATTGATAGTTTGGGGGATTATTGCTCGTTCCAAGATTACATGGGTGGAGTCCCCTTTATATGGCTATGCTGGTATGTAGTGAATTTGAATTGGCACAGCAGAAAACTTGAAAATTTGGAACAGATAACTGTCTCCTATCTTTATATGGGAACATCAGAGTTTCTAGCTTTATTCTGGGGTTCTTGCCATTCCAAATATAATTTATTCTTTTATATAACTGTTTTCATATGATACACTCTTCAGAGTGGATAATGGTTTGGGGAGGAATATAATCCTTTTTTTTTCTTTTCCCCTCCAAGGCTGTCTTCCCAATTAATGAGATTGAGAACACATTCCAAAAATCTATTTTCCCCTCTGGGCTTTTTATAATGCGCTCGAATTATTCTGTAGTGTGTCTTGTGCTTCCTTTATGGAGTTTGATGCCTAAATAGTTGGTGGTGGTTGGACGGCTGGAGCCCGTGTAAGCGCTTAGTGCCGGGAGTCCCTGCGATGCTGGGCGGCACGTGCCCGGCCGTCCCGCAGCTCTGACCCCATCTGAGGGACCCTGGGGTGTCCTGGTGAGCCCCAGGACGTCCTTCCCAGAGCCTCGGGGTGGCGAGGGGCATTCCTAGAGCTGTTTGTGGAGCTTGGCGGGTTTCCCGGACTTTTCGGACTTAGGGTCTCACCTGTAACGTGCATCAGTAATGTTGCCGTGCATTTCTCTCTGTTTGAACGATTTTGGGGGTGTCGGCTTTGCCTAAAAATGCATCCGATGAGCAGCACGGGCTTTCCGCCCAGCTCTGCCCTCGGTGGCAGCCGGCGTTGCCTTCTGATGGTGCATGTCTCCCAGCTTTCTGTGATGGTGCTGCAGGAGGCAAATTCAGCCTAAAACCAACACAGCTGAGCCACCGGTGACCGGGGTCACTGTCCCATGTGGGCTCGCCCTGGCTCCCCCGGGCACCCATAGAATCACAGAATCGCAGAATATCCCGAGTTGGAAGGGACCCATAAGGATCATCGAGTCCACCTTCCGGCACCACACAGGTCTACCCAAAATTTTAGACCACGTGACAGTGCACAGTCCAAACGCTTCTTAAACTCCAACAGGCTTGGTGCAGTGACTACGTCCCTGGGGCCACCTGCACCTTCAGCAGGGCTGCAGGCGAGGAGGAGGAGGCTGGAAGCGGGGCTTGGCATGCCTGGGAAGCCAGAGTCTGCAGGGGCAAGGGCGATGTGCATGGAGGGGCTGAAGGAGTGTGGGCATTGGCATCGGCTCCCAAAAGCCTGTAACGTATTAATTCTGGAGAGCTTTACAACTCCAGAATGGTTTGGCCGATACACCTCAAGCCCTGGCTTTGAAAGAATCACTTTTGGTTTGAGACCGGAGATGCAGATTTTTTTTTTGCCTGGTGGAGTTATCTCTATGAAATAAGGGTCCGTGAGAAAAGGATGCTCAGCACGGTCTGGTGGCTCGCTCTGGGCCACCGAGGAGGAGGAGGCCAGCTGCAAGAAGCACCGTTGTTTCCCGGCGTGCCTGTCATTTTGCAAGCAGCTCTGGCCTTTCCACAGGGTCTCAGCAACTCAAGAGCGTGCTGCGGTCTTGTTTGCATCATGCCACGAAGGATGGGCACGGGGCCAGCTGTCGGCAGCCAGGTTCCCAGAAGTGAGGGTTTGTATTTACACATTTTGACTCAGACATTGTATAACCCCTGGGAGCCACTTTCTGGGCCAAAATAATGAGAGACCTGTTCTCTGATGGTGTTTCAAGCTCTGGTTGGACGGTGTCCCATGCGAGGGCTGGGTTTTGCTTGGTCCCCAACTGGCAGCCTGGTTCACGTTGCTGCAGGTCCTGCATGTGCAGGGTTATTAATAGCTCACCAGGGGTGCAGCTTGGCCGGATCCTCTCCCTTCTCCAGGTGTGTTACTAAAGCAGTGACTTCATGGCCGAGCGCACCGCGCTGGGTGGCCTCAATCCTGGTCTCCGGGGCAAAGCCTGCGTGCTGGGACAGGGGACCCTCGTGCTGGGCTCCGCTGGTGCTTGGGGGCTTGTCCCCGCTGAGGGCTGGTGGAAGATGGGGTATTTCTTTGCCGTTTGGATCTCAAGGTTCTCCTGGTGGCTGCTGGAAGCTGGAGCTGCTCCTGGGCTTGTGCCTTCCTTGGTGGCACCACTGGGCACATGAGGCTCAGCTTGGTTTCGGCTCAGCCTGCAGAACCGCTCCAAGGGATCCTAAAAGCCACTTCTCTCTTACCAAGCTGAACACTCATCCTCCTAGCCCCAAGACGGCAGCACCCATGGGTGGCGATGCTGTTGGTACAACCAGAGCCCGCAGTTGACCCAACAGCCATGGCCAGGGGGAAAACAAGGGAGATGCAGAGGTCTGTCCGAGGAGAGGTGGGCTGCTTGGGAGGCATCCCACTCCTGCGGGGACAGGGCTGGGTACAGGGCGGCGAGGCTGCTGCCCCAGGAAAGGAGCTCCGGGGGAGTCAGGGCCCTGGTGGGCTTCTCCCTGGGGAGCATCATCCTCGCGGTGCCCCCCTGCTGCCCCGCACGGGCACCCTGCACGCGGCGGGGGAACATCCATCGCCAGCCCCAGCTGCAGCCCGGGGTCGCCGGCGTCCCGGGAGCGTGCGGCTGATGGAGAGGAGCAGGCAGCGGGGCGGGAGCCCAGTCATTTGCCTCCCGCACTATAATTAGCTGGGTTGGCGGGCAGACCTGCTGTCAGGATGAATGACACACAGCACGGCTACAGGGATTGCGACGCAGCATTTAAAGTATATGCTGGAGAACAGGGTGTAATTAACTGCAGGGCCGTGGAGCTGAGAGCTGACTACACAGCTTCCAGCCTTTTGTATTTCCTTTTTTTTTTTTCCTTTCAGTGTTGAAATATGTAACTTCACCTACAAACCGGCATAAACACGCGCAAGCTCATAAGCCTGGAGATAAAAATACCAGGCAGTGCATTCATGCGACACTAAAGATCAGGCAGCTGACCCCCCCTGAAAGGAAGCAAAAGAGAAACCCAGGTTCTGGTGGCAACGCTGGCTCAGCCTCGCTGCACCCCCATGCACTGTGCTGAGGGCTTTCTGATATAAATAGTAACACATTCATCCGCACATCTAGGCCCTGATTCTGCAAACACTTAAGCCCAAGCATAGCTCTTTCCCGGCGTGCTTAAAGTTGCAGTAATAGTTTGCAGGCTGTAATCAAGAAAGAAAGAAAGAAAAAAAAAAAAGGTAGAAAATAGCACATGCGCAGCATGCTGTTTGTAACAGCTATCAGCTGCTTGTTAGAGCTCCTGTCTGCTGCTCCTCCTGCAGCTCCTTCCCCACCTAATTAAGGGCCTGATGAATGCAAACACGGAGAGAGGGTGCCCGTGCCTGTGCGAGTGTCACCCTGCGTGCTGTTGAGCTCGCGGAGTTTACGAGCTCCAGTGGTTTTGGCAGCGACTTTACAAGTTTTGTGATGCAGAGAAACTCTCCTGTGAAGCAGCAGCAAGTGGATGTGTCCCGGTCTGTGTCAGCAGAGCTCGCGGAATCCCTTCGAAAAGAGAAACTTGTTGATAAAGAGGCTGTGCATCCACGCACATGGGTGTACGCGTCAGTTAATTCCACAGGCATCTAGCAGCACAGTACGAGTACAGCGAAACCTTTCGTGGCTGAGCACTGTAAAGAAATAAGAAATGCTTTGAAGCTCCGGTCGGTGTTAGCATGGGGTAGGAGCTGCGGGTGAGCAGTCCCGCCGGGGAGGTCAGGGGGTCTGGGAAGGGGCCGGGGGTACGGGGCAGGTGGGGAGACACCGGGGGGGACAGGGCAGGCTCCGTCTCGGTGCAGGGTCTGGAGCGAGGAGTGGAAATGGACGTGTTTGTTGTGGGGTGGCTGTGTTGGCAGATGCTCGTTTGCAGGCTTGGTTTTCCTCCCTGTAGGAAGGCAGGCTCAGGAAGGAGCCCGTCCTCGTTACCCGGGTTGAGGAGAGGAAGGTTTTGTGCCGCACCGAGCCCAGTTGCGTGCACTTAATTGCCTGGTGTAACGAAGGCAAGGGAGGAGCGTGTGAGGCTGCAGGGCTGTGCCGGTACGGCTCATGGTGCTGACACTTGGGCCCCTTCCTCCTCGGTCCAACCTGCATCTGCTCCTCTGTGCAATGCCCCTGCAGGGCCTGGGAGGACGCTGGGAGCTCCTCCAGCTTTCCGGGCACGGGTTGTGCTGCTCTGCCCTGCTCCGGAGGCCCTGGAATACTTCAAGGCACCTCACTTGCATAGCCATGTTTCCCTTCCCCTTTTCCCCAAAGTGGTCTAAAATCAATTTTCTCAAGTTTTTGACATATTTTTCACCTTGCATCACAGTCAAAGCGGGGACAACTCGAATATGTGTCTGTCCAACCCGGCGCGTGTGTGTGAATCAGCAATCTGCAGGTAAGTGCGGTGGCTGGGTCGGGCTTGTGCTCGAGAGCAGAGCTGGGACGTGCTGGATGCTGAACAGTGAGGTTTTGGGAACATCAGTATCCCCTGGCTTTGGGAACATCAGCATCCCCTGGCTGGGTCGGTCCCAGCAGGAGGCAGGATCATGACGGTGCAAGGCCGGGGCTTGAGCTGGGCCTGCTGTCACGCACATCCCCATGCTCGCCAGTGTTTGGGGGCTGCCTCTGCCAAAACGGGTCCTCCAAGAGACCAGGGCCTCCATGAGGCACGCGTCTTCCTCCTTCCCCCTGCTTTCTCTGTCCCACCACACGTGGCCTGGCCTGTGCCCTCCCCTGCCACCAGATTTTGGGGCTAAGGTACCGGATTTTGTGCCGCAGGTGGGTCATGCTGAGCGATGGGCTGCGCTGGGGGGGTCGGCCCTCACGCAGAGGGGTGCTGTTAGCAAGGACGGGTGGACAAAACCTCCAAGCAATCCTCTCGCATCCCAGTGCTCTGAATTTTCTTGCCCTGCCGACAGTCAGGCGTTGACTCCCGATTAGTCATAAATGCAGCATGCTGCAGATACGCCGAGCTTGACTAATGGCTGTGTCTGAAAGCAGAACCGCCAGGATCTCACTGGGGGGGAACAGGCAGCGCAGCCACAGCTCCCTGTGCACCCTGCCCTGCCTCGGGGCCGAGCGGCTGCCCGCTGTGCCCAAATCCCACAGCAGCCAGCCTGTCCCCTCCCAGGACCTCAGGCACGGGGTGGGAGCTGCAGCATCGCTGCCCGTGCCGGTGCAGCTGTCCCAGCAGGCGAGGAGGTTTGTGGAGGGCAGCTTTGCAGTGTGGACTTTGGCCCACAAGTTTATTTCCCTGCTCCTCTAGCAGGGAGAAATAACTCAACCCTTGGTTTTTGCCTCCTGTTTGTGTGGGCATTGATTATTCTGGGAGTTACTGAGCTAGAGTTTATTGGAACGACTCAGAAAGCTGCCACCTGCAAGCAGCTGCCTGTCTTTGGGGATTAGTTTGGTGTCGTTTCTAAACAATTGCATGAGGCTTCTTCAGCCTCGCTAATAACTTCGCTCTCCTAGGGACACTGCCCGGAAAAAGATGAGCTGAGATTATGCTTGGCAACATATTAGGAGAGTTAAAAGTACAACAGGATTGATGTCTGCTGGTGTGAATAAACAGCTAATGCAAAACCTCTGCCTCAGCCCCTCCGTGAGCAACCTCGTTTGCACCGCCGTGCCTGTTACCTCCCCAGCTTGGCTGAATTTCCGAACTCGGTGCTGTCCTTTAAAGTGGTCTCATCTTCTGTGTCTGCGGCATGTTGTGCTAATTCTTGCTGGGGACCAGCAAGGCTGGCAGCAACTTGCAAAGTAGTTTCCTTAGTGCCTGAAATGTGACATTAAGAAAATAATTTCAGGCACTCAGCTTGGCCCTAGTTCTCAGAGGTTTGCAAAGGATTCGTGAAAGTGGTGGGTCATGGTTTAAACAAAAAGCCAAGTCCACGGATGCCTTTGACATTTTGTACAAAAGGTAGTATTTAAAAGGAGATTTTTGGGCAGCGCTGAAGCCAGCCAGGGTGCTGTGTTGTTCCCGTGGGGTTGCTCTGTCCTCTGGGTGAGGAGCATCGGGAAGAGCAGCGATGGGAAGGCCGCTGGGGAAGTGGGAGCAGGCAGGCGCCGGGGCTCCGCTGCCTTGCTGCTCTCTGCGTGTTGGTGCTACAGGGCCAGCCTAGGTGAGGGTCCGGGTGGTGCTGGTGTTGCTCCACTAGCCTGGGGGCTGCACTTTTACAGGCAGGTTAAAAGCAACCTGCAAGGGGTGTTTTTTTTTAAGAACCCGGGCATATGGCCTTATGGTAGTTCCTTTATGGTGTCTTGGTTTCAGGTAGGACAGAGTTAATTTTCCTCCTAGTAGCTGGCAGGGTGCTATGTTTTGGATTAGGATGAGAAGAGCGCTGATAACACCCCGATGTTTTAATTGTTGCAGAGCAGTGCTTACACCAAGCCAAGGACTTTTCAGCTTCTCTCTCTGTCCTGCTAGCGAGCAGGCTAGGGATGCAGCAGGAGCTGGGAGGGGACAGACCCAGGACAGCTGACCCAAACTGGCCAAAGGGGTATTCCATACCATCTGACATCATGCTGAACAATATATAGGGGTGGCTAGCCGGGGTGGAGGGGGGGGAGCGGCTGCTCGGGGATAGGCTGGGCATCGGTCAACGGGTGGTGAGCAATTGCATTGTGCATCACTTATTTCGTACACATTATTATTACTAATACTATTATTATTATTATTATTGTTATTATTATTTTCCTGTCTTAATAAACTGTCTTTATCTCAACTCACAGGCTTCACTTTCCCGTTTCTCTCCCCCATCCCGGAGAGGGAGGGGGGAGGGTGAGCGAACGGCTGTGTGGTGTTTGACTGCCAGCCGGGCTAAACCACAACATATGGTAATAAAACCGCTCTGATCTCTCAGTTCATCCTGTTACCTTCCTTTTGCCCTCTTACCATTCTAAGGTGCTTCTTGTGATGTTGCACTTTTGGAGGCAAGAGCAGAAGGGCTCTGAGCATCACGCAGAGAGGTCTTTTGTTCAAAACAAGCGCAGTCCCAGCCTGGGTCAGTTATTCTTATGTGGGGAGGATTCTGGGGGTAATGGTAATGACCTTGGCCATGCTTGGGACAACACTTTCTTAATCATGTTGGCAGACAGTCCCCCCGTCTTGGCAGGCTGCATCCTGGCCCAGGAGCTGTGGACGTGGTGCCAGCGTCCCGTTCTGCTGCTCCCTTGTTTTGCTGGGGCAATTTGCAGGGGCAGGAGGTTACCATCAGCACCCATCCGCGTTCAGAAGGGTGGGCGCCCCCGAGGCTCAGCCTCGCTGTTGAGCAGTGCCCCGGGCCACCGCTGCGCTCTGCAGGGCTTGTCCAGGCCAGTCATGGGTTCCCTCCTTCCCTGCACAGCCCCGCCAGGAGGTGCCGGGGGCTGCTTCTGCCCCCCAGGTGCCCCCAGGCTCGGTCCCCCCAGCCATTCACCTCCGTGTGTCTCGGGAGGGAATGACGGAGATGGGCGCAAGCCTCGTTCAAGTATTTGTTTTAAAAATACATGCCGGGAAAAAAAAAAGAAAAAAAAAAAAAGGACTCTCTCCATTATTTCATTAAGGGATTTAAAACGTGCTTCCTAAACCCTGAGTCATCAATGAAGTGAGCAAACGAGAGGCAGCGCCGCGGCCCCGCTGGAGGGTGACTCACGCTGCGTGGGGAGGCTCGGAGCATGCAGGGGGCTCTTTGAACTCAGGGATGCTGCCACTCCCCTTGTCCCCCTGGGAAGGCTGGGGTCTCCCTGCAGCATCAGCAAGCCTCCCAGAGCCTCTGTGGCTCCCGGATTTATTTTGGTTGTGGAGCCGTCATGCCGCAGCCTCTGGAGACCCCAGCTATGCACTGATGTGCCTGAACCACCAGCAGATGACTCTCCTGGCAGCCAGCAGACCACCAGTAATAATGCAAGCACGAAGGCAGGCATTTGTTTTTTCATTGTATAACTGCACAGATAAAAGCCTCCATAGCCTGTATCGGTTCAGGAGGAACTCTCCTTCCTTCCAGAAGGCAAAGAAAAATGTCAAGCCACCTTTTGCTCATTTTTGGGAGCTCTCTGCCTCTTCCAGTCCCCATGCACAGACAGGAAAAGAAGAGCTCTCCCTAGGTCCCTGCAAGGCCAGGAACTGTCCCCTTGGCACAGGTCTCCATGCCTTATCAGGTCAGCTTTCTAAAAGCCCATAGAAATGCTGCTCTACCCCTCCCCTCTGGAGCTGGTTCAAACTCTGCTGAAGCTGAGTGCCAGGACGTTTTTCCTAAGATTCCGGCTTTGTGTTCCCTTCCTCTGTTTCACTCTGCTCTGTTTCCTTACGGTGGTCTTTCCACCAAGCGGTCCTTCCCTCGACCACTTCTTTGCCATTGTCCCCTCCTGCGGCTGTCAGCCAAGACTGCCGTACTCTGTGCAGTAGGGCTGGGGCTGTCGCTGCCCCAGGGCGATGCTGCGGCTGCCTTCATCTACCACTCACCCATCGATTGCATCTCTCGTAGAGGTGGTCAAAGCACGTCCTCGCCCCTTGCATGTGCTCAGCAGAAAGACCTGAAATGCGGTGGGAATTTTGCCTGGTTGCTGCGCGTGGTCCCTCTCTCTTCCGGGAAGAGAGGGATGAGGCAAAGGAATTGGGGAGGCTTGGGCACGGAGAGGGAAGAAAGAGCCTGAGGTCAGCCAGTGGGGTGGTGGTAGAGCCAGGAGCTGATCCACAGCTCTGGGCCTTGCTCCAGGCTTGATTCCTTGGACATGTTGCTGGAATTCTGCTTTCCCTCCTCGATAGCTATTTTCTTAATAAGGCTCAAAATCAGATGTTTTGGCTAGTCACTGCTACAATCGCTCCCCATTGTATTGTTTTGTTTTTCCTCTCTCCAAAGCTAGTGCCTCACCGTTTTATTCCAGCTCTCTAATACCCTCTCAGTTTTCTGTGACTTTTAAAAACCAGCTGCTCGACAAGCTCCCACCACCCCATCTCGGAGCATGCATGTGCAGCTCATCCTGCCCAGGGGCTTGCAGACGGGGCTGAGCGGCCGTGCCCATGGGGGCTCTTGCTGCTGGCCGTGGCCAATGGCTTTGCTCGCTCCTCGCCAGCTCCCTGCTGGCCCAGACCCACTGAGGGCCTGGGGGGACACTGGGAGCCTCTCCCGCAGGGCTCAGCTGCGGCTGGGCTGGGGTCGGACTGCAGGATGCACATTCTCCATGTGTCGCTTGGAGGGTGCTGAGGAAGCTGCTTGCAGCTTGTCCTTAAATATCGCCAGCTCTCCGCGATCCCTGCTGGCACAGGTATCTTATGAAGCTGAATTTGTTGTGGCTCGTGAACTGCGTTGCAGCCGTAGTTTGGGAACCGTCCCTCTGTGGTTTAGATGTCGAGTTTAAAGAAGTAATGAAATATCTCGTGGGAGTGCTGTGCCAGAAAGAGTGGAGGTTCCCGAGGTGGGGGCTTGCTTGCGGCACTGCATCTGGGAACGTGCCTGTTTTGATGGTGAAGTGGAGTGAGAATGAGGCAAGTGCTGGGCAGGGGCAGTGTAAGGACATTTCCCAAGGAAGACCACGAGGGTGGTGAAACAAACCAGCTGGCGAGGAGCATTTGCCTGTGGGGAGGCTGGAGGAAGGCTCCGTGAGGAGGAGCACTGCAACATGCGGAAGAGACCTCAGCAAGAGACAAATCCTCCTTGGGAAGCTGTTTGCTCCGAGGGTGCAGCAGGACATGCTGTTGGCTCGCCTTTGCCCTGTGCTGTTACTGTCGGGCACGTTTCCCATCACATGGAGCTTTTGCTGTCACCCCTTGCTGCCGTTGCTCCCCCCGAGCTTTCGCTCAGCCTTCAGCACCCCAAAGGGCTGCCCCTTGTGCTCCAGCTCTGCCCCAGGCCAGGACTCAGGCACATACGCATCCCGGGACGAGCATGAGGGCTGCGTACGCCCAGCCCCATGCTCCTGGTGCCACCCACCCGATGTTGGGTGCCCCCCAGCCCCGGGGAGACACAGCCGGGGCACTGCCCGCTGGCCTGGCAGCCCCTGGGGGCCGTGGGGCGTTTTGGGCCCGGCTCAGCCCTGCCTGTTTAAAGCCGGGGCCTTCCTCCTCCGCTCCTCTGCCCCCGGGTGGGAGCAAGGCCTGAGGCGGGGGGGTGCTGGCAGGGGCAGCGTGGGGCTGGGACTGCTCCTGCGCCCCTGATTAGCATTCGGGCCCGCTGCTCCCCGCCGCTTCGGCGTTCGCCTTCGCCATTGCCTGGCAACCGTGGAGCAAAACTCCAGCAGGCAGCCGGCCCAGCCCCAGCGCTGCCCGCGAGCCGGCACACGTCTGTGGGGACGGGGACAACGGGGACGGTGGTGGGGCCACCCCGCGCTGCGGGCTGCTGCCCCCCATCCTGGCGGGGTGTGAGGTGAGGACTGCCCCCGAGAAGAGGAGGAGGAGGAGGAGGAGGAGGAGGAGGAGGAGGAGGAGGAGGAGGAGGAGGAGACGGCCTTGCTGACACCCAGGTTTGGTGGGTCTGTCTGTCCATCCGGCCTGCCGCGAGCATCCTCCGTGTCCAGCGCAGCCTGCCCTCCTGCAGCCCTTGGGTGGCGGTGGCCCTTCTGTGCTCGGCCCAGCTCCCGAGGACCCGGCACTCCGGCAGCCCCCGGTGGGTGCCTGGGACGGTGTCAGACTTTCAGCAGATCATGGTGGTGGTGGAGTTTGTGACATTTGCGCAGGTGCTAGCAAATGGGAGCCTCGGCGTGCAGCAGGCTGTCCCGGATAGGCTTTCATGTGCTTGGGGTCCGGTGTGGTTTTTCTTGGCAGAAGAATTTCATGGCCCTATCCCCAGGGATTGGCTGTGGGGCTCGGGCTCTCCACTGGCCCTGCACCACGTCCTGTTTCCAGCCGCCCCTCCTGATGCAAGGTGCCACACTTCTGCAAGTGGTGGCAGACCTGGATGTGCCTGGATCCACTGGGTTCAAACCTAACGCATCCTTGTACCCCTGCTTTGACTCTGTCCTGTCACAGCCCCAGCCGCCTGCGGGCTCTGCCCACGGTATGCTCAGTGGCTGCAGGTCCTGAGCTGCCTGCTGGGAGAGGCAGACGAAGGTGCCCCGAGCCTGCCTAGCCAGCCCCCACGCACCCATAGGCACAGCTTTGCCTGCTTGCCACACATCTTCATCAGTGAAACTTGCTTGGCAAAGGGTTAAAGAAACATATCTGTTTTGTCTTGTGTCTTGCAGAGCCTGGGGTCAGCAGACAAGAAGGACTTTTACCAGCCAAAGTAAGTGCCAGTAGCCGCGGTGAGTAATTGCGTGGAAATTCCCGGTTGGTCCATATTATCAAGCAGCTCTGTGGCTTACTAAGATTAGACATTTCAGCGTACAAGAATAGCTGCCGCAATTACACGAGTGAGGATAACAGTGGAAGGGCTGTCAATCGCTTTGGCTTCGGGGCATACGCAGATCATTAAATCAGGTCAGGAGGAGTCACGACAGCTTGGCTGAGCCTGGGGAGCAGAGCTGGGACCTGGCGGCCGGGCAGCGGGGATGCGGAGGTGACCTCTCCCACCTCTGGCTCCCTCTGCTCCTGGTTTGCACAGCTGCGCTGCTGTGGAGAGCTGAAGGGTTTCGTTCCGTGTCGCAACGGGCTGGTCTCGCGCATCTCCACAGGCCGTGCTTTGACATTGATGCCTGTCTTCCTCCGTCAGCTTAAGTGCAAATCGCGGTGAGCCGCAGGGGTGAGAGAGAAGGAGGAGGCTCTCTGGGGCCACCATATTCATGAACACAAACAAAGGATCTGCAAATCACCCCACCAACTCGAGCAGTTGGTGACTTAGTGTGTGCCCTTGGCCGTGGCTCTGAGCTAGCTGCGACAGTCCATAAGCGAGCGAGAGCAAGCGGAGCACTTACAGTGCTGTTGACCTCTGCGACCTGTATTGAAATGCAAACAGAGCTCGCTCTCTGGGGCCGGTTATGTTGTTGCATCCAGCACTTCCAGAGCCTTGCGGCAGCATGGCACCTTCGAGGAAAGAAGGTTGTCTCTTTGCTGGAAGGATGTGTCTGGTAGCACGATGAGTTGAATGGAGGCAAACTCTATGAAAACCTGTGGTGAGAATTTCAATTCTGGCCCTGATCACAAAACAGCTGTGCATTGTGCTGCTGAGCACGTTCGCTTGTAGGACCCTGTACTGCTCCTGCTCTGTCTGGGAGAAGTGAAGCATCCTTATGTTATCGCCTGTTTTGTTCTGAAAAAAAATGCCATAGATGTTTCTGAAGTTGTGGAATAGTGCTCTGACATGCAGGATTGTCAGTGGAGGGTATGTTTCAGAGAGTTAAAAAGGAATTGGCTTGAGGAAATCTTCTCTCCTCCAAAATTCACTGTGCTTCTGCTCTTGTTTTTTCCCTTGTTGCTTCCCAAACCGTTCCTACAGAGCTGCTCCCAGCACTGCTGAGCCCACAGCAAACACTGTGGCTGCATCCTCCCTCCCCTCCTGATCCCGTTTACACTTAGAGCAGATGCATCTGGAGTGTCCTGGGATGCCAGAGTGTGTCCCCAAACCCTTTCAGGAGCTGCTGGCTTGCTGCCTGGCATGGGGAGTGCCAGTTCCTTTGTGTTCCTGGTTATCTGTTGGCTCCTCTCTCTTTAAGCACTGGAAGTTTTTGCAAGCTCAACACTAGTCTCCTGGGTCCCTACTAAAGTCTCATTTCAGAGCTGCTCTGTCCGCTTGCCCCAAGGCAGCGCTGACCACCTGCTTCCCAAGACCACTGGCAGCAAAAGACTTCTGAAAATACAGCCAGAACCATTTCTCAGGCTGTTTAATCCCACGGAGCTTTGTGGGAGATCAGAGGGGTATCCCAGGAGGCTATGGAGTCATCGTAGATGCAATGACAAAATCAACACACGTTTGGCAGAGGGTTTATAAATGTGTGTTTGTGACCTCTACTAAGAGGCATCTGAGATTTCTTATCATAGTGCTGTTGTGTGCTTATGTAGAGTGCAAGTTTTTGACGAGCATGCTTAGAAAAGACTGAAGCATCTCTAGCGTCCCTCTTCCAGCTGGAGCTTTTGTGAGATTTTGTCAGAGATTTGGAGAAAACATATAAAGAGCAGGAAAACTCTTCAGTTTTCCCGCGGGGGGGTTGTGGTGGTAGATAGCGAAAAGCATAGTGGTGCTTTTGTAGTTCATCTCATCAGAGAAATGGGGGACATTTCTCTACCTTACAACGGAGAACAAGGCCTTCCCACCTCACTGCATGTGCAGCGGTGCCAGGTCAGGGCGGTGGGTGCAGGCGCAGACAGAAGCTCCCACAGATCCAGGTGCTCATCGGTGCTCTCTGGCTCCCTGTGCCACAAGCCAAGGTGCATTTGGCCGAGTGGCTTGTGGTATCCGCCGTGACTTGTCTCATCACAACAATCTGACTTGGCTTAATTCCCATCCTATTTATCTTCCTCGGTGGCTGTTTGGGAACCTGCCTGCTCTGCAGCAGAGGTCCGTGATGCCTCTTGGTTCTGCTGCCTCCAGCTTGCTCCGCTCTGATCCTCTGGCTGCTGCTGGCACCTCTGCTGCCCCAGGCAGAGCCATTTTTGACACCACAGTCCTCCTGCATGGCAGGGCTCAGCGCCGGGCCCCCGGCAGCGGGTGGCACTTCACAGGCAGCCCAGATGCAGGCAGGTCTGGCCGAGCTGCTGAGGGATGTTAAATTACCTAACTTGCTGGGATATCACTCATGTTTTGCAAAGTTACGTGTGACTAAAAGAGGGTAGGTTTAGATTAGATGTAAGGAAGAAATTCTTCACTCGGGGGGAGTTAAGGCGCTGAACAGGTTGCCCAGAGCAGCTGTGGATGCCCCATCCCTGGAGGTGTTCAAGGCCAGGCTGGATGGGGCCGTGGACAACCTGATCTAGTGGGTGGCATCCCCTGGCAGGGGTTTGGAACTAGGTGATCTTTAAAGTCTCTTCCAACGTGAGCCATTCTGTGATTCTTTGATTCATATACCTTTTGTGCCCGTATGTTTTTATTGTCAATTATTTGCCTTGAAACTAAAGAATAATTAACCTTACACTACAGGGGTTTTACACTAGAAGGGCGAATGCTTATCACTTAAATATTTGTGCATATGTATGCCATATTGGCATACATGATATATATACACACATCTAGCATCTTATATATATATGCAGAAATCTACTTAATAATTGTATTGAAACATAAATACACAGCACTCCTGCAGCACCCCAGCAGCTGTGCTCCCCGAGCCCTGCAGGCTGCAGGGTGGGAGCACGGGCTGCAGCCTGCGGCTGGCTCCCAAAGCCGAGCTGAGCTGCGGGGTTTTATCAACACGTCCGCATGGCCAGGCTGGTGATCTGAGAGAAGCTTGGAAGCAGGTGGCTGGAGGGCCACCTATACTGGAGCAAACTTGGCAGTTTTTCCTCTGCTTTTCCTTTTCTGTGCTCAGAGACAGCAGCTCACTGCTGAGCACCCCCCGCACTCTGAGAGCTGGGTCAGAGCACCCCTGCTCGCTGCTTGGTGCCTTTGGGCTTTCACAGCAGGTCTAGGTTAGAGAAAAAGAAAACGGAAGGACATGGGTCCCAGAAGTCTTCTGAGCAATGGGTTTTGCCACTGCTTGTCCTGGGCACAGATTTCCTGCTGGGATGTCCCCAAAGTGATGGGGCAGGCACCCAGCAAAGTGCACTGGGAAGGCAGGGGTCCCAGACAGAGCTGCAGTGATGTTGCTGCCCACTCTGGGGAGATATTTGGACTTCTGAGGGTTTCACAAGGGTGGTTAGGGACATTCCAGCTCCTGGCCCATGTCAGGAGCTGCAAATCCCGGCTTTTTGTGTGTCCGGGAGGCAACGTTCCCTCTTCCACATTACATGCAAGAATGCTGCTTGGATCAAGAAGGCTTAATCTTAAAGACTCGTGTCACCTGAGAACTGAATGAACTAGAAAGCACCTTAGGAAGAACAGGCACACAAAGAGCTGCTGTAGCTGAAATTCCCGAGAGAGGAGCCTGGCGTACTGGGAGCAGCCATGGGTCCAGCACGGTGCCAGCTGTGCAGGATTCATCACCTGCAAGGGCTGCTCCAGCCTCCTGCTGCATCCCGTGAGAACAGGCACAGCCACCTTCCTCGTGCTGTGCTTCTGAAGAGGGCTGCTCAGGTGTCGCAATGTGTATGATATATCCCAACCTAATCGATCTCGTCCGATGCAGTCTGGGGATGTAGCTCCCCATGCAACACGCCCGCAGCCCCGCTCCAGCTGGGCTCTGGCAGGCCTCAACTGGGGAAGGAGCACCCCAGGGGCTGGATCCAGCCTCAGAGCCTAGCGCTGCTTTGTCACCCAGTTTAGGAAGCTGCTGACACAGCTGTAACGTTGTTCTGGGCAGCCGGGCATCCAGCAGTCCTTCCCCATTTCTGACAGAGGCCCCTTTGCACTCTGTGGAGCAGAACGAGGCAGTTTCCTGAGCTGGCTGCTGGCAGAAGACCCAGGGCTGCCGTGCTCAGTGGCAGGACCGGGCTCTCCTGGGACAGGCACGTCTGCTTGATGACTGCGGGAAGGGGTGGCCTCGCTCAGCAGCCCTGGCAGGCGCTGAGGAAGGCTAATTCCTGGTGGCATATATTGGCTCTTCAATGTCAGGCACGGACTGACAGTTTCTCAGTTTCTTCAAATTGAGAAAGAAATTTTCGTTGTAATAACAGTCATAAAACCCCTAGCAAATGCGGACCGAAATACCTGGTTTTAATTAAAGTGTCACCGACTTGCTGCAGGAGCTGCCCGCCCAGGCTGTCTCCTTGGCTGAGAGCGGTGCTCAGCTGTCAGGGGCGGCTTCACTCCGGAGCAGTTCATTGCCAGGCACTTTGAGGTGTCAAGACAGACGCTGCTGCAGCGACACAAAAGGCTCTCCATTGATCTGCTCGTTCAGTCCCTTGGGAGGATGTGGTCATGTTGAAGAGCCCTGATGTCTCAAAGCCCACATCTCACACCAGCAGCATCCCACAGCCCTTTTATAGGCGCACCTTATGGCTCTGTCTCCATTTCGGATGAAAGACTACCACCCACCTTCCATGCTTCAGCCTCAGAGGTGTAAACACAACGAACCTCTGAAACCGCCTTACGTAAAGCAGCATCTTGTGTTTGTTTTGCCTTGCAGTATTCATTCTGCCAAGACGTCTCTGCAGCTAATTCATTATCGCCCTGCTCTTAAGGTAGAACATTTCATCTTTTACACCAAGACTTTTCTGTGCCAGCACTTACATGAAAGTGAGTGCTTCATCGTTGAATCATTATCTTGTAAAACCTCGGCATCTTTAAGGATCTAGAAATCGGTATTTACATCTTGGAAGCATTAAAGGCCATCATAATCATCTAGATGTGTCCCTAAGTGGGGTGTTCATTTGATTGCCTCCTTAACTCAGGCATTATTATTACAGTAGTAATGACAACAATATGTACATGTATGCGAGGTCTGACTTCTTTTGCAGTGGCTGAGAGCCATTTGGCTGGGACACTCTTTGAGTAACGCAGACTCACCTGCAAAGTGCCAAGCACAGGGAAAGAGGGGAGTGAGAGGTGGTACAGATGCAAGGGGAGCACTGGGGAGAGGGGGAGCAGTGCCCAGCCCCACGTCTTTGTTCTGAGGCAGTCGGCTACTCAACACAGCAAGAAATCGGCCCAAAACTGCCTTCACAGGGTTAGAGAATGGTCTCCCGGCCATAGGAAAGGCTGAAGCAGTGTTACCAGCAGGATGGCGCAGCGTGGGGCTGGAAGAGAGGCGCTGGGCTCCCCAGGGATGGGCAGCCCGAGGCTGCGGTGTGGGTTGGCACCGAGGGGCAGCGGAGCCCCCCGGGAGCCCCAGCTTCCAACCAGCCCTGGCTAGCCAGTCATCTGCGGAGCTGGGGAGCGAGCTCCTTACGGGCAGCGTAATAGGTAAAGAAGATTACCGTGCTGGTCAGGGGGATGGAGAGTGGATCTGGACTGGAGCTGACGAGGAGAGGAGGGTTGGCAGGGTGGGTACGAATGGCGGGAGGTGGCTTCCAGCTTTGAATGTCTGTGGAGTGCAGGAGAAGTCGGTGCTGCAGCCTCCGGCTGGCTCTGCTGCTTTCCTTCTGGACCTTGGGAAGTCTCCCCAGCCCTTGTAAGCTAAGGTGGCCCAGTCCTGAGCAGTAACACCCTGATCCCAGAGGGTCTTCTGGAGACTTCCTGCTGCCTCCTGCCCATGGGGGCCGGTGCTGCACAGGTGCTGAGCACCTCTCCAATAGCACCAGGTTACATGCTGGGTAGGTCCTACCGAAGAACACATTTTTTGCAAAGTAAGAACAAATGCAATTCTTTACCGTTTTCTTTTTTGTTGGTCGGTGTACGGGAGTGCTTGCCCCAGGCCCCTCCAGCTGATGGGGTGGGAGGACCATGGTGGGGTGCTCCACACCCAGACCCGAGGGCAGAGGCCCCCTTCTCTCCCCATGCCCACATGGAGCCTAACCAATATCCCAGCCCGAGGGAGCGGGGACGAGAAGCTGCTCGGCTTCAGCCCCGCTGGACGGAAGGAGGAGCGGCTGGGGCTGGAGGAGCCCACGGTGCCCAGCTCCAGCAGAACTAAGTTTAGGATTTAGTTGTTTCTGTGCAGCTTTTAATGTGTTAAGTGAGATTGCAATGCAGGCTCTTGCTGTGCTGGTTGTCATAGAAACTTGAAGGGCTTTTTTCTCCTATCCCCCCAGCCCCTTTCTTTAAACCAAAGCTGTATTTTTTTAATTTTTTTTTCTTTTTTTTGTAATTTCACCTCCAGTCCAATTAAAAACCTGCTTGGCCCTGACTCCCCGTCTCCAGCACTGGTGTCTTTACGTTGTGCTTCCTTTGTCCCGTCCTGTGCAGTCCCGTGAGCTGAGCGCTCTCCTGGTGCTGCCAAGTTGGCTTCTGGGGGCTTGGGGCTGGTCCTCACACTGTGCCCCCCTTTTCCCCCCCGGGGGAAACGTGGAGGAAACATTCCCTGAGGGCGAACAAAAGGACTTGCTGGGTCAGCCTAGGAGTGGGCACCGAGGAGGAGAAGGACAGCGCGTCCATCTTGGAGAGATGCTGGGGAGGGGGATGCTGAGGGGCCGAGGAGCCGTGGCCAGGGCCACGGGGTGGCCGGGTGCTGGAGGTCCCTGGTCCGGTGGTGGGGGCACTGAAAAGATCGAAGCTGGGGCTGTGCTGCCTCTTTCTGGGTGCAGGGCGCGAGACCAGCACAGGAGCCACCTATGCACCAGCTGCAGCCCTTCCGCATTCGCTACGCTCGGCATTAATCATGGAAAGGGAATCAGGCGTAGGAAGACGGGCATTTTTTAACAAAATAACCAAGCCTATGTTCTCCGAGCAGGAGAGCAAAGTGTTTGCGGCAGTGAGTCAACGCAGAGATGCTCTTGGCATGGGAGGGCTCCCACCCACCCGCAGCAGCCTGCGCAGCTGGGTGGGAGAAGTGGCCGCGGTCTTCCCCGCGCCGCTCGGTGCGCTGCTGTTCCTCCGGGTGCTGCAAGAGCCCTTCCTACGTGCCCTGCTGCTGTCAGGAGCCCTGCACGGGGGACTCCTCACAGCCCTGGGGCTTCTGGCTCCCAACCTCGTCCTCCAGGAGCCAGCACCCGCCTGGTGCTCGGCACCTTCCCATGTCCTCATGGGGATCCTCCAGAGCTGCTCCCTCCGGGGTCACCTGGCTCAGAGCTCCAGGGCCCCACTGGGCTTCACTGGCATGGGTTTGGTGGGGAAGGGACTATCAGATTCACAGGGTTTGGGCTGCAGATGCTGCCCACATGCTCCTCTGTGAGCTGAGAAGGCTGTGGTTGGCCTCCGAAAGGCATCCAACCCTCCAGGCTTCTCAGAGAGGTACCTGGTCCTGACCCAAAACTCGTTTCAGCTTGTTGGCTCTGTGTCTCTGCTGGATAGGGGTGGTTGGCACCTGCTGTTTTCTCCTCTGAAATGCACTCTGGTTTGGGGGGGAGGGGGGCAGAATTTCTGTCGATAAACTGAATGTAGCTCAAGTCTTTCGAAGCAGGACGTTTTTCCAGCCTTTGGGTCAATTTTGTGACTCATCCCTTCAGCCTGTCTGGTTTTTCAGTGTCCCATTTTAAACATGGGCATCTTAATTGCACGAGCGTTTCGCTATCAGTCTCAGCAGTGTTGTATATATATAACTCTCCTCTCCCCCAAGAACCGCATCAGCTCTTTTCATCACAGCATCACATTAGGGCCTTGTGCTGAGCTGTTCACCCGTGGTGACCCTTGAGCCTTCCTGGAGTCTCTCTCCCATCTGGGACACAGCCCCTGCTCACAAATGCGGCCGGGAATTCGTCCTCGTAGGTGTGCGGTGGCGCTGGGCAGCTCCCTCATACACGGGATTTGAATGGGCTCCACATTACCAAGCAACCCTAATTTCACTCTCTCCTCATCAATATTTACTGTTACATCAATCTTTCTGTCACCTGCTAATTTTTTGAGCAAGGATTTTGTATTTTCTTCTTGATCATTGGTGAAATTACCGACTAGCGCGCTCCCCGTGGAGCCTCGCTGAAAACACCTCGCTAACGATTCCCCGTTGACGACTTCTGTTTGAGACCTGTCAGCCGGCTCTTAATCTGTTTAATGTGCTTTATGGATACTGTATAGTACTATCTTTTAAAATCTGAGTGTCGTGAAGCACTTAGAGCTCTGACTGCACAGACATAATGTACACAGCGCCTTTTTCAACTCAGTCTGTATTCACTAAAGAATGAAATCAGGTTCATTTGACAGGATCTCTTTCCCACAAAGACCTGCTGACTGACTTTAATTATAACTTGCATCCTTTAATTATTTCTTAATTTAATTCCAGATGAGCCCTGGCTTCTGGGTCTTACATCTGACCATGTAGTAGTTAACTAGGTCACCCCTACTGCTGGCTCCGCGTATTGCTGCGGCGGAGTCATTTGCCATCTGGCTGCGGCAGCCTGAGCCCTGCTCAGAGCCAGCCAAGTGCCCAGAAAGCTCTCCTGGGCTGCTGGAGCATCCCCACGCAGGCTGTCTGCGCTGACTGCTGGTGGTGCTGGCCTTCGGAGATGTCGCTGAGGTTACTGATGGGTTAGAAAAGCTTCTGCTCTCCTCCGAAGTACCTTATTCTCAATTTTTTCCCCAAATACAGGACAAGTATTTATTGGCTGTGTTTGCTTTTTCTGTATCATTATCAGCAGTGCTACCGCCTCTGCCTAAAAATGGACCAGTTGAGAAAATTTGTTGGGCTCCAAATAGCAGATGTGCAGAGCCTGTCCCAGCCATGCATTTTCCCCTGCTATCTTTAGTTTTCCTTATCAGGTTTCTACACGTTGTAATCTTTCATTTAGATTGACCACTCTTTGTCGTGTATTCCATTTCCACTCCGAGCCTTCATTTAGCAAACAGGGCTTTTAAGTCACTTGCTCATTTTCCTACCTGCAAAATTGGGCTTTACAGACGTTCAATAAAGCCCACTTAGAGAATTCTTATTTTTTTCATTCTATTTTTTCAAAGCTTTTCTTTGCCGTCAGTTTCTCCCATCTCCTGCCTTGTGAAAATAGCTGTTTTGCAGTACTGAGCGTGCACAACTCTGCTGCCACCATCCTCTTGTTGGTCCGCACGGAGAGCTGCCAGTCCCGGCTGTGTCTCTGGGCAGCCAGTGACTGCTTGACCTTCTGTCGACTGCCGTGCCTTTCAGATTGAGAAGTTATCCTCTAGAGTGTTTAGAAGTACACATGGTGTTTTGCTGCTGGCTCTGTGAGTCTCTTAGCATGTGACTTGCAAACCCACTACTTCTTGCTGTCCGCTGAGAAAATGCATTTAAGGCTGAACTCGTGCAGCCCTGTGTCGGCTCAGGTATGCAGCGCTGTGTCTTTTCTCGATCCTTGGTAAAAAGGTACGTCTATATTTCTTCACGTACTAGTAAAAGATCTGTAATTCTAGAGAAAAAACAGCACACATCATATATATGCAGTGTCCTTCTCTACCCTGCTCACCCCTCCTGTGCAGAGGCTTCTGTCTCCTGACCACGTGAATTCATTGTAGCAGGTTTCAGCGGTGTCAAGAGCGTGAAATTTCTGTCCATGAGTGAAAATTTCCAGTTCCTCGTTCTCCTTACTCACCCTTACTGCCCCACATCATGTCAAGAGCATGTGCTGGTGGCACGGCAACTTGCTGCCTTGCCTGTCAGCAAAGCACGAGCACAATTTCTGGTGCTTTTCTGGTAGGGAAGGGAGGAAGAAAAGGAACAACCAGATTGTTCTGGCTTTTTATTCAAATATACACTCCTGGTATTTTCTCTCCATGCTTTCACCTGCGGTGCCAGATAGACAGCAGGGCCACAGAGTGATGAGAAATTAGATCAGCCAGCACTCCCTTCAAAAGCTTGTCCCCACCTAAGCCATTGCACAACCAGCCTGGCTTGTGTCTGAGCGGTTCCTTGGAGTGTGACAGCACAGGAGGTGTTCTTGGGCTCGCCTGCCAGAGACGCTGTTCTGCAGGAGAGCATTTTCGTGCTCCTGAGCCTGGCAAGCAGAATCTCCTGGGACAGCACCTTCCAAGCCCATCCGTGCTCTCCAAGCCTTCATGTTGTCTCCAGCTTGGTGACCTCCTTCCTCGCTCCAGTAGCGACGGGGTGCGGAGCGCGGCGCTCGCTGCAGCCCCGGAGCTCCGAGAGAACCAAAGGCAAGAATTGCCCACGGCAGTGGAAATGACAGTGTTAGCCTTGAAAGCAGTCAGGTTTCAGGTTTCTGTCAACTGCAGCGTGGTGCTTCTGGTGGTGTGGTTTGCTCTGGGAAGACGAGGGATAATCAGGCTGAGTATGCTGATTTACTTGGGCTGCGCTGGGCAGACTATGGGGAGACATGTAGATAGCACTAATTTGCTCAGGGAACAGTATGTCTAAGGACATTAAAGGAGGAAAATATGTTGTCTTTGCTGCTTCCTAACAGCAGCGTGCGCAAAGGTGAGATCTAAGGCTTGGAGTTTTCCCACAGATTTCTGTCATTAACAAAGCCAGGAGGCAGACCAGCACGCTGACTCCCACGGGATGCAGAGTGGGAAGGCAAGAGGGCACGGGTGCTTGGGTGTCTCTTCTAGCTTGGGGCACCATGTAAAAGGCACCGCCTCCAGCATCGCTATCCAGCTCCTGGGGAAACAAATCCCACTTGGGAAGTGCCCAGTCTCTCCCCTGACTGCAGAGGGAGCCCGGACGGCTGGCTTGGACAAATCTCTGCCGCCTGTCCTGCCACTGGTGGCTTCTGACACGTCCAGAAGATGCAGCTGAAGGTAGGGGGAGCCTATAGTAATTGCTGAAGAAACACTGGATAGTTCTATTTGAACCTAATTAAAGACCTGACCGAATCAAGATGTGGCCAGCACAGGCAGGTTGACTCTGCTGGGGATCCCTTTGTGTTCAGTGGGGCTGTGCTCGGGGCCCGTTGTCCCTGCCTGGCTGGTCTCAACCCACACTGTTGCATCTGCGCCCACCACCAAAGCCACGAGGAAATGGCTCCATGCCCTGGGCAAATGGAAACGCCTGCAGCGCATCGAGGAGAATGAGGTAAAGGAGGCAGCAAAATGAACCCTAGCCCCGACCCCAACCGGCGCAATGTACGATTTTATATTTAAAAATAGAAAATTCAAGCCTTCAGAAAGCTTGAATGCCTCAAGAAAACCTCTGGAGGTGACAGTCTCAAGCAGGGGCTGTTACAGGTTTTTCTTTGTGGTGGGAGATAGGAAAGAAAAAGCATCCAGTGAGGGACAGCTCAGCTGTGCTCATTCTCCCCTCGTGTCAGAGATGCTTTGTTTTCCAGAAGCGCTTATTATTCATGCCGCTGTCTCATTAGACAGCTGAAGCACAGCTCGGGGTGCATCCAGGCACAGGCCGTACCGCAGCGGTGCAGTGGCTCGGATGGGGCTCTGCGCCCACAGCCCAGCACCGCCCCGGCAGTGGGGTTGTTGTTGCTTCCCTGCCGTGTTCCTCTCTTGTCCCTCTTCTGATGGCAAGTCCTGTCCCAGGGTCCCAGGCCACCAGTGGGTGGGCTTATCAATGCTCGTCCCGAGGGTCCTTACTCCGTTTTCGGCTCTCAGAAGCTGCCGTCCTTCTGAAGGTGCAGCTCTTGTGCTGCCGTTCGAGATGTTTTGCCCTCTCCCAGATGTTTCCAGTGAGTCCCCGTGCCTGTGCACGGCATCCCGCCATCCGCAGGAGCCTGGGTGTGCTGGAGCCTTGTCCTGCAGCGACAGGGCTCAGATTTGCCAGTCCCAAGCCCACCGGGTCTCTGCGGGGATGAGGAGGTCCCTGCTCCCTGTCTGCCTTTCCTCACTCAGCGCCTCTGGGAGCCCAGGTCCCCTCCGCCTGCTTCCCGACTGCCTTGTTCTCACTGCTGTCAATTGCCGGCTTCACAAGCGAGGATCCCTTGGGATCCCACTGGGGCGGGTTTCACCCTCAGCACCCTCAGCGGCACGGCACAGTGGGGGTTTTGCTGGCAGTGGTGTGACCGCAACCGGCAGCCAGGGGTGGCCGGAGCCATCGGGGCTGTCGGCACCAGGGACTGCTGCGTCCCCGCGTGCCTCGCCGCTCAGAGACCTGTTGGGCTCTGCAAGTGAACGCGAAGCCCTAAATACACAAAGGCCACGCTGAAACCCGCACCCCGGCCCATACATCGGGGGTGTCATTTTTGATTTCCCAAACACAGAGAGAGCCCTTTCAGCCCGGCCTGCTCAGACACTGCATCTTTAATGCCTGAGCACCCAGCATGTTTCCACTCCCCTCACATGCATCAATCAGGTCTCGGTGAGGCTCTGAAAGAGCCAGTTTGTTAAACAAACACACTTAGTGTAAAAAGTTTATTCCAGTTAATTAGAACTTCATTGCAATGGAAACAAATTACCCAGCTGTCATCTGCCAAGCCAAACAGTAACAGGGCAGAGGGGGTCCTGGCCAGGCGGGAGACAAACAGCCATCTCAGGCAACCTTATTTATGTCCTTTTTATGCATTTTGGTATTTATTTGGACATTCCTGAGCAGGAGTGCTGGGTTAGCGCCGAGCCACACGCCCCGGCACTTGCACAGCATCGGCCGGCACCGGCTGCAGGTTCCCGGTGCTGCCCGGGGCTGGTGCCCGTGGCTGCGAGCACGTCCCCGTGGCAGCTCCAGAGATGCGGGAGAGGCGCCAGGCATATGGGCGATGGGGGACACGGGGTCCCCAGCCGGGCCACAAGGGCCGGGAGGAGCAGGGAGCAGGAGCAGCAGGGAGCAGGAGCAGCAGGGCTGGGCGCTGTGCGGCTCCACACCGCCGGGCTGGGTGCTGCTGGCTCCCGGCGTGCGGAAGTGACAGATAAACCCGCGGGATTAGCAGCGGGTAGCGTTGCAGGAGACCAGCGTCCCCTTCCTGGAGCATTAGTCACCCGAACCTGACGCCGGGGGCGGTGCGGGTGGGACTTGGTGGCCAAAGTCATTGAGTTACCTCCCCGCCGGCTCCGGTGCCCCTCTCCCAGGTGGCCTGTCCTTGCCTCGCGTCCCTCCAGCCCTGCGCTTCTTCGCCAACAGCCCGGCTGTGCTGGGCGTGCAGGGGCCCACCGTGGCCGAGGATGTCCCCCACCGGCCCTGCAGCCCGGCAGGTTGGGGAAGAACAGGGTCCCCCCACCACCCCGGGGGGGTCTCTTCCTGCGGGCCCTGGGGATGTGCAGGGCGGCAGCAGGCACCAGGGTGGGTGCTTGAATTTCTGTGTGCGCCTGGTGGGTGAAGCCCAGGCCCTTGCACACTCCTCATCTACTACGCTCACATCCAGGGCAGAGTTTTCTGGTCCTGTGAAGCCCTGAAATTCCCATTTGAGTTTCACATTGTGAGCGAGTTGCCATCCGCAGCCTTTTATGCACTTTCCAAGAATGTTTCTGTTGCCGTATAGCTGTGAGATCACCGTGGCCTGAGCTCCGATGTTTCTGTCTGCAATGGCACATGTTCAGGGGGATGGAAAGCCTGGATCAGGGCACGCATCCTTGGAGGGGCCTGGAAAGGGGAGGATAGCTGAAGGAAACACGGACAGCTGCAGGGATGAGTCCCGAGACCGGCCTGATCTCATCCGAGGGATGTGGGAAAGATGGTGACCAGCACTGGGAAGGACAGATTTGGCTTTGACTTTGGAGCTTGGAAGGGAGCGGAGGAGGGATCGAGGAGTTTGGCATGAGCATCCTGGTTCCTAGGAGCCGGCTGGCCTGTCTTGAGAGGTAACTGGAAAACAGAGAGATGAAAAGCAGCGAGGAACCCCGCAGACACCCCTGCCTGCCCGAGAGCTGGGCGCTGCGTGCGGGTAGCCACCAGGACCTCGGAGACATGTTTGCCGCTTCTTCCAGACGGGGCAGCGGGGTCTGTCTGTGCCGCAGGTGAGGCCCGAGGTCCCTGCTGTCCCCCCCCACACTGCCCTGGTGTCCCGCAGCCCTGACATCCCGCGGCCCTGCACCACAGCCAGGCAGCGCCAGTGCGCGGGGTGCCACGCGTCTCCCTCCTCCAGCTGACAGCCCTCTATTATTAGGGATCCTGGTTTTCTGTTTCTACACTGACTTGTTGTCAGGGCTTATTTTTAGCTCCATTGGTGCTTTGCAGATCCCTCAAGGGATTCTTCCTTTCCCTTTCCCTCCTACAGGGTTGTTTGCGGTGCCGAGCCGCCGGCAGGAGCGTTGGGCACCGGCCGCTGGCGCTGCCTTGCCCGTCGGGCTCGTCACCCCCCCGGCACTGCCCGAGGCCGCTGGCTTGGCACAGTGCGAGCGCCCAGAGCCACCCTGCTCCTCGGGGGCTGCCAACCACCCAGCGCTGCCACAGGTACCCGCACCCACGACACAGAAATCCCGTTGCTCCTCTCAGCACTGCCCTCTCCGAGAGGTCTCTCTTTTCACTGCCTGGTGAAAAAATTCACATCGGTGTCAGTGCATCGGCTGCGTGGAAACAAAACTGAATATGACACAAAACGCAGCTTCTACCCCTCCCACCCCCCCAGCTCTGCAGCCAGGTCAGATGGAAATTTTTAAGCATTTTAAAGCTGTGCGTAGAGTAATTCAAAACAAGTCTCGAGTATGTTTTGGACTCTGGCAGAGCTGTCATCGTTGTCTTGCTTCACCCGCTGGCTGTGCTGGACAAGGGCTCACTTTGAGCCTACCCTTCTGCCAAGGGGGGAATGTTTTCATTCCTAATTTAGCGCATCCGTCCCGCCGGGGTCCAGCCCCTGTCTCCCGCGGAGCCCGCGCACCGCTGGGAGCCCGGGGGCTCCCCGCAGCGCCGGTACCTGTCACCACGACCTTCAGGGCTGTGCTAACATTTTGGTTAGAAAACCTGCCTCTCTTTGGACTTAGCCTCCTTTCGCTTGTCCTGGGCTTGCGCTCGGTGGGGGATGTGTGAAGGCACAGCTTGTGCTCTGTTTTTTCCAGGATTTTTGTTATTTTGTAGAGAAGGGTGAGTTTGCTTATTTTTAAACACCTAAAATACAGGTTGACATTCAGTATGGGCTTGCTGTTTTTCTAGGGGAGAGGCAGCGCTGGGAGGTCCTGTTCAGGTTAGGGTTTGGTGGTGTCAGCTCCAACGCCATGGCCCTAGTCCAGAAAAGTGCATTTTCATGAAGCATTGGTCTCCCCGGGCCACCCGTACCCTGCGAGATAAGCACACGATTAGGTGCTTTGTTGGACCCGGCCCTGTAAAAGCAGAGTCCCTTCGGCAGCTGAGGGAACCCAAGCCGATGATCCAAGCAAGCCTGAAAGCTGCTTGCGAGGCCCCAAGAATAAGGCCCTCGAGCGGTGGCAGGGCCCGAGCGCTGTGGGATCAGGCCACAGGGGCAGGCACCGCGGCCGCGCGGACCCCCAGCAGTGTCTGCAGCGGTGCCCTCGCTGCGGGTGGTGGCCGTGGGTCACAGCGCCGCTGCTCAGCATCACGTAGGGGTGCTCCCTGTCCTCGTCACTCTGCGGCTGGCTGAGCCCATGTCTGGGATTCACAGAAGCACTGCGGGTTCCTCCACGAAGAGCCTGATCTCAGACTGCTCACTTCCGACAACCTGCTGCTGGGACCCAGGGGTTTCGCGTGTGGTCCCCTCTGCTGTATGGTGCTTGGGCCACAGCTGGTTTTTCCTTCTGTTCTCCCACTTGTTTTGCTTCAGGTCTCACCGCAGTGTTTCTAGGGTTGAAGTTGTCATTGAGGTTTTCTGATCTTTATTCTTGTAATGCTCATTAGCACTGTTCCTATCAAAGAACAGCACGTTCCCTCCCTGTCCTCGTTTTCCCCTTGGTTAATAACCCTTTGCTGTTTTGGCTCATTTTGAAAAAGAGACAGTAGCTTTGGGAATGAATCCTGGTGTAATGGATGGACGTCAGCGTTTTCAACCTGATCTTTAGAGCAGCGTTAATTCAAAGAGAGGCTCAGTTAAATGACTGCGTTTCAGGCTGCAGAAGGTGCGTTACGTGTCTGGGGAGTGCTGAGCCAACCTGTATCAAACCCTGGCAGCGCGCGCGCGTTCCTCGGAGCTATTGAAGGAGGCTCTGAATCCTTATGGCTGCTTTTCCCTTCGGAAACAGGCTGTGACAGCAGCCTCGTTCTCTCCTGCTCCCTCACCGAGGCTCTGCTCTGGAGATGGCTGTTTTCTGCCTCGCGCCCAGGCTCACGTTGTCGTGAAGACACAGCGGGGTCATGCAGTGCTGGTGATCACGCAACAAGACCTGGGAGCTGGAGGAGAAACCGAGGCACCTAGACATGAGCTCACAGGTGAGGCCATGGGGTGCCATAGCCCAGAGTGTGCCCTCGTGATTTTGCAGTGCTCAGAGGAAGCTGTCGTGCTGCAGCCTGGCCTGGAGGAGGGCCCCGTCCCGCTCGGGGAGCACATTTCCCACAGACCCCAGCAGGTCTCACACCCCTGCAGCAGCCTGGCAGTGCTGCAGCACGTTGCTCCCTCGGATAACTGGCTTTTAGCTCCCACCGTGCTCGCTCTGAATCGTGGCGCTTGCTCCTCCTCGGCCCCCTGGCTGCGGGTGCCTCTTGCCCTCCCTCCCTCCTGGGTCCCTCGTGCCCCAGCCGCCAACGAGCTCTCCTCTTGCTTGGCTGCAGAAGCGTGCTCAGCATCCCAGAAATGCGGGCTTTCATGTGGGAGCCAATAGTCACACAGCCTCCGTCCAGAAACCATCATTATCGGCTGCTTTCTTTTTTCTTGGTTTCTTTGAACTACAGCTCCCAGGATGCCTGAAGATATGCAGACATCCGAAGACAGTGGTTTCCCATAAACTTTTGGGGTTTCATGCTTTGCCGGCAGGAATGTTTTTATTGCATTGCAAAGCCCTTCAAGTCCCTCAAACCTCTGTGGCGCTTCCCTGCCGTGGGGAGGAGACGGGGGCTGGAGGCTGCCACCGGCGGCATGCCAAGGGCTCTTCTCTTGTGCTTTTTTCTCCTCTCTCCCTCTTGGTCCATTCTCTGAGAGGGACCTTTGTAAATCCTCATCATGCTTTTTGGAGAGGACCTTTGCTCTGGGAAGAAGCTTGGATGAGCTACAGTTTGCCTGCAGGGACGCGTTTCCTGTTCCCCCATCCCTGATGTTTTTGGGGCCATTAAGCACTCCTCCTGGCCACGATCTCAGTACTGGGCAGAGCGCCGGGAGAGTGCCTCGGTCTGGGTGGTGAGGGGGTCTCACAGGGCTGGGAAGACCTGGGGATGCAGGGAGTAGTGTGAGCAGAGAACAGCGTGCTTTGATGCACCAGCACAAAAGAGGCCAGCGAGCTGGGCTTTGAGTAGTGACATGCTCACAAGAGCTGGTGGAAAAATTGGAGAGGGAAATTTTGGTTGAGATGTGGTTGTAACTGTGACCTGGTGGGTCCGGGGCTCACCGCATCTTCCACAGCCCTGGTGCAGATCTGCCAATGAACCAGGCTGTGCAGGAGTCCCACATGTGAGCCCGCAGCTCAGCACCCTCCCACTGCCCATCCTGGGATTGGGATCCATGGGGTGGGCCCAACTGGTGGCCCTGGTGACTGCTCACCTTCTGCAGGAGACGAGGTGCAGAGAGCAGCCCCCCAACTCCACCATGCTGCTTGGCCCTCCCCACGGCATCCTGCATGAGCGTGCCCGCACGCACCAGCACACCTATGTGCACGAGTGCCCCCATGTGCACCAGCGTGCCCACGTGCCCCAGTACACCTATGTGCACCAGCACGCCCACGTGCACCAGCACACCTATGTGCACCAGTGCGCCCACGTGCCCGTGCAGCTCTTGGCACCTGCCCACCCACCGGACGGTGGCCGATGGCATCAGGCAGTGTGGTCCACCAGAGGTTGATGCCTATCCAAAAAGGAAAACCGTGGAGGCCCTGCGGCCAGCTCGCGTTAACCACATCACTCCTCTCCTGCACTTGGAAAACCCTGGTGGATGGGAAGCCCAGAATAACAAGCTTTTCCATTCCTGCGCGGAGCATTGGATGCAGGGCCATTTAAAACAAGGGTTGGCTCCAGCGTGAGTGCCGCCTTTAGACTAAACAATAGCAGGTCCCCCCAGGGCAGTCTGTCCCCCACAGAGGGGAGCAGGCTGAGGTCTGCTGGGCAGGGTGGGGATGCTGGAGCTGTGCGTGGGCTCGGCAGAGCAGCACGGGAGCCCGAGGAGCTGGGCTGTGGCAGAGCACCACCCTCGGTGCCAGCCCAAAGTGCCAGCAGCACTGCTCCTGCCCTGCCAGGGCTTCTCCTCTTCTACACTCCCCGAGCAGGGAGATGTGCTCCAGCTGGCTCGGGAAATGTTTTATCTCGAGGGCACCCCAAGATGCCTTAGATGCCACCAAGGTTTTGTGGGGAGGAAATGCCTCGGGAGGGCTGAGCTCCCTCAGGAACCTCATCATGTGCCTGTGCAGATTGCGTGCAAGGAAAGGGAATCGTCGAGTTTTTCTCTTCTGTTCTTTCTTGATTTTCCCAGGCCATTGGTATCTCATTAATTAAGATAAAAGCCTTAATTGCTAAAGGGAAAATTTTGAAAACTAGCTGCCAGAGCTGTGTGTGGCACACTCCTGGCCTCTGGCAAGAAGGGAAACCCGCACGTTCCTCTGTCCGTCCCTCTGCGGTGACCGAAGCACATTCGAGCAGGCTTACGCAGGCAGTTTGGAAGAGCCCGAGCTCTGTCCTCCTGCTCGGGGAGGAGCATGCCACGGTAGAGTCCTTTAAAATAAGCAAAATGGCAAGGATTTTCCCCGAGAAAAACAGTTTCTGCTCATTTTATTTTATATTGAGCATCAAGACTGGCTGAAGAAAGCCCATACACAAAAACAAGTTGGATTTTGAGGCTCTCTGTACTAGCCATGACAGTCTGAATGTGTGCCATGAATGAGCGTGTGTGTCCAAGCTTTCCCCACGGGCAGGAAGAGGAGCAGGGGAAGCATTGATAAAGTCACCCCAGAGCACGGTGCGGGACTGGTGGCACGCGGGTGGCTCCGCACGAGGAGCGCGCGTGCCCCGGGCACGGTGCAGCCGGGTGTGCCAGGCTGCGGGCGTGCGTGCCCAGCATCGCTGTCCCTGCGAGCGGACAGCTGCTGGTCAGAGGGGAGAGCTGTCATTGTCAGAGAAATGCAAATGAATGAAATCATTGCTTTGGCAAGGAATTTTTAGGGGAATGACATGCAAATTTACCTTCCATTCTGAGTGTGGATTGGTATTAAAATGCGATGTTTCAAAGCCAAAACAAAGGAACATTTTAATTTAGGACTCATCAGGCGGTTCCTTCTGCTTGGATTTGCATCAAATTCTATGTAGCAAAAGCTGTAAGTTTAACAAAACTCCGTTTTTCAAAGAAAACAAGAAAAAGTTTTTAAAACGTCATCCAGTTCCAGGAATTATTATTTCTTTCATTTGCTCTGCAGTCTCGAAGCAACTGGCCTGGTACTGGATGTTGCAGAGGCCAAGGACAGGCTTTGTGAGAGTAGGATGGGAGGTTGGATTTCTTCCTGGCTGCTGCTTTAATCCAGCCTCTAAATGGCACAGCAGAGCCAGCCCGAGAAACCATCCCGAGGCCACACCGTGGGGTCAGGGGGACCTCGGGTTGCACCCGAAAGGTGCTGAGACCCGGCCGCTGGGGTGGCAGCGAGTGGGCAGCGGGGCTGCCAGGGATGCTTACAGGGGCTGCGCTGGAAGGATGTGTCGAGTTGCTTTCCTGGCCTGCTTTATAAATACCCTCCGTCTACAACCTGGTTTTCCACAGCGCTCAGAAACAGCTGCGCTGCTTATTTAAACACACACGTAAGGCATCTCCGTCCTTCTTCCCCCTGCTTCCCTTCTCCTTTCATCCTCGGGGCTACCTACCCGCCTTGCGTGACGGATCAAAAATAGAAAATATCCACTGACTTGCTAATTGTAATGCATCCTGATAATGCCAGCTATAATTAGCTATGTGTATCAAAGCTGTTTTGCTGGCGGAAGTTTTTGGGGCCCCGTTAGCATACCTCAGACAGAGGATCTTGTGCAGGGCCTCGTCTGGCTTTGCCCTTCCTGGGGAAGCAGCCTGGCCTCAGTCTGCCTGCCTCCATCCATCGTGCTTGTGGACTCACGATGTTTAAGCGCTGTCGATGCTCCCAACGTGTGCTGAATGTCAGCAGCCGTCCAGGCGTGCTCTGCCCCGGGCCTTCACCAGGCAGCTGGTGAAGGAGTGCTTCGGGGGCCCCCAACACAGCCGCTTGTCCCGAGCACTGCGTCCTTGGGCTGTCTCAGATCTCTCTTTGCTCCCTCTTGTCAAGACCTGTAGCTTCTTCCTTTACCAGCTGCTGCCTCTGCACGTCTCTCCCCACTGTGGCATCCCCGCCGTCTCCCCCTCCAGGCCTAGGAACCCCCGCGGCAGCCCCTGCTCAGCTCAGAGCCGCACGGCTGCCTCTGACAGAGCCCGTGGCTCTGACAAGCCCGTGGCTGTAACGCATGGAAAAGTTTGGCCGGGCGGGCACGCCTGAACCCGTCACTTGCTCAAGCCGTGGCTGCCAGCAGCTGCTCCGTCGCGCTGTCTCATCTGTCCTGAGCTCACCGCTGGCAAACGAGCGCCTGTCGGGGCGATGCGCCGCTCAGCACCGCCGCTCTCCAGGGGGAGAGATTCCTGCTGCGTTAGCCCGCGGGCAGGCCCCGGGGCTCTGGTGTCATCAGCTCTCACGCGGTAATCACGGCTGAGTCAGCGCGAGAAGCGGGGCACTGAAGTACCGAGGGGAACCTGGGGACTAGAAGAAGCTGCTGCTGAGTTCCTCGCCCTGCACGGGTGTGGAGCCAGTGCTCCGGCCTGGCGGCGTGGCTGCTGCATCCCCTGGCCAAGGAGCCGAAGCCCACGGGGTGCTGGCTGCTGCCCCTCGGCAAGGGAGGGAGCGCAAGCCCGGCAGGGCTGGGGCTCCGCAGCAGAAGCCCTGAGCGCGTCACCTTGGCAGGAACCGCCGGCCCTGTGCAGTGGGATCTGTCCCCGAGGTGAAGGAGCACACCGAGAGGCGCGGCGTACCCAGCGCTTCCACCCAGTGCTCGCAGGCGTGTGCAGCACCGCTGAGGCTGGGGAAGTCCCTGTGGGCAGGGTCCTGGGCCTCCAGGGCAGCTCCCGTGTGCCTGTCTCCCAAAACTGCAATGGCAGAGCTCAGTCCGTGGCTCGTGTGCCATGAGCCTGGACGTGGCTAAGTCAGGAGCTTCAGAAGGAGCATGAGGACAGTGGAGTACAGGGCTGGCTGCAGCTGACTGCAGGTTCCCCGTGTTTTCACTGGCCAGGCCACCACGACTGGAGTTCACTGACCAAAACCAACATCCCGAGCCACAAGGGCAGGGGCAGGACAGTGCGTCAGCATCAGGGCTCTTGGGGCACCCTCCCTCAAGCCTCACTTGGGTACCCCAGAAGTTTTGGTGAGAGCTGGGGCAGCGTTCAGCGGCACTCTGTGTTCTCCCCTTCTACACCTGATAGAAATGGACCACAAAGCGGGGCTGTGGTGGAGGCTCAGTGTCCTCTGGGGACATGAGCGGGCTTGGTGGCACGTTGCTGTGTTGGGTGTGATGAAGGGAGCCCAAAGCCAGCGGTGGGGTCTCGGTGGCCCCGGGGCTGAGCCGGTGGCATTGCTGCCATCTGCCCGGCGGTCCCCCTGTGCTGCACCAGGTCCCCTCTGGACCCCGCGCAGACTCCTTGTTATGTAAAGCACCGGCGAGCGCGACCGGGAGATTCTTCAGTGTCGGAATCTGAGTCACATGGGGCTGTTTTATTTCCCCCTCTGCTAATCTCGTTTCTATAGAAACAAGATTGGGAGGAAAAAAAAAAAAAAAAAAAAGAGCCAAGCACAGACCAAGCAAGAAACCTGAGGTGATGGGTGAGGGAGGCAGAGGTGGTGGCTGAGGAGCTCGGGCAGCGCGGGTGGGAGCAGGGCGGCGCGGCAGGGCTGTGCTCCCGGCCGGGATGGGAGCCTGCGTGCGGCTGTGTGCGTCAAGGGGACAGGGACGCTGCCGAAGAGACGCTCTTGGCTGAGCTGCTGCTCTGGCCGTGGGTGACCTGCGGAGCCCAAAGGGAAGGGAGCAGAGGCTGTGCAGGTGAGTGAGCATCGCCGCGCGGCTCCCGGGCATCCGTCCTGGCACGGCACGGCACGGCACGGCACACCAGTGCCCAGCTCACTGGGGTCCTGTCCCCAGCTGCTGCTCTGGGGACATGCTCGTGGCCAGAGCCGTCCCCAGGGCGTGCAGGCAGGTGCGTGGCGGCGGGCAGGGAGCGGAGTCTGCCGTGTGGTGTTCGTGTTGGGCACTTGCTGGGGGGTGGCTGCATGTGTGCGGCCGTGTGTCTGTGCATGTTCCCTCTCCGAAGCTGCTCTCTCCCCGAAAGCTTTTGCCTGCTCAGGAGGCACCTTCCGGCTTTAGTTGTTTTTCCCCTCTTTTATTCTGGCTGCATCTGTGCAAATAAAACACTTCCAGGAGCCAAACTGCCTAGCTGCGAGGAGCGCAGGAGCTGTTCCTGCTCCCACCCCGGGGATGCCCCTTCCCAGCCTCAACACCCGCTGCGGTCGGGCCAGGGGGTGCCTGCGGGCACGAGCCCGGCTCAAAAGCTGGTTTTGCAGTCACTGTTCCCAAAGGGAGGAGCAGCTGAAAACGCTGCTTGGTTGTGTGCTGCAAAGTGCCCGGGCTGCCGACAGCCACCGCGTGCCTCGTCCTGGGACTTTGGCTTGCCCGTGCCCGTTCAGGAGGATGTCAGCTGCCTTGCAGGAGCTGGATTAATTTGCAGCGATGTACAAGCACATGCTAGCTCCCGAGTCGCAGGCTAGCGAGTGCAACAAGTGGGAGTTATTCTTGTCTGGGCTAAGATGTCTCCCTCGCTGGTGCGTGGCTGCCTCGAGCCCTCGTGCCGGGGTGCTGGCAGGGGGCTCGGGCCGGGCTGGCCGTGCTGGTGGCACAGGAGTGCTGCTGGGGCCACTGCTGACGGCTGCTCCCGGCGGGTGCAGGTGCCACTGCCGTCACCTCACCTCGATGGCTGGGTGCTGTCGGGGACAGGGACAGCTTCAGGGCAGGCGTGTGGCAGGTGGGACACTGGAGCCGAAGGGCACGGGGCTGCCTGGCTCTTTGATTTATTTCGCGCTTGTCATCACTTCCCCGTCGTGGTGTGGCATGGGGGGAGGCAGTGCTGAGGCATTGCAAACCCCTGGTCAGATCCACACCTAGGCACAGCTGGTGAAGCCAGAAGGATGAAGCAAGCCCTGGGTGTTTCTGTACTAATTCAGCTTTGTGAAATGTCACTGCTCATCTGCCTGCCCGGCCAGCGAGGGGGCGGAGGGCAGCACTTCAGACTCTTGTCCCCATCTGAAAGGGCAGCTGCGCAGGTTTCTGCGTGGGGACGCTGCGTCTTGTGACACCTCGGCGAGGCTGCCAGCCCGCTCTGCCTGCTCTGCTCGCACTGCTGCAGCGAGCTGGGGCTTTGGCAGGCAGCTGTGCAGGGGTCAGACCCCAAAAAAAGCCTTTGTGGAAGGCTGGGCATCAATGGCACAAGTGCTGAGCCAGAGCCTCTCCCTTTGTGGGGTCGGGCTGTGCAGGCAGGAAGGTCAGAGCACCATGCTGAGCCCCCCAGGCTTGTGCTGCTGGAGCTCCCGGGGAGCCCCTGCGCCCAGCCAGGCGCTGCGGGGCCCCTCTGCCTTCAGCCCCAGCATCTGGGCCTGGCCGTGGCCGGGGCTGGTGCCAGGGGGCCGTTTGCTGTGCAGGTCCTGCCGGCCCCTCGTGGGCACAAAGCTGTGGTTTTATGGGGTAGAAGTTGCGCGGTCTTTGCATTCCCCCGCCCTGCAGGCAGCAACGTCTCCTTGTCCCCAGCGCCGTCGCTGCCAGTTCTGCTCTGCTGAGCTGCTGCTGTGAGGGAAGGGACGAGTCGTGGTACTCCACGGGTATTGCTGCAGGAGTCTCCAGGGCCGGTAGTTATTTCTGGGGAAAAGATGCTGTGTTCTGACTTAAACGCTGACATGGGACTCTGAACATGTGTAATCTGGCTGACAGATGGCAAGTCAGAGAGGTGTGATTTATGATACAGCACAGTAGCTGAACAACCTTCTCTGGTTGTCAGGAGACGGTTCTCCCCATCGCTGCGGTTGATGTTTCAATTGATGGCTTTTGCTGCTCATCCCCTCGGCTCCCGGGCGGCGTCTGGGACCCCTGGGAGCCCCGTCGGGTGCTGGTGTGATGGGCAGGGCGCTGGGCGTGCGGGTGCCGTGGGAGAAGGTGCGAAAATCCTGCTGGCCAGTGAAGCGCACAAGAGGACGGATGCTGGCAGCCACAGGCAAACCTGCCTTGCTCAAACGGCCGCTCTGTGCCTCAGTTTCCCTGTCCTTACCCTAAGGGCTCTAAGGCCGATCAAGGGACAGAAGCATCCAGGAGCGTTTGGGGAACACCTGGGAAATGAAAGCGTAGTGACCGCAGCATCCCCGTGGTGCTAGAGGCTCACCCTGCTGCAGGCATCAGCCGCGGACCCCAGGCACGATGCACGGACCTGGGAGCATCCCTGGGAGTGTCCCCAAAGAGGAGCTTGGCGCAGACCCACACGTGGCCCCGAGGATGGGGCTGGCTGCAGCGGGGCCAGGGGAGCGGGCAGAGCGGGGCCGGCTGCGGCTGTGCTGGTGTTCGTGCAGCCCGGGTAGAGCAGGTATGATTCATTCCCTCTTCTGCAGCGCAGTTTATGTAAAGCAGCACCGTATAAATAGCCAGATGATACTGTAATGTGCTCGGGGCTTTCTAGTTGGGAAAGGAAACAAAGGCTCTGCCGTAGCTTTTGGGTCCAGCTGCTTGGAGCCCTCCCAGCACCTCTCCGGGTCTCCCCATGCCCACGCACACCCTCCTCACCCACACCACCAGGCTGAAGGGAGGAGGTAGGATGAGGAGCTTGCTCCATGTGGCTGGTGGCTGCTGACATCCATCGGTTTGGGATTTGCCGAGCCGCACCTGACCCCTTATCCCGGCATGGGGACGAGCTGTGGGTGCCTAGATCAGGAGGGAGGGCTGGGATGGCTGGGCATGGAGTGGTGGGGATGGGGCGAGCAGAGCCAACAGGAACATGTTTCCCAGGCAGTTCCCAAAGCCCACAGACCATCTCGAGAGGAGCGAAGCTGCACTTCTCATCTCAGCTGCACTTTGACACGGGCTGAAAGGAGAGGCGAGGCGGCAGGGATGGGGTGTGTGTGGCAGGCTCTGCTCCATGGGCTTCCCCGGGTTGCCTGAGCTGCTCCTCTTCCAACGCCTTTTTCTCTAGTGCTCCGAGGGGGAAAGCTGGGGTTTGGGTTTCTCGTGGAGTTTCTTTAAAGGCAAACCTTTCCATCAAAGTAGCGTTTCTTCTCAAGAATGTAAAGAATGACCCTGGAAGGTCTGACCAGCTCCTTCCTGGTCATGATGGTGGAGACAAGTGCCTCCTCCAGAAAGCTGTCTCCACCCCGTCCTGAGCAACAGCAGTTCATAAGCTGAAAAATAAATCAATAACCAGAGTTAATGAATTGAAGATGTCCGTGTTTAAAATGTATCAGGAAAAAAAAAAAAAAAAAAAAAAAACTGTTAGCTGCTCATGGCTTATTTAATTACTGTAAGGAAAGGCGGGGAGCTCTCATTTCTGAGAAATACCTTCTTTTCATTTTATTGTGTTTTAAGAGGTATTTAAGAGGAAGCCGGTCGGGACTCCAGGGAACAGAAGCACCGGCTCTGACGGCGCGCGGTGGTCAGCGGTGCCGGGCGGCGGTGGGCGATGTCCTCTCCCCGCCGCAGAGGGGGAGAGGCATTTTCCTCACCCTGGCCGTGCCGGGCAGGGGGGGCTCGGCAGGGGCTGTGCTTCTGGCAGAGATGGTGCCGGATCCCCCCCTGGGCTGCGGGCACGTGCGGCAGGGCCGGGGCTGGCGGCAGCCCATCCGTCCTCCCCGCTTCGGTTCCCTCGCCCGACGCTCCGCCATCCTCCTGGCCCCTCGTGCTGCGAGAAGCAGAAGCAGCCCGTGTTTCTGCAGCTTCTGCTGTCGCCGGCTGGCAGTCGAGCAGAAGCGGTAACCCGGAGAGGTGTTCTGGCTGCCGCCGGGAGCAGGGCCCGGTGCTGACAAACGCCTGCCGGCCCCGCTCAGCTCTCCGCAGGGAACTCGCCCGCTGCAAGGCTGGTTTTACCCACTGCAGGCGTGGGTCCTGGCCAGCCAAACCAGTGTGAAGCCTGCTGACACCCCGCTGCTTCCCCCAGGCTTGTGCTGCCCCGTCCCGGTGCTGCTGACCCTCCCAGAGCCCCCTGTGCCCCTCGCAGCCCCCAGCATCGGGTGGCTCCGTGCCATCACCCTGCCTCTGGGAGCCAGGGTGCTGCAGTGACATTAACGCCTTTCCTCTCCCCTTCCCCAGGTCGGAAAGCAGCCTCTCTAGGTTTGCCCACCGCTTGTCAGTTAAGCAGAAGCAGGAGAAGAGAAGGAAAGCTGAGTATGCCTCGGCCGAGCTGTCTGCCTTCCGGCCCAGGTCTCTGAGCATTGAATGGTAAGAGCTGCAGGACAGGGCTGGGGGCAAGGAGCCCCTGCCTCTCCAGTCCCCCTCCTGTCCCCTGTTCCCACCACTGACACTCTGCCCCCGTCCGGGCAACACGGAACGGGGACAACACCCATCCAAACTGCTACAAAAGCTCCCCCAGGGCACCGAGCCATAAATCCCCCTCACCCCAGTGCTGGGAGCAGCAGGCAGCCCCAAAGGGGCTCCTCTGCTGTGGGGCGAAAGGAGCACCCCCCCCCCCCGGCAGAGCATCCCTTGGGGCTTGCAGGGAAGCGGCCGTGAGCCCGCTGTGCCGGGGCACTGCAGCCTGGGGGAGAGCCTGGTGGTGAGCACCCAGCCCGTGGGTGCTGGGTCCTCTCGGGGCCATCATCATCCCACAGCCCAGCCCGGGGCAGCGCTGCTCCCGGTCCCATCCGCCCCGCTCTCTGTCGCCCTGCGGGGCCCCCGCTCGGCTCGGGGCTCAGGCTGCAGCCCTGGCTTGAGCAGGGAGGGATTTATCCCGGGTTTCTAAGCTCTGATGCAACAGCCTTGGAACCAGATCACAGCCCACAATCCTTCCAGTGCTGGAGGTGACCTGCTAAGGATATTTAAAAGAACTGGAAATTGCATTGCTCTCTGCTTCCTTAGATGGATAAAGGAGGGTAAGGCTTTAAAAAAAAAAAAAAAGAAGAAGAAGAAAGAGAAAAAGAAATGCTTAGAAATTGCAAGAATGTCGAGTTTGGTTTTCATTTTCCTTGCTTTTTTTGGAGAACTTTCTGGCATTTATTGTATGTTCTAACACTTATGTGTGAGGCTGTGGAGGCCTTCTCAAAGGCTTCCTCTATCTGTGAGGTTTGTTAGGCATCAAAGCTAAATAGGTATTAATGAGGCCAGACAAAGAATTTAAGCTATTTGGTGACAGATTGCTTTCTTCACCAGCTGCACAACTTTCCTTTGCTGAAACGATGTCATCAGAAAAGCTGTTCTTCAGTCACTTTGAATCTTCCAAATAGACAAATATGTGAATTTATAATCTATCAAACAGGAAAACAAGCAAAGAGCTCATTAAAAACCAACAGCGTTTCTCTTTATTCATCATAGAGCAGTCAGTAAGTCTCTTTTCTCCCTTTTAGTGCCTCTTTTAACCCCCTGGATCCCACTTTAGCCCTGCCGTGTGGAGGTATATTTCTGCTTGCTCTACAGCATTCTCCTCGGGGAGCCTGTCTGTGTCGTGTCAGTCTGCACAGCACCTTGTAGGGCAGTGACAGCGCACCACTGGTAAACGATGCTGGTTTACGGGGACTTTGTAAGCTAGCCTGCAAATGATCTCTTGGTGAGGATGATTTGCCTTTGACTTGTCAGCTGCTGGTCCTTAGGAGATTTTGGATGTGTTGCGGGGCAGAGCGGAGGGGGTGGCCCCGGCGGGACTGCAGTGATGAGGAGCCAGGCTGGTGGCAGTGGGGAGAGGAGCCCATCCACCGCTCGCTCCCTGGCCAGCTCAGTGTGCTCAGCTCAGCTGCCAAGGCTTTCCCCGTTGCCGTGCCTAAGCAGAAGACCCAGGAGCAGTGCAGGAATTTACTCTGTTTTGAAACTCACATAGCCGAATTTCCAAGGAGTAGCCTGGGGCACCTGCACGGGACACAGAGTGCTGCCAGCAGCAGGACGGGCATGCTGCCGGTCTCTGAGCTTGCACGGGGCACGTGTGCAGGAGGTGCGTGTGCCCGGTCCCACACGCACACTTGCTTTCCCATGCAGGGTCAGCGTCCTCCACAGACGTGTCCTGCAAAGGGGGCACCTGCGGTTAGCAGAGAGCGTGGCCCGTGCCATGGCAGACCTGCTGGTGCCTAATTGGGCTTCCAGAGCAAACACCTGCAAGCATCACAGCTACATGGATTTAAACTTCACCCAAGGTTACCGGCTGTGCCATTTTACCTGCCTCTGTGCAGAGGGGGAATGTCTGTGCTGGGGGTGACGGAGACCTTGCTCACCCCATGCAGGTAGGAGGGGGATGGAAAGGCAGTGAAATATGGTTTCCCAAATCAGCAGCTTTTGAGAATCATGCCCATCTAAGCCCAAGGCCTGAAGACAAGGAAGGCCTCACAGACCTGCCACCACCTGTTGCCACTCTGACTGCATTGCAAGGCAGACACAGAGTTTAAAAGAACTAAATCATCAGCACCCATTGCTTTGAAAAGCTGGCTGTCAGTCTGGGGGAGGGATTAGTGTTTTCTACCTGATACTCCTGCCAAAACACTGTCAGTCCGACTCCTCATTCCTCTGCCACAGCAGAAAGCATCCTTACCTGGCATCCCCACGCAGGGCAAGCTGAATCCCAGTAGGGGGACTCAGCAATCCCAGTAGGTGCTCAGGTGGGCTGGATGAAGCCAAGGACAAAGAGGAGGAGCTGTACAGTGTCACTGTGCCTGCCTGACACCGTGTCCCCTGCCTGGAGCAGTGCCATCAAGATGGGGACGGCAGATCCGTGAGCCTCCCCTTTCCCTTCTCCCTGTCCCTCCCTGCCCCTGCCTGGCAGGGCCCCTGGGTGCTGGCAGCAATCTGGGCTGGGAAGTGCAGCTATTTGCTGTCACGGTAGCTGATGTGCTGGCCAGCCCACTCTGCTCACCCGTATGTGTGTGGATGCTCCCAGGCGCAGGTCTCACGGTCCCAGCACCCACCTGAGCATCTCCCCCGTCCACCAGGCGAGCCGTGCTCACGGGTCACGTTTCTGCCAGGCACAACGCACGCTTTATTAGCCCGACACACGTTCCAGTGCTATACCAGGCGAGAGGAGCACGGTCTTGTCCTGAGCTCAGCAGCAACCGAGAGCAGTCTCGTTAGTTCCACTTATTAAAAAAAATTGCTGGGGGGGAGGGAGAGAAGGCAGGGAAAAAGAGACTTATTGAGGAAACACTTATTTCATTCATATGTTGTTTACTGAAGCAAATACTTCATTATTAGACTTTTTAGGGTATTTTTTTTAAAGCCAGGGCCACAAAGTCCCCACTGTTAGGGCCGGCGAGCGTGCCGTGGCCCTGCAGGGCGCTGCTCGCTCACGCTGCAGCAGCCCCACACCAGTGCATCAGCAGGAGCAGCGCGGCGTGAAGCCTGTGCACTCAGGGGACAGGCCTGGAGGCTGCTCGTGTCTGTGTTTATTGGGGTGGTTTTTGCTGACTCCTTTCTCATCCCCTGTGCTGGACAGCACACACCATGGCTCGTGGATGTCTGAAGCGGCGCGAGCTCCAAATGAGGCAAAAACTGGCAATGGAGGAAGGGAAGGATTCTTGGTCTGATTTGTTGCTGTTCTGCTTTCTGTTTGTCTGTGATACTGATCTAGCTCCAAACCCTAAATAACACGAAGGCATGAGAGACAAAAGTAGTCTTTATTTACGGCTCAACACCTTCTGCCGTTGGAGTTAAGAATCAGAAACCTGGCAGCTCCTGCGGAGACTTCTCGGTGTCTCTGCAGAGCCCTCTGAGAAACGCGAGCAATCCTTTTTTCCCCCTTAGGGTAAACGGAGGTGAAGGGAGAGCCTCCTCTCCTGTGTGTGCCACCTAGGAAATGATCCACGTTTCTCTCTCCTCTTAAGTGAGCCTTAATCACATAGGAAGGCTGTAACCAGCTGTTCGCATCCACTCCTGCGCATGTGGAGCCTGGGATCTTCTGGCCCCCCCATGCCCTTCCAGCTCTGGCACTCAGCAGCAGTTTGTCCTCCTGGCATCCATTTGTGTCCTTCTTTTCCTTTCCTACCTCTCATTCTGGTGTTCCCTCTTCCATCCACTCCTCTGCTTACCTTCGTGCTGCCCTATTTATTTTCCCATACTCGCCTCTTGTTGTTTCACCTGTTTTTCCCACTCTGTTTCCTCCTCGCTGTTTCTATCGGCCCCCCCGTTCCATGTGCTTCGTGCTGGGCAGCCTCCCTGCGATCTGTGCTCGGAGCACGCTATTCCCCCGGCGGTTCAGGAAAAAATGCAGCGCATTCCTCCTTTCCCCGTCCGTTATCTCGGTTCTGCTCCTTGGCTGCCCACCGCAGGCTGCCGGAGCAGCGCTGGCAGGAGCCCGTCGTCTGGTGGTCAGACGTGCGGGAGGCAGCCAGCCCCTTGTTTTTGCTGCTCAGCCCCTGGCAAGGTGCTGAGCGAGTCCCTCGCTTCCCCTCTGCCAAGGAGAGGGAAGCGCAGAAGCCTGGCGGCAGCGCGGGTCTGAGCAGGGACCTGGCATGTCACTGCTGGTCTCGCCCTGCTGTTAACACTGCTCCGCGTTGCGGGTTTAGTTCTAAAGCAAAAGGTGTTTCATGGAAATGCTTTCATGGAAGTTATTCGGAATTTCGTACTGCAGTATTGCCCCCTTTGTAACGCAGCCGTGCCAGGGAGGTGATCCTGCCGTGGGTGCTGCCCACTGGCGTGGGCAGGCAGCGTGGGTGCCCCACGCCCACGGGCTGCTCACCTCCTGACACCGCAGTGCCACCGTCCCGCGGGCTGCAGAGCCCCGAGCTGCTGCGGGTCTGGCTGCTCCCGTGCCAGCGGACTGGAGAGATGCGGCTGCCTCGTGCTGTTTCCAACCTGACAGTCCGTGGGCACTCAGGACTTTCCTGATGCAGCTCTTTGCTGGCTGGTTGTCTCTTTGCCAAGCACCAAGTGAATTGTCAGCAAGTTTTGGGGAACCAGAGAGGAACAGCACCGTGAAGGGCTCCATGCTGCTCTGGGTAACACAGCTTGACCCGTGGGGTCCTACTCCTGACTTACACTGCACATCCAAGAGAAGATGTGGATCCGCTTCTCTTCCCAACCAAGTGGGTCCTAGCCTGAGCAAGGAGCAACAAGGCAGAACAGCAGCCCCTGATGTGTTCAGCAAAACACATCGGAGCCTGGGCGGTGTGTGGGCACGTGGGAGCCCTGGGAGCCAAGAGATGCTTTTGGCAAGCGGAGAGATGTGGGTACCCGCTGGTGGCACGGGCATGCAACCCTCCAGGGGGTTCACCCCCCCATCCCACTGGGCCTGTCTGTCCGTCCGTCCTGGCTCCCGGCTCGGTTGTGCTGAGCACAGGTCCTGGACAGGCTGGCGCGGCGCTGAAATGAAAGGAGAGGCGCTTTGTCTGACTGGGAGCGCTTTAAGCCATCGCTCAGGAACAATGGCCAAGCTATGGGGTCATTTGTTCTGGTATTTCAGCAGCTCCTCATGATTTATGGGATGTTTTGTTCTGCTGCTTGTCTTAGCTTCCCCCTCTCCACCCTCCCTGTCTCCCTCCCTTCTCCATTTCAGCTCCTCCCCCCCACCTCACACACCCCCCCCCCCCCGTTCCCAATTCCCCTAATAGCTGTGGAGCCTCTCTGCCGTATGAAGTAATGCTAGCTGGGACTTATTGAATTAGCCGTGTGGAAACGGGCTTGGGCACCACGCTCGTGGTCAGCTCAAGCACGCGGCAGCTCTCGCAGCCAGCCCGCCCGCAGATGGCAGGGCCCTGCCCAGGGGCTTCGGTCCCCCTCGGCTGTGTACAACCATGCTTGCTGCTGCAGCAGCTCCACGTCAGGCCACCGAGACACCAGTAGATGTGCGCTGAGTGTGGTTGAGAGGAGATGCACCCAGCCAGCGAGGTCCCCCGTCTGTGGGGACTCCTGGCAGAGAGGCAGGAGGGGCTCAGCCGCTGCGCTCAGTGCCTAGGACACCTCTGTGGGTGAGGGGGATGCTGGGCAGGGAGCGCGGGGCGCAGGGGGATGTGGTTTGAGAGCCCAGGTTTGTCCTGGCACCGTGGGGATGGCTGTGGTCTGTGTGCCTGTGGGCATGGGGAGGCAGGGGTTTGTCTCCCAGGGGCTGGGGACGGGGCTCACTGGTGTCTGAGGGACTCGCTGACAGGACAAGCGAGCCTTCAGAATAGCTCCCTGAATGCTGGGGTTACCTGTAGGAAAACATTTGAAAGGAATAACGTATTTACATAAAATCCTCTTTTATCCTTGCTGTCTGCGAGTCACCTACAGACAGACAGAGGCTTGAGCCTGACTGCCTCCTGCGGTGGCACCGGTGCCCCTGCTGCCACCGGTCCCCAGCCCGCAGCGCGTTGGCAGGGGCAGAGGAGCCAGGGCAGCAGGGAAAGGAGCTTGGCTGCTGGGTGCAGTGGGGCTGGGCAGCTCCGGACCAGGAGAAGACCAGGGGCTGGATCCTCCCTGCGAGCAGCGTTGTCACCCGCTGCCTTCCCTGCTGCCCCCCGTGCTGGTGGCATTGGCCGAGGCCCCAGCTCGTGCCAGGACTCACCAAGGAAGCAGCTTGTCCCAGTTGTCTGCAGTCAGGGGAAATGAGCTTGCATTTGTTTCTCTCACATGGCTTCGGTGGGAAAAATTGAACCCTCTGGGAAAGTGACAGAGAAAAATTTTCAAAGACCGATGTCCAGGTTCTCCCTGTCTGGGACCAGAGCCCTCAGCCAGATCCCTGCCTCGTTGAGAGCACAGGGAGGAAATGTCATTTATTTGAAAGACAAATTTGAAATATTGTGCCTCTGCATTGTTCTGGGCACTTCCCTCTGCTGGTAGCTGACACCTCCAAGCTGTGATAAGATTATTTCTCAGTGCAGCATATCCATTATCCTCAGTGCATTTTGATTTCTGTCAAGCAGCCCGTTTGCCTTGGGCTAGTTGATTTGTTTAATTCTCATCATTTATTTGCCATTTCCCCCGGCCTGGATCTGCAAAGCAGGACAGATGCCTTTGGTCTCTGCCAAGGAGTGTGGAAGATGCTCTTCATCTTGCAGGGTCTCCACTGATGGAGCCATGCCCAGGTGCCAGTTGCCTGGATTTGTATCCTCCAGTTGCATGCATCCTCACATTGCAAGGCAGGCCATTGCTTCCCCAGTCCTTTCTGCCAGCTGTTTCAAGGGAATGAGTACTTCTAACCCTCCCTTGTCCTTTTAACAGTGGCAGTCCCTGTTGCACAGATTTTCTCTGCTCTTAGGTAGTTTCCTTCTGCCTGCCAGAGCTTCAGGAACCTCTTGTTTGTCTTCCTGGAGAGCCTGTCTCAGTGCCAGCTCAGTGTCGGACCTGCTGGCCAGGATGCCGGCGAGATGGGCAGCATTCAGTGGGGAGGCGAAACTGGAGGCAGGAGGCAGCCCGGAATACCAGGACACAAAGGACCAGGCCCTTTGGTGTGCTGGGCTCTGTCCCCACCTCTGCTTGAGTCTTTCTGCCATCTGCATGCTCCCTCGTCCCCATTGCTTCACACCAATCCCTCTCACCCACCTTTCTTCTGCTGACTTGCTTTTCCAAGGAGCTTTGTGAGACCAAGGGACCTCCGCAGCTGCTGAGCCCCGTGCCTGCTGGAGGTCAGGGGGGAGCAGTTACATTCCCCTTCTCTCCTCGCTTTCAAGTTTCCTTTCTTCCCTGTCGGCATCTCCGTTCTCCCTACTGCAGAAATATCCTCCACCTACCCCAGGGCATCCCGCGGCTGCTCCATGCAGCGTTCCCCTCCCCATCCCACTTTGCCTCTGTTGCTTTTATTCATGCTTTCAATGGGGAGGGTCGGACAGGGATGAAGGTTTTCTGCCACCAAGAGCTGTTTGACAAGGCGAAGGAGGTTTTTCCATGTGGGCAGCACAAAATAGTGCAGATCTGGTAAAATTTCCAGTTTCAGGGCTAGGGAAGGCAAGGTTCACGCTTAGCTTTGTCCAGAGTGGACATGGGCACTTGGCAGCGTCTGCTGCTGTGGTCATGAGAACCTGCACGTGGTCTTCGCTCTGCCCACGGTGCAGGGCTTCACCTGAGTGCCCCCCAGACGCTTGGACAGAGGTTGGTGTCCACCCAAGAAGAATTCCAGCAGGGTCTGTAAGGGCTCACCAGTTAGCAGCTGGGGGGGAAATCTCTGCTGCCTACGCTCAGGGAGGGCTCTGTATTTACGGTCCGTTGCTTCTGAGCGCTGAGAAACGCAAATGTGAAATCATGTGCTGGCACTTGCTAAGTGGCCTGGGCTGGGGGCCAGGGATGAACTGCCGGCCTGGGGCTTGGAGACCTGGATTCTCCTGGCCTGCTGAGCCACGGAGGGCGAGATCTGCCCCTCTTTGTGCCTTGGCTTCTCGCTGTTTAAAAGGAGCCCAGCAGCAATGATCCCAATGATCCCTTTTCTCAGGCACCTGGAGATCTACTGATGAAGGAGCTGGCTGTGGTATCAGGGTGCTATGTACGTGGGGTCTTCTGCTGGCAATCCCATTCCCCCAGCCCAGGGACAAGCTGTGGGCTGGCCCGGAGCTCTCGGAGCTGGCAGCTCCAGATGGAGGTTCCCCAGAGGCTTTACAAGTTTGGGATCACAACCCGGCGCCTTTAACTTGTGTAACCACTTCTGCAAAGAGCATTGACGCTCTTTGGTTTCCATGCTGGGTCTTGCATGGCAGAAGCCTACTGTGGCCGGGCAGCAGATGCTGAAAAAAGCAAGTCTTTTTTTTTTTTTTCTCCTGAACAATGTTCTTGTCCATCAGCATCTCCCCTGGGGAGGAGGAGGCAGTTACTCTGGTCAGAGGCAGTGGCAGGTGCTGAGGAGGGTAGGTGACTCCTCCTGGGGCTGGGGAGATGCAGGCGGGTATAATATTAAAACGTTGCCTCTTTTGGATTGAAATACCACTGTGCATCAGGCTCTGGAGGCAGAGGGTGCTCTCTCCTGCCGTGTAGTTATCCAGACTATGGTATGGTGGAGGCTTGAGCCTTTCTGCCGGCCTGGCCTGCATCAGAAGGCACAAGCCATGGAGGAGTGCCGCGTCTGGGTGTCACTCTGTGCCACCTGGTGCAGGGGAAAAGCCTCGAGGGCAGCGACAGCCCAGGGAGGTGCTGGAGGGACCGCTCTGCCTCCAGTCGGTGTCATAGCGTGGCCCTGGGCAGAGGCACGGCGGTTGGACAGCAGGTCACCAGGGGTCTGAGGGGCGCCCAGCACCATTCCTGTCCCGTGCCCGCGCCAGGCGGCTGCGTGTGGTTCGGGCACACGTCGGCTTTCTCCATGCAGCGAAATCCCGCGGAGCCGCCGGCCAAATCCCGGGCAGCGAGGAGGCTGCTGCTGGTTGCAGATAAGCCGGCGTGACATTTAGCTAATGCTTCTGCTCTCCCTGTCTGCGCCCGGTGTCTCGCTGGCTGTCCGAGGGGCTGTCTGAGGGAACCTCGGCCACGAGCATCTTCCTGGAGCTCCGTGAGCACGGAGGTGGGTGACCCCGCAAAGCACTCGCCTCTTTGTGCAGGAGGAGGCTGGTGCTGCCAAGGACACCCATCCTGGCCCTGCTCACTCCGAAAGGCTCGCAGCAAGCAGAAAAGCAGCCGTGTTTGCGGAGCAGAGCTCCCCTCGTGAACTTCACGTGAACCCATGTGGAGGTTCTTTTGGGGCTGGTCTTTGGCTGATTTCCTCGCTGACGATGCGGGTCTGGAGCAGGATGCCGGACCCAAGGCTGCCTTCCACTGGTGTGCTCATCTCGTCCTCCTGCTGTGCCAGGGAGGAGGTGTCTGCTGCCCAAGTTGCTGCTCCTCACCGGGAGGAGAAACACCAGCAGCCAGCCAGAGCCGTCCCTGAGCTGCACAGGGACCGAGCTGCCGCAACCACTGCTTCCTGGCCTCAGGTTGGGTGCTGGGCACATCCCGCAGCCCTCAGCCGGGAGAGGCAGGGTGGGATGAGCAAAGTGTCCCTGGAGCGGGGTGGCGAGAGGGAAAACGGAGGCAGCGGCACCTGCCAGGCACGGGGCCACCAACTCCGCCAGATGTTTGCAGCCTCTCGGTGATGGAGGAGCCCGAGTCATTCAGGTCTGGCTCAAAACTCCTACTTGGTGTAACTGTAAGCAGGGATTTCCCAAGTGCTTTGGGAGATCTCGGAGATCAGCCCCGAGAACAGAGCAGGGAAGGAAAACCCTTTCTTCCCATCCCTGCCCCGTGGCTTTCGTGTGCCACATCCATCCAGGAGCCCATGGAGCCATTCGGGCCCCTTGTGACATCCCCAGGAGGGGAAGGACGGTGTTGTCAGTTCTCAGTAACGTTACCAACAGCACAGGGGGTTGGCCAGGCTGGGCAGGCAGGCGGTGGTGCTCAAGACATCCTCATGTGCGCTGCTGCACAGGGGAAGGGACGAGGAGGACACCTTTTGCTCGACACGTTTGCTGTAGAGTCAGCAGACGCTTGTTGTTGAGGCCGTTCAACACTTTCCAGCGGAAGTTTGTTTGCTTATACCTTTGCCAGACCTTAACTGTTAGGGCTGAATTTTTCCATGCTCACTCTCTGCCTCAGGCTGAACTTTCTCTCTCCTTTTTTTTTCTTTTTTTTTTTTTTTTCAAGTTTCAGCAGAAGGTTGGGGAAAAACGGTAGCTTTGCCAATATTATTTTTTTTTCCGTCTCTTTGTTTAAGGACTTCTGGTGCCTCCATGCTTTGGAAAAGAGACTTGAAATTTGGCAGGGTTGGTACATTCCTGGTGGAAATCAACCCAGATTTGGTCAAATTGTTAGCCTCTGGAAAGCATGGCCGTGCATGCTCGGAAGAGGTGAGCTGCTGAGGCCCCCAGCTGCACCGAGCACCCCGCAGGCAGTGGGCATGGGGCTGGGCTCGCGTCCCCACATCCCCAGCAGCAGCCCCTGCCCTTGTGGGTCTGGGTGAGGAGCGGTGACTGTGAGGAACCCCAGCAGGGTTTGGTGATCTTCATCAGACAGTCTCAAAGCATCCCACAAAAGATGACCTTGTCTTTATCTCTGTTTCCACGGGTGGAAGCTGAGGCCCAGTCTGCTGGCAGGGCCCCTGTGGGTTTAAGCGTCGGGAGGAGGAGCTGCATGGCGCAGGGCGTCCGAGCACCTCGGGGTGCTGTGCTGGGAGCTGGGCCCGTGGGCTGCTCGGCACAGCCTCCTCCATACTCCAGCAGCCAGGAGAAGCTGAGGCAATGCGTGATGCAAGGAGAGCATCTCCGTGTGTTCCTGCACCCTGCGAGACCTTGGGAAAGGGTGTTTGTAACCCTTGTGTCTCCCATGGGTGTGCTTTGCAGTCCTGGTCACATCCACTGCAACACATGGGCATAAGTGTGTCCTGAGGTGCGACCTGGCAATTATTACGGCGTTTGGCTTTGTTCTTTTATGTCGGGGTGGAAAGCAGAGCTACCTGCCGTGCTGGGGGCTTCAAAACTTCCCCCGTAGGCACTGCTGTCCTGAGCTCGAGCATCTCAGAGCTCCCTGCAGCCGGAGGGAGGATGGCGTGGGGCAGGAGGTGGGAAGCTCCGCTCCGACGGAGGCCACCTGCCCGGCGGTGAGGCCGCCCCGGCGAGCACCGCTCGTGCCATCGTGGGGTGATTTCTGGCAAGGGTTGCAGACCCCAGAGCGTGAGGGGCAGGGAGCTGTGCGTGAGGGTGTGCCACTGGCAGCGCTTGGCCTGCAGGCCAGGGGCATCCCCAAGGGGGTGGCCGCTCTCGGTCACGGTGCCAGGGACATCGTGTGGGCAGCGGCCAGTGTGCCCAGTGCTGCTGGCTGGGTCCTGCTGGGTGCCTTCCAGCAGGAAAGGGGTTTTCTGACTCCAGTAACATTTACCAGCTGGGCAGCAGCTCTGGAGCCGGGTGTGTGCGTTTGTCTGTTCTTCCATTGTGTCTTGGCCGTCGTCTCCTCCTCCCTGCCGAGATCAATGTCTGTGGCCTGCCTTTTATAACCCTTTTGGGTGCAGCTCTGGAAGTCTTCAGCCAGTGGTGCTGGTTTTCATCGTGCAGCTTTGGCGCGCTCAAGCAGCTTGGTCCCCGTCTAGCTGGATGGCTTGGGTGGTACGATGGGCTGGAGGTGGGCTTCCACCAGCAGGGACATCCCAGCAGGGGGATTGCGGGGTGGCAGGCGCTCGTCTTGGGGGCTTTGAGGTTCAAGCTGGATGTGTCGGCTGGGAACAGAGAGCAGCCACAGGTGTGGGGCAGCGAGCTCAGATGACCTCCAGAAGTCCTCCTTAGGCCAATTTTCTAGAATTTCATGGTCTGGGAGCAGAGGTGGTTTCCGACGGGAGCCAGACCTCACCAGCGTATTCTTCCTGGTGGCACAAGGTGGCGCAGGAGGTTAAAGGATTTGCTTTTCATCTCCACAGGTCTGGGTTCAAATTGATCCCTCTCACTGCTGTAATGAGTCCGTCGGCCTCAGCCCCTGCGGCTGCACCCCGTGGCAGGGCAGCGGGCAGCCCGGGAGCCTGCTCCCAGCAGAGCGGGGAGCTGCGGGGCCAGGAGGAGGCGTGCGGGTGGCACCCTGGCAGAGCATCCCTCCTGCACACACCAGAGCCTGCCGCTGCAGGAGGACAAAGCAGCTGCTGAGTGTCTCTGAGGCGTGGGGACATGCTGGTGACCCACAGTGGACCACCCCAGTCCCACAGCCCCATCTCTCACCAGTACGGTGCCCAGGGGAAGGTGCTGACCCCATGCGGGCTGGGGCTCCTCCAGGGGCTCCTCCAGCCCCGCTCCCATCCAAGAATTGGTGCTGGGACCTGAGCATGGGGATGGGACCAGGCGAGGCTGAGCGTGGCCTTACCTCCCTTCTTGTTCCTCCCAGCAGGGCTGCTGGGTCCTGGCCGCATGGCCAAGCGTCCCCATCTCAGCATCCCAGCACTTCCCCTGTGCTGCTCCCATTGGGGCTTAGCTGGGGCCCAGTGACACCACGGAGAGATTTTTTTTCCCCCCTCTTTTTGCCTTCAGTGCTCTTTGAGACCAGGCGTCGTATGACTCAGCTTCTGCATTTGATACCCCCGAGAAGAGTTTGCACACATGCATCCGTGGCACAGAGCGGTGCCTGTTCCTGGCAGGCCGTGCAGGGATAGGGTTTCTTCCTGAAACAGGCAGTGAGTCCCCACTCTTCATCCGCTCCTGACATGCGGAAGTCGGATTTAGCCAGGATGGTGCCAGTGGGTCGGGGCGTCTTCCAGAGCGCTGCCGTCCTGCTCCAGCATCTGGACACCCTGCGAGAGGTGAGGAAGTGCTACTGCAGAGCAGGGCAGGTGCTTGGCCGGTCCCCCTGCACTCTGGGGATATGCCTGTCCTCTTGTCCCTACCTGCAAAAGTCCCGTTTCTTGTGTGTGCCAGCAGTGTCACGCACATTTTGGGTGCTGGGGCTGAGCCGTTAGCTCTGGCAGTCGGCGTGGGGCACGGTCAGCAGAAGTTGACACCGACGTAGATCCCATGAAGGGCAGTTTGGGCACTGACCTTTAGGTCCTGCCTGATTCTGCTGCCTGGTCTCTGCAAGCAGCTTAGGTCTAGAGGCAGCTCCCCGTCCAGCAAGGTGTCCCGAGCCCAGGGGAGCTGGGCAGGCACGAGGGTGCCGGGGTTTGCAGGGCAGCTGTGAGCGTCCTGGCCCGGCACTGACCGGGCTTCGGGTAGCTGCAGGGCTGTTGGTGCCGCAGGGGTTCCCCGGCGTGCGTCGGTCATGGCTTGGGGAGGCCCATCCTGCTCAGCCCTGTCCCCATCAGGTTCCAGTTAAAACCAAATGCGTTCTCCAGCCTAAGCTGTGCTGCAGTTTAAGCCCTTCCAAAAATGAAACAAATACCCACGGACTGCAATTCGAATTGCAGCTCAATTAGGGCTCGTTCCCAACGCGATCATAAAACCTCCAGTACGAAAACAAACAACCCAACCAAACCACATCCAAGCCTGACAGCATCCTCTGGAATGCCTTTAAAATAACAAGGGGGGCAGAGGAAGATGAAAAGCAGCGTGGCTGGTGGGCAGAGGGCTCACTTGCCCTTGGGGAAACCCGTGGGGCAAGCAGGTGTGTGGCACCAGCTCCGCACCGCTGCAGGGACGTGATGGGCACAGTGGGGCTGGGGCTGCTGGCAACGGCCGGGGGCTTGCAGGCCGTGGCTGCGATGTGTTCCCGGCAGGATCCAGCGGGCGAGGGAGAGCAGGGAGGTGGGGGACGCGTTTTTGCAGGGCAGTATTGGAGCCCGGAGCTGCCCCAGCCTGCCGAGGGCAGCGCGGCGCTGGCCAGGGCCGGAGCCGTGCGCGGCGGCTGGAATGCATCCCCCCGTCACCCTGCCTGCGTCCAGCCAGGCTGGTGCCGAGCTTCGGGTTTCACTGCGGACTCTAAACCCAGCCATATTTAGCGTGCGCTCCTCCGGCCTGTCAGGGAGGGGAAGCCACAGCACAACTAATAAAAAAAGCCAAACAAAAACAATGTAATTAAAGAGACTCAGCACTGCGTGTTCCCATAGCAAGAACATTTACCCAAGACTTCCTTGCTCAGATGCTTAATGTCAAGCAGCAATTAGAGGCCGGCTTTGCCGGAGCACAGCGAGGAGTATTTGTGCTCGCTGGGAGGCAGGAGGGACCGAGCACTGTGGCAGGCAGACCTGCCTGCCCGTGCTGCACCGCGGGGACAGGACTGGGGCTGTCTGCACGGGGGGACAGGCAGCACGGGCGGCAGGGGGACACCGTGCCCCGGGCAGCAGCTCCTGAGCTCCTACAGGCAGCAACACCCTTGGTCTGCAGCGCACGCACCCACTTTGCTCAATCCCCATGGAAATGCAGTTGCACCGAAGCGGAAACACAGATTTTTCTGGGCGTGAGGGGATCCCGTGCCACCCGTGCTCCGTACAGCAGCTCCGGGCTGATGCTTCGCGGGCTGTGCGCGTGGCGCCAGCTGTGTAGCTACAGCCCTCTGCTGCAGACCTTCCCCGACCGGGAGCACCGAGAGGCGTCCCAGTGCGGTGGGGCTGCTGCGTGTGCCGTGTGTGTGCGGGTGGGGAAGGAGCAATGCAGGAGGCAACGTGGGTACGGGCACAGCCAGAGCGATGGCACCTGGAGCCTGCAGCGCTCACGTGGCAGCAGTCCTGATCGCGATGGAAGGCTCTCGGGGATGACCAAGGAACTGAAAGGCTAATTTCAGTCCTACTTAAATGGGAGTTGAGCCACACGCTCCTTCTGGGCTCATTAAAAAAAAAAAAAACAATCTGAATGCTTAAATAAAATAAATAAATTAAAAAAAAAAAAAAAGAAGAAGCAGCAGCAGCTTTATTGTGTTGCAACAGAATTTGCTTGAGTGTCTCTGCTCCCTTCCTCCTGCAAATGTGCTGCTCGGACGGCAGAAATGGTGTGTTTTATGGGAGGTCTCTGCAAGTGATCTACTTGGTTGGCTCCAAAACTTTCTCAGATTCTTAAAGCCTCCGTCTCTCCCAAAATCAGTGCGTGTGCTGTAGGAAGTCTGAGGGTGTCCTCGCCAGGTGCTGCAGCTGCTCAGCTCCCCATGCAAGTGTTCCCCAAGAGACACAAAAGTCTGCTGGTTTGGGGGATAGTCTGCCCGGCGAGGCATGACTGATGCTGTCCTGCACCCTCGGTGAGTCCTCTGCAGAGGTGCAAGGCTCTGGTGCTTGGGACACCGTGCCCAAGCCTGCGTGCGGTGCAGCGACTTCTTCTCCTGACACTGGGCTAATAGCACTGGGCTTCCGGAGCTCAAACAAAAATGTACTGGCAGGAGTGGGATCTATATAAGTTAGTTGTTATTGCTAAACAAAAGAGGCATGCTCATTTCGGCTCCATTCAAAACAAAACCCAGTGGGTTTGCCAAGTGGGAAAAAAGAGAAAAATCTGTAGGAAACAAACAAAGCCCTGGATCTGTTTTGTTGCCTTTCCTTGGACCCAGGTTTCAATAAGCAAGTGCATTTTCCAGGCACGCAGATGCTTCCGTGGTGCAGAAACGGTGCCTGGGGCATGTGCCAGCTCCGGCGGGTGCACGGCTGCGGCCAGCCACAGGTACTGGGGTGCAGAGGCTGCAAGAGCCTGCCCAGCCTCTGTGGGTGCTCCGCTGTGCAGTGGTTTTGCTCCATCTTGGCATGACCTGGTCACCACCCACCGTCTGCACAATATTTAAATGCCTTTGGGCTGCGTCCTGCACAGCAAACACCTTCTGTGCATCCACATGTTTGGGCAGCGGGATAAGCAGCAGTGCTTGCAGACTGCCTGGCCACATCCAGGGGAGCAGCTTTGCCATTAAGGCTGGAGCTCAGAGGAGTTTCTCTGGTCCCTGTTTGGGAAATCCTCCTCATGCAGGTGGCTGATGTGCAGGCTGTTCCCATGAGTTGTGCTGCTGTGCCAGGATGCCAAGCGCAGAATTTTGTCCTAGGTTTGAGCGTGCCTTTTGGTGGGTTATGAAATCCCACTATTTGGAAGTGCTTCCCTACTCGTGCTCCGCTTTGGATCCATTCTCTATTTCCCCAGCCCTGAAAAATTGCTTATACTCAGACGAAAGGAGTGGAAAATGCGAGTGCATCGGCAACTCCTCTCTGTGCTGGAAGCTGCATTTCTGCTTCGTGACCACAGGAGCCAAAAGGCACTTGTGTGTTCGCTGAGGGCTGCAGCGGGTTCTGCAGGCGAGCACCGGGCGGCTGAGTGGCAGTGACCACGTCGTGCACTCACCCGCAGGGCGCATGCACCAAGCCCCCAGGCTGAGCGTGGGCTCGTCGCATGCTCAGCCTAAGGGTGCTCGAATGAGAAGATTCCCCTGTGCTGACTTCCGAAGCAGTCTGCACGCCAGTGTCCACGGGCAGCTTTCTGGCTGATGCCTTGATGCGAGCTCCCAGCTCGGGGTGAGGTTGCCCAGACTGGGTTGGGTTTGCCCTGTGAGGTTGCCCAGATTGGGTTGGGCTTGCCCTGGTAGCTGAATGCCAGGCTCCTCCTGGCCTTTGCCTGTTCCTTCAGCGGATAACCCCGAGTTGAACTGGGCTGTGGGTCAGGAAGGCAGCCCTGGCAGCTGGTGCTGAGACACCAGGATGCTGTCCGCACCAGGGTGTTCATGCCACAAAGCCACCAGAAGCCCTGCAAGGACCCAGTCCTTACTCTCTTCATAGAATCACAGAATGGTTTGGGTGGGAAGGGACCTTAAAGCCCATCTGGTTTCAACATCCCTGCCATGGGCAAGGACACCTCCCACCAGCCCAGGCTGCCCAAAGCCCCATCCAGCCTGGCCTTGGGCACTGCCAGGGATGGGGCACCCACAGCTCCTCTGGGCAGCCTGTGCCAGTGCCTCACCACCTTCACTGTAAAGAATTTATTCCTAATATCTAATCTAAAACTACCCTCTTTTACCTCAAAGCCATTAAGCTCTTCCCCACTCCAAGCCAGCTCATTCCTATGAAGAATTAACGCCTCTCAGCCTCTGTTTTTTGGGCTCCAAAAGGGGAAAAAAAAAAAAAAGTCTTGTGCACGAAGCCCCTGCAGCTTCTCTCTCTGCCGTGTTGAGCTGCCGGTGTCGAGCTGCCGGTGTCGGGGAGCAGCTCCCAGAGGTGACAGCAGCCTGTCCCCCCCAGACAGGAGCGTGGTGATGGGGCGGGCGCAGTCCCCCGGGGTGCGTGGAGCTGGCTGTGCCCCCCGGCTCGGGGCGGGCGGGCTCCTTGCAGCAGGCCAGGGCAGCCGTGTCCGACATGGACTGGTTCTCTGCTGGAGCCTCGGGGAGCCTACGCCCTTAAACAAAATGCACTTAAAATGATATAATTACAACAATTATTAACACTGTTTACTGGGCCAAGATCTGCGGCGCTGGAAACATTAAAACCCCAGAATATGCAGAAACCACAGCGTTGTAAACCACCCAGTGAATTTGCCTGTGTTCATTACAGAAGAAGAGAAGGATCGAATGAAGTTGTCTTGTGCACATCCATCCTCACGCTCTTTAAAAAGCATCACAACAGCTCCACGAGAGGGGTCTGGGCAGCCCCGAGGTATCTTTTAGCAGCACCCCAGCCATCTCCAGGCATAACACAGGTGAGGGCTGGAGAACCAGCTTTGGGCTCACTGCACTGGTGGGATTTGCACGTGGATTTCGAGCAGTGCAGAGCTGCTGTCCGCACCACGTCCTGCAGCCGGGAAGCTGAAAAGCTGGGGCCGGCGAGGCGCTGCTGCGGTGCTGCAGTGGTCGGTAATTAGCAACAAGAACTGATTGCGGCAGGGAGAAATTGAGCTAAGCTGCACCGACACTAGAAAGGCAGAGGAGCTAATTGCCGTGGCCTTGACGTCCTCCCACCGCGTGCCCCCAGGACCGGGCTCAGCCGCCGGGTGAGCTGGTGTTGGCTGCTCGTACCTTCAGGGCACGGCGGCTGCGGGTGTTGTTTTCAGCTATCAGTTGCTCCACCGCAAAGTTTAGCTCTAGATAAATCAAGACCATTTCACTGAGCCCGGATGACTCATGACCACAGGGCCGGGAACTCTTTTATCTTTGGGGCAGCTGGTTTAATATAGATAGACGTTCACTCTGGAGCTCTGAATAATTTCCGTCTCTTTACTTCTCATTAGAAGCAAATCAGATGAGGGAAAACAGTGAGAAATTTCTCCGTGTCTCCTCTGTTTCTACCATCTCTGTGATAACTTCTTCCGAGTTGTGCAGCCTGCCTGTGCTGGGTCATTTGCCATGTAGTTTAATTGGCAGAAAAAGGTGCTTTTGCTCCCAAGAGCCGTTCTTTTTAAAATCTGGTTCGGCAGACATGGCTGCAGCAGCAGGGGTCTGTTACGGCAGGGTTTAATGCAACTAATGTGGAGAGGTGCTTTTGGGGACTTCCTTTCCTGGCATGGGAGAGCATCGTTGCCTCCCTGGATGAAGGGAACAGGAGGACAGGGCACCCAGGGGACGAGCCTGCGAGCGGGGCTTTCTCACCTCAGAGGAGCAGCTGGCGGTGGAGAGAGGGATTTGTGCGGTGGGGAGCTTTCAAACACCAGAGAAAAGACAAGGGTTTGCTCGAGAACCTCTCAAGCCAGCTATTTCTCTTTCCTAAGAACATCAGATTGCACTTGGCTTTTCAGGCTTGGTCCAAACCTGCTTGACTCTTCCTGCCAGGGCACCATGCCAGCACAGACACGGGTGGCTTTTCTCTCGTCATTTCCACCCACCGCTGACTGCACAGCTGTGGGGTCTTGTGTTCGCAGTGTGTGGCCAAGCCCAGGGCTTGAGGAGCCCTCAGCTGCTCTCTCTCATGTGGTTGGTGTCCCCAGTCTGTGCCTGGTCCATGTAGCACCAATAGCACCCGTGCCAGGAGAGACCCAGGGCAGCGGTTGGCGCTGCAGCTTGGGCCATGCTCGGAGCCTCTAAATCCATGGGGTGAAGCCGGTGAGGTGGGAGCCAACCCAACCCATCTCCTTGGCAGGAGCCAACCTCCCCACCATCACTGCTTTTAAACATCATGGGAATGAAAGGTAAAATCATTACAGGACTTCTGCAGCCCACTGTGCCTGGCTTGAAATCAGGGCAGTGAAGAGCACGTAGTGAAGTTGTTATCATCAGCACCCTCACAACTTCGCAGTACCATTTTGGCCTTGCCTTCTAGACAACTGCCATGCCTTTTGTCGTGCTTATTCCTCACTTACTATTTAGCTTCTTGGGGAAGACTTTGCCCATGGATATCTGGCCTTATACACTGGGCTATGAGGTCAAAACTGCAAGAAATGGTGTGAGGCATGGTTGCTCTAAATGTTCTTCAGACCCGATGCCCCCTAACGGGGAGCTGTGCCATGGGCTACAGCAACAAGGGGATCAGATGTTTGATGCCAGAGAAAACCCTCGGTCCTGCAGCTGATGGCTCATGGGCAAAAGCCCCACACCGCTGTGCTCGCACCGAGTCGGGGACCTGGGCCCGGTGCTGCTGGGGATGTGGGGTCCTGGCTGCAGGGAGAGGGGCAGCTCCCCCATGGCAAGGCAGGGAGAAGGCACCAGGTTTCCTGGGGACTTGTGCATGTTTGTCATGTCTGTTTAAAGAAGGAAGTCAAAATGACAGTGGAGAAAAGGTCATTTAGCTTTATTAGTGTGGGCCAAGGTTCAGAGGCTGAGGAGTGACTCAACAGCCTGGGTCCCTGTTGCATGGGAGGCTGGGACTCGCATGGCCGAGGGTCCCTGTAGGGGCCTGGCTTTTACCTTGGTGCCATTAGGAACAGGCTTTTGTCCATTCCCCATGCTCACTTTGCTTTCAGAGGGTTTCCTTTGCTGGAATAAAGGCCCCTGAGAAAATCGAGTACAGACGAGCACTGAGGGATGCTGATGAGCACTGGAGATGCAGAGCATCAGAGTGCGGCACCAACCGTGGCTATCCCAGCTCAAGGGTCTGGAGGGAAAAAATCTCAGGGTTTTGGGGAGCCCATTGGGACCCCTCAAGGCCCAGCAACTGTGATCAGGAGGTGCTGGCCTGGCTGATGACAACAGATTCCTTGTTGGCACCAGTGTCCACCGTGCAGCCCCCTGCATTGGTGCCGTCCCAGCACTGCAGGGTCGGTGACTCTGGCTCTCCTGGCTCACGTCCTGTTCCCGAAGCTGCCGACTGCTTGCCTCTGCCTTCCCGGCACATCCCTCCGGCCTGTCACTCACTGCCTCCTCTCCCCTGCCCTAGGTCATCCTCTCCCAAAATGACGCAGCAGATGCGGGACCTGCAGCTGGCACAGGCCAGGAAGCCGCCGGGCCCTTCCTCGCCGAACGCGGCCAAAAGGCTCTACCGAAACCTCTCGGGGAAGTTCCGAGTCAACTACACGTCCTTTGATGAGGGCAGCCTGGCAGGACGGGGCGAGAAGGAGAAGCTCCGCAAGTCCTACCTGGTCGGTGCCTGCCGGTCCCTCCAGCCATGCCGAGGCCGGGGATGAGGGGGACGGGTGGGGTGTGCGTTAGGTGAAGCCGCCTGGGGTCAGGGTGTTTGCTCAACATCATCCATCTGTGTCTGCAAGAGCTCATGTTCCTGAGCCCCTGGTTCTGGGTCTCCCTGGTTCTGGAGACATCCACGAGCCCAGTTTGGGTTGGTGGGATGCTGGGTGGGGTGAAGAAGCACTCCATGCCCAGCTCACCGCCGCATCTCCCTCCGTCCAGTTCCAGAGCAATGCTGCGCTCTTCGAGGCCGTGGAGCTGCAGGACCTGGACCGGGTGCAGGAGCTGCTGAAGCAGTACAGCCCCGAGGAGCTGGACCTCAACACCCCCAACAGCGAGGGGCTGCTGCCCCTGGACATCGCCATCATGACCAACAACGCTCCCATCGCCAGGGCCCTGCTGCAGGCAGGAGCAAAGGAGAGCCCGCACTGTGAGTTGGCTGGAGGGCAGGCAGAAACAGCAAGGACGGTGGCGATGCTTTTGTCAGCTTGGGGGTTTCATCTGCCTCCTGGGACACCGCATGTATGGTGGGCTGGAGCAGGCTGCGCAGCACCCACATCTCCGGCTCGGGCAGCAGACCCTATTGCGTACTGCATGTGCCATGGGGCAGCAGGGAATGGTGCTGCCTCCACATTTCAGAGCAGGAAACCAGGGGAGTTATGGTGCTGGGGTGGGAAGAGGTGCTCGGACCCTGCTCCCTGCTTGCCCGGCCACACACTGGGGAGCTCCACTGTCCCTGCAAGCAAGGCACTGCAGCAAGGGCGGGGACTCAGGGCTGGGATTTGGTGCCAGCAGAGCCTGGCTCCAAAGACAGTTACCCTAACCACCTTCTTCTAACCACCTTCTCCTCATCACCTTCTCATCAATCCGTCTTGCTCACCCCTGACCCTGGCTGTGCCTGCCCAGCAGTTGTCAGCCTGGAGAGCCGCTCGCTGCACCTCTCCACGCTGCTGCGGGAAGCGGAGCAGCGCGTCAACGAGCTGACGGCGCAGGTGGTGAACGAGGCACCCAACGCCGACTGCTCCGAGAAGGAGAAGCAGCTCAAGGCCTGGGAGTGGCGATACCGGCTGTACAAGCGCATGAAGGCAGGCTTTGAGCATGCCCGTGAGTGCCCGAAGCAGGGCTGGGGCAGGAGCAGGGCTGTGCGTGGGCCGGAGAGGAAGCGCGGGGCTGCACCGGTGCCCCCGCACCGTGCAGCCTGCAATATGGGCGGGTGAGGGGGCAAGCACCCTGGGGACGTGTCCCTGGGTGCAGGGGAGGCACGGGAGAGATGCTGCGAGGTTTGTAGCGACTGTCCTTGCCGTAGCGGTGCCCTGTGCTCTCTGTCCGTAGGAGTGCCGGACCCCCCCAGCAATGTGCACCTCTCAGTGGCCAGCAGCTCCTCGGTGCAGGTGACCTTCTGGGAGCCCCTGAGTGTCAACTCGGCCGTTGTCACCAAATACAAGGGTAAGGATTGGGGTCCCTGTGCCGTTGCTGAGCACACAGGGACGGCCAGCACCCGGGGTGTGCAAGCAGGATGCAATGGGGTGCTTCCCCTGTGCACACCATGCCAGCAGGCTGGGGGCTGCAAGCGTGCCAAGCCCTTGTTGAGCTGTGGCACAGCGCTGTCACACTATGGCATGGCAGGGCCACCAGCCAGAGGGTGCCTTCACCCATTTAAACCAGATATTTATGCTTCTGGGAGAATTCCCCCCATCAGGCACCACTAAGTCCTGGCCCATTGCTTGCTTAGCCTGGCTGGGTCCCCCGGCTTGGTCTGCTCCTCCTCCCTGTCCCTTCTCGCCTCGTGGCTCGGTCCGACCCCGGGGATGTGGCACATCGGGGCCTCTCTCCTTCCAGTGGAGTGGAGCTGCTCCCCCACCTTCTCACCGCTGCTGGGGGAGGCCGTGGTGGACAAGCTGAAGAGCCTGCACTTCACCATCCGGGGGCTGGCGTCGGTGAGCCGGGGGTCCGGGCTGCAGGGGCAGAGGAGCAGGGAAAGCTCCCGGGGCAAGGCTGCGCTCCAGAGCCTGTGCATGGGGCAGATGGGTGGGATGGCAGTGCGGTGGGCAAGGGGACAGCGGCAGGAAGGGGGTTTGGGTGGGGGGACCGGGAGGGGCTGGGGTGGGTGGGGGTGCAGGCAAGGGGGTGCTGTGTGCACACTTTCGGGCAGGGAGGGACTTGCAGGCTTGAGGAGCAGGGAGGACCCTTCTCTGTGGTGTGGGGGACTTGGGCAAGGCAGCAGGGCTGCAGCCCAGGAGCCACTGCCCAGACGCATGGCAGTGCGGAGCCCTGGGCAGGGAGACCACCCCAGCCCATCCATCACCCATGCATTGCTGCTGGAGGGGGTGTGAGGGGGGGGCTGAGCCATGGGGTCCCATTTTGTGCTCCTCGTGGCGTGCTGGGATTCCTCCCCATCTCCTTGCCCTGCACACTGAGCCGGGAGAGGGACCTGCATCCTGAGTGTGCCTTCCCCCCTTCGCAGGGCACAGCTTACTACGTCCAGGTGTCTGCCTACAACATGAAAGGCTGGGGTCCCCCCCAAGCCTCAGTGCCCCCCTTCGCCATCCCTTCCAGTAAGTACAGCTGAGAGATGGCACCCAGCTGTGGGATTGGGGTGGGGTGGGCTTGGGAGCTCTTGGGATGGGGCATTATGGCCCCTGGGGCAGGGGCAGGGGCAGATTCAGAGCTGGATGCGGTATTTAGAGTTTGCAGATGGGTCTTGGGCCCCACAAGGTGGCTGTGCCCGGTGGCAGAGGTGCAGGGCTCGTAGACAGAGCCATCAGCACTGCCCTTTGGGGGATGCTGTCTCTGGCCACTGGGAGCTCTGCCAGGTATTTATTTTTCAGCCTGAGATTAGCCTGGCTGCCTGGTAAAGGCTGGAGAGGTTTTAGGCCACCTGGACAGCCGATCTTAAGGTAGCTCAGACAGAGGATGTTTTGCTTTCTGAGCTAAGAAACCATCTGTGGGAAGGAAAACCATCCCTGTGTTTTTTAGCAGAGCTTTGTAATTTAGCGTGGGGCAGCTTTTTGGAGGGGCCTGTCCTTACCAGGTAATGAAACCTGCCCCAGAACAACGGAGTTCATGCAAAATCTGTGTTTGCATGTGCTGAGGAGCAGTGTGGGGGAATGCCCTAGCTTGACCCCTCAGGGCTCAAACCCGACCCGAACCAGGTTGGGGCTGCAGGGCAGAGCAGTGGCAGTGGCTGGGGCAGGGGTCCTGCGGGGCAGGCACCATCCTGCACCTCGTGAGCGGCCCTGCGTGCACCCAGGGGTGCTGAGCCCACCGAGGTGCTGTGTGGCTGAAAGCAGGAGAAAAGAGACGCGACCAGGGCTGGGTGCATACACACTGAGTGCAGCTCTAGGTGCCAGTACTCAGGCACTATAGCACCTGCATGGAAAGACACCAAATCACATTTGCACGCATGTTGGTGCACAAGTGAGCCCACCCGTGCGTTGCATAAGGCTGGCTTTGCTCTGCCCTGGCAGCGGGTGTTTGTTCACGTTTGCACCCTTAGAGCCCCTCTGCTGTCCCATACAGGTCCTGTTCTGTGTGCACGAGATCTGTGCAGTGCGGATACCAAGTGCAGCTCACGGGGATCAGACAGGACCGATTTTTCTTATTTCTGTCTCCGTTAATATTTCTCCCTTCGGTAGAGATCCCTTCCTGGCCCAGCAGAACAGCCAGGCACCTCCCTGGGTGTTTTTAAAGCTCCTAAAAATAGTGGCAAGCCCCAGCCAAAGTTAACAGAGCTGAACTTTCCATGGAAAAGAGCAGCAGGCAGGACAGGGGGTGTTCAAAGCAATTAATGTAAAGCTAATGTAAAAGCACTGGCGGCCCTGTGCCGCCCCTGCTGCCGCCGTGTAGGGGGTGAGGCTGGCAGGAGAAACTGGCTGCATGTTTGCCTGGGTAAGCTCCGCTCTTGCATTCACCTGGACAAGGCTGCAGCTCCAGGGAAGACGCTGGAAAGAATTTTATTTTTTCAGCCCGGTGAAGAGCAGCAGCAGCAGGCGGGACCTTGTTCGTGACCTCCGTCGTACCCCCACTGCAGGGCGGCCGGTGGCCTCGGCAAGCTCCTGGCCCCGTTCTCCCTGCCCCATGCTGGGGCACCGCTGCTCCCAGGGCAGCTCCTGGACGTGGCCCCAAAAGTGCCCCACACACCCCGGCCCTGCTGGTTAACAGAGGATGGTGGGGCCATGTTGTAGCTTCCCCGATCTGCTGCAGTTTCTAGGACTGAAATAACTTGGTGGCTCCGGAGCTGGTCCCAGCACGTGGCGATGGTGGCGGGGACAGGGAGATGCTGTGTCAGGTGCTTGTAGGGATCCTCCACGGGCTGGGAAGAAGGGCACAAAACAGAGCATCTTCCAAAGCCCCATAGGTGCCAAAGGCCCTGGGACCTTCCGCCGTGTGTGCCAGGAGGTGCCGTGCCGTGGGGTGGGGAGCAGCCAGCCCCACGGAGAGGGGTGTCAGGGGGTGACACCGGCTCTGTCCCTGCAGACTGGAGGGAGTACGACGGCCGGGCCCCGCGGCGCAGGGGCCAGGCTGAAGCTCTGGACCACCTGCTGGGCCAGGTGAAGACCGCCCACCAGCACTGCGTGTGCCACGGTGAGTCTGCAGCACGTTGTGGTCCCGGGGGCTCTGCTGGTCCCCAGGGCTCGGGGGGTCACCTGCTGATGCACAAGGAGCTTGGGTGGCACGGAGGAATGGGATGAGCAGGGTGGCAGCTCATGCAGTGACCCCGGAGGAGCCCACAGCGCCTCCCCCCAGGCTGCTGGCGCTGCTCTTGGGGTCACGCCGCAGCACCCTCTGCTCTCCACTTCCCAGAGCCCTGCAAGAACCAGCCCCAGAGCAGGAAGCACTCGGTCTCCAAGAGCCTCAAACACCTCTTCCACGCTGGCAGCAAGTTCCTCAAGACACTGAAGCGGTGAGAGCCTCGTGGGGGGGTGGTGTTGCAGAGCCTTCCGTCCCACAGGGATGTAGGACTGCCCAGCCAGGGCTGCAGGTGCTTAGGGTGGGTCCCTCCTTGGGATGAGCCCGTGCTGTCAGTGGGGATCAGTCCCATCGCTCAGAAATCAAACATTTCTGTTTGGACCGGCCAAGCTGTGTACCTCTACCCGTACGGGGCATCTCCTCTGCCTTCCGGAGACAGACCATTTGGGAAATGAAGCTGGTGGCCAGGGGTGACCCCGTGGCCTGTCTTCCCTTCCACGCAGGGGCCTCTACCTGACAGCCATCTTCTACAAGGACGACAACATCCTGGTGACCCACGAAGACCAGATCCCAGTGGTGGAGATCGATGACACCTACTCGTGCCTGCTCATGCAGGATTTCCTTTGGTTCACCAAGGTAGGCAGCCCCCGGGCCCTGTGCTGAGTGCTGCAGCCATGCTCGCAGCCGGTGTCCTGACACTGCTTAGGTGGGGGCAGCCACCGCCGTGAGTGCTGTGTCCTCCAGGGGTGTCACGATGTGTGGAGTACCTCCACTGCAACCCTTACGTGTGGGGGGTGCTGCCTCTGCCCCGCAGAGCAGGACATGCAGGGCACTGCTGCCTGGGTCTCAGCTGACTTGCTGGAAGGGCAGGCAGGCAGCTCAGGCCCCAGACCTCTTGCTGGATGGTCCTGGTTTACTAAGGGAGAAGCCATCTCTTGGCTGAAACCTTCTCTGCTCCAACTCAGGAAAGTGTCCCTCCTAGTAGAAAGGAAGACATCTCGGGCAGGGGAGCATGTATGAAACAGCCCCCCTGCTGCTGAAAGCGATGTGTGCACATGCACCTTCCTCACCCAGCTCGGACAGAAAGGGACCGACTGTCCCCAGAGCCCCCTGTGTGAGCAGGCAGCCGGGGGAGCTCGGCCGACGGTGACAGCCCCTGGCTGTGCTGCAGGTGTCGTGCATGTGGGACGAGATCCTGTGGCTGCGGCAGTGCGTCACCGTCTCCCAGTCGTCCTGCTCCTGCATCCTGCAGACGCGCTTCAAGATGCTGCTGGCCATCTCGCAAATGCAGGTGAGGGGGGGTCCCTGTCCCCCTGCTGCCTCGCAGAGTGACTTTTGGGGGTGCTCCTCTGGGAGCAGCACACAGATGCGCTGGAGCTGGGAAAACCCCCAGCTCTGCCCGCTCTGTGCCACCAGGCTGCAGCTGGGCCACCCGCAGCCCCTGCCTTGCCATCACTGGTGGGTCCCCAGGTGCCAGGTTCTGCAGCACGGGGAGCGTCTGGGGACTGTCAGTGGGTGCTCTGCCAGGAGGGCCGGTTTCCAGCAGGCAGCGTGGTGTCCCCTGACCTTTCTCCTGTCCCCCATCCCGGTGTGCAGGGGCTGCTGGGCATCCAGGACCTGGGGCAGGTCTTCTTTGAGCCCATCAAAGACAAGCAGGGCAACATCCTCATCGTCACCCTGAAGGAGGTGAAGACCAACCAGACCTTCGAGAGTGTCCGCTGGGTTCCCATCTGCAAGCTGCAGACAAGCCGCAAGTCCGTGTCGTCCCCGGAGGAGCCCACTGCCCTGGACACGCTGCTCATCTCCGTGCAGGTGCTGAACGAGAGGGCTGGGGACACGGGGGCTGGTTCCAGCCGGCACACTGGGGCTGTCCCTCATGCCCGTCTGGCTCTTCCACTGCTGTTTTTCCTCTCTCTGTCCGTCTCTGCGCGGGGCTGTGCAGTGGCAGGGGGTGCCACACGGGGCTGGACGCCTGGCAGCGGGTGCTCGGCAGCACTGCCAGCACTCCCGTCGGGCTGGGAGGGCCAAGGCAGAGCTCCAGCGGCCAAAGGTCTGGTCCTGGCTGCGGGCAGCAGCTGGCAGGAGCAGCAGAGCCCAGCCTGCAGGAACGCTGCTGCCTCCAGCACCCGGCACAAGGGCCGGAGAGCACCCCGCTGCAAGGGCTGGCTCACTCCAGCGGTGCCTGTCTCCTCAGGACAAGCTGGCTTACCACCAGCGGAGCAGCCATGCCCTTTCCCCGGGCCTCTACCTGGGCTACCTGAAGCTCTGCAGCGCCGTGGACCAGATCCGGGTGCTGGTGCCGGAGCAGCTCCCCAACATCTTGTGCCACGTGAAGATCCGCTCCAACCCCAACATCTCCAGGTGGGGCTCGGGGGACATCTGGTCTTTTTCTCTGCCTCGTCCAGCCCAAGAGCACTCGTGGCCACTGCCTCCTGCGTGTGGACTCGAGGAAGTGGTGCAGCACCACCACTCAGCCCTGTCCCTGCCAAGCCCTGCCTAGGGCTGGAGAAAGCTGAGGTCCCCCTGCTGCCACCACAGCTCCCACGTCCCCTGTGGTGGCTGCACCACGTGGGGTGGAACAGCTAAGCAAACACAGCTCTCGTTGGGACTGCGTGTTTAGGTCAGGCCCGAGCTGCTCCCCCCAGCATGTGTCTGTCTGCTGTTCTCCAGGGAGGAGTGGGAATGGCTGCAGAAGATGGCCAGCATGGAGGAGCCCGTTTCTGCGGAGCCAGAGGCTGAGACATCCCAAAACCACTTGTTCCAGGAGCTCCAGGCGGCCATCAAGGAGCTGATGACCCTGGTCAACATCCCATTGCAAGAGGTGTGGGTGGGAGCCAAGGTCCAGGGACGAGGGAGATGACATTTGCAGCTGTTACCTGTCATGTCTTTTGGACGGACTCTTGCAGGCCAAAGATTTCCGTCTATACAGCCAAGAGGTGCTGGACTTTGGGGGCCAGGTCTCCTTCCTGCTGCTGCTGCCTCCCTCAGATGATGTCTGCACGGCGCCAGGCCAGAACAACCCCTACACCCCTCAGTCTGGCTTCCTCACGCTGCCGCTGCAGATCTTTGAGCTGGGTGAGAAAAGGGGTGACCTGCCCTGCCAGAGCCTCCTCGTGCTGGTCTCCTTACACCTGAGAAGGGCTGGAGGGAGCTGCTGGGGTGGCTGTGCTCTGGCATCTCCTCTAGGAGAGGCGGGAGAGGGAGTGCTAAGGGCTCCCCAGTGCTTCAGGTGGGCTAGAGGAGAGCATGACCTCCACCCCGGGTTGGGTGGGCACAGAGGAACCCGTAGGGACCTGATATTTTTCATTCTCCGCCTCCCTTTCGTCCCTCAGTGCACTTCTTCACATACGACCGGGAGTTCATCATGCAGTACTGCCAGGTGTCTGCCCTCCTGGAGCTGGAGTCGCTCCTCTCGCAGCAGAGCCTCAGGGAAGCCTTCTCTGACGCCGAGCTCTCCACGGCGAAGCAGAGGCACCAGCAGGTGCAGGACTACATCCAGGTGCGCAGTGCAGGCGCTGGATGCGGTGTGCCCACGGGACGCGGCTGGGACCGAAACGCCCCGGTAGGGCTGTGGGAGCGTCCCCAGTGGGGCTGTCCCCTGGTCCAACCCACTGTGACCCTGCAGTGTCAGGGCTTTGTCTGGCAGCATCTCGCTGCAATCACTTTGTTGAAAGTTTGTAAAGCACTGCGGGGCGGTCCTTTTGCCTCTTGGGAAAGGTGTGTGGGGAGAGGCCGGGTTTCACTGTGGGATTTTTTTTGTGGTGGTTGTTTACTTTCTGAAAGGGATCCTCTATTTCCTCTTTTGGCAGCAAATGGAGGAGATATGGCGTGAGATGCGCTGGATTATGGATGCCCTGCAGCACGCCCGGTACAAGCAGCCTTCCTGTGGGGTGTCCCTCAGCGGGTTCCTCAGCACCTCGAGTAGTGCCATGAAGGAGAAGACCCAATCCTCCTCGTCCCACCTCGACTTCCTTCCCTCCCCAGCACCCTCACCAGAGACCAGCCGTAAGCTCAACTCCGGTAAGGGCCAGGCTTTGCGCAGGTCCTGCTCCCCCTCATGCAAAGCCGACGAACATCCCCTCTTTGCTTCCCTTCCAGACCTGCACGGGCTGTCGGACGAGGAGGGCTCCTCTGAGGTGTTCCTGGCCACCGACAGTGACTACGACTCCAGCAGGGCGCAGAGCCCAAAGGAGCTCGACCTGGTGTCCTCCTCCTCGGGGACGGAGTGCTGTAGCAGGAGGGCGACCCGCAGCCTGCGGGACAGCGCCCCGGACGTCCTGCAGAGCCACGAGCTCCAGCCGGTGCCGTTGCCCCTGCCGGAGCCCCGGCCGCCCCCCGAGCTCTACGACAGCGACTTTGTCCTGCCCAGCCGGCAGATCGAGCTGCTGCGCATCACGGAGAAGCGGCAGGCGTACTGCGTCCGAACCAGCAGCTTGGACTTCCCCAAGCCGCTCTGCCCGGTGGCCAGGAAGTCCTGCCCCGGCTCTGTTGACAGCTCCCCGACGGAGAGCAGGACCCCCGGCGGCCACGGCAGCCAGCTCAGGCTGGGGACTGGCTCTGCACCCAGCCCCGAGCGCAGCCGGACGCGCTCGGCTGAGTGGACTCCGAGCTTCCAGGAGCCACTGGAGCAGCCCGGGTGCTTGGCCGACCGTGGGAAGAAGCCGGGCTCTGTCACCTTGCGGGTCTGCCCTCAGTACGAAACCGGACTCTCCAAAGAGACCAGTGTCAAGGTACCGGAGCCTACTAAAGGCAGCGGTGCGGCTCTGCTGTGCCCGGGCCAGCAGGATGGGGGAGGCAGGCACTGCAGGCTTGCGTGGCCCTCTCCTGGCTCTGCCGTCTCCATCCTCTGCCATGCTGAGGGTGAGGTCCCCAGAAGACCCCCGGCGCTGCTGCCCCGGGTCCCTCTGCCCTCACCACACTGCGGGGGACCCCATGTCCCCTGCAGCTCAGCCCACATGCCCGCCTCTGCTGCTGAGGGGGCCGGGCCAGGGCCACCGGCTTAGCCAGCAGGGTATTTTGAGGAAAGAAAGCAGGGGAGCCGGGGTTCGGCACTCGGCCCTACTGGCAGCGGGTTAGTGCCACCCAGGGCAAGCAGCCTCGGCTCCGTGGTCTCTGCTCCCCTCCCTCCAGCCACATGCACATGGGAAAGGGAGCAGAGGGCAGCTTGCCTCAGCCCTTGGAAGGGGTAGGAAGAGCCCGGCGTCGCCCTGTGGGTCCTCTCTGTTTCCTCCCTGGCTGTGGCAGGGCTTTGCAGCTGAGCTGGCTCCTGAAGCTCCGGGCTGCCTCCACTCATTGGAGCCCATGGGCACGCAGCCCAGGCAGGTCCTCTCTGTGCTCTGCCACCTCCCTTACTTCCAGCCACAAAGTCCTTCCCCTCTTGAAGCTTCCCTGGTGAAATTCCCAGTGCCACCATGCCGAGTACGGCTCACGGAGCAGCCTGGGTGCGACTTGTCTGCAAAAGGGTGCAGGAAGAAGCAGGCTGTAGGGCTGGAGGTTTATTGCCAGGCAGTTTTGATAGCCAGTTTCTCTTCACCCAGCAGGGATGTTAGAAGCAGAGGGAAATCTGACTCGCAGTATTTATTTTCCATTTGAGAAATTACCATAGATTTCTATGCAACTGAAGTGCAGCCCTGGGTTCCTGGCGGGCTGCCCACGTGGCTTTTGAAGTTGCAAAGCTCGGGACATGCCTGCTTGAAAGCGTTTTACGATGTTCTCCTCGAAGAACCAAGTTCAAAGGAAAGGCTTCTCGGCTGGCGTAAATCAGCTGAGCCCCATGATGATTGTTCGGAGCTGGCAGGATTCACGTGGGCCGAGGGCTTGGACCACCCTGCCGGGGCACTGCCCGCGGCGCTCCGCAGGCCCTCACGGATGTGCCAAAGGAAACCGTCGCCTTGCCCGGCCGAGGACGGATGGCCCGGCCGAGGGCCTTTGAAGTGAAGGATCGGGCTCCTGATGGCCGCTAGCAGCCAGAGCCCGGCGGTGCTCGTGCTCTCGTCCTGGCTCGGGATTCAGAGGGCAGTCCCCAGCGAAGCGGTGAGGGAGAACAAGGAGAGCTGGTGGGCAGAGACCCCCAGGTGCTCTCAAAGGGGATTAACTTGAGCGCCGCTTCCCAAGGAGCTCAGCACCAGGGCGGCTGTGGTGCTGGGGGTCTGGGTGCTTCTTGCAAGAGGGGCTTTGACGCCTCTATGCTGGCAGGAGCAGGGCCGAGACCGTGCAGCCCTCGCAAGCTGCAAGCACCGTGCAGTGTGGGCGAGCCGTAGGTGGCAGGCAGGACAGCCACGCTGAGCTGTGAGGATGAGGACGGAGGGTGCAGCCAGGGGGAGAGAGGTGCGGGAGCTGGGCCCCGCCGTGCCGCATGTCCCCAGGCACCTCGGCGGGGCTGTTCCTGCCCCCGAACAGCTTGCGGAGGGCGGCCGCTGCCGCCACCTCCTGCCGCCCCGTCCTCCTCGTCCCCCCCTCACCGTTCGTCTCTCCCACCTTTGTCTCTCTGCAGCTGCACATCACCAGCCAGACGTCGGCCGGGGAGGTGGTGAAGCTGGTGGTGCTGGAGATGAACGACGTCTCCCGCGGCGTGCTGGGTGGCTCGGCCGCCTTCTGCTACGGCGAGGAGCAGCTGGAGCACTTCGGACTGGTGTTCGCCTCCGAGGAGAGCGAGCGGTGGCTGCCCGATGACTTCCTGCCCCTGTCCCTGCACACCGCCCGGCCCGAGGGGCGCTTCTACGTCCGCATCAAGGAGACGTCCCCCCTGGTGCTGCAGTTCGGGCCCGCCACCACCGTATGAGAGGAGCGGCGGTGGCGCAGGGCCTTGGCCCTGCAGCAGACAGCGCGTCTCTGATGCTTCCTTCTTCCACAGACACCCTCTCATCAGGCGTCCGCGGGGTGGAATGGGATCATACCGGGCTGTGTGTTACTTGTTTGTGTTGGGGTTTTTTGTTTTTTTTTTGTTGTTTTATTTTTTTAACCAAAGAGACGTCGAGACTCAGTTTTTCTGACTGCAGAAGATGAGGGTGGAGCGCGGAGACCTCAGAGCTTGGGAGGAATCCTTGCAGGAATGGAATTTTTGAAAGCAAACATTTTTAAGGGGAAAGGGTGGGGGGAGAGAGAGGAAAAATATTACGCGAAGAAACAGCAATACTCATTTTTTTTTTTTCTTTCTTTTTCTGAAAATCCTTGTCTGGGATTTAGTGAAGGAAGAGCCACAGAGGATTGCTGGCTAGAGTCGCGGTATCGATGAGGAGAGGGCATGATGCACAAGGACAGCACTGAGAAGGGTGTTCCCTATCCGTCCTCGTTTCACTGTACCTGGAGAAACAGTTCTTGCACATAGTTCTCAGAACAGAATGTGTTTTGGTTTTGTTTTGTTTTGTTTTCTGAAAAAAAAAATGTGCTAGAGACACTGGAGTTGTATAGGAGGTGAAGACCCTTTTATTTGTTTTAGAGGCAAAAGGAAGCAACGCCAACAGCCCCCCACTCACATGCACGTGTACGCAGCTGTGCTGACACCACCACTAGAGGTTTGCTATAGGGCATCTGCTGCAGCACACCCAGCACCACCTTGGGATTCCCTTTCCTCCTCGGTTGCTGTTTTGTTCTGGTGATTGTGAGTGGCCTCTCTTGTATGTCCTACAGCATGACACTTTGTTAGCAACTAGGTCTCTTGTTCACAAGGTTATTTTTCTGATCTCCTGTGGTCCATAGTAAAGATGACTGCTGCTGACTGTGTATAGCTCTCTTCCTTCTCGCGGCCTGATGAGCAGGGCCTCTTTCCTTAACCCACGTCCCCCAAATGACCCCTAGTTTCAGTGGCTGGGCTGCCTTTCCCAGGAGTGGTTAATGGGATGCTCTCGACCCAGCAGAGGTTTGTGTTGGCACACGCACACACCGTGTGCAGGAGGAACAGGCAAGTTAAAGGCAGTGATCTGTCACCTTCAGGTGTTGGAAACCTGATGGCTGCAGGGCCCGAGCACCCGCAGATGTGCAGTTACACACACTGCTCCTGTCCTGCAGCCTCCTCCAAGAGACAAGCACATGGAGAAGAGCATGGAAGGCGGCCGGATCTGCCTTGCAGCTGCCACAAGCGCTTTCAGAGGAGAGGCAGCAAACAAGGAACGGGGCCAGCACCCCTCGCAGGTGAGGTTCCCCTTCTCCAGGCCTCACTGGGTCAGCCACACAGCACTGGGCCACACGGTGGGGGGCCAGCATGGGCCCGCGACACTCCACATCAGCCTGGCCGCATGGATCCCCTGGTGGCACCTCTGACTTGGGCAGGAGAGGGCTGGTGGACAACTTCTGGGAGTCACAGGCTGCGCCCAGTGTTAGGGCAGGGCCGTGTCCATCTCATCTTCTCGAGTGGCTCCATGGGCACATCCCAATGTTTTCTTTCCAGGTCCTGAAGCCTTCTATCCTGCCCTTCCCCACGGCCAAGGAGTGGAAGCAGATGCCAGGCGGGCTCTGTGTGTGGCCGTGGGGAGCCCATGTGGCTGCTGGAACCAGTGTGGAGCCGGGAGCTGTGTGCACAGAGGTCGGTGGTTCCCCTTTTTAAGGTTGTTGTACATGCAGGATGGTCTCTTACCGTTGAAACATAGCCCTGGGGCTCAGCAGCTCAGGGCATGAAGGGGCACTGAGGCTCTGGGACAGGTGGGGCAGGTGTTGCTCTGTCACATCATCATTTCGCAGAATCACAGAATCATCTAGGTTGGAAGAGACCTCCAAGATCACCTAGTCCAACCTCTGACCTAACATTTGACTCAGCATGTTTCCTCTCACTTAGGGCTAGTGGCACTGGTGACAGCAATTTGGCAAAGGGACTTTCCCAGTGGGTGCCAGCCTCACGTCCATGCTCTCACACGTGCCATGGAGGCAGGTTCCCAGAGCACCTGGCCTCAGCCCTGCTTTCTCCTGGTACTGGGAAACAGAGGAGCTGGGAGAGGCATCATTGTGCTTGTAGCAATCCCTTTACCCCGTATTTTAATGAGAAAAGGAAGCTGGAGTCCAGGAGGAGCCCAGGGGGACTGTGCCTGTGCAGACCGGTGTCTCCGGGCGCAGACATCCCCATCCCTGCAGTGCCCATGTCCCCAGCTCTGCCTGCTGTGGGTGCTGCCAACATCCCAGAGCAAACACCACCCTGCCCATTGGCACAGGCATCCACCTGCGTGCCCTACACCTACCTGAGCCCAAGCAAGAGCCTCCACCACGCACAAACCCTGCACTGGGGCCATCCAGCCCGGGTGCCACACACGTGTGTGTACCTCACGCGGCCAACTCTGAGTCCTGGTGGCTGGAGCATCCCTGAATATCTCATCCATGGGAGGGCAGATGTGAGCAACACTGATTCGGGGAACCGGGAGAAACGACGAGCACGGGGAACTGGGAGAACTCACGAGCCGCCCATTGTGCAAGAACCCAAACCCAGTAGAAACGCTTTGCTTTGGCAGCACCGCTCGACCCCTGCTGTTAAACCAACAGCAAACCAATTGGTCTGGGGCTTCCCCTCCCCAGCATCAGCAGGGACCTGGCAGGGCCCGAGAGCAGCAGCAGGCGCTGCGTTTTCTCCCTGCCCTGGGGGCTGCGGCCGGTCCCCTCGGCGGGGACAGGCGCTCCTCTTCCAGGCACTGGGAGCACCAAAAGATGCCGCTGCAGAACACTGTGTGCTTGGTGAGGGCGTCTTTTGTCTCTGTCGACATAATTTCCATCAGGAGCAGTGTTTAAAAGCAGATTGTTGTGTGACGGCGAGAGGCACACATCGGCTTGTCCCGTTCAGCGACCAGGTCTCCTGCTCACTCCACCTGGAGGTAGGCCCAGGTCCAGGAGCTCAGCAGGAGAAAACTGGCAGAGTTCCAAGAAGGTTAACGGGACTGTATGAATTTGTATCGCCAGAAGAGCCACCACTCCGTGGTATTTTGCTCACATTGTATAAATTCACAGAAGTAAACCTAAATTGTGACACTCTTGAGTTTCCTCCCCCAAATCAGGAGCTTGTTGGCATCAGTTCTGAAGCATCTGCATTTCTTTTCTCCCATCCAAAGGGAGTTGCTCAAACAAATCCAGCTTTGTATTTCCCGAGGTTTGGCTCTCTGAGTATGAGACATGTTTTTTTGTTTTGTTTTGTTTTGTTTTTTGTTTGCTTTTTGTTTATTTTCCCTGGGACACTTCTCTCTTGTATCCCTGCTGTAGAATTTCTTGCCTTAGTTCTGGTTACTGGGGAAAGCTGAGGAGTTACCCTTTCTGTTCAAGCAGCTGCAGTTTCCACAGATGGGAGATGCTCTGAGCCTGCTCCAAGATCTGCTGAAGTCAGTGGAAGCCTTTCTTCAAGCTCCCTCAAACAGGAGGCGAGAAAAGCGCGCGAGAGCCGTGCCAGGCATCCAAAGGAGAGGGGAAGTTCCAGGGTTATTCTGGCACATGCAATTACTAAGTTAATTACTGCTCTGTCATCTGTAGGAACTCTGTGCAATTACTGTGTAGTCGCATGGACTGTTTACCCAGGTAGCTTATAAATAGCATCGCCTTGTAATTGAACTGTGGTGTGATCGGATTTACGCCGGGTGAGTCAAGGGGCTGCCACATGCCCACACTTTCCGTCCCCAGCACGGATGTCCGCTGAGGACTCAGCCATGCCAAGCAAAGCCCTGCTGGCCCGGGGCTCACCGTTCCCCAGACAGTCCAGGTTTCTGTGGGAAGCCACACACTGGTGTACTCTGTACGCTGTGGGCAAAGCCACTTCCCATGTGGAACCGGGCTGGACAATGCAGGTTTTAGACCAAGATTGTAATTTCCCAACCAAGAGGACACTTGGAAGGGAGGAGATGGGAGTCCTGGTGGCGTTAGCACCATCGGAAAGCCCCGGCTGACTTCAGTGTGTCTAGGATTTCTGGATCTTCAAACCCACCTAAAGACCGGGCAGCAAACAGATCTTTCCACCCTGTGAAGACTCCCGGGATGCAGTGAAGTGGTCTGTTCCCAAACAACCTGAAAAATAAAACCTCATGAAAACAGGAACCAAAAGCACAAAGGTAAAAAACTCATGAGGAAAATAGTGCTTTATTTGATTTGATTTGATTTTCCACTCAAAAGAAAGAAAGAAAAAAAAAAACTAAAGACATTTTAGAGAAACTTATTTTCACTTTCAAAAAAAAAAAAAAATGGGCAGGACAGTGTGAATATTTACAAGTTTGTTCTAACTCAAGAATTTTGGAAGATACCATTTGTTGAAACCAACAATCCTTTATGAACGTTTATATTGTGGCTAAAATGGTGTTTTTAGTGGGAAGAAAAAAGAAACACCCAACAGATGATGTGCCATAACTTTTTTTCTATGGTTTTCCCTCGAGCCCCAGCTTAATCCGATAGAACAAAAACCACACGCTTAGGGCTGAGCGTGCATTTTGCTGACTCAGGCTTCAAAGAGATGCAGACGTACTTGTCCTGAAGAAGTTTGATTTGGTCTGTGAATTAAGATAGCAACAAGAGGACAGTTTTGCTCTTCACTGGCTGTGGCTGAGCTGCTGGACCACTTTCCTAGGCTCATTGCAGCACCGCTGGAGCGGAGCATCCTATGGTGAGTGGTGCAGTGCCCGTCCCGCTGCAGCAGGACTGGGGATGGCTCCAGCATCACGGCAGCGCGGTGGCTCTGCTGCCGAGGCTCGTTTTGCCCTGGCAGTGGTAGATGTGTGTGCTGCTCCCACAGCCGGCCACATCCCTGCTGCCCCCAAGCCCCAAAGCACCGCAGCAGAGTGCAGTGCACAAAGTGCCGCCACTGCTGCCTGCAGTCGCCCATCACCGTGGCATCAGCTGATTCCTGGTGCTCCGTGTTACAGCATCTGGCTTCTGACAGCGCCTTGAAACTGCAAGTTAGATGTGCTAGGTGCTTCAGCCGAGGTCCTGGAAATCTGTCCTGTGTGCTCCCAGCCAGGCAGCCCAGAGGAGGAGGCGAGAGGGGCGAGGTGTCCTGGAAAGGACGAGCAGCAGCTGCTGCGGTTTGCAACTGTGCGTCGTGGTGGGGGAGTGTGTGGGGAGATGTTATTTCTTATTCCTGGTCCTGGCACCGCTGTTCCTGCTCCTTCGCGAGCAGCACGCTCCATTCATTTGTCTGTGTTAGGGCGAAATGCAGCCCTGCCTCCTGCTGCGCCGCTCATCGATGCAAAGCTCAGCAGGTCACGGCTGGAGGCTCTCCTACAGCAGCATGGCTTAGATGAGGGTAATGCTTTTGTGTGTGCTGCGGTTCCACGCTGCCCACACAATTTGCCCTGTAATGACACCAGTGAGCTGAAGCCAGGTGCTGAAGCCTCCAAAATTTACCTTGAGGGATCCAGGAAATGACCAATCAATTGCTGGTCCTGGCATCTTTGAAGACAAATTTCCTTGGGTGGCATCAGGCAGAGCAGCCACGAACGCTGCATGCATTTGGGCACAGGAATGAGATGGAAAACTGTGCTCTTGTGCCCCACAGGCAGCATCGGTGGGTGCCACACAGACGTGGGCAATACCACCCAGCACCTCCGGGTCCCCAGAGCCCACCATGCACAGCCAGGAAGGAGCCGAGGGCTGGGGACCAGCAGCTTGCAGCAGCTGGTGGCAAGCACAGCCATGGCAAGCATCTCCGGAGAAGCACCAGCAGGATGAAGCAGCAGGTCCCTCACTGCTTGGGATGTGGGGATGGCAGCTGGGATGCCAGTGGGTCAGGGTCCCTGGAAGCCCACAGAGAAGTAAAAGCGTAAAATAGAGGCAGAGAACATGTTGGAGAGCCTCTAGGAAACATCCATCTGGACAATTTTGTGGTCTTGTTTTCTTCCAGATGACTTTCCCAGCCCTCGTGCTTTGTTAGGTTAACTCCAGTTCAAGTCTCGGCAGCTCAACTGGAGAGGTGCCCTGGGCACCAGCAGCACCAGAGAGGTGGCCTGAGCATGCTGCTGGGCCAGGGGGGCTCTCAGCAAGCACACATGCAGCAGCTCCGTTGTCATGCACCATGGTTAGGTCTTGTTTTCTGGTCCAAGCTGCGATGGGGAGCCAAGGGAAGACACTCACTCCCTCCATTCTCAGCTATCTCCCATTCCATGTGTAGCTGGTAGAGGACAAGCCAAGCCCTTTTTTAATTTGTCACCAATTGTGGGTGACTTCACAGAGCCGGGCTGTGTTGCGCCGTCATGCTCTGGCTGGAAGAGGCTTTGATCTGGGTGTTTAATGAAGACGTTAATTGATAGCACGTGGGGAGGAATTTGAGCTGCTCAGAGCTGTCTCCCAGCCCCTCAGATCCCAGAGCCATCATCCCCTTCAAAACAAAACAGAAGAAGAGTTATTACAAAACAAATCATGTTTGTATAGGCGCTTAAAAAAAAAAAATAGAAAAAAAAGCCCTCTCCAGCTCTGTTCAGCTCATATTACTGGCAGTGCTGAGCTCAAGACACCATGTGCACCATCGAACGCCTTCAGCAAATTAAACCAGCGTCGATGCAAGGAGAAAGAAGGCGCTGCTGTCCCCAGATCCCACCCTGACCGAGGCAGGACGAGGCTGTGGCAGGTCATGCTCCACCTGGCGAGGTGCCCACCACCCTGCTCTGCTCCTGGCAGCACGCTTCCTCCGCCGACGGGGTGCTCCGGCCGAGGATCCCGCAGCCCCAGCGCTTCGGGGAGCTGGAGGCGTTTCAGCGCTCAGCTCCACACGTTCTGGCAGCCATGGCTTGCTGCAGACACTGTCCTTCCTTGCCCAGACGTGCGCTAACTGCAGGCAGCGCCAGGCCCTGCTTAGCTGGAGCGCTCGTCCTTCCGGACACGCATGTTTCTCCCAGCCCACGGCGCATCCAGCTCTGGTCGCTGCTGGCGGAGGTCCTCTTCCCAACTGGTCCATGGGTTGCCTCGTGGCAGCCAAACGTGACCTTGCTTCCTGCCTTTGTGATCTCACGTAGAAGATGCTTCTGTTCCTTGCCTTGTCTAAGGTACTTGAGCCCCGCTCGCCAGCGGGCTCGGGAGGACGCAGCGTTTTGAGACCTCTCCCGCTCTGTCAGATCGGATCGGAATTGGCTGGTGGACTCAGAAGTTATTAGGAACAGACACCCCCAGACAATGTGATTGCACAAGCTTCATTTCCTTAGAAAACCAGGCCAGCAGAGCAGGAGCCTGTCAGTAAACATGTTGATTCCAGGGGCTCTTCTGCGCCGCGCAGGAAGAAGCGCGGCGCTGGCGCCCGGCCCGCACCTCTGAGCACTGCCTTGTGCAGGGACGCCCGGACACGGCGTGTCTGTCGCAGCAGCGGGCACGTTCCAGCCGGGGGTCACATTGCCCGTGGCTCTTGGCAGTCACCAACAGCCCGGGTCGTCCCAAGGCAGGCAGGGGAGATGTGGGGAGAGCTGCTGGTAGCGCCCATGGTGTGGTGTGCAGGGAGGCACCGGTGGGCTTGGGCTCGGTTCTGCTCGGCTGACATGTGAGGACTTCCCCGTGTCCAGAGGCGGGCTGAGGCAGGGCATCATGGTAACACGCACCCAGAGGCCTCCACCTTGCACACACAGAAAGGTGTGGGAGGAAGAGCTCCCTGCGGTCCCGCAGCCCGGCCGCTCCGGTCTCCAGCCTGCCTTCCACTTAGCACTGGGGGCCTTGGGGATTTTCTCCCCTTCCCTCGTGGAGACGCTTAGCTCCACACTTCCCGGCCCCTGGAGCTGTGGCCTCCCCTCTGCCGGGCTGGAGGACAATCTCTTGCAACACTGGAATGCTCTGAAGTCATTACCTCCCTCTCTAGAAATTTTTGGGGTCAGAGGACATGAGTCTCAGTATCATCCAACAACGTCAATGAAGCTCTGTTGATTTACACCAGCTGAGGATCAAACCCCTCCCTTTCCTCTCCCATATTTAAGATATTTTCCAGACTTCAGACGCAGTCAGAGGAGGGAGTTGATGGCTCTTGGGTTGTTGAAGAGATTCCAGCTTTGGTCCCGGCCTGGAGTAGCATGCCTATGGTGGCTACCCTCACTGCGCCTCGCTGGGGAAATGCCACGCTCCCACACTTCGCTGGCTGCCTTGCTGGCAGGCTGACCAGGGCAGGCACCAGCGAGGCCACACACACTCTGGAGACACGGCTCCATCACCATTTCTCTCATGGCCAGCTCAAGGAGGTTCCTGCATGCACCAGTGCTGCTCTGCAGCGAGCCGTGAACCCCACCTGGGTTCTTCGCTCCTCCAGCCACGGCAAGCCGCAGCTCACCGAAGTCCTGTAGGATCCTTGTAGGATCACCCTGTCCCTCCTGACGCCCTTGCCCAGCAGGGAACCGCTGTCATGTAGCCCCACAGAGAGAGTGCCAGAAAGGCTCGGGAGGTTTCCAGCCCCCCACCAGGCTGCAGGTCCAGCCCCAGCCCAGGGCCAGCACCTGCAGCCTCCGTGCAGCACTGCTGAGCTCAGGATGTGGCCCGAGGAGCATCCCCAGCCTGACACAGCCAGCCACCTGGACCGCAGCGCCTGCCTCGCCGCAAGACAAAAGGCACCCGAGAGCATTAAGGGTTTGATGCGCAGCAGTGAAAGTTTCCTCTGAGCCCAGTGTTTTGGTCTGGGCAGCTGGGCCAATGTTGAGGGGAAGCACAGTTAATATTGCTGATAGCTGGATCCAATTTATAAGGCGCTCAGCAGAGACAATCATCAGGGAAGGAGACAAATAATCTTCAGGCAATTAAATTTAATTGTTCCATCTGAAGATTATTTATCTCCTTGCCTGATGAATGTCTCCTCGAAGCGCCTAATAAATTGGATCCAGCTATCACTGATAGTGGCTGCTTTTCCCTGGCAGCGGGGAAGGGTGTGGAGAGCAGAGCAGCGCTCGGCTCTGTGTGTTGCTTAAGATCTGTCACCTCAAAACATCTTTTTAGCAGACTTGAAAGTGTCCGCAGGCTTTATCAGCACACTGCCTTTGTGCAGAGAGCTTGGCAGTCCTGGGCTGGAGCGTGCAAAAGCTCCTGGACAAGGCGCTGGGTGGAACGGGTTGGGTTATAATGTCATGCACCAGTGAAGATTGGAAACAGCCCTGTCTGTGTCTCCACTTCATTATCATTCGGTCTGGCTGCTCGTAAAGAAACCTTCGAGGAACCTCCGGCTCGCTGCCCCTGCCAGCCTGCACTTGGGTGCAAAGCGCTGGGCTCAGAGCCGGGCACAAATGCTCTCTGCAACACGCTCCCTTCCCACCGCAGGTACTTCGTTTGCCCCTGCAGCCACCCCTTGTCCTGTCTTTGGTTATTTGCAGCACACATAGAGACATGCCTGCACCTCTCGGAGGGCCCCACACATGGCAAAGTCAAGTCACCCAGGTAAATAAAAAAGCAAAGAAAGCCGTGGAAAGCAGTGCAACCAGGAGGTCTCGGGAAGAGTGAGGGGCACATGGAGGTACGTGTTTCCCTCCGGACAGCTGAATTCCAGGGGGAAGGCCACGAAAACTTCCTCTGCGGTCACATCACCACCTGGAGAGCTGCTGCGGCTGTGCAGGCATCCCGGTGCCCTCACCACTAGGGCCCTTGGCCCACAAGAGCCCTGCCCTCTGCCTGGCCCTGCCAGAGCCCATCATGGGCTCAGGACCAAAGCAGGCACCGTGGGAGTCTGTGGGTGTTCTGCAGGCTTGCGTGGCTTTCTGCAACCAGGTCTCTATTCACCATCCAATGGTTGAATAGTTCAGTAGTATTTAATTACCATACAATAACTGTCCTATTGAATTTGATGGAAGACATCATTTTGGAATGCTATTTACAGTGCAAGTTTTCTTACAGAAATCCATGTGTCAGAGCTTTCACCATTACTATAGTCTTTAAAGTAGGCAGATGTGCCTTTCATGGCCAACTGCATGTTTTGTTAATGGACTAGGACTATCAGATGTGTTGTAAATCACAGGACTTAGCCACCAGTCTGGTGCTTTTCCCCCTCAGAGACCCAGGGCAAGTGAGGAGAGCTCAGCTGCCTGGAGGGCTCCAACAACCGCCGGGCGAGTGCTCCCATCCCTGCAACAGCAGTGGGTTTTCCTGATCGTTCCTGGTGCTGTGTGCCCTATGCCAGCACTGCCCCTGCTCCTAACCACCTCTGCTCCCCTTCACCCTCTCTGGAGCAGTGCAGACAGCTGGCACGTGTGAATCTTCAGTTTTGTGTATAGACGATGCAATTCGCATGGGCTGCGCCGGTCCCGCAGTTCTCCCTTCTGCCTCCTATTCCTCATGGTCCATCTAACAGCACGGTTTATCCAGCACCTCTCCTCCCTGCCCTCTAAGGCTGAGGGCAGGAGCAGCAGACCTGGAGCCCCTTCAGCAGAGCCTCATTCCCCACATCCCTTCCTCACATAAGCCCTCACCCTGCCCCAGTGCATTTTGCATTTTGCCCAAGCCCGCAGAGCAGCGTCTCGGTCCGTTCGATATTCACCAATAGCTTCAGCCATTCTCGCGGGACTGAAAATCCTGCATGGGCAATCACACCGTCGGAAACAACCAGGAGAAGAGTGGAGGGATAGGCCAGAAGGAAAGCCAGCAGCAGGCTGAAGGTTTTGTTGAAAAGCATCTGGAAGGGCTGCGCTGCCCAGTCCGCTCCGCGCACCCTTCGGTGCTCACGGGGACCTGTCCCATGCCAGTGCCAGCACTGCACCCGGGGACGTCCCCGCTGGAGCCTCAGCCCAGCACTGCCACGCTCCCATTCGGACCAGGCTGTGGCAGGAGAAGTGGAGCAGGGCCCCCCAGGGAGTGCCAGCGCTGCTCCCCGCCAGCCAGCAAGGTCGCTGCTGAGGCGCTCGTGGAGCACTCAGCCCCGTGGCTGCAGATGCGCCTGGCGGGTTTTGTGCCTGGCTGGTGACAGAAATACCCGGTTGCTGCTAACAGGGAGCACAGCCAGTGAGCAGGCTTGCTAAAGAGGGGTTTCGGGCAGCCTTGATGCTGCCTGGACTGCAGGCCAGGGGCAGGGATGATTTAAATGTTGCAGAAGGGGAAGAGGAAGAGGCTGCCTCGTGCCATCCATTTCAGAGGGTGCCCGTGGCGAGGGCAGGGTAGGCACCGCGCTGCATGACCGGGTGTAGGGCGATGCTGCCTGCCGTGCTGCCTCCAAGGCTGCTGAAGGACAGCGGCACACTCAGGGCTGCGCCTGCAAGAGGCCTGGAGACCTCCTGCTGCAAGGGAGGGCTTCTCCACGACCAGCTTCACAGAGGTGTGAAGCACCGGCCTTCGGGCAGGCAGCAGCTGTCGTCTGCCTGCTCCCCAGAAGCATTAATGCACGGGAAAAGGAATAGAGGAAGAAGGGGAAGAGGCAGATGAGTGAACGTTAGCTGTTGGAAAATGCTCAAGGATCTGGAGCGGCCCATGGGCACAGGGAGACAGTGCAATTGCAGTCAAGAAGAAGCAAGGGGAAGAAGCACGGAGTTGTGCATGACCATCTCTGCTCCGTGCATCTGTAATGATAGCACTGGACGTGAGCACAATGCTAAAATCCTAGATCTGTGCGTAATACTCCACTGGGGACAGATGTCCTCTCTTGTTTTGTACACTGTAAAATGCAATATTGGTCTCAAACCCAAATGATTCCCCCCATCCAGCACTGTCCCCCCTCCCATCAGCTGCAAATGGCACAGATGGCTGGAAAAAGAGAATAGCTATTTTAAAAAAAAAAAATCCCCAACCCTGTTATTTCTGCATTTTTTCTGTGTGAGGACACTTCCTTCCTTCCAGGAGAAATCAATCCAGAACCAAAGTGTTAACCGCTTCCCAGCCGCCACCTCCATGCGAGGTGACTCTGCGCTGGTCCCTGGTGAGCATCCCACCTCAGTGGGCACCTGGGCTGCCCCTCCTGGGCTCCACCACCATGGAGCTGCCCAGCTCTGCTGTGAGGGGCATGGAGGGGAGCAGGATGTGGGTGAAGCCATGTCTCCTCTCTGGAGGGGCAGCATGGGTAGCGGGAGATGCTGGCTGGAGACGGTTCTGGCTGCGCAGAGGCAGGAGCACGGAGGAGCTCATCCTGCCTTGCGCACAGTTGGCAGATCTGGAGCGGGATGTGTCCTCAGCAGGGGGCAGCCAGAGGGGCTCAGAGGGGCTGGGTACATCTGCCAGTGGACCCCAGCCCCTGGGAGTGCCATGCACAGGCAGCACGTGTCTCCTGGCACTGCATTGCCTGCTCCTGCATGGCACCGCGCACGCATCCTCTGTCCCCCAGCTCAGCTGCCCCAGCAGGTGCTGCAGGGTCCTTGCAGAGACATCTCAGTGCTTCAGCTGGGGAAGGGGGTGCAGAGCTGATGTGAGCGCTTAGGAAAACCTCTCTGTGCTTTATTTAGGCAGTTTGCTGACCCTGAGCCAGTCCCTCCATCCATGCCCTGAGCTATTCCGGCCCTCTAATAGATGCCAAATGGGACCGACAGCTCCCCTGCCCCCCCCTCCGCGCCTGGAGAATAGCCACCCCCAAGGTGCTGCCGTCTCCTCGCCTCCAAAAGCCACATTTCCATGTGACATGAGAGGTACAGGAGGAGCCAGCAACCCAGGCTCTCCTTCAGGACCTGGCCCAGGAGGAGGGCAAGGAGATGGGACTGCTCAGGAGCTCTGCGGGAGTCTGACACTTGGCCATTCCAGTGGGGGGATGCAGAAGGGACACAGAGGGAGAGATGAACTACGGAAAAATGCGTAAGCATTTCCCAAATGCACAGGAGAGTGTGAAGGGGGACCCGGAGCAGAAAGCTTGCTTGCTATCTGACAGGGGCAGGATGGGGAGGGGAGGCTCCAGCCAAGCTGCATCAAACCCAGACCAAGATAAGGCATTTGCACACCTCCATTTAGGGACCAGCCATGAAACCAACTACTCCCCAGGCACTGATCCCCGTCTTGTGGTGTGGGGAGGCAGCGGGGGTCCACAAGGGATCCTGGAGCTGAATGGAACTGGCAGGAGGCTCACAGCCCTTGGGTCCCCCTTGGAGCGCAGTGGGGTCCGTCAGCACCCGAATGATGAGCAGTTTGTGCCACGCTGAGCACAGGGGCTGCTACCCTGAGGTGCCAAACCCCCAGTGTGTGGGGACAGACAGGGTGTCAGGGAGGGTTACTCCAGGCTGTAGGGACCACAGGGCCAGGAGGAGTGGGGGGGGGGGGGGGGGGCTGTGGGATTTGGGCCAGCTGGGGTGCAGGGACAAGGGGCAGGGCTGGGGGGATCAGGACCTGCTGGGGGCTAGGGGGGAGGGCACAGACCGAGGTGCACTCGGGGGCTTTGTGTGCACAGCCCGCACAACAGCTGCCGGCAGTATGGTTGGCTCCAAAGCTGGTGTTGACAGTCCTTCACTTTTATGGGAACTAAATTTACCCAGACACACGCAAATCAAAAAAAAAAAAAAAAAAAAGGGGGGAAAGAAAAAGATGGGGGGGGTTGGAATTAAAATAAATTGCAGCAGCTCTAGCATCTGCTCCTTTGTGGTGCAGTCTGGGTTACGGAGAGGGGAGGAGAAGTCCCCGAAAGGGAGTAGCACTGGTGTTTACTGCGGCCCCGAAACATCCCCGGTTTGCCAGCCGAGTGTGTTTCCACCGTGTTGCCTCAGGAATGCCTGACATCCAGGATGCCAAAGAAATGTACCCTCTCGGTGGAAAATGAAAGCCCAACCGTTTTCCATGGGTTGGTCACCAGGTGTGTTTGCTAGCATACAGGGGCAATAATGCGCGGCGTTGTCGAAGAAGAGGAGATGTGCCGGGAGCACCGAGGCTGCAATGGGAGGAGGATGTAACTGCTGGGCTCTCACCTCCTCCATTTTAAGATGACCTAAGGATCCTGTTTGAAAGTCTGGTTATTTTTGATTTCTCTCTCCTCCCGTTCCCCCAGAACTGACACTGCTCGTTGTCCCTTGCGTTTCGGTGAGCTGCCTCCTGCAGGCACAGCGCGGCGGACCCGAAACACGGGCACAAGGCAGGGCCAGCCGCTGGGTTGGCACCGATATTTTGGCATCAAGCTTCCAAGGGGCTCTTTTACCAGAGGGGACTCTGTTATATATGTGCTACCATTTTAAAATATGACAATGCCTGGTGGGCACCTCTGCCCACATGGGGGCTCCGGCAGCACGCCTGCCCACGGCGTGCCGTGCCTGCTGGCATTGCCCGGCCGCTATCCCCAGCGCGTGCACAGACGGTCAGAAGATGAAAACACATCTTTATTTTTAAATATCACCACCACTTTCATGGCCATTTAACACTGTAAACAAACTTTGCAGCCACGGTTTACAGAGGGCCAGCTCGGCGGTGGTGTTTGTCTGCCAGCCCCCCGGCAGCTGCAGATGCAGGCTGTTCCCGAGGCTGTTTGATTAAACCGGTGCCCAAACAGAGGAGAGGAGGAAAAAGTCGGGATAGTTTCATGTGTGGCTGGAGCGGAAGGCAAACAGGGCGAGTGGGCACAGCTCTCAGAAGTTCTGGAGAGCTCTATTTTTAGCTGCCTGCTGTCTGATTTTTCCAGATGACAAGTGCTCCACTCCTTCAAAAAATTGAATTATTCTCAGGCTCTTTTGGTTTTATCCCTAATTCTTAAATTAAAAGAAAGATGCTGAAAACAATTAGTCACTTTTAAAAACTGTAGCCAACAGTTTCTTTTGCTTCCCTCAGCTGTGATGTGACCGGGGCCAGCAGTTATGCTCGGGGCGGAGGTGGGAAACCAGGGCGACTGGCACTGATTCGGCGTTTAGTGGGTGTGTAAAATGAGTGAAAATTACACCAATGTGGCAGTTATTCTCCAAGGACCAGAGGCAGCTCTGGCATGAGCTGTGAGGTCAGCGGGAACCGCTCCTGCCCGGCTGGGGACGCGTCCTGTGGTGCTGCAGCGCATGCTGGAGTGAAGGATGGGAGCTGCTCCACTCCATCCCTTGCTTCTCCTGCTCTGGGCACTGATCTGGCACATCCAGGGGGCTACTCCCTGCTCCTCTGACCAGCTTTCCCATGCAATGCAGCTCATCTCACTTGTTCAAGTCACCCACATGTCTGGCATGGGCTCTCCCTCGGGATTTGTAAGTATTTTGTTCCAGCAGTAGGCAGCTGGAAGGGGCCCGGTGGCCTGGGTGATGCCGCCGGTGCATATACTGTATGTATAAAGACACGGTGTATATAGATCATGAAGTTGTCCTGCAGTATGTGTATATAGGTGTGTATATATATATGTATTTGTATATAAATGGGCCCATTCATTTCTGCTTTGGCAAGGAGCTGAAAGCTGCTTGCATACAGGGCTAGGGCAGCTCTACTGCCAGTGCACGTGGCTCCATGCTGGCTCCTTTCCGCCCAACACCCAGCTCCCGGAGCCACGCAGTGCCACAGGAGGTTCAGTTTTCGCTTGGCCATCTCCCAGGCTCTCAGCCCCAGAGAAAAGCACGCCCAGGAACGCAGAGAACCCAAACGAGCTGAATTCCTTTCTATGGTGGGACCGCTGGCTCTGGGTGGCTGAGCACCTTGCGAAGCACCGCCAGCTGCGGACCTGGAGTGACCCCACGGAGCCTCGCGCAGTGTCAGGTCCCCGAGCATCCCCTGCCACACAAAAGCTGCAGCCCCTGGGAGGCTGCCCTGCCCGTGGCCCAAACCCGGGGAGATCTGGGCTGCCGAGGGCGTCGGGAAGTGGCATCCCCGTCCCTCTGCACGCCGGCGACGTGCAGGGGCCGCGGCCCTCCCGTCTGTTCGGGGCCGCCCGCTGCCGGGCTGGGGGGCACGCAGGCCGCGGGTCAGCAGGCACGCTCCCGCGCGGGACTTCAAAGCAGGGCCCTTTGTGTGCGTGTGCGTTTGCTGCCCTCTGCTCAGTGCGGCCGCTCTGATAGATGTGACATCACCTAGAGACAACGCGGAGGGACCGGACCCCGCCATTGTCCTCTGCGCTGGGAGGCGATGTCCGTCTCCTAGGAGGTGGGAGCCGGGGCTCGCAGGCATGCTTTCATCTCCCTGACCTGCCCCGCTGCTGGGGCGGGCGCTTCCCAAGGCACCGGCCTGGGGAGAGGCTTCCCCACAGCACAGCAGAAGGGACACGAGTGAGAGACAGACACGCTCACAATGTTTAAAGACATCATTTAACTCCCCCCCCCCCCCCAGCACCCCCATGCCGAAAGCCAGCACTTGCCAGCTACACCCATCTGCTGCTTTTCATTAACGAGAGCCCGCTCCGTCCCGAGGTGTGCGCGCGTGTGCGTGTGTGTGCGTGTGTGTGTGCTCCGTGCCCCCGCAGCACCAGGGAGAGGGAGGCAGAGCAAGCACCCTGCAGAAAGCGGCCCTGCACCTCCACGGCCCCCCGAGGTCTGGCGGTAAGGGGGAGGAGGACTCTGCCTGGGCAGGTGATGGAGGAAGGCTGAAGAACTTCATCCTTTCTGCAAGCACCAACATTTGTAGCTGCTCTTTTCGTTGCTTCATGGGGGCACCCCCCAACATCCCTTTGCTGCAGCAGGACCGAAGAGAGAGGGCAGTGAGGGGTCGATCGCCACCATCCTGGCCCCTTTCTCATGTGCCATGAGGGAAATCCCCCTAGTCTGCCCATGGAGAAGTTCCCCTCATCTTCTGCCTGCAGGTATTGGACAGAAACAGCCCCATCACATCCCTGCTGGTGGGGGGCACCAGGGCTGCCCCTTTGCAATGGGCTCCCCTGCAAGGATGCCATCTGCAGGGGACACAGAGCAAGCAGGACACCAGGTGGGCTGGGGTCCAGGCTGGGGGGGTCTCTGGGCAGGCAGTGGAGCTACGGCTGGGCAAGCACCAAGCACTGCGTCCCGTAAGATGGGTGCATGCAAGGGGCAGGTGGAAAGGCAGAGAGAAGAGGACAGAGGCTTGAAATCTCCAAGGCAAAGGGATTCTTGGTCCTGCCACGGCTATCTTGGACCATCCTTGAAGACCTGCTGTTGCTGCTGCTGCTGGTGCCCTTCCCCGTTCCCCTCTGGACCGGAAGATGGGGTTTGGGCTTTGGTGCTCTGCAAGCTGAAGGTCTCCTTGGTTCTTGCCATAAACACACGATGCTCTCAGCATCCCAATGGGTTTGCTGTCTCCAGACCGTCTCCAGAGAGCATCAGGCCTGAGCTGAGGAGATCTTTCTGCCCTTCCAGCCTGGGGTGTTGCGCATCTCAGCACCATGCTCTTCCAGGCACAGGATGGCTGAAGCGGCAGTGCCGGAGGAGCAGGGCAGGGCAGCAGGAGCCGAGGTGCTCTCATGGCCAAGCTCTGCCCTGGATGCAGCTGCCTCAGCAAGCCCAGGCTGCCCTGGAGCGGAGCAGGGGTTAGTGGCTCCCTGGTGCCCCTCGTTGCACCTCCAGGACCACCACCACGGCTTGCGAGGGGTGGCCAGAGCCCTGGCTGAGCTCACACCTCGTCGAGGCATTTTGCACCTTGTCCCAGCTGGGCAGCCCCTGCAGCACCTTCTTCTGTGCTGGAGGGCAGAGAGCTTAGGGGATAGAGCCATCAGGGCCAAGCCTGCATTTACAGACCAAGACAAAGTCAATCCCCATTATTTGCTGTTGGGATTAGCTAGTAGGGGAAGCTCTTCTCGGAGAGGACTGGACTTAATTATCAGCACATCGTTAGCTAGCAAGGAATCTCCTAAGCTGGGAAGCTCTGAGCCGATGCCATCAGTCAATTCTAACAAGGTGGGCTGCAGTTTACCCAGAAGATTTGCAGTCCCTGATGGGCCGTGCAATTCACTGTGGCATGAAGGAACCTAGCAATTGCTGCTAAGTAATGCCGCGGACATCTGGCAAGGCACAGAGGGCCAGTGCCTGGATGTGGCACTGGAGAGGCAGAGTGAGGAGGAAGGTGAGCCAGGCACAGCATGCACAGCACCTCGAGCACACCCAGTGTGACCGCTCACGTCCAGCCTGTCCCCACTGCTGGATGGGAAGTGATAACAGGACTTTGCACTGGTGGCCTCAGCCTGCAGGCTGCATGCTCCAGAATGGGCCAGCAGGTAGCCCACGTGTACTGCTGTCCCTTATGGCATGACAGGGGGCCCGGCAGCTCCCAGCCATGCTGCCCTCCTGCCCACATCCCCTCTGACTCAGCTCTGTCCAAACGCTCACGAGATGGGTTTGCTCAGGGTGTAAGCACGTGGGACTTGGCCAAGTGGCTCCATCCACACATGTAAAACTGAGCCAGGATCAGGGGCTTTTTATGAGTTGTTTTTTTTATGATAAAGGAAGCATTGTGGTACAAAGTGCTGTGTGTCTGTCACAGGGGGAAATGCTCGGTTATGAAGCCATGTTCGAGTAGCGGAGAACACAAGAAGAAGCCTGAGTGAGATGGCTTAGGGCTGGACTCTGCTGGTAAAGGGTATGGGAAGGCTTCCAGCCCAGTATTCCACAGCAGCAACAAGCAAAGTCTGGAGCAGGACAGATGTGAGCCTCACTGACCGGGACAAGCTCACCTGGTTCAGCATGGGTAGGACAGTGTTTTGTAGGTCTCTGGAGCAGGTGATGCAAAATGACAGCTCAGGGACCCAGGCTTTTCACACCTGGCCGGCCAAGGCAGGGTACAACCAGGTCTGACATGATGTGCCACCACATCTGGACCACTGCCATGGGCATTTGGTGCTGTGAAGGTACTAAAACAAAGAGCTTTATCCATATGGATTTCCACAGAGACCTTGGTGCTTCTGACATGTTGCTTTGACAAAATTACAGCTAATGACTGATTGGGGGGGGGGGGGGGGGGGGTCGTTTGTGGTTTTTTTTGATTTCTCTTTGTCAAGCCAGGAGAAGTCAGGCTCAGGGGAACTCCCCAGCACCCTAAGGGCTGTGACATTGGCAGTGTTTTTGCCACCGGGATATGTGCTGGTCTGCCATCTCCCCTTTTCTGTGCGGTGGGACAAGGACTGGGAAAGGCCCCATGTTTTGCTTGGCTGCAGCCAGGAACGTCTCAGCGAGGGAAATTGGGGCAGGGAAGCAGCTGCTGGGTGCAGAGCGGCGCAGGGCTGCGATGGCGAGGTGCTGCCAGCCACGGGAGCCTTACCCGGCTTTGGAGGGCTTTGAAGACCGAGGTGCTGAGGAGGCTGTGCACTGGTGGAGCCCGTGAGACCATGCTGGGTGGAGGCTGAGCCTCTGCCCTTTGAGGTGTTGATGTCTCTGGGTTTTGATTCCCAGCAGGATCCCAAGCCCTGGCCCTGCCTGGAACAGCTCGCACCACTCTTCCCCCCGCTCCTCTCCATCTGGTCTCTCCTGAGCTTCTGTTTTGGATACTTCTGCGCTTCCCATTCCTCCCCCAGCCCTGTGCCTTGCCCAACTGGGACATTGCTGCGGGGGCATGTGGCAGGGAAGGGTGGGCTCGCTGCAGCACGGCCCCGATGCAAGCCAGCGCCTCTATCTAGCGCTTGGGTATTGCTGGCTGCTGCTACCATGCTAAATTGTATCTGCACTTCAGGAAAAAAAAAATCCCATGCTGTCTCTAGAACCGGCTTTAAAAAGGATTACACATCAATACCCAGCCACCCTGCTCACCCCCACCCTCCACCACCATTGTTCTCCTCCAAGGCGCTCTTCTGACTTTGATGATGATCACTGGCAGAGTTTCAAAACGATGTATTATAAAATCTTCAAAAAAAAAAAAAATCCAGTTGCCATAACGTAATGCAGATTTTTGTCACCGCTCCACGGCTTCTGCTTTCAATTTCCAGTGAGGGGGAGAGACTCGGTCGCAGTCAGATGGAGACCAGCTCACATCCCCGCTCCGAGGGCCCCCAGGGCAAAATCCCTGGAATTTGTTCCTTACTGTTGAAGGCAAAGCTAAGGGAGGAGATTGCAGAGGAGAGAGAGTGGGAGCAACAGGAGGTGCCAGCCCCTGGCAGATGGGCACGAGCCAGGGCTGTGCTCTGGGGCCCCCACCCCAGGCAAGGGTGGCTTCCCTCTCCGGAGACCAGCTCAGCCCACCTGAGCGGGGACGGGGACACTCGCAGAGGAGCAGATTCCCGTGGAGGGGCTGCTGCAGTCATCCTGCAAGGTTTGGAGCAGTGATGTGAGGTCTCAGACTGGGTTTAGGCTTTGGATGTAGCGTGTCTGTCCATCTGTCCATGCTAAGCATGCCTCCATCCTCAGACCAAACATTCACCCTCAGCCCCGCACCTTGCTCACGCCGAGCACCTGTCACACCGTGCTGCTGAGCACCAAGGCGGCAGCGGGGCAGCACAGCACCCCACCTGGGCCCCGCAGGGCAGGGACTGGGAATGTCAGCGGGGAGCCAGGGCGTCTGGTTGGCTCCGTGCAACCCCCACCACAGCCTGCGTGGATTTGGAGGTAGGGCTGATCAGGAGCTTCACGGGCTACAAAGGTGCAAAATTAACTTCCTGGGCACCAAAATCTGTGTACTGCTTCCAGGGCTTTTCTTGCCGTTGTGGCAGGCTGTATCTGTGTGGATTGCACCTGGAAACAGGAAAGATACTGAAGTTTTCCAGCTTCCTGAGGGAAGCTCACTCCTGTTTCCAGGACAGACCTCGCTGCTCTTACAGCTTCCCAAGCGGGAATTTCATGCAGTGACTGGAGAACTCGAGCAGATCGGGTGAATAGGTGAACATTTCATCTCTGCTCTTGGAGAACATCCATGACATTTTGCAGAGGCTTTTGTTTTGGGAGAGTTAACCATCTCCTCTGAGAAATGGTGACCCTGCAGCACGCAGTGTGTGAATGTAGCTGCAGGTCACCTCCTAGCCCAGCGCCGCCAGCTGCAGATAGATCCCACTGGTTGTACCAGGGATAACGGCACTGCCGAGGCTCTGTGCTCCCAACAGCTTCAGTGTGGAAGCGCTTGGTCACCCCGTGACTGATGAAGCTATGGGTAGCTGGTAGCAGCTGTACACATAAAAACCTAACATGACCCCTCTATCCACTGCTGGTGTCAGCATCCTGGCTGGAGCTGTCCCTGCTCCCTGTCGTCCTAGTAGTCTCTTCCCTTTGCCTCGGCCAGTGGCTGAAATCTCCACATTCCTGGAGATATTTGGAAGATCACTCTGTTCTTGTTACCTTGATGTCTACCAAGAACCACAGAAAACTGCCCAGTTCGGCCATGGCTTCTGCTGGCTCCAGCCAGTGCTCTTCCTTTGTTCCTTCGTTCCTTCCTTCGTTCCTCCCCCCCTCCCTCCCTCCCTCCCTCCCTTCCTTCCTCCCTTCCTCCCTCCCTTCCCTCCTTCCTTCCTTCCTTCCACTGGGTCCCCACTGCCACTCTTGCAAGGTGACGGTGCAAAGCTTCAGCTCGGTGGTATGGGAGCTCAGAGACATCCTCATTCTCTGATCCTAGAAGAGAGCATTTTTGGGAAAGTTATGAGCCTGTGCAAATAGGGCTTTATAAGGCTGCATCACTATTACCGAGCACAGCCTTCCTCCCCACAAACATCCTGATAGCCTTTCTGGTGTGAGTTTGGCTTTGTAATCCAGGCCAATCTGATCAGGAAAATCCTGGGGAGAAAACAAACAAGGAGCCCCGGGAGGAGGCTGGAAGCAGCTTTCCAAAGTCAGAGCTCAAGTTATTCACTCGACGAGGATGCCACAGATGTGCCTTGGCCGGCTGATCCGCAGGGACGCGGCAGCCAGGCTACGCGCTTGCCACAGGCTGCTAGGACAGGGCCAGGAGCACAGACCGGGGATGCTCGGTGTCACCCCCGCAGCACCCCTCGTCTCCTCCCCGGCCATCAGGTGGCATTTCAGCCTCAGCTGCTTTTGTCCCAGCCCAGTGCTGGTGCCAAAGGCTGCAGAAAGCCCTTTCCGCTGCTGGCCGATGCCCTGCTCCTCCCAGCCACCGCGTCTGCAGCTCCAGGCAGGGGGGAGAGGCCGCAGCCCCGGGGAAAGAGCTCCTTTTACTAAAATTTTATTTCCCTTCCCCTTCTCAGCACTGCCACAGCCGTGCCCGTCCCATTCCCCCCCTGCCCCCCCCCCACCCCCGATAATGAGCTGTTGTCTTGTGCAGCATTGAGAGCTAAGTAAGCATGAAAATTGGAACAATAAAGAAGCAGTTCTGGGACAGCAAAGCCCCTTGTTTGACAAGGCTAATTCCACACCCCCCAGCCTCATTTTTCTTTCAGCCACCTTCCCCCTCCTGGCTCCTCCTTTATTAAATGGACTGGCTTTTATTGGGGTGGAAGCTGGGTTTCCTTTTCCCCTCTCGCCTCCCCCTCTGTTCACATGTAATTTGGAGAGTTAATCTCCTCAGGCAGGAAATGTTGTTTCTTTCACTCTTTCTCTCTGGCCCTTTCCTTTTGGCTCTTTTAATTGGGGCCTGGACCAAGGAAACAGCCACACCACGGAGCGGGGCGGGAGGCAGAGGCAGGTTGTTCCTGCCTGAGGGCCCCGAGCATCCCCGCTCCGGCTGCGGCATCCCTGCAGCAGCCCCCCGGTCGTGGCTGGATTCCTCCTGGGGATGGATGGGCTGGAGATGCTGACTGATGTTTCCGGGTGCTTTTCTGATTCCTTGTCCTGCTTCAGGGGCCATAACCTGAATGGTTTGAGGATGTGACACCACCTGGTCATCTCACCCAGCTCTCTGGTTGTGCTCACTAAAAGCACTTTTTAAAGTAAAAAGCACATTACCCAGTAATGTTTCCTTGCAATCACTTTGAAAGACACAACGTCATAAAAACATCATGGAAATTCTCCAAGTTTTTCTTGATGCTTTTCCCCCATTTCCTTTTAAAGCAAATAATTCTATTTTAATGAAAAAAAAAAAGAGAGAGAGAGAAAGAGATGGGTCTCCTCCCCTCACACTCTGTCTGTCTTGTCTCCTTAGGCTGCAGGCGACTTACAGCAGGCACCTGGGGCACACGGTGCAGATATCTCAGGCAGTGCTGGAGAATGGACTCGCAGTGCAAGTAACGGTGACAATGCAACGGGACCCAATTACTCAATGCACACTAGTTGAGGGCTTTCTTCAGAAAAGGCAAGTAAAATTGCAATTAACGTGTCATTTAAAGGCAGGAGCAGGACAAAACATGCTAAGATCTTTTGTTTTGTTTTGTTTTAAATAGAGAATCCCAGGGACAAGAAAAGCTACTGGAAACTCGTGGGCTTTACCTGCTGCTCCACCTGCAGCACTCCTTCCCCTGCTGAGCCTGGTCAGCCCTGCCTGCCCCCCTGGTGCTGCTGCTCAGAGCCAGCTCTTGCTTTCCCCATGCCCTGCTGGTGCAAGGACATGTTGAGGACAAGGCTCCAGGCTGTCCTCCACCCTCCTGACCCTGCATAGACCGCATCCAGTGCGGCTGCTCCCAGAAAGGACAGAAGCAGGGCCGCAGGCTCTCATATCCTCATAACCACAGCACTGGCCCCAGTGCTCCTGGCTCTCTGGCAGCCAAAAGCTTTTCGCTCACTCCTTGGCACCATTCATCACTCCCAACAGGGCAGCTGTCTCGTGCTGGGAGCCCCATTGTCCTCAAGTAGCTCATCCCTCTGCAGGTAGCCTCTGGATCCTGTCGGAGGAGGATGTGAGGACGCAGAGGATGCCCTGCCTGCTCTCCTGGCTCCCTGTCCCGTGCCAGGGGACAGGCACCAGCCCGGTGGACAGCGTGGCCTTGTGTGTCCTCTGCACGACAACTACTGTGGGGATGCATACGGGGGCTTGAGCACGCAGCACCTATTCCCTCAGAGGGGCTGCCAGCGGCTCGCAGGGCTGCCAGGATGCCTCTGGGGATGAGCGAGACTCCTGGGGACAAGACAGGGGCAAGGCACCCTGAGGCAGGGGCTCCTCCTTGCAGGGCCTGGCCTAGTCCTGGGCGGGGGGGGTGGCATGGCCCCTCGGGCCGTGAGGAGAGGGTTAACCCCGAGGCAATGCCACGCTCCGCGCTCACCGCCCTCCCGCTGCCGGTGGCATGGCTGAATGGGGAATTAGCTGTGCCGGTGCTGAGAGCTCTTAATTAGTCGTTCTTCTGGCTGCGCTGGGGCCGGGAGGGGCACGGGTAGAGCCTCGGGCACCCCCAGCTGCGGCCTGGCCCCACTCCTGGTGCAGCACAAAGGAGCCCAGCGGGCAGTGCCGCTGGAGGGCACTGGGGACGCCAGGACCTGTCAAAGCTTGTTTCCCACCTTCCAGAGCCAACCTTTTCTGTCCTGGCCAGGAGACAGCCTGCCTTAATTGGGCTGAAAATCTAATCATTTGTACCTCCGGGCCTGGGAAGGGGGCAGGGCCCTTGGCAGGGCAGGAGGCTGGGTGAAAGCTGGAAGGAGCTGTGGAGGCCTGGGGAGAGGGCACGGCTGAGGGGAGCGTCCCAATCGAGGGAGGGGATGGGGATGGGTTGGGGATAGGGGGCAATAGGATTGGGATGGGGTGGGATGGGATGGGATGGGATGGAGGGATGGATGGGATGGGATGGGATGGGTGGGGTGGGATGGGATGGGGTGGGGTGGGATGGGGGGGTGGGGGGTGGGGTGGATGGGATGGGATGGGATGGGGTAGGGTGGGGATGGATGGGTGGGGTGGGGTGGGATGGGATGGGATGGGATGGGATGGATGGGATGGGATGGGATGAGGGGATGGGGTAGGGTGGGATGGGATGGGATGGGATGGATGGGATGGGATGGGATGGATGAGATGGGATGGATGGGATGGGATGGGAGATGAGGAGGGGAATGTGGTTCAACTGGGATGGGATGGGGCAGGAGGGCCTAAACCACGTCCCAGAGAGCACAGGCTTACAGCCAGGTTGAGAAGACAGACTTTTTTTTAAGCAAGTAAAACTCATTGCTTCCACCAGAAGAAAAGAAAAAAGAAAAGAAAAGAAAAAAAAGAAAAAAAGAAAAGAAAAGAAAAAAAGAAAAAAAAAGAAAAGAAAAGAAAAGAAAAGAAAAGAAAAGAAAGAAGAAAAGAAAGAAAAGAAAAAGAAAAGAAAAGAAAAGAAAAGAAAAGAAAAAAAGAAAAGAAAAGAAAAGAAAAGAAAGAAGAAAGCAACTGAAGGGGGATAGAGCAGCCAAAACACACATCAGCCACGTTCCTGATCGCTGTCTGCTCTGATAACTCAACCAAGGCTGCCCTTGCAGCTCTCACCTCTCCCACAACACACAGAGTTGGAGATGCCACAGCCTGGATGTTGCATGCATGGCCCTGCTCCCATCTCAGCACCTGCTTTCTTTGGTGGCTTCGGTGCTTCTCTTCTGCCCCTGGGTGCTGGAGACTACATCTCCTGCCTCAAAATAACACTTCTGAGCCCTGCCCAAAAGCAAAGAGCAGGGAAATACTTCCCAGGAATGGCCACACAGCTTCCAGAAACCAGTTGTGTGGGGGCAACAGCTTGCAGCAGCAAAGCTCTTGCTTTGTCTCATTGGAAGGTTTCCACACCAGGCTGCCCGTGCTGCCTGTGGCACAGTGCTGGGTGGAGGCACCCACCAGCCCGCCCAGCTGTGTTCAGCTTAGTCCCAACCTGGCTGTGATGTGCAGTGGCCAGGACTGGCCTGTAGACCGAAGACCAGCACCAGGCCTCCTCATATCTTGCCAACACTGCTTACACCACTTCCCCTCCTGCTTTCCCATCTTTACGTTAACACCTGTGATTTCCTGCAGTGGCTGGTTTTGGTTTGATTTTCTATTTTCTTCCTTGTGGTTGATTTGCTTTTTTGCTTTTTTTTGCATGTTCCTGTAGGAAGAAAATTTCACTCATCCACTCATTGATCCCCTGCTCAACCTGTGGGGCCGAGGAGCAGAAACTCAGCTGAGTTTAAGCTCAGACTGAGCTCATCAGTGGAGGACATGATGTGCTATGACCGAGCAAGGTTGAGTATCCCAGGAAGCTGTTTCCAGCTGCAGACCCTTCCCAGCTCATGAGGGCAGTCTCGCAGGCAGCTGCCTGAAGCCAGCAGCCACAGTCCTGCTGCCTGAGCCTACAAAGGGCTGGTGGCCACCAGAGGAATCTGAGGCAGAGAGGGACAATTGAACCCACCATGGTCCAGCAGACTTGAAAAATCCCCAGTGTGCAGGAAGCAGGGTAAAACACAGGAAGAAGAGGGTTGTAAGAGCCTGGAGAAAGCCCCAGGGTGTGCAGGGACAGAACCCTTTGGGACAGAGGTGATCACAGCCCTGCTGACTGCAGACCAGGCATCAGCAAAGCCCCATGCAGCACCTCTGCCCCACCAGCCCACCAAGCTGCTGGTGAGACACCTGCAGAGTTGCAACCGCTGGTGAACCCTTCGGTACCAGCATCTCTGCATGGCTGCACACAGCAAAGCAGGGATCGGAGCCCCAGCTTCAGGGCTCGGAGGCTGCTCAGAGGCACAAGGGCTGTGGGAGAGTGCTCAGGGTGCCTGGGGCTGCCACTGCTGCTGGTAACCCCAGCACAGGGCACCTGCGAACACAGCTACATGCAGCAGCAGGATGGGCTGCAGCAGTGCCTGGGTCAGCTGAGGTAGCTCCGTCCTAGCCGGTGACAATGACAAATTACAGACAGATACCAGCGAGTGATCTGCCTTTGTGAAAACCCTCCATTTTCTAGCAATTGATGCCTTGGTGGCTTCCTGAGCCAGAGCGGTCTGTGTGCTGTCCCATGTAATAGCCACCGCTCAGCCTGCCCTCTGCAAATTTGTCTAATCTCTTTTCAAAGCTGTGATATTTTTGGCCGACACGGCATCCTGTGGCAACCAGTTCCACAATTTAATTACACGTTGTGTAGGGTAGCGATGCCTTTGGTCTGCATGGATCCCAGGGCCAGCTCGTTCATTCATAATTTCTCCCCGTAACCTCAGCTTCCCGATTCCAGTGGAAATTAGTCAGCGAAGCGCTGGGCTCCTCTGAGCAGTGCCCTCTGAGCTGGAGGAGGCTCTGGCAGTGTGCGGCCAGGGCTAGCCTCGCCGAGAAGCACCAGGATGGGCACGCGAGCCTTTGCTGACCTGCATCGGCCCGAGGGTGCTGCTCCCCTGGGATCACCAGAGCAGGCAGGGACTGGCGCATCGCTGTCTCAGAGAGGGCAACAAGGGGGCCCTGGGACTGAGAGAGGTTGATGTAGCTGCTCCTCTTGACACTGCCGCTGGATAAATCTGATCTAATCTGGTGGATGAAGGGGGCATAGCGCATATGAAAAATACTGCCGAATAACCATATAGAGCTTGGAGTGTCCAAATCTCTTCCAGTCAAGCTGGACATTTACGAAACATGAGAGACAAGGTGATGGGCTACAGAGTAAGAAACTTAATTTTCGTGGATTATCTCATTCAGTACGTCGTCTGTAAGTTGACTTGGATAACTCAAAGGCTTTCCCTGCTTTTAAGCAAGATGTGCCCAGATCAGGAATATCCAATAAATGACTCACCTATTGTGCAAGAACTGTAGCAGTGTCAGGTCTGAGTGTCACATCAGTGAATTCACAGGGGTGTGAAGGGATGGACAGGGTGCTCTGTGCCCCAGGGGCTCCCTCTCTGGGCTGCCTCTGTGTGCCCCTCCTTGCCTCCCTCCTCCCACTCAAACCATCCCTGAAGGCAGCTGGGGGCTGGAGCAGGAAAGTCTGGATCATGCTGAAAGAAATAGTTTAGATGACTAGTTTGTTGCTTTTTCTGTTAAATGCAGATTCAGAGCAATCAGGCTTTTCCTGAATTTAGATCAAATTAATTAATGGTTTCCTCTGGAGAAAATGAGAAGTCTGGAAAAGTTTCATTTAGACATAAAAAAAAATGAAATAATCATATTTTTGTTTTGAAACGATATTTTGAGACCAGATCTAGCTAATTTTGTGTGTATATTTAAATTAGAAAATTGAAACAGAACTTAAATGGACCATTTCCATGTGAAAAAACCTTTTAGGGGAAGAGGAGTGTTCATTCTGATGAGAAAACACAGAGCTTTTCCACTCACAATTTCGTTTCTCAGCCGTTGAACCTGGAGCCCCGGCCAGCACAGCCGCAGCCGGGACCCTGGTGGCGGCGGCTAGAGCCCCCTCCAGCCCCCCCAGCACCCCCTCAGCACCCCAGCCCTGGTAGGGCTGGTGCTGGCTGGGAGCAGCGCTGATGCTCAGGGGCACAGCTTCGGTAAGAGCGAGGATGGGGCGCCCCGCTGGCTGGCGGAGTGGCTGGACACCCCGTGCTGAAGCTGAGGCACAGCCCCGGTACAGAAGGGCAAGGCAGTGAGCAGCCACGCTCTGCCTGTCCTCATGCTGGACGTTGTGCCTTCCTGCTGCTGCTTTTGCCCCCTGAAACATCCCCCTGGACAAAAGCCATCTCAAACCGCCAGCCGTGCCTGCCGCATCCCTCCCTCTCCCTTTATAGTCCCCTCCAGGATGAGAAAAGGGCCACCACCTCTGGATGCTCATCCTGCTTGCACGGCACCTTCCTCGGTTGTTACCAGGGGAGCGCGGGTGCTGAGCCCCCTGGCCCCCACTCGTGTGGCCAGCAGCAGCCGGCTCCGCTCCGCTGCTCAGGCACTGCAGCGCCTTCACCGCCAGTGCTCCAGCAGGAGGGAATGACTGACAGAGACTGATGGTGTCTCTGCCTGCCTGTAATCCTAGATCCGACTGGATTTGGGAAATCTTTCATTGCTTTAAAAAAATACAGCCGACTAGACTGAAGGTTTCTGATTAACCGGCGAATCTGGGCAAAATGCAAATGTCTTGTGCAGGCTGGCCCCACCAGTGGTGCTGGAGTCTCCGGGAGCCTGGCTCAGGCTGCAGCACAGGGGCACAGCCAGGGGGCATGGAGGGGCAAATCCTGACCCTCAGGGCTGCTCGCCGTGGCCTGAGAAGATGTTGTGATGTTGAGCTATTTATTATTCACGTCTGGGCTTTTTCTAAGAGGAACTTGGGGAAATTAGCACCCGCTCCGCCAAGCCACAGCTGTCTCTGCTGCTCTGTCCCCTGGTTATCTCCTGGTTATCACACTGTCCTAGGGGCAAGCAGAGCTGGAAACAAATCAAGGGAAACAAACACCCTGGCAAGAAACGGCTGCAAGAGAAAGCCACACGAGAGCGATGCTGATGGCCCTGGGTCTGACAAGAGCCCGCTGAGCGCCGGGAGCTGCAACTGCACGGAGCCGAGCCGGGCCTGCCGCAGGGTGCAGCTGGAGGCTGTTCACTATGGGGCTCCAGCCCTCGTCTTCCTCAGCTGAAGTAACTGAATTGCAGACTGGAGTGAGAAATACCAGGAGGAACATCTGCATGTGAGTTTCCCGTCTGCCCGGTAATGGGGCTATGAAAGAAAGCAGGAGCAGGAGCCTCGTGGTGCTGCTTCCATTCTGCAGCAGGCAGAGGAACAAAGCACGCACAAGCCTGGGTGAAATGCTATGCCACGGCTTAGAATTTAACTCGCCCTTTTTAGGTAAGCTTTTCACACCTCATTTGGGATGAGCTGGGGAGAAGAGATGACTTCAGACACACCATGACAGATCGTCCCAGTGCCTCGCAACCTTGGCACAGAGTGTCCCAAGGCAACAGCTGCAGCATGCAGCCCAGGCTCTGTGGAGCCGAGTGTGGGTATCTGAGCCCCCCAAGCGCTCCCTGTGCACCGGGGACTGGCTGACCTCTGTCCCCTGTGTCCTGGCTGCTGCCAGAGCTGGAGCTCCCCTGGGTGCTTCCCCATCCCACAGCGGTTGCAGCCACAAGCTGGTGTCCCTTGGAGCATCATCACTGCGGTTGCTGCCCTCGTCTGAAGCCACCTGTGCACGAGTACTGGCTTGCACCCTGGCTACAGCCTGGAGCATGCTTGTGTGGGGTAAGAGCCCGAGGGTAGGCTGGGACCAACCTGCCCATGCTGTATGGACAGGAGAGCTCCAGCTGGCATGCGGGCAGGACAGGAGAGGCAGCAGAAGGAAAGTACCTCGTCCTCTGGCAGCATTTGCTGCAGGATGGCTGCTTGCAAGAAGAGACACGTGGGGAGTGGGCTGGAGAGATGCTGCAGCTGGATTTTTCTGCTGCAGTTGAAGGAGATTCCTTGTGGCTACGTCGAGCAATGACTGTCCCAGGTGTTGTGCTGGGCTGGGGCTTGTCCTGTGTGTCTGCACGGTGAGAGTTCCTGTCACCCCCTGTCCCCATGGTGTCGCGGTGCTAACAGCAGGGCTCCTCCGAGCAGGACAAGCAAGGAAAGGAAGGGGTGGCACATCCAGCAAGGTCTTGTGTCACCAGTGGCCTGGGGCAGGTCATTTGGTTTTGGTTTATGTTGGCAGTGCTCTCCCTGGAGAGTGGCTCAGGAGTCCCCAAGCCAGAAGTGGCCACCCTTAGTGGCAGGCCACGTCCCCCAGGCGAGCTCTGGCCCTTTTATTCAGGACATTTTCAAAAAATAGCTGCCCTGAGCAGTTCTCTCTGCCTTGGACTAGTGTTGACAGCGACTGCCACGTACATCATGACGTGGCAGCATTACTCTGTGTCAACACATGTGGTGACAGATGTATGCCAAGTGGGTAGAAATCTCAGAGCTCCATGTTGTTGTTTTTTAACATTGGCGGCTGTCCAGGGACCGTTTCTGGCCCTGTGTTGAGGACGTTCCCCCGGCTCCCCCAGGAGAGGAGGGCTCCCACTGGCAAGTTTTGGGGACTGTCTCCGGACAGCCCAGCGCCTGTGTGCACGGTGGGCACGCCAGGCTGGAGGGGCTGGGGAGGCCAAAAAGTGTCCCAGCAGGGACCTTCCCTCTGGAATTCGCTCACCTGAGGCTGGGACTCTTGCCCATGATGTCAGGCCACGACGGCTGATGCGTGTGAACATTTGCAGGGCTAGTGGCAAAACAGCCGCTGACAGCTGCATGAGGCTGCCTCCTTTTCCTGCTGCAAGCCACAACCTGCCCAGGAGCTGCACGGAAGCCACCAGCCCATTCAGTAGGGTCAGGTGGTAAGTGTTAGGGTCACTGCTTGTGGGCTGAGGTTGACAAGATAAATCCTTCTGCACAGCGCAGCCTCCTCCATCACCCTGAGCATTACCTGTCCCAGTTTTCCAGATTGTTGGACATAATCAACGCCAGACTGTAAGGGAGGAGGAGGCAAGCCCCCTTGGAGTTCTTCACATGAAATGGCGACATGGGAGGTTTTTCTGCAGCATTCAGCACATCTGGCACTACTGGAGGTGTGCCAGGACCTGGGCAGCCTGTTAACAAGGACCTGCAGACCTAACGAAGATGCGTTCTTGGGGCATCAGGTCCAAGGGGGCTGCAGCGAGTGACGTCGGGTGCAGGATACCAAGGTGCTGCTGTCCCCAAACCGGCAGTGCATGCGATAGTAAAGGATGAACTCTAGGCAAATGTTGGGGCCGTATGGTTCAGCTGCACAGAAATAGGCATGTGGGGTCAGGAGAACAGCTTGGATCACAAGTGGGTGAGCCAGTGAGGGCCTGGCGCAGTACCACAGTGCCAAGTGGAATAAAGGCACCACAAGCCTGAAAAGCAGAAAAATGTCTCGTGATAAGGACAAAGAAGGAAGGCAGAAAGCTCAGAATAGCAAAAACACCCTACTTGGTATAGAGAAAGTGTATTTCTGAGACACAAGTAATCCCCTCCCTGGAGCTTCAAGGTGTTTTTTCTTTTCTTTTAGTGCTTGGCACGTCTGCGCTCGCTGTGGGGTAGGTGCTGCAGCAGCTGCTGAGCCCCCAGGAGCATTGCTGAGGTCTCACCGTGTCCCTCACAGGATGCCCAGCGCCACCAGCTCAGCTTCCCGCAGCAAACCTGCCCCAGGTTCTCCCCTATGCCCACCCCCTGCACACAGGCAGCACAGGGCAGCCGGGGGAAGGCAGGGGCTGAGGTGCTGGTGGCTGTGCAAAAGCAGCGTGGGTGCAGCAGGGCAGGTACCAGACCTGCACGGATTTAGGTCCCTAAAGCAGAAGGGAGGTGGGACAGGGAGACAAACCTGAGAGCTGGTGAATGACTTCATTCCTATCTGCACTGCTGAACTGCTCACAGAAATTAAACTTAGGAAACCATGTGTGTCCATGGGTTCCCCGTCTGTGTCCTGTGCTTTTGACCCTTACAGTGACATTTCTGCCCCGAGGGAACCTGGCCACTGGAGACACCTGATTCTGGCCACTGACCTCTAATGCACAGAGGATCGTGCCAAGGCACAGCCGGCCCTGGACAGGTCTGGGGGCTTCGCCACCTCCCTTGGCACCAGCACAGGGAGCACCCAGGCTCTGGGGCAGCCGCGCTGTCAGCCGCTGGATTCCTCCTGCTCGTGGCAGCCCCAGGGAGCTGCGAGCCTACGGACTGCTGCGGGAGTCTGCTCATGGCCCCTTGCCAACCACTTGCCATGGCATACTTTGGGAACCGCTCCTTTGTCACACTGATGAGAGCAGGGTAATGTATTTCTACTGGAAAATAAACAATCTCAATGAAAACCTGGTGCAACATCATTTAGTTCTTTCTTTTTTTTCTTTCCTTTAGTGAAAATTAGGGCTTTTGTCCTGTCAGACCCAAGACTTTCCCAATGCTTGCCAGCCAGCCCATCACTTTATTTCTCAGCATCAAGAGAGCCTGGAAAACTTAAACAGTCAGAAAGCAATAGAAACCCCCCAAAAAAGATAAAAGTCTTTGGCTGAGAGTTTTTTCTCTTCTCTTCTCTTCTCTTCTTTCTTCTCTCTCTTTTCTTCTCTTCCTCTCTTCTCTTCTCTTCTCTTCCTTTATTCTCTTCCTTCTCTTCTCTCTTCTCTCCTCTCTTCCCTTCTCTTCTCTTCTCTCTTCTCTCTCTCTTCTCTCTCTCCTCTCCTCTCTCCTCTCCTCTCTCTCTCTCTTCTCTTCTCTCTTCTCTTCTCTTCTCTTTTCTCTTCTCTTCTCTTCCCTATTCTCTCTCTTCTTTTGTTTCTTTCTTCCATTTTTAGATTTCCAGCATGGGCTTTCCTGCAGTCCTTCACAGGGCAGAAGGGTTTTCAGCAGTTTAAGGTCTGCATTTGAAGCTTTTGTGACTAGAACTGAAGGGGTAGGAACGACTTGGTAACAAAGACAATTTGTTCTGTCTCTTTATCTCTGGCATTTGAGTTAAACTAGTGCTACCTGAAACAAACTAAAAGATAAACACCTTGTCAGCTGAATAACACGTATTGCCAGACAGTACCACTGGTGTTTTTACTTCTAGTAGGAATTTACTTGCTTGTGGAGCCTTACAGTGAAAACAGAGTAGGCACTGCTTAAGTTTCAATGTGAAATAAAAATGCCATCTCTTTTTTTTTTTTTTTACAAAAATGTTCAGGTCTTCTTTAGATGACAAAAAGATGCCAAGTAAGGGAAAGAGGCAAAAATAAGTAGTTTGCGACCATTTTATCCTCCAGAAGGTGCCCTTAACATCACGTCTCTTTTATAAGAATTATTTTGATAAGGCTTTCTGTATGTGATATGTTGCCTTTCAACTTTAAATCCTTTAATTAAGGGCTATATTGTGAGCTGGGCTGTGTGCCCACAGAGAGCAGCGAGAGGGAAATATATGAATGGATAGCACCACTCAGCCCGTTAGCCTGCACACCGGCCATAAATAGGATTGTGCCCCAGCATCTCTAGTCCCAAAAGGAGGAGAACGGGAATGGGCTGGAGAAGCAGTCTTTGGATGTTATGGTGGACAGAATGAAGCCTTCAGTGTCCTGTCTAGGCTTGTCATCGTTTTTTCCCACCTTGAAAAGTTAAGCACGTGCTTCCACCCTTCTGCAGTGCTAGCTGGCACGGGAGCTGGCTGCTTGGGAAGGCAGGCTCTTCCTGGGGTCTCTCCCCTGCCCCGGACGTGCCAGGCAACACTTTCCCTGGATCTTGCCTCTCTGAAAGGTGAAACTTTCCCAGCCTACCCCGAGAGCCTCTTCTCTCCCCAGGGGGACTTGTCGAAGTGACGTGATTGTGCCCAGAGTAAAGCCATCTTCGCCTGGTGTGGGATGATTAAGAAGCATGTTTATAAAGTCCAGGAGACAGCGAAGGAATTAAGTTACTTGAGTGCTTTGGGATCCTGCAGGATGAAAAATGCTGTATACATGTCGGATTTTATTATTACAATTACAGGCAGATGTTAATCCCTCACCGGGATTTACTAACACAGCAGTGCCAACAGCGCTACATATCGCTGAGTAATTGCCCCATTCCTGACTCTTGGTGTCTCTTCCCTGAGCTGCTTCTCGTTACTGTGTTTGCTTTAATTCTGACACTGCGAAGAGCCCCACGTTTTCCCACCCGGCAGCGAGTGAACGCAGAGCACACATCTGCCTGCACATCAGGCTGACTTCGGTTCAACTGATGCAAGCAGATTGGATTCAGGGAATGAGTAATGAGAATGTTTTACTGACAATATTCTCTATCAAGGGCTAAAGATACCGATCCCTTTTGCAAACTGTTTGGGTGCTAATGATAAAAGAAGGGGTGAACAGGATTGTTTTGTTACTGTAATTGCAGAGTCTCTGCGTGTGGATCCAAACGAGCGAAGAAAGGCTACGAGTTCAGCAAACCAAGCCAGGCTCATGACAGCAAGGGAAGAAAGGCTGAGTACATTTAAACCGGTGCTTTAATCCCACATACTGTGAACAACCCGGACACCCTGGGACCAAGCTCCCGAGCCAGCACATGGCAGCTTTGTCTTGTGATGGCCAGGGGCTGCTCTGACTTTACGCAGACTCAGGGCTGGATCTTTGACCTTCCATTTTGGGGGTCTGCTTTCTTTTCTTCTCTGATCCCAACATTTGGCATTTCTAGGATGACAAAGAGACTGACCCTAGGAGAACTGCACCCTTAGTTAGTTTGCTGCGTGCACCCAGCTCGCACTGGCGGGGTGCTCCCGGCTGGCTGCGGCTGCAGCTCTTCGGTTTGCTGGGTGGGTGATGAGCACGGCATGGTGAGAAATTGGCACAGCGATCTGCCACTTCCCTCCACGCCCTGCCCTGGCCCCAGTGGGTAGCTGGTTATCTCATGCCTTTGGGGGGAGACTGGCATGGGCAGGAATGTTCTTACACACTGTCGGCCTAGAGGAACCAGCTGTGTGTCCAATTTCTGGACATGGTTCAAGAGTGAGCTCAGCGCCGAGCAATGTGGAGGTAAAGGAGGTAAGAAGGGTTTGGGTTTTCGCTCTGCTGATGCACACCAGGCTCCCACCCTCCACGCCTCAAAGGTTGCGGGTCCGGACCTCTCTGCAAGCTTTAGCTCCGTTCCCCCAGCCCTACGCTGCAGAGTGAAGCGAGAGCCTCTGATGTGACCCGGCTCGCTTCCACGTCGCGTGGCGCTGCGGGACGCAGGGAAGAGGGGCCGGCAGGGAGGGATGCTCCCGCGCCGGCTGCGAGCTGCCCGGCAGAGGGTGCCGAGATGCCGGCGCCGCAGCGCGTCCGGCTGCGCCCCGCAGCAGGGAGGCGATGCCCGGCCCCAGGGCCTGCCCCGGGGAGGGCTGCGGGGACGCTTCGGCCGCTGCGGGGCGGCTTCGGCGCCGCCTCGGGCTCCCGCGGCGGGGCTGCGGCAGGCAGAGCCCGGCCACCGGCGGCCGCCCCGGTGCCGGCGGGGGGCAGCGACCCGCTCCCGGCTCCCGCGGGCGGGGGCGCGGGGCCTCGTGCGGGACCGGGGCGGCGGGGCCGGGGCGGGGCGGGGCGGGCGGGGGGCGGCGGGTGCCGGTGCCGCGGCGAAAGTGACAGCGGGGGCGGGGCGGCCGCGCGCCGGGCGCGTATTTAACTTGGGCGGCGGGCGGCGCGCGGCAGTGCGCGGCGGGCGGGCGGCGGCGGCGCGGAGCGGGGCGGCACGGCACCGAGCGGCACCGAGCGGCACCGAGCGGAGCGGGGCCGAGCCGAGCCGAGCCGAGCTGAACTGAACCGAGCCGAGCCGAGCCGAACCGGGCCCCGCCGGGCTCCGCGGAACCGCGTCGCGCCGGGCCAGGCGCCGGAGCTGCCCCCGGCTGGATGCGCTGAGCACCGCGGGGCCGAGCGGGCCCCCCGAGCGGGACGGCAGCATGGGCCGGGGGTGCTGAGCGCCGCCCGCCGTCGCCGAGGAGCCGCCAGGGACCCGCGGGAGCCGGGCGCGCCGCCTCGCCTCGCCTCGCCGCGCCGCTGCCGGGGAGCCCCCCGCCGAGGATGCCCCGGGGGCCGCGGGCCGCCCCAGCCGCCCGCTATGAGGAGGAGCCCGGCCGGGCCGCGGGCGCTGCCGCCGCCGCCCGCCGCCGCCTGAGCCCCGCGCCCCGCGGTGCCCGCGCAGGCGGCGCGGCGCAGGGGCCGCCCGAGCGGGCCGCGCCGCCGTGACCCTCCTCCCCGCCCCCTCGGCCGGCTCGCCCGGCTATAAAGGAGGGTTTTATTCTCGGGCTCCGGTCTCACGCCAAACCCTGTCACACCGTCTAGACAAGCTGTCGTGGGGCTCAGCCCAGCTGTCACCATGGCGATGGAGACGAGTCCGCTGTGAATTTTGGGGGGAGAGCGCGAGCGAGCGAGAGCGGCGGCGGAGGAGGAGGAGGAGGAGGAGGAGAAGGAGGAAGGCTCGGCTGCCGCCGTGCCCTGCCCCGCCGCCGCCCGCGGGGGAGGCACGGACCCCCCGGCGCTCTCGGCCGCGGCTGGAGCCGGCCCGGCGGGGAGCCCCGGGGAGCCAGCGGCCGCGCAGCGAGCCTCAGATGCGTCTGTCACACAACCCCGGCCGAGCTATTTAAAGTAACGGGCCTCGCCGGACTTTGTCTCTGCCTATTTATGAGTCCCCGGGAGCCGGCAGGCGCCGCCGGGCAGCGCTAGGAGCCGAGCCCGCAGCGCCAGCCCCGCGGGGAAGCCAGCGCCGAGCCGGGGCGGCGGGGCCGGCCGCCGGGCCGGGCCGGGCCCGCCCGGAGCATGACGGCGATCGGGGCGCTCCTGCTCTGCTCCTGCCTGGGCTGCTGCGGCCGGGCGGCGGGCAGCCCTTCCTGCGGCTGCGGCCCTCGCCCAGCGACAACCTGCCCGTCAAAGACATCGTGGAGCACCCGGACCCCGAGTACGACCCCAAGGAGCAGGACCTGGACGAGCGGACTCTGCGCAAGAAGCTGGGCAGCCATTTCGACCCCGGCTTCATGGCCGTGGCCGTGCCGGGCCCCGCCAACGCCTCGGCGCCGAGGCGGCGGCGGCGGCGGGGCGGGCGCGGGCGGCGCTGCCCGCGGAGCTGCGGCGGCTGGAGCTGGGCGCACCGCCCCACGGGCCGCGCCTGCGGGTGGGCAAGAAGGCGCGGCGGAAGGTGCTGCAGTGGCTCTGGGCGTACACCTACTGCCCCGTGCTCTACACCTGGAAGGACCTGGGCGTCCGCTTCTGGCCGCGCTACATCAAGGAGGGCAACTGCTTCGCCGAGAAGTCCTGCTCGCTGCCCGAGGGCATGTTCTGCAAGCCCGTCAAGTCGGTCACCAAGACCTTCCTGCGCTGGCACTGCCAGGGCTGGTCCAGCCAGAAGTACTGCACCTGGATCCCCGTGCAGTACCCGCTCATCTCCGAGTGCAAGTGCTCCTGCTAGCCGCCGGCCCGGCCCGGCACGGCTCGGCTCGGCTCGGCTCGGCTCGGCTCGGCACGGCCCGGCTCGGCACGGCCCCGCCGCCCGGGCGCCGGCCCCGCCGCCTCCCTCGGCCCCTTGCACTGGTTTCTTTTTTCGTTTGGATGTTTCGTGGTTTTTGCCGCCCCCCTCCCCTCCGGGGCGCCGGGGGAGGGGAAGGGGGGGTGGGGAAGGAACCGTTTTTTGACTTATTTTAATGTTATTTTATTTGAAAGGGGGAAAAGCGAACCCAGGAACTGCAGGGCAGGCCAAAGGCACAGTAAAGCACTACAATCAGATGTCTATTTTTATACGTATATAGCCTTCTAACAAAAGGAAAAAAAAATAAAAATTAAAAAAATACCAGTCGTGTAAATAGAGAGATTTTAAAGGAAAGGGGGAAAATTGCAGCTGTTTTTTATTATTATTATAATTATTATTGTTATTATTATTATTTTAAAAACATAGGACCACATTTTAAACCTGTCCCCACAGAACCTGAGTGCTTCCCTGCTGAAGGGAAGGGCGGAAATTTCCTGTAAAGATGATTTTAACAAAAGGAAAAGGAGGGGAAAAGAAAAAAAAAGAAGAATGAAAGAAAGAACGGCAGCATCCCTGAAGACAGTTGTTTCCCTGTGCTGTATTTTTTTTTCCGTCTTCTTCAGACCTTGTCACTGGTGTTTCAACTAATTCGCCAAGCTCTCTAGGTTTTTTTTTTTTTTAAGTGTATAACAATTAATTAAGGAGGAAATTTTAAAGAAAAGTACAAATCTATGAAAGAGTGGAATCGTTTTGTTGTGTGGGAATACATATAGTCATGTAGAGATGTTAAAGGAAATTTTCTGTGTACAGTTATTTATTTTAATGTTTGTGTATAGGAAAAAAAAAAAGAAGCTAGAGATTATGCCAGAAACTATTGGAAATGTTTACTTGAATATTCCTTTAAAACATATCAATGTAAATATGAGCTATCACTGATCAAAACATTTTTAGCAATAAACTCTATCTTTGAAGAAAAACCTCACACTGCGGCTGGCTCGGTGGGAGCCCAGCGGAGTCGGGCTCTTGCTGGGAGCAGGTGATGAGCACGGGGCCACGGCCGGGCCACGCTGACGCAGAGCAGCGAGAGGCCGCGGGGCTGCCGGAGCTGCTCCGGGCTGCGCACCCCAGGGACCCCGCTCCGGGTCCTTTTTGCCTCAGTAACCTGTCAGGGCGAGAAAAGCCAGGAGAGAAGCTGCTCATGGTGTGCACAGGAGCTGCGGTGCCCCAGACAAGAGGTACCACCCGAAGTCTTTGGGAGATGCCCACTCTGTGTCGCCTGCCCTGGGTTCCCGCGTGCTCCACGGCTCACGGATCCAGCTCTCCCGCTGGCGGAAGAAACGGGAGAGGCTCCCAGCCCAGCCACCAAAGCAGCTGACGCAGCTCCGTGGCCCCCTGCTTTAGGACGGATGCCCCCCCGGCTGCAGCCCCCCAACGCAGCAGGAAGGATGGAGACGAGTCCCGTGCCTGCTGCGACGGAGCCATGGGGCCAGCACCTCCCTGGCGGCACGGCGCAGGGGTCAGGAGGAAACACCCATCCTGCCAGGGTGCTGCGTGCCACCAGCACTTGGCCCTGCTCTCCCATGGGAGCTCCGGAGCCCCGTGCCGCCCTGGCAGCCAGGACGGCCCGGCAAGGCCAGCGGGGAGGAGGCCGGCACCGCTCCGGGCGCTCTGGCCGCAGGGAAATCTGTCGCAGGCCTTGGAGCGGGGCCCTGACACGCTGCCAGGCGTCTCCCTGAGTGCTCCGCGTGGGCTGTCGGTGGCGAGAGGAAGGTCGGGCCGTTCTCTCCGGTGTCTGAAATGTGCCCAGCATCCCCCCCCAGGAACAAATCTCCGCCAAGGACCTCCTGGCGCAGGTCCCTCTGGTGAGCCTGCCTGGGGCTGCTGAGGCCTGGGAGGTCACACGCAGAAGGAGAGAGGCTGAAACAGGGAGAGCAAGAGGGAGAGGGTTTCTCTAACGGGCAGAGGTGCTGGTCGGAGGCGAGAGGGGCACGAATGCCCAGAAGCCGACGTCCCCGCGGAGCCAGCAGCTGTCCCTGCGCTGGGGGCAGGCTGGCCTTCCCGCCTGGTTGTCCGCAAGGGAGCGGGGAAGGGGGGATGCGGAGGGCAGGGTGGAAGGGAGACCTCGCGACGGCAATGTGCAAAACATCAGGGGCATTTGGGAGAGGAAGGGGAAAGCTCATTTTGCAAGAGGAACAACATCTGTGGTGTGGGGGCCGAACATCTGTAGGAGGGAGCATGGGGGGAGGGCATTCTGGGAAAATATTTCTGACATAATCCCAACAGTATCTGGTGTGTTGGGATTTGGTTACAAATGGCCCCTAACGTCTTTGTGCGTTTTGTTCTGCTGGTTCCAGGGGCACACAGAGACCCCTGCTTTGTGCTAACCTGGGAAATAAACCATTCGCTGGACTCAATGGCTGAGTTCAGTTGTGTGGGGAAGGGGGGTGGGAGCGGGAAGGAGAGATTTGTGTGAACTCCAGAGAAAACCAGCCTGAAAGCCTCCGTGCCATGTGCTGGCGGGAGGAGGGGGCCGCCCGCATCCCTGGGGAACGTGCGGTGGTCCCGCTCGAGACAACCGCCTGTCTGGGGGCAGAAGCGAGAGCGCCGAGCGCCGAGGTGCTTGGCACCCTCTGCAGGCCGTGGGCAGGGGCCGGGGGCGCGGGCCACTGGGGGGCACGGGCCACCGGGGGGCACGGGCCGGCTCACCCAGAGCAGCCGCGGTGCCGGGGCACCCGGCGCCCTCGTGCCACTGCGCCGCCTGCTCAGCTGCCCGGGGAGGCGATGAGTCGGACGTGCGACGGCTGGGCCGTGGGCGTGATGACTTTGCCCCGTCTGCCGAGCCTCAAAGGAGCGAAAGACAAAGGGGAATGAGCCTGGCCCTTTGGTGCGGTTGCTTCATTGTCTCCCCAAGCTGCTTGTGATTAAGGGACAGGCTGGAGGGGAGAGGGGCAGAGCGGGCCTTCGTGAGACCCGAGATGCGGTGGGTGCCAGCTCTGCAGACACGGGTCTTTCCCCCCACACTTTGGGGTGGTGGCCCTGGAGATGGGCCTGGAGCGCCGGGGGTGGGTGGCGTCCTGTAGGTTGGGTCACGCTTGTCATTGTGTTGGCAAGAGAAGTGCACGTCCGTGGCCACACACGTGCAGGCGTGATCCCTCTGGTCACCCGGCTCCTCGGGAGCTTGCAGGGTGATGCTGTCCTTGCCCCGCGAAGCCGCTTGCTTTGCAGTCTGTCCCCTTTCTCTGCTCCACGTGGCGTGTCTACCTCCAGACCCGCCGTCCCTGCCAGCTGCTCCCCCGCACCACTTCCCGCCCCCTGCTCGGGCAGGGGCAGCATTCGCGAGCACAGAGCACAATTTCAAAGGACATTTGCAGTAGCAGCGACCACGGTGCAGCATTTGGGAGGTTCAGCAGCTCACAGCTTAACCCTGTCTTCCTTTGGGCAGGGCAGGGCATGTGGCAGAGGAGGCTCCATGGGACCCAGCAGCTGTCCCAGGCATGCAGCCACCACCACGGCAGGGAAGCACGGGCAGCTTTTCCCTGCACGGCCAGCACCGGCTGAAACTCACCCACTGGGGCTGTGCCAGGCAGCTCCTGTGGTTGGATCACCTTTGGATCTTTCTCCCCTCGTAGCCCCCACCAAGGCCAGCTTGGAGCAGAGAGCCCCTCTTGGGTCTGCCAAGGTTGCCATCACCGCTTCCATGTGTCAAGGCCACTCTGCCACCAAGCGAGTGGCTTTTCCACTGCTTGAGCCTCAGGTTTAGCTGACTCCAGCCGCAGGCATAGATTTGTTTGTCATGTGAGAGAGTGAGAGCTCAGGACAGCTTCTGACATTTGAATCAGTGGCACAGAGGACTTTTCCTTCACCTTTCACATCCTGTTTGACTTTGGCACCAGCAGCAGATTAAATCTCTTATCTCCATTACCAAAGTCTACTTCATCCCATGTTCCTGTGCCATCCTGCCCCTCTTTAGCTCTGGTCCATGCAGATCCTTTCCTAGCTGTGGCCAGTCTCTAGCAACACTGCTTCTGTCGGCACGCTGGCTCTGCCAGGCTGACCCAGATTCACAGGGCCAGAGCTTTCAGGCATCTAATGCCAACTCTTGAGATATCTGACTCAGGCCGGGTGATGATCTAAGCCTATCACTCGTCATTCCTAGAAAGGCAGGCAAACGGTCTGCAGGGAATAACTGGCCTCCTCACATTTTCAAGCTCAGGCTAAAGTGGGACTTTTCTCAATGTGCGTAACTACGCTTTTTCCTCCCTCCTCTCCCCGTGTGAATGTTTGCTGCCAGTCACCTTTACAGCCAGGCACGGCCACCAGCAGCTGCCGGGGAAGGACAGACTCCTGGCACACCTGCTCAGCCCACCGCAAGTCCCTGGCAAGCTGGCGCGAGCAGTGCTGGGTGTGGGACCTGCTTCCTTCTGGCACCCCAGCCCCTTCTGCGTCCCCACGCTGACAAACATAGGACATCACTGATGCTGTCAGTGTCACTACTGACAGGCTGGAGCACACAGGCGGACAGATGGCCTCACAGGGCAGGCAGCGGCGGGCTCTGGCTCTGCCATCTCCCCAGGGCAGCTGGCCGTGAGCATGCAGGTTCCACCCGTCCTGCGCAAGGCCCACCGCAGGCTGCCTTCCTCCTCACTCCTCCACTCCTCTGTCGCACCCTGTGCTTCCATCTGCAGCAAACCCAACCATGTGCCCGGCTGCTCCTCAGCAGAGCTGGGCATTGCCACCTCTAACAACGAGTTTGCAAGAGGGCGCGGGGGCTCTCAGGGGCTTCACCCGCTGTCACTCCAGAGGTGTCAGACAACTTCCAGTTCATCTGCAAAAAATGCACGTGAGACTCTCTCCCCAGTGCTGACTTGAAAACAAACACTAACAGCAGTGCCATCCAGGAGGCATGGCTGCTCTTCGGCATTAGCTGCTTGTTATTCTGCCTAAAAATGTCAGACATCCCGTCAAGAAGAAGAGACCCCATCACGTGGCGCTTGGGAGCCCAATCCGAGAGGCAGGGCGAGGGAGAGCAAATCACAACTAGCAGGGAGGAAGCGCTTGCAAGCAGACCATTGGCTAAAATGGCTCTTTCAGGCAGACGGTGAATGAATCCATTCACAAAAAGCAAGGCCAGTTTGCAAACAGCAAAACAGTCTACATATTTTTTTATTTTTTTTTTTTGCACTGGATGAGCCTGCCAGGGAGACACCCAAGCCCTGAAGCAGATGGTGTGGGATGTGGCTGGTGCAGCTGTGCCCAAGTTGTGCATAGGTGCAGGGGATTCGGGAAGGATGATTCTGGCTCTCTCAGCCTGCAGGCCCCGAGTTCCTCCCAGGGCAGTGCCGTACCCTGGCCAAAGGACCTCAGCCCCCCTCCAAGCTCCATGAAGAACGGCACAGGCCTTAGAGGGCCAGGGACCACCAGAGAGCACTGCCAGGTGGAAGTGCTACCACCAAGGTATTGTAGGAGACCTGCTCTCCGGTGTTAAATGGATGGCCTGAACATGGAAGGGAGCCCACAGTCTGAGAAAGATGATGGAACTTATGATGGGGAAGGCTCCTGCAGGGATCTGGAAGCCGGGGTGATGGATATCATGTCAGGTAACTGCCAAGTCTGCAGCACGGCTGCTCCCAGAGCCTGGCAGGATCGGCCATGTCTCGTCACACACAGGCATGGCCTTGGGAACCAACTGGCTCCCCATGGTACAGACCAGAGAGCAGGTGACCAGCTGAACTCACTGGCCACCCTCGTTAGTTAGGGTCTGGACCTTCCCCGGGGAATCCTAAAACCCACTAGGAAGTTTGCTGAATTCAGTGGGGGGAAAAAAATTAAAAAATCTGCTGCCTTGGAAGCAGCCTCTGGAGAGTCTACATGAGGTTAAGGTTGCATCACTTCATGCCAGAGCAGGACAGGAGAGCAGGCTCTGAGCCTGGGGTGGGGAAGGGAGAACAGCGGTCTTGCAGGAGAGAGCTCCTTGTCACAGATGCTGGCTTATGCTGGGAAGTCATGTACAGGTGTTCCCGTCCATATGTTTCTCAGAGCATTGTGCAAGAGCCATCAGACCCCTCTGAGGCTGTTGGTGTCCTCAGGCATTGCCTGGTCTGCTTCCACCCCATTAACTGCCAAAAGACAGTCTCTCCAGGAGATGGTACTAACAAAGGACTGGGCCTCCAGCCCTGGCTCAGTTTATCTGCTTTCTTGAGACAGGGACCGTATTTCACCCCAGAGCTGAGATGAAGCACTAGGCTGGACTTGGTGTTCTGCTCTTTGACCATATTTTAGGAAAGAGCTTACTTTGCCTCCTCCCTTCCCACCAGGAACTGCAGCCAACCTCCCCCTTGGACACCTCTTTGAGCCACGGAAGGCAGGACACAGGTCAACGTGTCGCTGCGAAACTGGACTTTGCTGCTTATAATCAAGCACTTTTGTGACGGGGTGTGTGTGGAGCTCTGCAGCATCCGACGGGCACCAGGAAGCGTCTCCTCGGCCCAAGCTGCCCACGCTGCTGCTCTGGGCTGTGCTGTGGCGAAGGATTTGCGTTAGGGGAGGCCGTGCGGCAGCGGGGCTGGTACTGGGGGCTCAGGCACCAGCAGGGCCGAGCGAGTGCCCCAGGGACGGCTCCAGGTGCACGGGGAAGCGTCTGCGGCGGAGCCAGGGCCCAGGGACCCGTTCAGGGCTCCCGGAGCGTCTCCTCCCGCCCCGGGGCTCCGGGGGGAGCCGGCCGGGCCGCAGGCCGGGAGAGGGACCTGCCCCGGGGGAGGCGCCCGCGGCCCGCCCCGGCCCCGCGGCCTCCCGTCTCCCGGCCCCGACTCCTCGGCGCCGGGCCCCGGGCTCCAAAGGACCCGGCACGGGGTGGCGGCGGGGCGGGCCGGGCCGGGCCGGGCTAGGCGGGGACCGGGCCGGGCCGGGCCCAGCCGGGGGCCGGCGCCGGGCGCCGCCGCGGGCACCGTGTCCGGGGGCGGGCGCCACCTGGCGGCCGCGCGGGGCCTGGCGGCTCCGGGGCCCCGCTCCGCCCGCCCGGGGCAGCGGCCTGAGGCGGGCCCGGGGGGGCCCGTTCCCCGCCCCGGCCGGGCCCGGGCGGCTCCGAGGGCGAGCAGTGCCCTCAGCCGACAGCCCCGAGGGACTGGGGGAGCTGACCACCCGGTAGTCGGTCCCGTGAGGGGTCCTGCCGGCAGCGGGGGCACAGGCGAGCCTCGAGGGGAGCTGGTCTGCCCCGAGGGCTCTGTTTAGGATGTGAGGAAACAGCCTCAGGTTGCAGCAGGGTAGATTTAGATTGGACATTAGAAAGAATTTCTTCCCCAAAAAAGCTGGTCCGTCATTGGAACAGGCTGCCCAGGGAAGCAATGGAGTCGCCATCCCTGGAGGTGTTTAAGAGACATGTCAACGTGGCACTTAGGCACAGGGTTTAGTGGCGGACTTGGTGGCGTTAGGCGATGGTTGGGCTTGGTGATCTTAAGGGTCTTTTCCAACCTAAAGGATTATCTGATTCTGAAAAGCTTTGAGGCTGGGTTGGGCAACGCGTTTTGGAGTAGGGTTCATCTGGGCACTTCTGCTTCTCACCCATTAGCACCAGTCCCGGGCGGCCTGTCCGGCCTTCCCAGCCTTGCTGGAGCCAGAGCATCCTTTTTCTCTGGCCTGTGTGGCAGCAGTGGCGGCCGGTGTCCAACAAAGAGACCCAAGAAGTCCAAAGCTCCCTATGGCTTTCCTCTGGGCTGAAGTGAAATTGTTCATCATGGGGAATTTTAGCATGCCTTGAAAATAAAGGCTTCCCGAGGGGACTGACTAAGCAGCCCTCCGTCCTCCCGAAGGGAGTGGTGGAAGAAACACAACCAAAGATACCCTGCGAAGAAGAAAGGAGATACCCTCCATGAATGCCCTGAGTGAAGTGGGATTCATCAGGGCTCCTCCATCTCTGTTGCCTATGCTCCGAGTGTCTGTACACAGTTGTTGTCCTGGTCCAGGTCCAGCCCTGTTGTCCAGCTCAGTTACTTCAATAAGCCTTCAAATTGCTTAACACATACCACACAAATGTTTCAACCCTGAGAATTTGTACTCTGGGCTCGAAATGTGATTTATCTTCATCTATGCCTGCAAGATTTATCAGCCCCAATTAAGGGAATGGCTGCGCTCTTTAAAGCGTGGTTCTAGTCACAGAAACCAAGTGGAGTCTCCTTTCAGTGAGTAGGACACATGGCCAAACCAGAGGGAAAAATTGAGAAACATTTTTCTAAAAAAAACTCCTTGTGTTTTTTGGTCAAAATTTTTGAAGCGTTGCTGATTTTAGAAACATTTGACCAACTCTGTACCGAGCCAGGAGGCAGGAAAGGAATCATGAAAATTCAGTTGTTTTTTTTTTTCCTCTGTTTTTCATCAAAATTTCATTTTTGATACAATTTTTCATTAAAAAAAAAATCATAAAAAGGATGCAGCACATCTGCTGCCTAAGAAAGGCCATCTGCAGACTTTCATCCCTTTGTAACAAGGATTGGAGATGTCTCTGTGGCTGCGTATGCACATGAGGATAAGAGCACTTGTTTGCGTGCTCTGGGGAATCCAGCTAATGCATGAGAAGAGAGAACTTAAGCCTGGAAAGAAAGGAGCCCTGGTGAGTATGGCAGTAGTTTCCACAGGCCCAGCAGACCTGCAGATCAACCCTACCACGCATCTTCCTTTCCTCTTGCCACGGCGCTGAGCTCCTGAGGGGAAGGCTGGCTCTGCCTTCCCTGGAGCGCAGTCAGAGTCCAGCCAGGAAATCCCAGTGCAATGGGCAGTTTCAGAGAACACAGAATCCATTCTCCTCTCTAAAATGCTCTTCCATTCGATCTCCAAGGTAGAGCCCATGCTCAGAAGAATGGGCCCAAAAATAACAGCCTCCAACAGGGTGAAACCCTACAACCCAGAAGAGATGATCAAGAAATACAAGAAAGGAAGTCCCTAAGTAGGTGTCCCTAGGATCTGGCAAGACCACCTCTGGAGCCAGATGACTTCAAGCCGGAGCCATACTGTTAAATGCACCTCAGCTGGAATTGTGAAGGCACAGAAGTCAGTCACCAAGACCCACACTGGAAAGAAACAGTCCTAGGAACTGCAATTGCTGTTGACGGGAAACTTCTTCAGACCAAACTTGCCCTGGAACTATATTATTTGTCTATCTGTTCAATTTACAACCAAATTAAATTGTGGAAAAAAAAAATCATGATGAGGCATTCCAGGGGTTTCCTTCAGACAACACCAAAGCCTTTTGATCCATTTTAAACTTAAAGGACAAACCAAAATTAACATCAAAATAAACACGAAAATTCTGGATATTCAGATGATGGTGCTAATATGGTGGCAGAGACTTAAGGCAAAAAAGAACCAAAAGGTCCTTCTAGGCTGGATGGTGGATGTGATTCTTTCCCAATAACTACAAGGAGGATGTTTTATTCCTCATCAACTTGCTTGAGTCAGTATGTGTTGTGCTGGGGTTTGTTTGTTTTGTTTTGCTTTTTCCCCAAAGAAAACTCTTTGTAATTAAGCCCTTTCTGGGCAGAATTTCAGGACGCATAGCAAAAATAATTTTTCTGCCTCGAAGTATTGCACTGTTAGTCATTTCTAGCTATAGGTCTCGTGTTAGAGGTACAGAACAAAACTCTGACCTTTTATGCCTGCTCTCGTTGAAGCTGGAGAGAGTCACGACTCCAAACTCAGCCACCAAGGGCATGAGTAGGTCTTGGTTCAGAAGTCCTGGAATGGCTCTCATCATCTCCGTCTCATCGAGCCTGTCTCACCTCAGCCTGCCCCACCTGCAGTCAGGCAGAGGCAGCCAGACCCTGTCTCCACATCTGTCCCAGCCGCTCTGCAGGTGAGATTGTGGGGATCAGATGTCTCGAGGTGGGGGCTCGAGAGGCTCCATGTGTCACCAGTGACACCCAGCACCAGCCCTGCTCGTCCCCTTGGCCGGGTCCCAGAGGATGCCCAGCAGCCAGCATCCCTCTGCCTCCGTCTCACGCCCCGTTTGGCATGCAGACAGCAAAGGGCTGAGGAGATGTGCGATGCCTCGGCTGCGGGGGTCACCTCTCCTTTTCCTTTCCAAGCACTTGTAGCTAAAACGAGCCGATAAGCTGCCGGCCGGCAGATGGCGGGGTCTGCTTCTGGCACTCAGAGCGCAGCGGGCAGTTATTTTGCAGTTATTTTGCTCCCCACCAAGGCGTGGTGGCTGGCCGTGCCCCCAGGTTTCCCCCAGCCAGGGGTGGGTCACGCGTGCTCCCGGTGCTGACGGAGCCTCTGAGACCCCTGGTGAAACAGAAGCAGTGTCACACTACCTCAAGCTCTTGCCTGGAGAGATGTGAATGATTTCAATCACACCAACAAATGAGATCTGCTCCTTACAGGACACATCAGCTTGGCTGCTGCTCAGCACGCTCTGGGAATTACACTTCAGCATCACAGCCCAGCGATCTGAGAACTGCTGCCAGGACTGCACGGGCACCACCCCAGGACTCCCCGGGGCTTGTCACAGGGCTGTCCCTAGGGTGGATCTTCATCCTTGGCTTGGTTTACTTTCCCCGAGCCTTTCCTGTTAGGGTAACTGCTAGAAGTGTGAACCTCCGTGCTTCAGGACTGCGTGCCGGAGCATGTGCATTCCAATAACCAGCGGAGCAAAGGACAAGGTCCCAGCCCTTGCTCTAGCTCCAACCTTCTCCTTGCAAAGTGCTGTAGCGTGGGGATCTGCAGCTCTCCAATGCTTCCTGGCTAGCAGTAAAGTTGGCGGCCAGGAGGATGCCTTCGTTCTCACCTGCACACACATGGGCAGGTTTCGCTCACATCTGTGCTCCTTCTGCTTTTGCACAAGCCCAGGGACCTTCTGAAGAGCTGTTTGGGTGTCTGAGTCCAAGGCCTGGTCCCAGGCTACAGCTCTCCCAGGTTTGGGCTGCTGTGAGACATCTGCTGCCCAGGGCTGAGAAGAGGTTCCCAGGCCTGCTCAGAAGAAAACTGTCGCTGCCTGCTTGGCACCGGAGCTTGGACGGGAATTCTCTTGTTTTTCATGAGCAGGCTGAGCGGTCAGCACATACCACGAGCAACAGTCAGAGGAGCAATAAATAGCCTACCCAGACCAGAAGGAGACAACCTGTTCAGACTGCGCCGCTCATCCCCTGCGCCGGACAGAATGACTCTTGCTCTGCGTCAAGGTCCCGTGCGTGCCGGGGGAAGAACGCCTCCAGCCTGGCCCGGTCTGCACCGAGCGGGTCCTCGAAGAGCAGCCAAGGTCGCTGCTTCGGTCTGCACGTCCCCAAGACATGGTAGGCAGCCACCAGGGTTGTCTTTGTTCCAGCATGGCGTCTCCCTCCTGCTCCTGAAGCCGTGCCAAGAGGTGGAAAGACATCACTGCAGGCTGGCTGTGGGCTGCTCGTCCGGGGCTGGTCCCCATTTGGGAACAAGCCCAAGCATACTCCTGGTCCCAACCAAGGTTCAAGCTTTGCTCACTCTCCGGGAAGAGGAGCGCTTTGAAAACGTCAATGTTCTGTAGAGTCCATAACAGGAAGACCCTGTTTTCCCAGTGATATTTCTTTGTGGTCTTATGCCACCCATTGTGGGGAACAGGAGAGGTCCCAAATAGCCAGTGCAAGCCCATCACTTTCTGTTTCCCCTTTTTCCCCTCTAAGGTTTAAACCAGAAGTACGCACGAAGGGTGTTCCTACTGCTACAGGCCAACGTTTCCTCCTAGTCACCTCATGCCGAGCATCGAAACTGGAAAAGCCAAGGGTTGTGAAGTGCTCTGAACCTGAAAAGTGCTAACTAAGAAAATAAAGCACAACACGAGTGTTATTAATAAATGCCAGCCGCTGTTATATAACTCCTAATCATGAGCTGCGTCTTTCGGCCCCCATTGTTCCATTGTCAGGCCCCATTATCTGGGAACTCTTACCCATCGACCACAAGAATAGCCTGGGCTCTGTGGGTTTGCAAACTTTGTTGTTGGAAAGCTTTTCATGCAATTGTTTTTGCTTTGCGCTGTTGCCTTCCTTATTGTACAGATGTGGGTGTGTATCGCAGCCCACACCCTCTGCCTTTTGCCCCAGGATAACTTTGAAAATGAGCTGATCCATCTCAACGAGTGTTTTTCCTAAGAATTCTCTTTAAAAACAACAACATTCAAACCAAGAAACCCTCATTTTCCTGAAGTGAAGCTTGTGCTAAGGAAAGATGATGGCCTGCAACCCCAGCAGAATAAAGGCTGCACTTTATCCTCAGAAGAGACTCCCTGCAGGACTTAGCCCTGCTGGGGGGAAGAAGAGAGCTTGGAGCAGTTTGGGCTCTGGGACTCATTCGGAGCAGGGCATCTCTGCGGCTGCAGGGCTAGGCTAACAGTCCTCGGTCCAGGACTTAGCTTCTCCTTTGCTTCTTCAGAGACCAAACGCACGCTCCAGAGCTCCAGCCACGCTTGGGCTCTGGTTCAGCAATACCCAAGGAAGAGCAGGAGGGATGCCTACACTCCCCGAGCCCAACGCATCTCCTCCACATGGCACTTTTCCTTCCTGGCATCGCTCAGTCTTCTTCAAAACCGCAACACCACCCTCTTGCTTCTCAAGCAAGACTTAAAACAGACCAGAAACGCTTCCCAATGAGCAGTGCGTGGCTCTCCGTGTCACCTTCATGCTGGCCAGTATGGGGTACACCAGCATGGGAAGCTCTGCAGCCCGGTTCGTGGCTGTTGGGGTTGGTAGTACTGTTATTTCCCCGGGCTCAGGCTAGAACTGACCACACTGAGAAATGGCTTTCTGGTCAACGTGAAAAATTTTGCTGATCTTTGCCTGGGTTTGGGAGAGAAATTATAAATCAAAACCAGAAAATGCTGGGCAAACAGCTTTTGGTGTTCAGTTTCCGAGGCCTTTATTTTCTCTACCAACAACATGTTTTAAAAATCAGTGCGTTTTTTTTCCTCTCATTTTGCTGGAAACCTGAAATGACACAGGCAGCTAAAAATAGTAACAATGCCCAACCAAGTCATTGGTGTTTTTCAATCAGCTCCAATGCAAACTTTGGCGTTGGCTCGGGCAGGATTTGTTATTTTTCTGACCAGGGCCTATATTAGGTTTGTGAATATATCCAACCAAAATGATCAAGGAAAGCCACCGACCCGCTCCTGAATGGTTTTTCCTGGAGCTCCTCCAGTGCCTCACACCTTCAGGCAGCAGTCACCAGGGGGCACGGCAATGAGCCCGCCATGGGGACAGGAGTGAGGAACACCCACCCAGCATGGCAAAGACACCACGGTGCTGTATTTTGACCCTGAGGAGACGTGCCGGGGAGCTGGAGCCAGCCTTTCCCACCCTTGGGAGAGATGGCCTCTGAGACCATGCTCCCACAAGCCATCGGACAGCGTCGGTGGCTGCCTCTCCTCCCCAGTGAGCCCAGGCTCTCCCAGGTCACTGGTCTGTGGCCCACCCAGTGCCTCGCACAAAGCGAGGGTGCAGAACATAGGTGGCCACCACCAGGCACCTTCTCGCCTGCTCCTGCCCAGCCGGTCCCAGAGCTTTCCCTTTAAAAGTTACTGAGCCGCAGGGCTGGGCACAGGGCTGGAGGTTGTGTGTGCTGTGCGGAGAGCTCGGGCAGCCCAGGAGACCACTCTCCTGGGACCTCTGTGTGGCACAGAGACGTCTACCTAACAATTGAGGGAATATTTTCCACCCAAAGAATCCATCTCGTGGTCCCCTCTTCATTTGTGACACAAGGGAAAATGTGAAGCAGCCAAGACGCGTGAATCACTGTCCCAAACAACATATAATGAACTCATAAAATCAAAGGCAGGGTTTGTTTCAACCCGTGCTGCCAGGGCTCCTTGGACATTGTCTGGAATGAATTTAAGTTGTTACAAACTCTCTGTCTCTATGTGTGTGTCTCTCTTCCCCCCAACCCGTCTTTCTTCTCTCCCCCCCTCATGCTCCGCTTTCCTCTGATCTTTCCCCTCCTTCCCCTCCCACCTTGCCTCTCCCTCTCCTGCCTCCTCTCCCACCCACCCCGGTCCTTCCCTTCCTCCCCATCACCCCGGCCCTTCCCCAGGGAGCCCCGCTCCCCCAGCTCTTGGGACTGCTGGCAGGGCACCCCCAGCACCTCCCAGGCAGCCTTGTTCCCGGGACAGATCTGAACGATGCCTCGCAGCCGCTGAACAGGGACAGCAGCGCTGCCTGCTCGCTGCCACGCAGCCACACCACAAGACCCCTCTGGGCTGTACCGCGGCGGCTGCTCAGCCCCACGCTCGCGGACAGGGACCTCCTGGAGCAGCACCCCGGAGCCAGCGGTAACCAGCAGCACCAACCCCACCAGGAGCGTTCCTGGCACCACGCTGGGATGGGGAGGCACCGGCCCGTGCAGGTGCCACGGTGAGGGGCGTCGTGCCTCAGGAGCACTGCAGTGGCCATGCTCGGAAGGTGGCCGCACAGCCCTCCTGCACAGCCTGCTTCTGGGAGCACCGAGCTGCACCCTGCTGCCACTGGCACACGCTCCACGTGAAGCTGCCGCTCCTACAAGGCTTGAGCAGGTGCTCACCCTCCTCCTGCATCCCCCAGGGACTGCCCTCAGCCCTGAGGCCCGCCTGTGTGGCAGCCCTCCCAAAGAGGCTGAGGAAGCAGGCCCTTAAACCCCACCAGCACTTCAAAACCCAGGGGTTGTTCACACCGCGCTGCTGCTCCCCACCGCTCAGGCTCTGGAGCCGTGGGCTGCTGATGGAGACACACACAGGGCCTGCCCGTGATGGCAACGGGGAAGCAGCTGGCCCTGCTGCTCCGGGGACTCGAGTCAGTGCCTCCACGCTGCCACGTGGACCCCACTGGCACTCGGGGACAGGGCAAGGCCCCCCCCACCGGGCAGGTTCATGGTGCAGCACAGACACCAGCCCAGGCAGCAGAGGCAGCAGGGCTTCTGCGTGGAGCTGCACCAGGAGCTTTCACAGCCATGAGACCTCTTCCCCTCGTTGCTGGCGCAGCACCAGGAACGTATGGTGCTCTGACGGCGACACCAGCAGCCACCTTCTGTGGTGGACACCCGCTCCTCCAGCACTGCGCTAAGGTGCAGGCTCAGGTGTCTCCAAAGCACAAGGCAGGAGGACGTCGCCCTGCTCCTCCTGTGCGAGGCTGGTGGGCACCTGCGTGGGGCTGGGCAGCGCGAGCAGACAGGAGGGGGTCCCCAGCACCCGGAGACGCCGAGGTTCATTAAAAGAGCTCTTGCTCCTTGTGCTAAAGCCAAGGTTTGCTGCTGATTCCAGGCCTGCTGACAGCATTTGGGGGCCCAGGCAGGCACGCTGTGTGTGGATGCTCCGTCCCTCTGCAGCCATGCTGCTGCCGACAGCACGAGTTGAACCGCAAGTGTCCCAGGGGAACGAGCATCCCGGTGCGGTGGCGGGACCGTGCCCAGGCAGCCGGAGCCTCTCCCGGTGCTGCGAGGCCACGGCTGCCGACGGCGGGGAGACGGCTCCATCTCCTGGCTGCGGCGGGGCCGGATCGGGCCTCGCAGCCACATGCACCGCTCGCCAGCGGTGAGTGAGGAACGAGCCTCGGCTTGGCTGCGAAGGGACCGGCTCGGGGGATAGCTCAGAAAGCTGAAGAGAGAGGGAAAGAGACAGGAAAACAATTTTGCGCTCGCTGCTGACCCACGCTAACAGCTTCTGGCCAGGTCTGGGGCTGGCGGTGAAGCAGGACGTGCTCGTTACGCTCAGCACGGCCCACGTCTTCGCCACGGCTGTCACTGTGAGAAGGGACACGAGCCCCTTGTCACAGGGCAAGGGCAGGCACGGGAGATAACATGGGGCTGGAGACACGCTGGAAGAGGGCTGTGGAGCTGCTGCGAGCTGGGGACACAAAAGGGTGTCTGGGGTGTTGCCTGCCTCCCCGCACCTCCGTCCTGGCCTAGCCCCCTCCTCCTGCAGCACTCCTCGGGAGGCCTGACCCGTGCTTATGTTCATGCACAGCATCCTCCGAGCCGGGTGGGCAGGGAAAAAAAATCCATGCATCATCACTTTGCAGCGCTGTTACATGCTGCACTTTGCAGCGATGTTGCACTTGGTTTCTTTTTCCCAAGCCACGTTCGCTGCACACTTTTCAGTCAACAGTTCCTGTGCCCACCAGGGTCTGTTTCTCTTTTCTGCTCACGCTTGAAAACAGGCATTTCTGGCAGTGCTCAAACAGTTTGTGGATAAATGAGGCCCAAGCCCCAGACACTCAGCATCCCCCTGGAGGGGGGAGGCCCATGAGGCAGAAGGCGGAGGCAAAGGTGCATTCCCCTCCTTCCGCGGGGTGTTTGCACCTCTCCGCAGTGCCCCAGGCAGACCACATGTCAGTTCCTGGGGACAGCAGGGGGGCTCGCACTCCAGAAGAGACCAGGTGTGGGGACAGGCTCCGAACACAGCATGGGAGGGGAGGTGTCTCTGCCAGGAGACTGGCAGCCCAGCGGAGGAGGCAGGTGAAGGGCAGAGCATCCTTCAGACAGTAAATGGAACAGAAAGGAGGGAAGCGTGAGGACTGTGGAACCGCCCCGAGGACAAGCTGGTGACTAAACCAGGATGCTCTTCTCTCGCTCGCTGGGGCACCAGTCTGCTGGGAGCAGCACAAGGACGAGCGGCAGCAAACCTCTTCGTTTCTTAGCGGTTAACGGCGGACTCGGGGAAGTGAAAGGAGCGGCAGGAGCCTGCTGACAAGCGGAACGGAGCGAGGTGAGGGGGGCTTCGGCGTGCCGGGCCGGGGGGACCGGGGGGGGGTCCCGACACGGCCGGCACCAGCAGGGGGCAAGCGAGCGCCGCGCATCGCCGCCAGCCTCGGAGCCCCCCCGCTGCTCGCTCCCGCTGCAGGTTCCCCGGCTGCCGGGGCTGGGGTGCGGGTTGCCTGGACCCGAGCAGAGCCGCAGGGACTGCTCCGGCAGCCCGTGCGTGCCCCTGTCCCCCCAGCAGCCCCTCGCCAAGCGGGAAGCCTGCCTGGCACCAGGCAGCCCCACCGGGCCAGCACGGGGAGCAGGGGCTGGATGCGCATGCAGAGCAAGAGCGGTGAAATTTGGCGGGGGGGCAGAGGTCCCCGCAGGCAGCAGGGTGTTGGGGACAATGCGCTGCCGTCGCCCGCTTCTCCTCCCAGCCCTCCTGCCTGCCTGGCTGCGCAGGGGGTAGCACTGGGGGGGGGGGGGGGGCACCGCTAGGCCGGTGGGTACCCTGCCCATGGTGACACTGGCATGCTGAGGGACAGACACCGGCACCCAGCAGGGTCCAGCTCCTGCTACAGCAAATGTCCAGCCCCTGCTGACATCCTCAGCACCTTGTTTGCCAAGCCCAGGTCCACATTTTTTCTCTTGAGCATCTTGCTCATTGCTGGAAAGTGGTGGTGGCAACTGGGAACAGTGGAAATGGGGAGCCAGATTCTGTCTTTCTCAGCTGGGCTTTTGCTGATGAGAAGTCTGTTTACACCAGTTCCAGGACTCCCCATTCCCTCTAATGTCACTTGTGAGACCCAGGACAAGGGAGTTTGACATCTTCCTCTGAGCGTGGAAAGAGTAGCGCTGAGACTGTGGGAGACGATGCAGTCCCCAGCTCAGCACCACTCTGTGGCTGCCAGGCCAGGCTGGCTCAGCATCATGGCTCATGTTCATGATAGTCCCTGTGCTTTCTGGTGGGGAAAATGCCCCCAGGTCAGTCACTGGGACAATTCCAGCTTTGTGGCACCACAGGATCTTGGAGCTATAACTCCTTCCGCCCCCTTTCCTTGGCCATCCTATCCCACTCTGCTTTCAGGCCCATGCACAAAGTCCTGCACTTTCCTGACAACCACGGGCCTTGCTCTGCACCATGCTCACATCTGGCCCACGTGCAAGGCAAACGTGCAGGCTGGCCCTGCGTTTGCTTCCTCCTCCAGTATCTGCATTTGGGCTGCTGGGGCTGCGCAGCTTGTGGCTTGGCCTCCTGGCTGTCAAAATGCTTGAAAGAGATGATAGAGCTACAACACACCCGTGGCATCTGACTTCAGGAGCCCCGAGTTTCCCTGTTCATCTCCCAGCTCTCCCCTTCCCTGTCACCTGGTGGCTTTCCCCTTGTTTATGCCTGTCCCTGCCACTGGAGCTGGGGAAATGCGTTTTGTGCATCAAGGCTGCGAGCTGCAAACAGCATTTCCCTTGGGCCTTGTGGCCAGCTGGGGTCTCCTCCTCCAGCAAGCATCTGCCAGCCCAGCAGGGGAGAGCAACCCTGCAACCTGCTTCCCCGAAGCAACAGGATGTGGCTAACCAGGTCCTGCGGGAGCGGGTGAGGAGGGCTGGGGGGGCTTGCACAGGTGGTCCGTGCCCTGAATGCAGCGGGTGGGCAGCTCCGGCGCCGCGTTGGCACCTTGCCCTCCCCTCCACCTCCCCTGCTCTCTCCTCAAGCCCTTGCCTTCGCTGCAAGGACATCTGTGGGTGGGACGTGGGGCTGAGCCCGGAGACTGTGCCGCAGAGGGGCAGCTAAGCGGGGAGATCCAGATCCAGGTTTTCTGCTCCCCTCCACTGCCTCACACAAATGCTGATTAAGTTCGTTTCACCTTCCCCCCCCACACCCCCCTCCAGGACTCCTGGAGCCAGCTTGAACGCAGGTGGCCCTGGGCTGGCTGGGGGGCAGGCAGCTCCCGGGGAAGCCTGGGGGCAGCTGTCCCGGGCACTGGAGTTGCCCACGTTTCGCCTGCCTCCTGACTGAGCTTCGCAGGCCAAGTCCAGCCTTGGTGCAGCAACACGTGAAAAGCCCCCGCATCACGGGATGGAGCCGATCCTGTAAGAGGGGGCTGCTCCCCGCCTGGTAAATCCCTCTTTTCTTCTGCTCTGGGAAGCAGGGGAAGGATTAGCAGCCACCTCCCTTGCGGCACCAGCTGAGCCCTCGGCTGCTGGGGCTGCCCGCTCCCCGCTCTCAGCCGGGCCGGAGGGCGATGGGCACAGCTCGGATGGGCACAGCCCGGTCCCAGGCTCAGGGCAGCGGGGGGGCGGCCCGGGGCTCCGGGGGGCAGGGAGCGCTGCCTCCCACCTGCCCCGCTTCGGGCCGGGCGGCAAGCGGCTCGGTGCCCCGACGGGGAGGGCGCTGCGCTCCTTCCCTTCTCTTCCCTTCCCTTCTCTTCTCTTCCTTTCCCTTCCCTTCCCTTCCCTTCCGCTCCCTTCTCTCCCCTGCCCGCTCCGCTCCCCGCCCGGCCCCTTCCCGGCCCGCTGCTCTGCGCTGCGCTCCCGGCGGGGCGGCCGCGGCCGCGGGAGGGCGGAGGCAGGGCTGGCAGCGGCGCGGCGGGCGGCGCACACACGCACACACACCTCCCTGCATGTGATTAAATGGCTCGAAATCTGCTTCTGATTTCCTCGGGGAGGTGACTTTTCCCTTCTTTTCAACCCGGGATTTATTGGAGCCTTTTTACTCCGCTTCCAGGCAGCGGCCGGGGCTCAGTTTCTCCACTTCTAGATTATTTTTTTTTTTTATATTTTTTTTCCCTTTCCTCTCGGTTTCTCCCTTCCCTCCTTCCCTGCCGCCTCCCGCAGCCGGAGCAGACACGGGCAGTGCGGCGGAGCGGGCGGGCGCTGGGGACCCGCCCGCACCGCCGGAGCAGCACTCCCGCTTGGCACTATTTCCCTTTATTTTGCTTTCTCTCTTTTTATTTCCTGGCGAATTGTTATTATTGCTTTTTCTTTATTTTTTTTTCCTACCCCCCTCCTTTTTTTTTTTCTTTTTTTTTTTTTTTTTTTCTTTTTTTTCCTGTTGCCATCGGCCAAGGGAAGGGGGAGCGGCCCCCGCTCCCTGCCGCCCGCGCTGCTGCGGCGGCCCCGGCTCCTCTCGCCGCCGCGGCCCCGGACCTGCCGCCGGACCGAGCCCGCTACCTGCCCGGCCGCGGTAAGCTGCTCCTCCAACTTCCCGGCACGGCGGGCCCCGCCGAGCAGCTTCCCTTCCCACCGCTCCCTCCCTCGCTGCCTTTTATTCCTCCCTCTCTCTCCCCCCCAACCCCCCCCAACCCCCCCCCCCCCGCCCTTTTTTTTCCCGTTTCATCCTTTCGAGCCGGGCTCCGGGCTCGCCAAAAAATGGGACGGAGAAGGGGTGGGGGGGGGTGAGGGGGGGGTGGGGGGGGGTGCCGCCCGCAACCGGGCACGGCCCGAGCTCCGGGCTCAAAGCTCCGGGCGCTTTGTCCCGGCCCGGCCCGGCTCGGCCCCGCTCGCTGCCGCTGCCCTGGGCGGGGGGCCAGGGGGGGTGCGCGGCGCTGCACGAAGCCCCGCTGCGGAGCTGCCGGGGGGGGGGGGGGGGGGGCGCGCTCCGCCGCCGGTGCGGGAGCCGAGCCAGGCTGCCGCGGTGTCAGCCCCGGTGGGGGGGGCACGGGGCACGCGTGCGGTGCCCGTCCCGCAGCCCCCCGCGGGCACAACGCGGCCCCGCACCTCGGCTCTGCCCCATCCCGGTGCGGCCACCTCCGGGGCACCCCTGTGCAGGAGGGTGGCTTCCCCCCGGGGAGCGCTCCCCCCGCTCAGCCCCCTCGCTTTGAGGGCAGCGTGAGACCCCCTCGGCACCCCCGCACCCTGCGCCGGCCCCAGACCGTGGCTGCCCTCGGAGGGGGGGGTGTGTGTGAGCGGGACATGGGGCAGGGAGAGGAGATGGGAAGCCCGGCTGCGTTTGGTGGGTTTGCCTTTCTGCCTCGGAGATAAACTGCTGAACCCTCATTTCTTCAAAATGCTGTCCCTCCCCTGGCTTCCCCGTCCTGCCGGAGAGTGGGCGGATGGAAATACCTTTACTGGGGGAAGGACTAACTGCCGTGCTGCGGGACGTGGTGCTCAGCAGTCCCGCACAGCCCGGCTCTCAGCATGCCCATGAGCTGGGTGGGTGAGGAAGGCCCTGGGCAGGAGCAGGGGCAACACAGAGGTCCCGCCGGGCAGCGGGGCAGTGCCCGTGTGTGCATTCAGCTCACTGGGGTGAACTTGCAAGTGGATGTGTCCAGGCAGTAGATGAGACAAGAGCCAGGCTGTGGGACCCGTAGTCGGGCTCAGATGATACTGAGGCCAGACCTGGACATGCAAACCCCGGACGGCTGGAAATGACACCCGTCCTTCTGCTCCCCCACAACTCACAAATCCTTCCGCTCTCCGAGGGATCGGCGTGCCCTGTAACCAGTGCAGTGGGGAAGTGGCCTGAGCCGTGCTTCAAACGTTCGCTTCAAGGTGGCTCGATGGATGGTGGGCACCTTTATTTTCTGCAGTATTCCCTCTATAAAACAGAGGGAGCTGCTGTGCTTTCCTGACCGCCCGGTGGAGCGAGCTGGCAAGGGGACAGGAGGTCCTGCAGTCCCAGTGCTGGGTGCACAGTGGGCTGCAGGGGTCCCAGCCCCACGGCAGAGGTGCCGGTGGGCATAAGCAGGAGGAGGAAGGCGAGGTAGGTCTCTGTCAAGGAGAGGACAGGTGCAATGCTGGCTTTGGAAGCAGCCAAGGTGAGTTTGCAGCCTGGGAGAGAAGGATCCAGGCCCAGGGATGCAGCTGAGTGCACTGTGGCCTGCAACGAGGAGCCCTGCAGAGAGGCAGGAGGCCCCAGAGCCCGAGCCAAGCGGCGCTGGTGCTGCCCCTGGGGCACTGGCACCTGAGGCTTGGGCCAGGGCCTGCTGCAGAGGCCCCTTTTGGGCAGCAACCGGAGGAGGTACAGGGCAGAGCAGGGTCCCCAGGAGGAGGCGAGCAGCAGTGCAGGCCTTGGGACATGTGCTCGTGTGCCGGAATGGCTCGGTCTTCCTTCGCCAAAGAAGCAGCCAACTGCGCCGAGGGTGCTCGCAGCACCCCCGTCTCCTGTTCCGCCACCCTCTTAGCCAGGCCCTGCTCCATAAGGAAGCAATTATTTTGTGCCCCCATGAGCCCCTCCCCGAGCCTGCGCAGGACACTTGCGCTCGGTATGGAAATGCGACAGATTTTCCATATTCCGCTTTGCCCCGTGATGTTAAAAACGTACGTGACAGCCTCTTCCAAATGCTGCAGACTTGGCTGGCACTCAAGCAGTAACAGGCTGTGTGACACCAGGGGCATGAAATATTGTACCAATAGCCAGGGAGAAAAAACGAGATGTTAGAGTGCAGTGTGTTTCCGGCCCCGTTGTCGTGAGCCATCCCGTACCCGATGTGAGAGATCTTTCAAAGCTGGCCAAATGTTGTCATCTCTGAATACCATTTTAAATATTCATCCAGACTATTTTCAACATCTGTGCCCGGCATGTTATGAAAAGGCAACAAGGGACGTTATGGAAACCAGATCGCTTTATTCCCATATGGAGTGGGAAGGGGCAGAAGCCACGAGGGCTTCTGCGATGGGGCCGCCGGTCCCGTGCCCCCGCTGAGGGCAGCGGGGGGCAGCCCCTGCCCACCGAGGGCTCTCCCGGCAGCGTGTGACGGAGCGAGCAGCAAGGCAGGAATGTGCAAGGGGGCTAGGGGGTTGGGATGGGATTAGCGCCACAGAAAGCAACCAGTCGAGTCGTGGCGGGGGTTAATCAACAGGGCAGCGTCGAGGCAGCTATTTGCTCCTGCAAGGCTGCGGATCTCCTGGATCCATTCTGTTGGGCAAGGAGGAGATCTCCAGCTGGCACCGTTGGGAAGCCCTCACCCAGCAGTGCAACAAACCAAATGTCGCAGCGAGATGGGCTCAGCTCCACGGTGTGCGGACACCACCGTGCGTAAATCTCACCGCTGGGGAGAGCGGCGGCTCCGCTCGGGGCTGTCGGGGGGCGGGGCTGGCTCAGGGCACCCCAGGGAGGCTGCGGCACTTTGCACAGCCCCGGCCCATCCTCCCAGGGGGAAGCTACCAGATCGGGAGCGGGTGATGCGTCCGAGCATCCCGTCTTTGACAACTTCACGCACATGTCTGAGCAGCCTCGCGACGGTTTGGTTCTGGGTGGATTTCTCTTTTTGTTTTCGATAACCTAGGAAATCTGGGCTCCGTTTCACCCTTTTGTAATGTCAGGCCGAAGTTAATTCAAGCCAGGCCAGATGCTGACCACAGGTATGCCAGTGTAAATTTGAATGGAGTCGCTTACGTCTTGTTTGGCCTGTTCTGAATGGAGCTGCTTCTGTCTGATGCCAGAGGGGCTGAGGTCAGAATCTGGCCCATCCTTTCCTGCATGCAGTGTAATTTGTATGCGTCTCCTGGCACCGCTGGAGTATCATATGGCTTGTGTAATGCTCTCTCTGGCCTGCCAGAGTGCATTGCAATATCTATCACCGTGAGTGCCTGCCTCGGGAACACGCCGCCTTGTAATTGCCCACGAGTCGCACATACTTTGTGGAGCAGAGGCTGAAAGCCCGAGGGGCCGCACAGAGCGCCCGGCTCCACGAGCGAGAGCAGATGTGTGTCCCTACGCATTTATAGCCTCCTGATATTTAACTTAGAAATGGACAGAGAGGGGGCTCAGACAGGAACGTGAGGCGCCTCTGTAGTGCCGTGAGGGCCGCGCAGGAGCCATCGGCCGTGTCTGGTGTGGGCTGGGAGCCCGACGGCCCCGCCGCTGCCACCCCAGCGCCCGCGTCCCCGGCCTCTCCCCAGTGCCACACGCTCGCCTCCGCCTCGTTCCTTCCTGCCGGAAAGCCGAGCTCAGTCCCAGCGCCTTGGCTGCGTGGGGTTTTTCCTTTCATTTTAAATATTTCTCGGTTGTGTTTTCAGCCCAGCGACACATGGAACGATTTATCCGTGTCCAGAGCCCGGTTTGGTCCTGACGCATTCCTCTCATTGGGAGGGCCCAGAGCCCCCCAGCTGGCACCGGCTCGGCGGGTGGGCACGGAGGGGTGGGCGAGGAGCCCAGGGGCCTGGCGGCTCCCTGGGCTGTGGGGCTGGGGCAGCCCCTCCGTGGGTTGCCCCTGCAGCACGAGCGGCCAGGGAGCGGGGATGCTATCGTCAGCAGGGGCTCATAACGAGGTGGTAATGCACAAGTGTTGGTAGCTATATCCCATTTAAGGGACGTGCTCTGGTGGTGTGTGCCCATTTACAGCTTTCCTGAGTGCTGTCTGAGCACATCAGTTGTCTGCTCTGCAGGCACCTGAGCCAGGCAGCACAGCTTTGTTGGGGCTTTGCCGAGGCCAGCACAGCTCTGGGAAGAGCTGGCCGTGTGGATTGGCCCTATCTGAATGCTTTGAATCGAGTCCCCACATCCTCATTTAGCTGGATCCCCCTCATCTGCTCGGGTCCCTTGGGCCCTGCTGAGGTGTCTCCTGCCCCCTGCTCTGTGGCCGTGTCACACCACAGGGGCGCTTTCAGTGCTGCCACCCGGGAGGGACTGAGCATCCCCTGACCAAACCAAGGCTCACGCTCTCCCCAGGAGGGCTGGGTGAGCCCAGCACCGTGCTCATGGCCCACAGGGACAGCCCAGCTGCTCCCCCCTGCCCGGCAGCGCAGGGCCCTGGCAGAAGGGAGCCCCTTCCCCTGTCCTCCCAGCTCCACCGCAGCAAGTGCCCGCCCTTGCTGAAGCTACATTTTTCAGCGCATGACTCAGGCCTCAAACGCACCCTCGAGGGGATTTGCAAGTGACACGCCGTGGCCCGCTGCGGTGGCCGGGCTGCAGCGTGCGGCCGGCCATCACTCGGGCCGCTCGCGGCTTCCCCCGCTGCTTTAATTGGAGAAGGCTGTTCTAGTGCCGCAAAGGTCCCGGGATCAAATCTGACTAATAACCCCCTTCCCTCCTTTCCCCGTGCTGTTCCACTTAATCCCATAATTACCTCCACAAAGCTGCCGCTGCCCTGCGCTGCTCTGCGGTGACCCTGGGCCTGGTGCAGGCACCGGGATCGGGATTTGGGGAAGTTTGCTCCTCTTGTCCTGGCTCACCTGCTGCACTTGCCTTTGGGCGTTCAGTGTTTCAAACAGGACCGATAGGCACCGAGAGCTCAGGTCAGCACCCGAACGCAGCACGGCTGGCGGCGTGGAGCCTCCCAAGGAGGTGGCAGGGTGGCAGCGTCACCCCAGGGAGCCTGTGGCAGGGCTGGGGTGACAGGGAGCCACCGCCAGCGCCTCCAGAGGCGGCTGCTCCGGGGAGAAGGGGTGTGGAGGTGCTGTACGTAGTAGCTAATTTTTAAAGCGAAAAGCACTTCTGAGTGTTAAGGCATCGGGACTTCCTTCCAAACCGCACAGCTATTAGCATTCCCCAAACAGAGAAGTGAGGAAATCGCCCACCTCAAAAATGCAGCCGCTGCTGGGGAGGAGCGCGGCGGCGGCAGCTGGGGTGGTGGCCGCTTCCTCGGGGAGGGCGAGCCCTGCGCCGCTGCGCTCCTGCCAGCCCACGGCAGTGGCCGTGAGCTGGTGGCCACCGGCCATGGCCTTGCTGTCACAGCCCGGCTGGAAGATGCCAGGACACCCTCACCCACAGGGCTCTCCTTGCCTTGGGGTCCATCGGGGTCTGGTGTCGGATACCGGCGGGTCCGGCGCGGGGTCAGCGGTGCTGCCGATTGTGCCTCGGGCTGGCTCAGCGCCTTCTCCCTCGCTCGGGGAGCGGTGTCTCCACTTGGTTTGGACCGGAGGCACTGAAGATGGGAACTGGAAGGGGGGCAGGTGGGGCTGGGAGAGAAATACCCACCGCCGGGCCTCCCTGGCAGCTTGCCGGCAGCCCAGGGGTCACGCTGAATATGCATAAAAGGGAGCAGATTGCAGCTGCCCTCCTCTCCGATACGGAGGTGAGGCCCGCGGAGACCACCGTCCCCGGCTCCCTTTCAGCAGGATAATGGGGTGAGCTGTGCACGGAGCGTGTGTGTGCATGTGTGTGGTCTCGAGGATGATAATGATTTCCATTCACGCGGTGCCTCCGCAGCGCCGACACGCCACTCGGCAAATGCCGGAGCCTTGGCTCCCGAGCGGCTCCTCCCCAGCAGAGCCCCAAAATTTGGGCACCAAACCACAGAGCACGGGAGGGAAAGCCTCTCCCCATGGGTGTCGGTGGCAAGGAGGCAGTGCAGGATGATCTCCCATCCCCCAGCACCCCCGATGCGCCCCAAGGGCAGTGCTAACCCAGCCCTGAGGCTGAGCGCCTCCGCCTTGTCCCCTGGCTACCGTCAGGTGCGGGGATGCAGGATGGGGGGGGGGAAGGGGGCCCGGCCCCCGGCAGCAGCAGCGGAGCCGTGTCCATGGCTGGCCTCCTCCCAGCAGCAGCCTTTGGGCTCATTCCCACAGCTTCTGCTGCCGGATCCCAGCCGACAGCGTGGTTATTACACGCTGGAGGTTTGGGTGGTTTCGCAGCATTTTCAGGCTGCATCTGGGGACGCCGAGCAGGATGCGGCTGCGGGTGGAGGAGACGTCCTTGGGCAGGGTCTGGAGGGTGCCACCAGAGCTGTCCTGGACAGCTGGATGGACCTCCTGGCTGCTGGGGCATCGTCACCAGGGCTTTCTGCTCTCTCCCCCCTGCTCCGAGCTTTTCCCACAGGTTGTCCCTTTGGGGCTGTCCTGATGAGGCAGGGCTGCGAGGAAGAACCACGCTCTCACCATTGTCCCTCGCACACAGGCGATACCCACAGACTAGGCTGCCAAATGGCGTGGTGCTGTTGCAGGGTGCGGGCAGACAGACAGGCTGACATCCTGCACCAGAGGGCTTGAAACGAGGTTTAGCTGCAGTTCAGCACTTGTTGAGCACCTGGTTTGCTTCCTGCCCTCCGTAACACAAAGCTGTTAAGTTTGCAGGGGGAAATAGTTGATTTTGCACCTCCAGGGGAGTTTTGGTCTTTATTCCCCGATTGGAAAGGTTTTTTTTGTGGAAGCCTAGGCACACAAGGGTGCTCACCTGCCATGCATGGTGCAAACGTGGCTGAAGGCGGTGGGGCGCTGGCAGTGCCACCTGTGCTCCGTTTCTGTCCCTGCTGTGTGCAGGTCCTTGATCTCCTGGTGTCGCCACTCCCCAGGCCCTGCTCACCGGGCACTGCAGGTGTTGTGCAGGCAGCAGGAATGCCCCCTGGACAGGAGCTGCAGGTGGATCACTCTGGGTCGGGGTGGTGACACTCGGTCATATTCTCATTGCAGTCTGCCTGGGCAGAAGAGGGTCTGGGGTGAGACGCGTATCCCCCGGCTCCAGCCCAGTGCAGCAGTGCTTGCAGCACACCGGGTGGCACAGTGTGTCCACTGCAGTGACAGCCACGTCCCTGCTGCCCACAGGAACCCGCCTTCGGGCATGGTCTCGGGCATGGTTTAAGAATCACCTTTCTGGAAGGGGCCCCACGCCCACCTCTGCTCCCACAGCACTCGCCCACACACTTTGCTTTTGGAGCAGGGGGTTCCCCGTACCCTGGGCACCCTGGGGACAGTATCCCTTGTCCTGCACTCTGCTGGGTGCCCAGCCTCCGAGCCACACGCAGGGGTGCCCCCCAAAGGCTCCCCGGAGCACAGAGGATGCGCCTGCTGGGGAGATGCAGGCCACGAAGGTAGCTGCTGATTTTCGGCAGCAGAAACCTCCCCTGCCATCAGCAGCGGGGGGAGCAGAGCGCAGGGCCGGCCGTGTCAGGGAGGTCTCTGGGGACAGGCTGCCATCGCCTTCCCCACTCCCTCCGGCCGGCTCGGAACTGGGCATCGGTGCTGGCAGCCGGGCTGGGCAGGGAGGAGGATCCCCTTTTAGCAGTTTGGCACGACGCGGACCCCCAGGCCCTGCAGTGCTGTGCTGAGGGGTGCAGGGGCTGGGTTTGTGGGGGTAAGGGGCGTCTTCCCCTGGCCGTGCCACAGTGAGGGCTGTTCTTGTGGGGAAGAGGCAGCAGAAGTGACCTCTTGCCAGTGGGAAAGCTGTGGATGAGTGGCTGTGTGATTTGGACAGCTACAGGCTCATAAACCTCTCAGGGTCAGAGGCAAGAGAGACGCCTGATGCTCCAGGTCACAGGAAGGCAAAGAGGTATAGGGTTGTGGCCTCAGCCAGCTGTGACAGTGTCACAGGGCTAATTCCCATCTCCATGGTCCTGCTGGCGAGTCGATCTGCTTCAGCTCAGGGGCATCACCTTGTGCATTCAGGGCTGTGCATGAAAGCCTGATAGCCACAGGCAGGTGTGAACATCCCTGCCCTGCCTGAGACCTGGGAGGTGTTTTTACAGGAAAGGTCTGGAAACTGGTTTTGACCTCCTCATTCTGACACTGTAAATAAGGCACCACGAGCTAACGACCTCCCTGCCCCGCTCCCCAGATGCTCCATGGGTAGGCACGGGGCGGGAATGGGCACAAGTTGAGGGGCCTGAGTGTCAGGGCCATCCCTGGCCCCCCAGTCCCCTGCACCAGGTTGCGATTCACTGTGTGCTCTTGTCCCAGGGAGGAGCCGCTCCCCTGGCCCCAGGAGGATGGAGGTCCTGCAGCTCCTGCGCCTGCTCCTCACCACCAGCATGCTGCGCCTCTCCCAGGCGGTGAATCCATTCGTGGCCCAGCAGACCCCCCCGGACCCCTGCTACGATGAGAGCGGAGCTCCTCGCCGCTGCATCCCCGAGTTCGTCAACGCAGCCTTCGGGAAGGAGGTGCACGCCTCTAGCACCTGCGGGAAGCCTCCGACGCGGCACTGCAATGCCTCCGACCCCCGCAAAGCCCACCCGCCCGCCTACCTGACCGACCTCAACACCGCCTCCAACATGACGTGCTGGCGCTCGGAGACCCTGCACCACTCACCCCACAACGTCACCCTCACCCTCTCCCTCGGCAAGAAGTTCGAGGTGGTCTACGTCAGCCTCCAGTTCTGCTCGCCCCGTCCCGAGTCCACCGCCATCTTCAAGTCCATGGACTACGGCAAGACGTGGGTGCCCTACCAGTACTACTCCTCCCAGTGCCGCAAGATCTACGGCAAGCCCAGCAAAGCCACCGTCACCAAGCAGAACGAGCAGGAGGCCCTCTGCACCGACGGCCTCACCGACCTCTACCCGCTCACCGGGGGCCTCATCGCCTTCAGCACCCTCGACGGGCGGCCCTCCGCCCAGGACTTCGACAGCAGCCCCGTGCTGCAGGACTGGGTGACGGCCACCGACATCAGGGTGGTTTTCAGCCGCCCCCACCAGTTCCGGGAGCTGGGGGGCCGCGAGGCTGGCGAGGAGGAGGGGGGCACTGGCGCGGCCCCCTACTACTACGCGGTGGGCGAGCTGCAGGTCGGCGGGCGCTGCAAGTGCAACGGGCACGCCTCGCGCTGCGTCAAGGACAAGGAGCAGAAGCTGGTGTGCGACTGCAAGCACAACACGGAGGGGCCTGAGTGCGACCGCTGCAAGCCCTTCCACTACGACCGGCCCTGGCAGCGGGCCAGCGCCCGCGAGGCCAACGAGTGTCTGGGTAAGTGACCCCCCCCCCGCCACCGCGCTGCGCCCCCCTCCAGGCTGGGACCCCCTCAGGCTGGGACCCCTGAGCACCCGAGGGATGCGGCCGTGGGGCTGAGCGTGCGTGCCCGGCATGGGCTTGAGCCTCTGCTGCCTCTGCTCTGCTGCTTGGTTACCTGCACCCAAACCCTCCAAAGGCACCACGGTGTTTTTTTTGGCACATCGGCACACACGGGGACTGTGCAGCGTGCCGAGCTGTGTCGGCAAGGGGTGTTTGCCTTGGGCAGCGAGCTGCTCGTCCCCAGGGGAACCACGGAGGTCACCTGCATTGGGTTGGGAGCAGGCAGCGGCTGGGTTTACCCACCCAGCAGGGGTTAAGGAAATATCTGAGCTACCCCATTTCAGCCTGTCATCCTTCTCACTTGGTCTGGCACGGTGCTGTGTGCAGTGGTTTTAGCTCATCTCTCTTTAAAAAGGTTTATGTGAGTCAAAGACACTTGTAATCTACGGAAACTTTTCACAAGTGTTGAACCCACATTGTTTTCCTGCCCCACTCTCAAATCTTTTTCTATAGGGTTTCTGTGGAGGTTTTTGCCTTTTGTCCTAGTCTGTGCAGGGTGAGGGATGCCAGAGCCCCGCAAAGCCCTGGGAGATGGGGGAACAACCTCTCGCTCTGCCTGGACCAGAGCCCAGGTCCCAGGGGGTGGCAGGAGGATGGAGACAAGGGAAGCCATACCATCAATCAGTCCCTGAAAGGCTCACTGGATGTGCCAGAGGTCAGAGGGACTTGTTAGTATTTGTGATCGATGTCTTGTTGAGATCCCAGCTGTCGGCTTAAATATATATGTGTTGCAGAGGATTTCTTCTGAGAATGGCTAAAAAGGCAGTCGATTCAAATGAAGTGTCTGAGCTGATGCTTTAAAAACACCTCGTGCCCTGTGGGAATGTGTCAGCTCCGGTGCTTCCCCGTTTGTCTCAGAAAGACAAATTTTGGAACAAAACTTGGAAACCGCCTCTGCTCCCCACCCTGCCCTCAGTGCCTGTAGGTATGGCTGGGGAAGGCTCAGGTGAGGGCCAAAAGGAGGACCCCAGCCCCTACCCTGGTGTCTGGAGTCGTGGGATCCCGGGGCGCATCGTCGGCACCGTGACCTCTGTTTGAGTGACGCGGCCGTGCAGAGGAGGCTCTGCCAGCTCCAGGGGGGTTAAACTGGAGCAGACCCCGGCCTGAGACACGGGGGAAGGATCTGGGGCTGGGGGAGCGCTAGCGAAGCTCCCGGCCATCCTTGGCTGGGGCAGGGGGTCCCGTGTGAGGCCTTGCTCCTGTACATCCCTGCTGCAGCCCTCCCTGCCCCCAGCCAGGTCACCGTTTTGGCAGATGGGGCTGAAAAGATAATCGAAGGAGAGAAAAGAAAGGCAGGGAGGAGGTGGGGGCGCAGAGCGGTCCCTTCAAGACACCCTGACAAGCCCCACACACAAAGGCCCGTAGCCAAGCTGCGTGTGAAAGTGTTTTTTCCTGTTGATTCGATCCCCTTCTTTCTCCCTTTCCCCTCTCGGGCTTTGTGCCCTCTCTGAAGGGACCTGAAAGAGCTTCTCCATCACACGCCTCCAAAGGGCTTAGCGGCTGAAAGCTGGATTAGCTCCCCGAGCCTTCCCCTCTGTGCCTTTCAACAATGACATCTCCCCAGCCAGCACGAACAGACGCAGCAATTAGCACCAATTAAAAGGAGAGGCCGCTCGGGAAGTTCCCTTTGCTCGGCCCAGACCGCGGGGTTTCTGACTCCGTCCCGCGCCCAGCCCCGCTCTGCCCTGTGGTGGCGGAGGAGGGGGAGGAGGAGGAGGAAGGTGCGGCTGGAGCCTGGGCTGGGGACGAGCAGCCGTCCTGCTCCACGCTGTGATGCTGGGATGGCCACGCATGCGTCTGGGGCTGGGGACAAATAACCAGACCCGGGAGAACCCCTCCCTGCTTTCCTGGGAGTTTGCACAGAGGCTGACATAGCCCCCGGTTTCGGAGGAGGACGGAGGCCTAGGCAGGTGGCTGCTTGTTTCGGGGAAGCCCGCGGGGTTCCTGTGGATTGTGCTTTTCTTATTTCACGAGAATTTCTGCCGGTGGCTGGTGCTGGGAAGTGCGGAGGAAGAACAGTCCTCGCAGCCTGAGATCTGGGCACTGGCGCAGAGCGTGCCCCATTGTGGTACTGCGGTGTTCGTGGGGAGGGGGATGCCGCCGTGCCGCGCGGTTACAGGGGGGAATGGCACTCTGGAAAACGGATTTGGGGATGTCGCAGCCAGGCTGACGAGAGGGATACAGCAGCTTGGCCAAAGGGCGAGGCACCAGCCCCGTGCTGCAGGGCGCACAGCCCTGTGCCTGCCACGTGGGCTGTCTGCAGAGCAGTGCCATCGTCCCCTGGGCATGATCCGCCTTTCCCGGTGCCTGGCATGGAATAATTCTGCAAAGGGGCAGGCGGCAGCAGGGGCACTGGCATCCAGAGCCCCCCCAGGTGATGCATTGGCGTTACTCTGGTAGACCTGCGCCACCTCCCCCCGCTCCCGGTCCCCGCTGTCACCAGGAGCCCAGTCCCCTGGTCAGGAGGCTGTCCCCAAGGCAGGGGGGAGCAGATTAGTGCAAGGCAGCCACTGGAAGTAATTGATCCACTCGCTGGTAATGCTGGAGCTCTTGTTCCCATTGTCACTGCCTCGGCACAAAGGGGAGACCTTGCTCCACGAGCAGGATCCACCCCACGGAGCACAGGGACAATGCTCGGGGCTCACTTTGATCCGGGGCTCCGTGGGAAGGGGCTGCACAGTCCTGGGAGGACCTCGGTCCTTTCGCTTCAGGCCCGGCAGCAGAGTGGCTGGGGGATGAGGGCATCAGTCCGGGATGTCAGTACCCAAAAATGCCAGTCCCCAAAGTGGTGGTGGAATTTGCAGGCTCCCCGATGCTTCACCCATTTCCTCTGCCCCCTTCCCATGTATATTTTCTTTCTTGTTTTTATCTCAGCGCTCCCGATGCAAAATTCCCTGATAAATCCGCTTTTTGAGCCCAGCATCCTGGCCTGGGGGGTTTCACACTGGTGCCACAAGCAGGGACGAGGTGTCCGGCTGCGGTGCAGGGGATCAGCACTTGTGTGCCCCGCTCCTGGGACAGGCTGGGGTGGCTCAGCCTCGTCCCCTCCCTGCTGCGGGATTCCTCCTCTCCTCCTGCTTCCTGGCAGCCCACCCACAAGCCCCCGGCCCCTCTCCCCGAGCACTTTCCCCAGCTGCTTCTCCCAGCCCCAGCCCTGTCCCCAGCCCTGTCCCCAGCCCTGTCCCCAGCCCCATGGGCAGGGCTCTTCCCTGCCCGCGTGTGGGCAGTGGGAGGGCAGAGGGGCTCCCCTGGCCCCGATCCCCCTCCCGGGGGCGAGGTGCAGCCTTGCCTCCCGGCTGGGCGCCCCTCCAGCCAAAGCAGGGGCGTAGCTCGAATCCGCTGCGGGTTGGCAGCGGCGGCCGGTCTAGGGTTTCGCTGAGCCAGCTCCATGAACTAATTACTCCCAGGGAGCTCGTGGGGGCAGCCAGCCCCCTCGTGCCCCACAGCACCAGCACCCACCACGTGCCTGCTGCCCGTGCTGTGCCCCCCGGCTGGGTTCCCAGCCCCATGCCCCTCCACCCCAGGCTCCACTGTTGGCTCCTGCTGGGGAGAGGAGGAGGTGGAGGGGCGGCTGGGGCCCGGGCAGAGGTTCAAAACCATCAAAAGGAGGACAGGAGGCTGCTCTATTGCAAGGTGTTGGCGTTTAATTAGTCTATTATTGCAAATTATTAGATCTTGTGATTGTTTAATTGATCATATGATTGTTTAATTGGGCATACTGTACAAGGGCGGAAGCGAACTACCACGTAATTAGCCCCAAACTGTGCAATTAAAATCTTATTAATACCCCAAACAGCAGGGAACGTTCAAGCCTTTAATTAGTGATTAACAGGAGACAGACAGAGCTTGCGACCAAGTCAGCGCTGAGGAACAGCACAAGTTTTTAGCCGAGTATGAGGGGGGACCCGTCTGCTCTGACCAGTGCTGGGTGCCTGTTGTGGGGGTGCTGTGCTGTGCGCCCGTCCCCGTCCTGGCGTGGCCAAGCCCAGCCAAATCTCCGTACTGAGCCGCCCCCCCATAGCCCCTGCCACCCCCGTGCCCTCAGGGCAGCTCCTGGTGGCCCCCCGTGCTGGCTTTGCCACCGCAGCCGTGCTGCCCTGTGGCTGCAGAGCGGTGGCCCTGGGGCTGGTGGGGACGTGCCAGCAGGGCGGCCAGGCAGCAAGCCAGCCGCTGGCTGTGCCAGCCACGACACAAAAAGGCCAGGCCAGTTACTCCATCACCAATTAAACGGGCGGAGAGGGACCCGTGATGAGTGGAGAATCATTTACCTGACCTTCCTCCTCTGCCACCCCTCACATCCCCTCCGCTTCCCCAGAGCGTGCAGGGAGCTTGCGGGGGCACAGCCCTTACCCTGCACGGTGGGTAGCAAAGCTGCCATCCGACTGCACTTCCCTCCTGGAGTGGAGCAAGGCAAGAACGAGGTCCCTTTACCCCCAGAACTGCTCCTCTGCACACCACATCCCTGGTGCAGCCACATCCCTGGTGCAGCCCCATCCCCTCCATGCCAGCAGCACCCCCACCACCCAGCAATGTTTCTGCTTTCTTCAGGCGTCACACCCCAGCATCCAGCCACACGTGAGAATTTGCTTCAAAAGTGTCTGTTTCTCACCAGCACTGGGAAAAAAAAAGTGACCTCAAAAGGCACAAACCCCAAAAGGCACCTTCTGCCTTGCCAAAGGGTTGCTTTCGTGCCTGCCGTGTGATTTTTACACTAATCTCGTAACTTAGGGGAAGCTGAGGTTTGAGTGTGCAGGCCTGTGCCGAGGCTGGGAACAGGCTTTTGCTCAACTCCTTTAAGCCTCCAAGAGGGTTCCCAGGCCGGGGTTTGCTGCTGCTCTCCTCCCGCACGGTCTCTGGCCGGGCAAGCAGGGTGGGGGGCGAGGCGGCCGGCGGCCGTTTGATCTGCACGGGCCGAAGCTCTCAGCGTGCTCCTGGCGGTGTGGTGGGCAGGCGGCCCCGGGGGGGTGAGCGGGGGAAACTTCACACAAACGACAAGCAGGCCCAGCAGTTAAATCTGGGCTGACATGTTAATGAATTTCACAGTACGCCTGGAAAAACTCTCACCCAGCCTCAATTTACCAGCACGGGGAGGGGGCTGGGGGCGGGCGCCACGTTTCGCTGAAGGAAATCTTGTTCCCATTATCTTTTTGTGAGAGTGTTAAACAGGAACTGGCACTGCTTTTCCTTTTTATCTCACACACGTGGAATCGGGCGGGGGGGGGGGGTTCTTCATGGTTCCTGTGGCTAATGAAAGAAATAACGTGTGTGTGTTCACATCAGCATGCTCGTGGGGGTGGGGGGGGAGGCACGTGCAAGCATCTGTGCATGCATGTTTGTGTGTCTGTATATGTACGTGCACACAGCAAGTGTGCAAATGTGCACATATGAGCATGCACACTTGTGCACGTGCTTGTGCTGTAAGCATGGATGTGTGCACACGTGACAGAACATGCACACATTTGCGTGTGTGCACACGTGCATGTAAACGTGCACGAGCGTGTGTGTGCCTCTGCTCTTGCACACCCGTATGTGCATGCCCGTGCGCGTGTCGCTACGTGGGCTCCTGTGCGTGTGCGTGTGTGCACACAGGGCAGAGCCCTAACAAAAAGCAGCCTGGGGGCTCTGTTGCTGGTGCAGAGGCTGGCACCCGGCACTGCTCCGTGCTGTGCTGCAGCAGCGCGGCACGAGGAGGGTGGTCTGCGGAGCGGCTGGGCTCTGGCTGCTGGGGAGGGGGCAGTGCCGTGCAGCGGGGGCTGCCGCCCACAGGGACAGAAAGAGGGGACAGCAGGGCTGCAGGTGCCCAGCTGGTGCTGCTGGACACCCCCTGCCCTGTTGCACCCCTCCCTCCGTCCCGCCTTCAGCTGAGTCGCCCCCGTGCTCCGTCCCTACACGTGCCCCGTCTCCGCGCTGACCTCCCAGCCCCAGCCCCATGGGGCGGTGGATGCTGCACATCTGGACGGCACGTTGGGGCCGGCTGTGCCGAGTCCTGCTTACCCTGCTCCCCGCCTCTGTGGCCCAGCCGGGGACCAGCGGGGGCCCGCAGCCCGACTGGTGGGCTCCAAAATTTTGGTCAGCCCTGCCGCCACCTCCTCCCCATGGATTTGAGCTGCGTTTGCTCCTCCTGCCTGGCAGCACGCAGAGCAGCTCCCATGCGCGGCACACGGAGCCGCATCGTGGGGTCCGTGCCACGCACATGGGGTCGGTCACCTCTCCCAGCGCCCCGTTTGGATTCTTGGGCACGATCCCAAGCAGACATCCTAGCAGACAGCCAGTCCCAGCTCTTAGGAAGTGGGACCCCACCGGATAAAAGCCACGCCAGCATTTTTGTGGGGATGGAGAGGACCAAGCACCCGCAGGGACAGCCACCGTTCTGGGGACCATCCGGAGGGGTCCCTACTCAGGGCACGCAGCGCACAGGAGCACTGAGGCAAGCTGCCCCCCTCGGTGCATGGGGCGAGGACAGGTTGCACCTGCCTGCGCCTCTGCCTCACCCTCCCCTTCCCTTGCAGCCTGCAACTGCAACCTGCACGCGCGGCGCTGCCGCTTCAACATGGAGCTGTACAAGCTGTCGGGCAGGAAGAGCGGAGGGGTCTGCCTCAACTGCCGGCACAACACTGCGGGGCGCCACTGCCACTACTGCAAGGAGGGCTTCTACCGCGACCTCAGCAAGTCCATCACAGACCGCAAGGCCTGCAAAGGTGAGCCAGGACATCTCTTCCTCCCCAAGGGCACCGGGCAGGGAATGGCTTTGAGCCGAGCATCTCTGCAGGCTCCCAGACTCCCAAGGGATGGGGAGGATGGCCTGCAGGAGCAGGCAGCTCGGGGGAGCCCCCGACCCCGTGAGGGTCTGACCTCTTGGCCCTGTTGTGACTGCAGGAACAGCCAGTGGTGGTCAGGGATGGAGAGATGCTGAGCTGGGCAGGCGCTGGAGGAGGTGTGCTGGGATTTGCTGGGATTTGGTCTCTGACACCAGCATAGTCTTGGCTGTAGATACATGTGGATGCCTTCAGACTGTTTCACGAAAGGATTTGCAGTGCTTCCTCACCTTCGGATGGCTGGGGTGATGCTGGTGGTGATTTCCATCTCCCTGCTGCACTGCAGGTCCCCGTGGCATGGGTGTTGGTGATGCAGTGGCTCTCTGGGCCTGTTTCGGGGATGCTGAGCAGCCGATGGACAGGGTGGCTTGTCCCTGAGCCCGGAGCCACGCTGATCCAAGCCAGGGAGATGCAGCCTGGCCTCACAGATCCTGGCCTGTGCCAAACCCAAACCTCTCCTCTCTCATCTGGCCTGCCTTGTCCCTCTGTCCATCCTCTTTCCTCTGCGGAGCCTCCAAACAATGGTTTCACCAGAGACCATCGGATGACAAAACACCTTGACCGTCCCCGTGGACTGCTGGCACGCAGGCTGACACACTGGCCCCACCAGCAGGCTCTGCCATGGCTTCTCTGAGGCCAGGAACTAACCCCTGATCCCTTTTTTTCCAGCTGAGATTGCAAGTATCTCCCGGAAGGGAGTGCGGCTTCCCCTCTGGCACCAGCACCGTGCCGTGCAGATAGCAGTGGAAGCTGCTTCCCTGCATGTGCTGGGGACAGGGAGGGTGTCACGGGAACGGTGCCTTCCCTGGCTTATGAAGCACCCTCAGAGCAGGCGAGCACTGGCCAGGTCTGTGTGTGTTTATGTAGGGTCTACATGGCTGCTGGAGCTGGTGTTGAGCAGCAACCCTGTGGCCACAGAAGTGAAGAATTTGGCTCACAAGGCTCCCCTCCCCGGTGCACTGGTGCCATTTGTAGGTTGGGCTCATCTGGGGCCAGGGTGCATCCAGGGATGCCACAGGTAAAACCCTTTCATTGCCCATGCTGTGTGAGCTGCCCTGGCTTTTCCCCAGCCTTGTTCTCTCCGGGGCTTTTGGACAACAAATCAAAGGAAAAACAGCTTTGGGCATGGCAGCCCCCACTTCTGAGCCCCCGGGCCACAAGGGTTTCCTGTTGGCAGGGCTCATGCCAAGTGGCAGCCAGGTCCCAAAGCCATGCCAGGTGCCAGCATCCTCCAGGTAACAGAGGGAGAGAGGAAGAGGAGGAGACAGGGCAAGCTGCACATCCCAAGGGTCTGTATCACCCCAACACGGGTTGCACCCTGCTCCTGGGGAGCACTGGGCACACCCTGAGGGTCTCCGCTGCGGACAGCCCCCAGTTTTCCCGCTGCCAGCAGTGTCCCATTATTCCAGAAATTCAGCTCCTTTGCAGAAAAGTCGTGGCGCTGACCGAGGCCATGACTCTGAGCGGCTGCAGGACGAGGCGGATGGCAGCAGACCCAGCTCCTGCTTCAGCACTATCACCCTCTCCGTCAGGATTTCCCCCATGCCAGCGCTGCGCTCAGCACCCCCGTCCCTGGGGATGCCCCCCACATCCCCAGGCAAGCGATCTCTGTGTGCAGGAGCAGCCAGGCAGGCGGCAAGCTTGTCAGCCTGCGGTTTCGTGGAAAAGCCCTGAGTCATTTCCTCCGGAGGGGCAGGGAGGGGGCTGCCTGAACCAGAGCCGCGGCAAAGCCCCCCCAGCTCGGCTGCTCTCCCCCACGCCCGGCACACATGCGCGCTTCTCCCACCCGGGCTGTGGATGGGGCTGCATTTGCTCCTGCTCAGTACCAGTCCCTGCAGCCCCTGTGGCAGCAAGAGGAGCTTTGGGCACCGGGGCTGGGGAAAACAGGATTTCAGCATGGGGCTGCTCAAGTACCGGGGCTTTGGGGCAGGCATGGCTCACCCCAATGGGCACCAGGGTGGTGGCGCTGCCTCTTCCACAGCTCGCTGAACATCCTTTGTGAGCAGGAATGGTCCTCCCCACCAAAGGAAGGGTTTCTGCCTCCCTGGTCTCCGTCTCCTTCCAGCTTTTCTACCATAATTGTCTGATAAAATCCCAGGTAAAGTGGAAGCCTTGCAGGCTTTTCCCTCCCTGTTGGGGCTGGGGTCCCCAGCACCACCCTCTCCTGTGCACTGAGCTGCCCTTTTCTGTTCCAACCAGGGAAGAGAGCACTTACAGAAAAAATAAAGAAAAAAAAAAAGAAAAAAGTTAAAGAAGCAGGATTTGGCTACATGCTGGAGACAGGAAGGCAGCTGAGCACAGCCCAGCCTTGATGTGTGGGTGTGAGAGCTGGGTGCAGTTTTGCGGAGCACTTCCCCCCGGTCTGCGCATAGCCTCCTGTAGAGGCTGTCCCATGCCAGGGCTCCAGGGGAACGTTCCACTCCTCCTGCAGTGCTTGGAGCTGTGGGAAGTGCCCTCTAGCCATGGGGATGCACGTGTGCACAGGTGCACGAGGGCTCTGAGTGCCCAGCCAGTTTATGGCCGTAGAAACTAAGCTGCAGGAGGAGGTCAGTGCATTTCCTCCCCTGGCTGAGGCCTGGGCATTGCCGTGTCCAGGCATCAGTCAGGGGAGAGCGGTACCCAGCCTCGCCCAGCCAGCAAGCAAAGCCACCGGCTTTGCAGAGGGCTGGAGGGGGGCTGCGGCAGGGCCCCCCTTGCAGAGAAAACCCCTCCCGCGGGTCCTGTGCCAAGCCAGAGGCAGGCTCCTGCCAGCCGAGGCCGTGCGTGCCGCTTCCTGAGGGCTGGCAGGGCTCGTGAGCGGTTTTGAAATGCTGCAGAGGCTCAGCCCAGCCAGATGAACATGTGCACAAAGCCCGTCCCCTGCTACGGGGCATATGTTGAGGAGGATCTTGCAGTAGAGCAGTGCCCTGGCTCCGTAGAGCCACCTCCTGGCTCTACCCCAAGGATCCAAGTTAATAATAAAATCCTTCATGCTTCTGTTTCTCTGACTGTCCCTCCCTTGCAAAGCAGAGAGCATTTCCCTCCTTCCTCGTGCACATGCAGGAGTGGATCGGTGTGGATCAGGAGCCCCTTAGCACAGAACCTTTATCCTCCGGGGTCTGCCAGCCCCGTGCAGTGAAGATGCGACACGATGGTTTGGGCTCATTTTTGCCAAAGATGCATTGTGTACCTGCAGCTCAGAGTAGCCATCCTTCTGCAAAGGAAAGGAAGAGAAGGAAAAGCAAGGTCTGTGAGATCAGATCTGGAAAGCACACGCAGAGCTGGAGGCTGCGACGAGGCTGTTCCTTGCAGCCCAGGGCTTTGAGCAAAGGTCTTCACATGCACTGCAGTGCTGGTCCAGGGCAGCAGCTGAGCAGCCCAGCGAAGGAAAACATTGGAATGAAGCTCAGCTCATATTCAGGGCTTGAAATGCTAGCCCAGGGACCAGTAACCATTATAATTTATTTCAACAAACCCAAACGGTTTTATTAAATAACTGTCCAAACAGTTCGTCTCTGCTAGGATGCAATGTCTGCCCAGGATTTGAAGATGGGCACAAAAATATTCAGTGCAGATTTCACACCCCTGCACCTCCCGCGGCACACAAGTGGAGCTCTTGGCCTCCGGCCAGCGAGCTGGGGGTGAGCAGGGGCAAGCATCGCTCCGGCCACCAGCCGCCAGCAGCCAGCCTCACTGCTGGATGCCACGACACAGAAAAGCTGGGAGGATGGAAAACGCAGAACCTGCAGGATTAATCCAGTGGTGGTAATTGAAAAGTCAAATAAAGAATGGCTGTGCATTAATCCCCGTAATTTAAACAAAGCTGTAAAATGTGAGCTTTCTCCAATGAAAACCGGTGAAGCAGCAGCAGCTAAGCCTTAAGAAGCAAAAATACCCGCAATATTAGGTGCAAGACATGCTTTCTGGCAAATAGAGCTCAATGACTTAAGCCCCAGGCTAGTGACTCCCTCCACCATTCAATACCATGGGCTGGATCCTGGCACCCAGCACGGTCAGTGTGTGGGCAGCAGGCACGAAGCCAGCAGCACAGGATGGGGACGGGGCTGCCCCTGTAGCTGGAAGCAGCAGTCAGCCCTCATGGGACCACGGGAAATTGTGGGGTGGGGGCACAGCAAGGGCCAGAGCCTGGGCTTGTCCGGCAAAACTCATCTCCCAAAGGAATCTTCTGGGACAGAGCCGTCTCTTGTGGTCGTGGGATGCACAAAGCTGGCTTGATTGCTGATCCAGGTAAAAGGTCAAGTCATTGGAAGCTTCCTCACAGCACGAGGAGGATCCCACTAGATGAATTGGATCCTGATTGAGCTGAGATTTATGGATGTACTTAAACTTTACACCAGGAATACACTGCCGAAGCCGGGGAGATTATCCACAACGTGTGAAGCTAAGCACTTACATAAATCCTTGCTGGACACATGCCTTGAGCCGTAAATTGTCTAGGGCACGGACCGTCTCTCTCTGTGTGCGCGGCAGAACCATAATGCCTGCGGCAATGCCCATGCTCACCTGGCAGCCACGGCCCTTCTCGGGCGGCAGGGCTTTGCCAGGTGCTGGTGAGAGAAGTCGGCACTCTGTGCCCAGCCTCGCTGACAGATATTCAAGCCTTTGCTGGTTGAAGAGAGACAAAGTGGTGGCCGTTCTCCAGGAGCAGCCATACCTGCCAGCTCATCAAGGGCACCTGTGTCCTCCAAGACCCCGCAGAGCCAGCACGGAGGAACCTGCAGGCCACGTGCGAGCGACGGAGAGCTGCCAAGCACCATGGCCTGGCCCCAGCACTCTGCTGCTGGCTTTGCATCTCACCCTGCGGGGCTGGAGCACGCTGACGAGGCGGCTGTGGGCGGCTGCCCCAGAGCTGGACAAGCCCATGGGACCCGTGGAGGTGCTCGTGGCCCCGGCTGCCCCGGCAGGAGCAGTCTGTGGCTGAAGAAAGGCCCTGTGTTCCCCACGTCACGCCGAGGCCCTCTCACTCGCTGCCATTTGTTATCACAGCTGAGCCCCCAAAATATCCTTGTCAGAAACACGTCCGTTTCCAGCCCCAGCCAGGATCTGATAAGAAGCGCAGCATCTGGTCCCCATTAGAGGCCGCTTGCTCTTGTTTCTCACCGTGCAGGAGAAGCCCGGGGAGCCGTGCCGTGGTGCTGTGACCAGCCCCATCTGGTGAAAATTAGGGAAACGATAACATCGAGGGGCTGCGGGGGCAGGCGGGGGGAGATGTTTTTGTTTTGCTTTGGAATCACGTTCAACTCTTACACTGATGGAGGCCAAGATAACCTCCTCCAGCTCATAGCCAGACCCAGCCCTGGGCTGGCAGATGGGAGGGCCCTCTCCTGACTGAGTGTTGTCTTCTCCTTCCCACATCCCTCCTCGTGGGCAAGCCCCGGTGGGTCCATCATCCAGCTTACGAGCCTGTGGTGTGATGGTGAGCCACCTCAGATCCATCCTGAGGGTGGAAAACAAACTTCCACCCAGGTCAGGTGTGGCTTGTCCCCTGGAGAGGCTGTGGTGGAAAGTCATAGGGACAGCGTCCTCCAGCAAACAGGAAGGTCTCCTCCAGAAGACAGGACAGGTGTTGGGGCTCATGAGCTTGGGAAGCATTGAGAAGACCCACTTCAGACCATCCTAGAACCAAAACAAGGCCCAAGGCTGTGCAGAACCTACAAGCTGGTTCAGCTCCATGGGGGAGCAGCTTGGAGGGCCTCACCCCCGTGGGCTGCTCCCCCCAGCTTGGCCCTGCACCACTGTCCCATGCGGGCTGGAGGCCAAGCTGGGGACACCTTGCCCTCCTCCCACCACCTCCCAGCCCAGGGCTCCCCCGTGCTGCCTCCGTTCCCCTGCCCACCCTGCACAGCAGAGGCAGGGAGGCTGCTTGGGCCCAGTGCAGCCCAGCGGCTGCCCAAGGGGACCACGGTTGAGCCCTAGGCTTGTGCCACTCATTGCTTCCCGTGTAACCATAGCCTCTCCTCCTTCTCCCACCCAGCCTGTGACTGCCACCCGGTCGGTGCCGCTGGCAAGACCTGCAACCAGACGACGGGGCAGTGCCCGTGCAAGGATGGTGTGACCGGCCTCACCTGCAACCGCTGCGCCAAGGGCTTCCAGCAGAGCCGCTCGCCCGTGGCCCCCTGCATCAGTGAGTCCCCCGATGGGCTAGGGTGCCTGCCGAGGCAGGGTGGCTGGATCCATCCTGCCAGCTGGGGGCTCTGGAGGGCCCCTGGGGTTTGTGCTTTCCACCTGCACACACAGCTGGGCATGGTCAGGTCCTGAGTGCGCTGAAGCTACCGTAAAAGCGCTGTTCTTCAGTGGATCTGCTTCTACCCCAAAGGCCAGAAGAACAGTGTCCCTCCCTGCAGCACCCACTAGCACTGTTGGAGGTGGCAGCAGGGTTTAAACTATCTGTCCCCTCCACAGCAGCATTTCAAGGCTCTTGGGGTTGTAGTGTCAGTGTCTCAGTTTGTCCAATTTATTAAGCTTGGTTTGGGTATCTCCAGGGGTATTTTATGGCCTGTGATATTCAGGTCAGGCTCACCCAATCCGTTGTCTCTCTTAGCGAGCTCCCCGGAGGTGATCCACCAAATCCCCTCTGCACCATGTTTGTGGGTGGCTCTTGCCTATGCTTCGTCCCCAGAGCCCTCCCTGGCTCCAGACAGACCCAAAGTCCCTCGGCAAGGTGGCCAGGGCTGGAAGGTCCCATGCAGGCCAGGTCCCACCCAAGGGCACTGACAAGAGGGGCTGCCCCAGGCTGGGCTGGGAGGGGGCAGCTGCCCTGGGCTAGTCCCCTAGGGCTGGGGACCCCTTTCTTTAAGACATCTTCCCCTTTTCTCTTCCAGAGATCCCTGCCATCAACCCAACCTCCCTGGTAACCAGCACAGAGGCACCTGCGGGTAAGTGCTCTGTACCCCGTGGCCTCAGCCCTTCCCAGGGACATCCCCCTCTGCTCCCTCCAGACACCCAGGAAGAGTGCCGAGACAGCTCTCCAAACCCGCTGTGCCAGACACTGGCTTGCCTTTAGTGAAAAAATTGATTGGAAATCATATGTATTTCTAGAAAGGGACCAACTGACCTTCCAGGGCTTTCTCAGGGAAGGGGTTTCTGTGTCCCTTCTGGGAAGGGAAAGGGCTACGAAGATGATTAGGGGACTGGAGCAGTTGTCGTATGAGGACAGGCTGAGAGAACTGGGCCTGTTTAGCCTGGAAAAGAGAAGACTGAGGGGAGACCTCATCAGTGTGTATAAATATCTGAGGGGAGGGTGTCAGGAGGATGGAACCAGTCTCTTTTCAGTTGTGCCCAGTGAAAGGACAAGAGGCAACTGGCACAAACTGAAGCACAGGAGGTTCCATCTGAATATGAGCGCACATCTTTACTGGGAGGGTGAAAGAGCACTGGGACAGGTTGCCCAGAGAGGTTGTGCAGTCTCCTTCTCTGGAGATATTCAAAACCCACCTGGATGTGATCCTGCGCAACATGCTCTAGGTGATCCTGCTCGGCAGGGGGTTGGACTGGGTGATCTTCAGAGGTCCCTTCCCACCTCGGCCATTCTGTGGTCCTGTGCTGCTGTGAAAGCAGGGATGCCAACACAGGGAGCAGCTGTCAGGGCCTCTCTGCCCTCACCAGCCCGTGGATTGGCCGTGGGCTGGCTCAGGAGCCCCATGCCGGGCACGGACTGCCGAGTCTCCCCAGGGACATGGTGACATGGGACATGCTCTGTCCAGGCATGGAGAAGCTGTCCAGGCCTGAGCTGGTCCCCCAGCTCGCAGGGCAATGGAATAATGGGGTCTTCTCCCCTTCCCCAGTACCCCCCTGCACAGCCCAGCTGTCCCCCCATCACCCTGGCATATCTGCTCCTCGGGCAGTGGGGCTGGCACCGCAAGGGCTGTGCCTGGCTCCTGCAGGGACCGGGAGGTGCACCCAGGACCTTTGGGGTCTCCTCTCCACTCAACCCCCACAGAAAGGCCAGGGGCTGGGCACAGGCATTTCTCTTTCCTTTCCTCTGTTTTTTTCATGGAGGTTGGTAGGAAGTGAAGTCAAGGCTGTTCTCTGGCTTGTTTTGTTTTTTGGCCATGGAGATCCTGACTGGGAACTGGGAACACTGGAGAAGGGGCTTTGGGAAAAGGAAAATGGAGGGGATTTGAACAGTTTTATTGCAAACAGAGCGACTCGTAGAGCAGAGTTAATCAAGGTGACTCCCCTCCAGTGCTGTATAAGTAGGAATATTCTTAGAATTGTGTCTGATATTTTCAGCTGCATAAAAATAAATGCCACTTGATAGCGACCCTGGTATTTACTTTGTTTTAGCGGAGCAGCTCTGTGTTAAACAGCCTGTAGTTTTATCTGTGGCTTTGTTGTTTTAAGATTTCTGCCTTCTAGCTCAAATATCTTTAATGCAAAGTAGCTCACTTAGCCCCTGGCCTTCTCCAGGGACCCAGCCTGGGTCCTGCAGGACCTGTTTGGGGGGATCAAACACAGCCAGGGGCTGGCCAGGGCAATGCACCCAACACCCTGCACCCTGCCCGCTGCCCGCACCCCCCTGCTCTGGCCCCCCTGGGAGCCCCGGAGCCTGCTCCCCTCCCATGCTCAGCAGCAGGTGTGCCAGGCTGCGGCCGCCCGCAGGAACAGGGGGGCATTGTTTGGGGCTGCTGCTGCTCAGGTGCTTCCCCCCCACCGGGCGCTGGTCCTGCTCACATCTGGGCTTTGCGTTGACGTTGTCATCCCATCCCCTGCATCGCATTCCCCGGGCCCTCGCAGCCGCTGAGGTCCGGCTTTGATCCCTGCCCTAGCGCAGACTCGCTCTGCGGCAAAACGTCCTGCGTCCATTTCTTGTAATTTTTATTGTTATTATTCTAAAATATTTTCCACTTAGTGAAAAAAGAAAAAAAAATCTTGTTCCCTGTTAGCAGAATTAACAAAACTAGTGGAGTGCAAAACAGGTCTTTAAAGGAATTCAAAGTCAGCAGTAAAAGATTTGTAGCCGTAACACCTAATTAAGTTACATCTCTCTTAAAACAAAATATTCCTTCTTTTTTCAAGGCGAGGCGAAGTAAACCAGATGTGCAAACCCACCGCCTCTCATGCGCTCCCCCCGCGCAGGCGTGGGACGGAATGGGATGTGGGTCACATTGCCGATGCCTGCCAGCTGGGGCTGGGGGCTGTCCCAGGGCTGCAGCGGTACCTCGATGGGGAAGTGGCATGTCCCAGGGCTGCAGCAGCATCTCAAGGGGGGTGGGTACACATTCACAGCTTCTGCTACCCCCGGCCCCTCCGCATGCCCTGGACATGGCAGAGAGGTGGGCAGGAGGACGGCTGGGAGGGGAGGTCTGGCTGCTTAGGCTGCTTAGGGCAGCTATTGGGGTTAAAATGGATCTTTCTGCATCCTTGTAGCACGTGTAACACCACCTAGGGAGTGCTGTAGGGGAGATGGGAAGGTGAGGGATGCTCTGGGACAAGGGAGGTGCCCATGAAAGCAGCTTCTCCACTAGCTGCGATAGCAGGAGAACCTCTGATAGCAGGTTCTCCTGGCAGTTTTGCCATCACGGAGAGCATGCAGTGGGAAGAGCAGCAACCCATGCCCTGGTAGCGGGTATCCCCATGGAGAATGGGAGGATGGGGCCCACCGTGGTCCATGGTCTTGTCCAGGTGAGAGGCATGGGGCTGAGACCCTACCCGGCACCCCTGGCATTGTCATTTCTGTCCCCTGCACTCAGCCCACGTGTGGTAAGGGAGTCCTGTGTGCAGAGGCAAGGAAGGGCAGTAAATGCCTCGAGTTACTTGGTCTTCTTAGTTTTTTTCCCAAGTTTCTAACATAAATTGAGAAGAAATTGGTTTTATATTTGAGAAATGTTCCTCAGCATAAAGCTGAGGTTAAATGTCCCCAAAAAATCCCAAATCGTTAATTTCACATACCATTTCTGGCTCTTCAGAATCACAGTTTTATGATGTTAATCATGAGCAGGAGCCCAGGGCAGTTATTGTTTTTCTTCTTTTATTCCTCTCCTTTGTTCCTGCACACAGAGCCAGGGGAGGGCTGGGGGTCTGGCAGGTTGGCCAAGGCTGTCCCGCAGCTCATCACCTCCCAGCACGCCATCGCTCCCCCCGGCGCATCATCACCCCATGGGCTCGGCTCAGGACCGATCCAGCACCCATCCTGCTGCTGGATGCTGCCGGCTGCTCCGGTTCCTGCCACCCTCCTCTGCCTAGGAGCCAGCGGCTGCAGACCCGTGGAAGGGCCATGGCCGGGGCCGGACCCAGTGGGGTTTCCGTGCCCCGCGGCCGCCTGCTTTCGCCGCCTGGCCCTGCATTGTGTGGCGCTGGCTGGCTGCTGCCGTGGCTCAGCTCCCAGCCCCGTCTCCAGCAGCGGGGGGGACTGCGAGTCCATATGGTCCTGCGTGTCCTTGCGAAAATGCAGCTTGGCTCAGGCAGCTCTAGCCAGATTTGCAAGGAGCTGAAAGCAGCCCCAGCGGGGTTTTCTCTTCAGAGGCACCTAAAAGCGTGGCCCTCTCTGAAGATGCTGCGTGCCACCAGCCGCAGCATGCTGTGCCCCTGGGGCCTGTCCCCACAGCCACCCATGGCCTCAGCTCTGTCCCTGCGCTGGGCTCGCGGGCAGGGATGCGGCCACGACCCCAGGCACTCAGTCGAGCTGCAAGAAGAATGCTGCTATTAATCACTCCTGCTGCTCCTCCTTCCTTTTTTTTTTTTTTTATGTCCCCCTCTTTTCCCTTGGAACCCTTCTGATTTCTTAAAAAAAAAAAAAAAAAAAAAAAAAAAAACCACTCTCCAATCCACAAAACGTCTTTTCTGCCCCCACAGATGACTTTACAGCTTGTGGCATTAAAAAGTCATGTTGGTACAGAAAGGCTCAGCTCTAGAGGGCAGGTGATCCTGGCAGTTCTCTGCGCCCATGGTGCTGGGGATTGGAGTAACCTGCTGAGGCGGGGATAGGGACAGGGACAGGGACAGGGACAGGGTGGCCGTTCCAGCCCAGCAGCGGAGCGGTGCAGCAGGGGTGACATGGTGACATGCTCGGCAGTGGGGCCTGAGCCAAAAAGCAGGGCTGAACCCCTCCTCTGCCAGGAATCAGCTCTGTGCTGAGCCCCTTCTACCACTGACAAATTTGGACTGGATGGCACAAAGTCCCCACTGAAAGAGAGCCGGGCAGAAAGGGGAGCAGCAGAGCTCGGGACGAGTTTGTGCTTCTGGGCTTCTTTTCTTCCCTCTTCCCCCTTCCTGCCCTTGGCACCGGGTGCTGCTGTTTCCCCCCGTCCCCCGCCTCCATCCCGAGCCATCGCTGTGGCAACCCGCAGACAAAGAGAGCTCAGAGGCTGCCCGCTCGTCCCGGGGCTGGGGCCGGCTCTGCCAAGCCGGACAGAGAACCTGGGAGAGAAAGGAAGAAAGATGGGCTTAGAAAAACATGCCATTTGGAAAGAGACAAATTGAGATGTTCAAAGGAAGATGGCAGGGGCAAAGAAAGGAGGAGAACTGGGCTGCTTCGGGCGATTGTTGGATCAAAGCCTTTGGGGAGAAGGAGAGAGGCATTCCTGGCCTGCCCTCCCTCTGCTTGAGATGCAAATCTGGGGCCTTTAGAAATGCACAGGAAAAAAAAAAAAAAAAAAAAGCCTCCATGAGGACATGAGCCTCTCCCGGAGCCTGGGGAGCAGCAGGAAGGGATGCTGCAGGGAGGGAGGGATGCTCTCTGCTCCTATGCATGCAGGGAGGACAGGAGGACGGCGTGGTGACCTTCCCTGCCATGCTCCGTCAGTCTGAGGGCAGCAGGGAGTGACCTTGCCTGCTGGCTCCCCCTGTCCCCAAATCCTTCTGGGGGCTTTGGAACCCCACCAAGAGCGGGTCTCAGAGGGGGCTGCCCATGGGGACACTCCCAGCTGTGCTGGCCCCTGAGCACTGAATCGCCCCTGAGGATCACGATCCAGGCGCTGTCCCTTGGTCTGCAGTCAGACGTTGCCTTGGGGTCCCTCCACCCCCTCTTGCCTCCCACACTCCCCCCACCACCCCGGAGCTGATTTATCCTGCAGGACGCCGGCACTGTTGGCACAGAAGGGGACACTGCCTGCCCGAGGTGGTTTCACTTCCCAGCTGCTGGGGCTTTAGTGCTGCGGTTTGGGGGCTTCAGCGGGGCCCTCCCCAGTCCGTGTGAGCTGTGGGGGTGCAGTGAGGCTCAGGGACCCCCTTGTTAGCAGAGTCCCGGGCCTGGCTCACAGTCTTGGGGAACCCCCCCCCAGGCTGGCTCCTGCCGTGTCACCTCCACGGCCTCTTCCTCCGTGGTGGGACAGGACCCCATGCACGGTGCTGCACTGCACACCCTCACACTTACCCCTCTGCTTCTCCTCTGCAGACTGCGACTCCTACTGCAAACCAGCCAAAGGGAACTACAAGATTAACATGAAGAAGTACTGCAAGAAGGATTACGGTAAGGGCCCCCTCCTGCTCCCCAGGGGACGGGCAGCTCCCGTCAGGAGTTGGCAGCCTCCCCCTCACCCAAGGCGGCACATCCCTGTCACCCTGCCTCTCCCTCTTTCCCCTCAGTGGTCCAAGTGAACATCTTGGAGATGGAGACAGTGGCCAACTGGGCCAAGTTCACCATCAACATCCTCTCTGTCTACAAGTGCCGCGACGAGCGGGTCAAGCGCGGCGACAACTTCCTGTGGATCCACCTGAAGGACCTGTCCTGCAAGTGCCCCAAGATCCAGATCAGTAAGAAGTACCTGGTCATGGGGATCAGTGAAAACTCCACCGACCGGCCGGGACTGATGGCCGACAAGAACAGCCTGGTCATCCAGTGGCGGGACGCCTGGACCCGCCGCCTTCGGAAACTGCAGCGACGGGAGAAGAAAGGGAAGTGCGTGAAGCCCTGAGGGCTTCCTGCCCACCCCGTGCCCCAGCCCCAGCCCCAGCCTGGCTACGCACTGCCGGGCTGCACTCAGAGACTCTGTACATATATATAGTGTGAACGGACTCTTCTGTCTATAGTGTATATTTTGGCAACGGTCCCCTTTGAGTGTGCGTGTGCACGCGTGGGTGTGTGTGTGTGGGTCTTCTCTAAGAGTGTATTAAAAGTAATGCAGTAATGACAAACCTTTAATGAGGAGCAAAGCGGAGGGGGTTCGCACAGGTGCCTGTTGCCTGAAGGAGCTTGGTAGAGGTTGGTTTCTTGCTCTGGGCATGCTGTTCCTCGCTCTCCTGTCCGAGTCTCTTTTTTCCCTTGAAAAAAATCTTCTGACAGGCGTTGCTGTCTGAGCTCGTGGCTCTCCCTCCTCCGGTGCCCAGGGCCTGCCTCTTCCTTGCTCGCTGGAAACGCTCTGCCGCCAGCTCTCCATGCCCCTTTCCTTGCGCAGTAGCACTAGGAGGTCAGACTGCTCCATCATCCCGGTGCATGTATGGACTGAACGGGTGGAGACCGCCCCACACTGCAGAGGCCAGCCCCAGGAGCTTCACTGGGAAGACCTTTCTCAAGGTCTGGTTCTCCAGGACCTCAGGTTTACACGGACCGGTGCTGCCGCCTGGGGCAGGACCGATGCAAATCTGCAGTGCCCTGGGGCAAGCCAGCCCTGTCAGAGGGTTGGTGGCAAAAGTCCCACATAGCTGTGCTCACCAGGGAGCAGGGCACAGACATTGCCTCTCCTGGTGCAGAGTCCAGGTGACCCAAAACAAAAGACCTGGAGACGCTCAGCTTCTCCTCCCTTGCCCATCACCTGCCCTGCCAGCAGGACTCAGGGCAGAGAGGACAGGCTGCCCAGAGCCAGCATCTGTATCGTACACCACCCAGGTCTGTGGACATACGTCCTGAGCCGGTACCAACTGGGATAATTCCACCCATTTCTGCTGAGCTGACACCAAGTGACTGCCAGCCTCGGTGCGCATCCTCGAGGGCTGGCCTGACTGTGTGTTCTCCTGGGAAGCAAGGCTGTGGCCAGGGCTGGCTGAGGAGGTGTGCGAGGCAGAGCAGCAGGAAGAGAGAAGAGCTTTTGCAGTCCAACCTCAATAAGCTTTTATTTCTTCTTCATACTGTATTAGTCTCCAGTTCAAACAGACATCAGTTTCTTCCCATGTCGAGGTTGTAGTGGTCTTGGCATAATAAACATGCGTGGAAATAATAGATGATCTGACAATAGATACTGATTTCACTACAGACCTTGCCTTGCTTGTTCAGGAACACTGAATGGCTCAGTGAGGTATTGTAGCCCACACTGCAATATTCCAATGTGTTAGGAGGATGTTTCACGCTTCTGAGCCCATTGCATGTTGAGCAAACTCCCCGTCCCACAGATGATGTGCAGTGCTGGAGCCTGCAGCAGATGAGACTGGCGTAGACCAGAGGTAGTCAAGACAGGGGAGTTTGGGGAGTAAGGATTTAGGCACTTGTTGAAGCGGCTGGAGATGCTAACAGTGGCTTTTCAGAGATGCTCAGGACCAGCTTTCCCCCCAGTGGGGCCATCTTTCAGGCCCCCTGGATGCTGGGGTAGTCTCACGGGGCACAACCACAAGTGGGACAGCAGAGAGGCAGAGGGTGTGTGGGACCACCTGGGCTTGCGTGGTCTGGCCCTGTGCTACGCTCCTGCCACAGAGCCTCCTTCCCTGCTCTGGATGAGCTGAGGGGACCCTCCTGTCCCTGGTACCACTTGTTCTGGTTGTCCCACACAATCAGTCTGCCACAAGATGTCCCTTGAACTCCATGGGCCACCCAGCCCTCCTCTTCCTCACAGTACTGCTTGCACCAAGGAGCCCTGGAAGCAGAGCTGCTGCCCTGGCTGGTGCACCCTGCTGTCCTAGCTCAGGAGCCAGGGCAGAGGCACCCCTGGTTGTGCATTGTGGGACTCCTGTCAGGGTCACCCATACAGACCCGGCCAGGGCTTGGCATCACCCTAGGGTGCTCTGGGGACTGCTTGGGTCCTCTCTTCCGTGGCCATGCATCCTCCGAGTACATACAGCCCTCAGGAGAGACATGAAGTGCTCGTGCTCCCCAAAACCCACTCTGCACATCCAGCAGGGCAGGAGGCTCCAGGGCTTCCCTTGGCACCTGACTCTTCTTCCCACAAAGTCAGTTCTCAAAACAAAGTGAGGATTTTGCTCTGGTGGCTGCAGTTTGGGATTTATCCTCCCAGCCAGCTCTTCCCTCGATTCATCCACCATGTCCAGTGGTGACCAAATGGGACAATCTGCCAGGGTAGCTCGTGTGTGTCCTGCTGGGCTCTGCATGCTGGCCCTGCACCATGCAGCCCAACACCACCGTTGCCGGTGGTGTTCGCTGGAGCCAGGCACCGGCTGTGGCTGGAGGTGTCCCCAGGTCAGGATCCAGCGGGTGCTTGGGGAGCAGCAGCGCTGCCCAGGGCTGCTTTGGGGTGTGTGTGTAAACCCCGACATGGCCACGCACCTTTTTGTCCCCCATTTCCATCTGGTTCATAATTTAAGCCCGTGACTGGATGGGGCAGATCCAGGAGGCTGATGGGGTCCTTCTGAGACCCCCGTGCAGGTTTGGGGGGCTCTGCTGGCCTTATGGGGCTGCTGAGATGTGTGGTGTGGTAACCACCTGGGGCCCCTATGAAATCCGTGTTTAATATGTACAAAGAAAACCCAGCAAATGCGATGGACAATAACGTAACATACACAAGATACGCATGTTTGTTTTTTATTTTATTGTTATTATTTTAATAACACCAGTCTAACAAGCACCGACCATCTAATTCTGCGCCTTCTCAGTGGGAGCTGTGGAGCCAAGGGGTTTGTGGTGTCCCTATGCCCCTAAACCAGCCCTGCAGGTCGGGGCTGTGCTGAACCCCGGGTTCCTCAAGAGCTGCTGGAGCCTCGTCCCTGCTTTGTGTGCCCCTGGAGCAGGCACACTGTGGGGCACCAAGGCCCAATGTCTCCTGGCACGATATGCACAAGTGACCCCAAAAAGCTCCCCCACGTCACCAGGACTGGGTCACCAGAGGGGACAGCAGCCCCAAACAGTGCATTCCTGCTCTCTGAGTTCACTGGGCAGGGAGGGGGCTCTCCCCAACTCCCCCCCACCACCACCCCCTCCAATTCTCTGGCAGCTCAAGCGTCTGGAATTACCCAAAACCCGAAGGGCTTTGCATTTCTGGGGGTGAAGCAGCTGGGAAAGCTCTTTGCATGCTGCTCCGTCTTCCTCTCTTTTACTCCAAGAGCCATAATTTAAGAAAGCGGGAATACTAATGATATCGCTTGCTGTTTATTTTATTTAGGTATTGTTTTTATATAATCATTAATGGTTTATGTAATTATTTCATTGCTGTTCATGATGTTAATATTTAAACCGAGCCACAGTTAAAACAAAGAACAATCGAGCCAAATTTCCAGTAGGATTAACTGCTTTTGGGGGGAGGTTGGGGAAGAAAAAGGGTAATTAGCAGTCAAGCGAGGAGCTGCCTCCCCAGCCGTGCTGCTACGAGGGCAGGCTGGCTCACACCAGCTGCATCGGTGCAGGACGGGGCTGGGGTGGCTCCGTCTGGGGCAGGAAAAGGAGGTGACTTGGGCCAGGGGACTGGGGTGGCAGCAGGGGAGACCGTGCTGGACAGAGCCAGTGGCCACCTGCTTTGCCTGGGCGAGGGATACTGCAGCGGGCACCTGCCTCGCCAGAATGAAGATATGTGTTTTCTGAAACAGCTCTTGAAGAAAAAAAATGAATTCAGTAAAAGATCTGCAAATGCAGCCAGCGCCAAGGTGGCCCAGCACCTTTCTCACGAGCACTTCTTCAAGCAGACACCTGGGCTTCTCCCAGCCTGCTGCAGTCAGCTGGGGCAAACTGTCTGCAGGAGAGGCCAAGTCTGCAAGTTTTCCCCTGCTCTGGGACTGAATTTCGCAGCTGGTTGAAATTTTTCTCATTTCAAAACACTGATGGACATTTTTTTAATGGAAACCCGGAATTTGGCCAAGGAAAGAAGCAAAATGTGAGAATACTACAAGAAAATTCAATGCTCTTTTTTTTTTTTTTTTTTTTTTCCATATTCTCCAGCCAGCTCCAGTCACAAGAGATCGCGTGAGTGCTGGCAGCTGAGCCCCAGCCGCGGTGGACAGACGGACAGATGGACGCACGGATGCACGCACAGAGCATCTCCCGTCGCTGCTCACACAGCTCAGCGCTAGGCTTGGCGGCCTCCGGCTGTCCAGGGCTGTGTGTCTGAGCAGGGGTGAGGCCATTGCTCAGCCTCCTTTTGAGCACAAGGGAAGCACCCACAGGGGTGGCTGGGCTCCCGTGGCACCGCGACAAGTGCACGTGGCTCACAGTGCTGCGGGTCCACTCCACCCTGCCCCTGGCACTAAGCGCTTTGTCTGTCCCCCCTCACCAAGCACTGCATCTTACTCGATGCTTTGTGGCCTCCACAAGCCTCGTCGACCTCCCCGATTTTGCCTCCTGAGCACACCTCTGGGTGTCTGCACACTGCTGGTGGGGACCAGGGCAGGATGTGCCCCGGCTCCGAGCAGCTCCAGCCACTGCCAGCAGTGCAAAGAGTGGGAGGCGAGCGATGAGAAAGGTGCTGTGCTCCACGGGGCATTTTTACAAGCTTTCAGGGCATTTATTCCATCGGAGTTAATCACCGTGCCATTCATGCATCTGTTCACTAATTTGTCCATCCAAGCCATCCTTCCTAGGGTGCAGTTCAGCGCAGCTGCCCCAGGAAGCAAACCCCAAAAAGGGAGAGCCCCCCTCCAGGCCGGGCACAGGGAGGCAGCTTCCCACGGCAGCCGTGCGGGGGGAACATGAGGAAACGATTAATCGATGAGCTGGCCTGTGCTGTGTTTTTCTAAGGAAGAGCCAAAGACGGGGAACGGCTGGGGTCAGTGGGGCACCATCTGGAGAAACCCGCCAGCTCCCCCCTGCCGGGGCTTCCCACCTCGGCTGCAGTAGGGAGGACGAGGCAAATGAGACGAGCAGTCCCTGTGGTCCCCAGGGACAGGGCCACCCCAGCGAGGGCTGCGTGGGTGCAGGCAGACCGGTGGGCTGCTCCCTGCTCTGCCAGCTCCGGGATGTTGGAAGCGGGATGTTCCTCACCCCTCGCCCCACACAGCTCTGACCCTACAGCACGGCCACAGCCGTCCCCAGCTCTCTCTGCCCGTGTCCGTGGGGCATAGGGCCGGGTGGCCCTGCTTGCCCAGGGGACGCGAGGAGCAGCCCCGCTCCGCAGAGCCGCCAGCCGGCATCTGCCGAAGCGAGTCCTCTATTTACACAGCCAGCGCGAGACTCAAATAAACGGCCGATGTTTTCATCTTGGACAGCGCGCACTACCCAGAAAGCTTGGGGAACAGGCCTCTCTGCTGTCAAAATAAACACCACCCACTGCTTCCCCCGCAGAGGACCCACGCAAGGGGAAATAATCGGCTTTTGTTTATCGCGAGGGCTGGGGAGGTGCAGCACTCCCAGAGCGTGGCTGGTGCCGGGGAGGCTGGAAGAAGGGTGCTTGGAGGAAAGCTGGGGTTTCAGACCAGCACGTGCAGCATCCTGGGGAGTCTGGGGGGGTCCCCGCAGGGCTGTGGGGTGCCTGGGGTGGGTTCCTGCCCATGGAGCCCTTCTCGGGAGCAGCACGGAGCCCAGCCGTGTGCTATCCCCTGCCCCAGTGCACGGCTGTGCCGTGGGGCTGAGGGCTGGGTCCCTGCCTCCCACCCCCGGCCCTGCTCCAGCACTCTGTGCCTCCCAAGAACTCCCTCTCCAGCAACCTGCTGGATCACACGGGGAAATTCCCCAGCTCCTCCGTCCGTTAAGCCAAATTAGCTCTTAGGGAGCGCCTGGCGAAACCGCGGGCCTTTGTCTGCTCCGGGTGCTCTCAGACTTTTCCCTGGCATCCACCAGGAAGGCCGTAAATCTCCGCTACTGCCTCCGAGTCGAACATTTCCTCCGAGCCCCATTATTAATTTTCTGAAAGATCCCATAAACCCCCAGATGGAAAAATACGGAGATATTTGCACATGTGCCGTAAAACACATTGCCCATCTATTTCAAATGGATGTGGCAATATATAAAACATACTTAGGGCATGAGCCAGGTTTCACGGTATTTAAACAAGGCGGCATGATGTAATTGGAATTTACAGCGTAGAAGCAGATTGAAGCTGGGACTCGGTTGCATACCATATATCTTCAATCTCCTGAAGATTTGGCCTGCTTTACAATGCCAAATGCCTTTTGTACTTGTCACCTATATTTTAAGTAGATGAACAGCTCCTTTTGTGAAGTGTAATGGTTGGAAAATATATATTTTCCACCTGAATTTCACAGAGAGGTGACATCTGCCTGGTCCCCTGCGGGCAGCGCTGTCCCAGTGAGCTGACAGGTGCCAGCCCTCTGCATCCCCGTCCGAGCTCCAACCAGCATGGCACCAACAGCAGGGCCATGGCACGGCTGTCCCCGGGCTGTCCCCATCACTGCCACCCCCTGGGACCAGCCCACAGCTGGGTTTCAGCTCTGGCAGCCCAGTTCCTCCCGTCAAGGTGCGTTCCCCCAAGCAGCCGGGGCACGTAGGGTGGATTTGGGGTCGTAGTCCTGGGGGAGCGCTTACAGCAACGTGGGTGCTGCTTTCAGCTGGGGGAAGCTTTCCACGGAGTGGTCAGGTTAGAACTTCCCCAGGAATTTTTGAAAAATGAGTAAATCAAGTCGTTCCCTTCCGGCAGGAGGAAAAGCCCTCCAAAAAACGTCAGTTAGAAATAATCCAAGTGATTTGTTTGGAAAATTTCGGAGCGCGGGTCCTTCTGAGAGCCAGGATGGCCTCTCAGCCTCGTTCTCCAGAGCCAGGAGCCAAGAGCCAAGACCCCCGGTCCAGGGCAGGAAGCCTGGAAGTGCTCAGAGCCACATCCCCAGCAGCCGCAGACCACCTGCAGCAGAGCCAGCACCAGGACCCCGTGAGCCCACCCGGGGCCATCGCTGGGCTGGACGCTGAGGAGCTCCAGACTTAATTCAGGAACAAACCCAGCTATTCCGCACAACTGTGTTATCAGCTCTTTGCTAGCTGGGCATTGGCTTTCATTTCTTTAGACCCAAAGGGACCTTGTCTATCATTTTCTGAGAAGTTCTTAACACCAGGCAGAAGGTCTCTGAGGGTTTTCATGAGGCTCGAGCGTGCACAGCACAGTGAAAACTCTCCTCACAGCTGTGTGTGTGTGTTCTCATTTCCAGGACGCCAGCCCTCAGACCTCTCGGAGACCCGGCTGCCAGGCTATGGTGAGCATCAACTCCCCAAAAACCAGAAGCCTTTGTATCATAGCCATGAGGGAGCCTAAGCAAGAGGAACCACTCCTCATGCTTGGTAGTTTGACCTTCACCAGGCAAAGAATCAGCCTCACAAAGCCTCACAGAGACATCGGTATGAGCAGGTCGGCTCCAGGTACTGAGCGCTGCTTTAGAGGTGCTTGGACCTTGGTTGCTCCTGGGTCAGCGTTGGGTTTTGGCATTGGTTCAGTGATGTGGAGCTGGGTTCTGACATCCTAACTCCCTCCTCGTGGGGCGTTTCTCTGAGATGAGCTCGCCTGGGTTGGTTTCCAGCCTCCACGAGGTGAATGCCATCGCTTCTCTTGGCTGCCAGCAGTGCTCATCCAACAGCTTGGTTCGTTAATTCTGAGGGAAGGGGAGAGGCAGCAAGGTGAGATCATCTTGTGCTCCCCCCACAACTCCTTTTGTCAGGGTAACTTTGCAGATGTAGGAAGAGAAGAAAGTCAATGGTTTAAGCCTCCTGTCTTTTTGTAAGGAGAGTACAAAGCCCCACAGGGAAGGGGTGAGCTTGGTAGAGCCTGGGAGCACTCAAACCTCGGCAAGGCAGCTCTGACAAACGGATGGAGCCAGGACTGACGGCTCGGGAGGGGATAGCATGGATAATGGCAAACAGGCACCACGCTAGTGGTTCTCCACCTGAAGAGATGGAGCAGGTCTAGGACATCAGAGGCATCTGAGACTGTTTCCTGTACAACACGTGGTCGGTACCGATGCTGTGGGGCCAACCAGGACAGATTCTCAACAGGAGTCAAGAAACACGACAGAAAAATGTACAGATGTCTCTGTATCTCTGGGTCTTCCTTCCACGTTCCCACCACCCTCCTCCACCTTTCTCTTACTCATCTCTCTCACCTCTGACCTCTCCCCTCCTCCCACCACACTTTCTCTTTTCCCCAGTTTCTTGCTGTTTGGCTGCTCCTTCTCCCCTTCCCATCAGAGATGATAAATCACCTCTTTGGATGAGCGTCATCGACATACCAGACTCATCCTTCTCTTGACCTCCTCGGCTCCAAGCCACTTCCAGGCGGTAAGAACTGGACCCAATTACACTGGAGAGATCATCATTCCACCCCGCCAAACAGGAACTGGTCTCTTCCCCATTTCCCTCCAGCCACAAGTCCTGCCTTTACCAGCCCAGCACATTCAGAGCAGGCTGCACATCCCTCTGGCCATCAGACTGTGGGTTTGTCCCCAGCTGGGACACCTCATGCTAAAGAGAATGCCACGTGCACGTGTCCCTCTCTCTCCTGATCTCCCTTACCTTGCCCCCCCCTCGCCCTCCCCCAGCACACATCTGCTCACACGGTTCTAGAGAATTCGTTTCATCTCACCATTGAGTCCTTTATTTCTTTCCAGAGAGTTAAAAGCCTGTCTCCCTTGATTTAGTGAGTCAAGAGTGGCTGGGAAGGGTTGGGGGGGGGGAGGAGAGAAGAAAAGAATGAAAGAAAGAAATAAAATAATGAAAAAAAGGTCTCGGGAACATCTGGAGTTGCTCTTAAGCAAGATGCAATATTCTCGGCCAGATGTTGAGTGACTGGCTTCTACTTGAGAAATGTCAGCATGTTAGACGTGGAAATCCCACCCGACACCACCTTCCCTTCCCTCCCCACTGCCTCCTGGTGCTGCCCACGGCATCCTTCTGGAGGAAGGGGAGGTTTCTTGGGGCCTTGCTGGGTGTCACCAGGAGGCATTGCCAGGCTGAGATGGTCACTGGGACGCAAGCAGCCTGCCAGGCAGAGGGATCCGCAGGGGCTGGGTGAGCTCACGGTGCATGCCTGGGGTGGCCGAGGCAGAGCCAGACAACGCAGGAGGCAGCCAGGGAGGTTTCACAGAGCTGAGAACGCAGCTGCAGCAGGAGAGCTGGGACAGCAAAGCCATCCGAGATCTCTGGCAGCAGGCCTGGCTCGGCAAGGACAGCACAGAGCTTTCTCAGTCCCCAGGTGAACCCATCTGGCCAGGTGGACGTCAGGGAGCCACAGGCATGCCTCCCCTCCCTGCAGAACGGAGCTCTTGGACAGGTCACTCATATCGAATCACCCTCGTCACCCAGGGAGCCACTGGGAGCGGTGCGAGCGGGCTGCGAGGACTCATCCCAGTTCCAGAGGTGGTTGGGCAGGAGGGGAACGGGTGTGGAGAAAAAGGAAGCATGTCAGGGAAAGCCAGCGGTGGGTGACGTCCCCTCGCACTGGGTGTGCTCCAAGCGCTGTGAATCCCCGGCAGGTTCTGGTGGTGGCGGTGACACTGGAGGGCTGGAGGCAGCCATCAGCCGGTGCCCCAGAGCCCTGCTGCTCCTCTGCAGGGCCTTGGGCACAGCCCATCGCCCTGTGCCATGGTCCCCATCCGTCACCGAGATGGGGTGTCTGGCAGTGCCATCCCACGGCTGCTCAGGAGCAAAGCATTCCTTCTGTCCACCAGCTGCCCCAGCTTATAAATTACGAGGCACGATGTGAAAAAGCAGAACCAGATCTGCCAGAGGTGAGCTGGGGATGTCGAGGGGTGAAGGAGTGCACGAGGAAGCAGCAGCACAGCACAGCCCAGTCCCTCCCGCTGACAGCCCCTGAGTGCTCGCTGCGTGCTCCCAAGGCTCAGCCTGTGCTCACAGCCTGTGCTTAGCGCCTGGAGAAGCTGAGAAACCAAAGGCAGAAAGAGCGGCCTCTGCCTCTTCAGAGCAGGAACAAGCTTGGCCAGTATGTGGAGGAAAAACACAGGAGCAAGAAATATGTCTGGGTCTGCCTTCAGCCCTTCCATCTTTACTTTTCCTGGACCAAAAAATAACAGCGGAAGACACAGGAGCTACCCCACGCTTCCCACTCTTGGGGTCTAGCAGCCTCGTCTGCCCTGGCATTGCAGTGTAGCAGAAGGTCAAGGGGAAAACCCATTCCTGGGAGAGTCCCCTGGCACCATCCAGCCCCCCAGCTCTGCCAGCCTCAGCGACTTCCCAGGGGTGCTCCCTGTGGACCCACAGCCGCCCTGGCTGCCCAGTGGGGGGCTGCACGTGACGGCCTGGTCCCCACTGCCATGCGGTTCTTCGTCGGAGAAGGGATGGCCACTGCTCAGGAGTGGCCTCTTCTGGGCACCCGCATGGCACGGAGCTCTGCACTCCCTCCTGCTACCGGGGGGAGACATTTACAGTCCCTGCCAAAGGGAGGATCACCACGCTGTGAACTGCATGGAGACAGAAGCACCTCAGTGCACTGCATCAGGCTCCGGTCATCAGAGGAGCATCCCTCCCTGCGCTGCCCCCGAAAGCCCCCACCCTCAATGGAGAAGGGGCCAGCAGGGCCCCAGGGACAGGGGAACGGGGGCAGTGCCCAGTATGGGCACCCCACAAGCGGGGAGGGTCCCTGGGAGCCCCCAGGGTGGCTGGGGCAGGGCCGCGGTGGCCGTGGCGGGGGCGCAGCCGGCCCCGCTGTAATGACAACCAGGTGAGCGGGGGGCGATAAGCCCCCAGGAATGCGGCGGCGGCAGCTGCCGGCCCGCGGCTCGCTCAGACCTTGGATGGGCCAATTAAGTAAATAGAAAATTTGGAGCGCGGGATCAAAGCTGGAGCGCGCGGGCTTTATTTATTTGGAAAAGGTCAGATTATATTGGCAGATGTGTTAAAAGAGAGAGGAGGAAAAAAAAAAAAAAAACTTTTGAAAACATTGGCCCTGATTTGAGGTTTCCTGACAGGCGGGCTGGGGCTTTTCTTTCTTTTCGGGCCATGGGTGGGTATTGCGCTGGCAGTGCACAGAGGGAAGGGCGCATCCGGCCCCTGCGTGCACCCGTGCCCCAAACCCCTCCAGCCCCAGCCCCAGCCATCAGGGCCCCCAGGCATGCTGCCTGCTCCCCTGGGCCACCGGGCACCTGGCGGTGGCTTCCTGGGGGCACCCAACAGGCTCTGCCCCAGGACCCCCAGCAGTACCAGCCCCACATGGGTGCCAAGGCTCGGTGCCCTGAGGTGGTGGCACCCTGCTATGCTGGGTGTCCCCAGTGCCACCCTGGCTGCGCTGGGTGACCTTCCCACCATTCCTCCAGTATTTTCCCGGCTCATGCAGTGGAAAGGTGTCACCGGTCAGGGCAGGAGCATGCCTCAGGGATCGCCTTGTCGCTGCTGTCGGCTCCATCCTGCTCGCCGGTTCACCCTCCAGCGCCACGGGCAGGGGGACACCAAGGGTGCTCTGCCATCGGAGAGCCTGGAAACGTCCTGGTGCCACCAGCACTGCTGCAACTCCCAGCCACAGAGTGCCCTGAGCCAACGCTGGGGCTGGACTTCTGGTCCCCAGCTCCCAGTGGCACTCAGCCATCCCTTCCCCTCCGGCACTGCCACGGGGGACGGGGCACCTCCTGGCGCACCCCAATTCCCCAGGAGGCTGACACAGTCCACAGGATTCTGCATCCCCACGGTACCCAAAAGCAGCAAGGGGCACCAGCTGGGGAAACTGAGGCAGGGCAGCGGGAGGGCAGGGGAGGACACAGGGCCAGGCTGCTCTGGCGGCAGCATCCAGCCCCAAGGTGGGGAAGCGGCGGGAGGGACCTGCACTGGGGGAGAGGAATGCGCTCGCCCGGGCAGGAAATTGTTGGGCTCGTTGAGTGCAGGAGCCGCCTTCTAAGAAAACAAGCAGAGGCCGAAAGGCAGCGGGGGCGAAAGGCAGGCAGGGGGGGCAGGAAGCAGACTCAGGGGGCAGGAACGCTAGCGATGGGCAGGTGTGCCAGCCCGGTGCTGGCCTCAGAGGCTCCTTTCCCCAGCACAGCTAGGAGAGGAGCAGAGAGGTGGCCCGGTGGGGCTGGCAGCCCCCTCTCCAGTCTTGACCTGGCCGTGCCTCAGTTTCCCCAACCTTAAAATCCAACAGCAGCTGTCCTGTGCCTGGTCCCCTACTCTGGGGCCACAACCAAGCTGCCCCTGCGTGGCCACCACACTGCCCCGCAGGCCCCCGAGGGATGCTCAGCATAGCCCCAGGCCAGGCTTTTGGCCGTGGAGATATTGCTGGGCTCTTCCTGTTCCATTTATAGGACAACGTAGCCCAAAATGCCGACTGGATCACAGCACCGCTTGGAAACTCCACTGGCATGTAATACAATATCTGGCAGGGGCGTCTACAACTTTATCTGCAACAGATCAGGTTGGAGCAAAACCTTCTGAGACAGCATCTGGAAGTGGTTTAACCTTTGCCAAGTTTTGCATGAAATACCAATTTTCCACCCCTTTCATTTAGTTTATTGAAATTAGGAGGGGAAGCGCCCCCTCCCTCTTCCTACTGCTCCCCCCGCCCCTGCTTTCTCCTCGGGGGCAGCTCAGCTTCTCACGTTGTTGCCGGAAAATCTGAAGATGTCACGGCGATCCCTGCAAGGGATGGGCAGGGGGCGTGGGGCTGGCTGCCAGCCTGTGCCACGCCGCCACCGACACAGGGGTCCCCAAGGACGGGCGTTTTAGCCAAACCTGGCTTCTTCCCCCAGCATTATGTCCCCAGCTCCAGCATACAGGCATGCTAAATTAAAAGCCCTTGCTACAGAGCAAGGGACACGTAAGCTGCTTGCACACCACTGAACACACCGCAAAATCTGGCCAGGTTCTGTACTCGGCTTCAGGCTCTTCTTGGAGAAACAGCTGAGGTCCCTATGCCCTCGCCCTGAAATGTCCCTTTAGGACTTGTCACCTGAAGCAGGGTGGCAGGAGGGGATGGCTCAGAAGTACGGCCACGCCACCGGCACTGCTTCTTGTCCACCTGGTGGCTTCGCAGACTCAGCTGGGGAAGAGCTGTCCCCAGCCACTTGCCAGCCCAGTCCCGGGTGGCCCCAAGACCGCCAGCGCATGTGCTGTGTTGGCAGGGAACGAGCAGGTGTTCCTGGGATGGAACTGGCGTGCTGGCCTCAGGGACATAGCTGCGTGTGTTTGCACACACGGGGTGGTGGCTGGTGGCAGAGCCTTGTCATTGCTGGCACAAGCAGCAGCAGTATGTTGTCCCCGGGGAGCACTGATGGGGACAGGCGGCCAGCCCTGCTGCCAGCAGCAATGAGGACCGGGGCGGCAGTGACAGCCCACGTCCCCTGGCATGGCAGGAGGTGATGGAAAGCCAGGAGCCACGCTGCCCCGGCGAGGAAAGGCGGGTACCAAAAGAGCATCAGGGTGCCACACACACCCTGCTCGCACACCCTTCCCCGCATGCCCGAGAGCCATCTGTCCCTGCCTGGCTGCTCGGGGCCGCTGCCAAGGCTCAGCTCCAGGTCCCACAGCAGGGGCGGGATGGGGGGGGGGTCACGGTGTGCCCATGGCCAGGGCCGTGCTGCCGTCCTGCCCCTGGGCAGCGCGGAGCGAGGCACCTCTCCTGATAGGGTGTGCAGGGGGCTTCTTGGGCCCTAGGGACTTCCTAGGGAGTGCAGGGTGTGCAGGGTTCCTAGGGGGGGCTTCTCGGGCCCCCTGCCCCCCTGCCCTCCCTGCTGCCTGGGTCCCAGCCCTGCCAGCAGCCATGGCCAGCGGGGCTGTGCCAGCACGAGAGATGTCCCCGGGGAGGGGACATTAATTTTCAGCTGGCACGGGGCCACGCAGAGCCAGGCGGAGAGCGGAGGGGAGGCTGAGCCGAGAGCGAGGAAAGAAGCACAGGGGCAGAAGCTCAGGGGGTATCTGTCTGTCCCCAGCTCCTGTCCCCAGCGGCCGGTGGGATGGTGCCATCCCCACACGCCGGCAGGGCCAGGAGCGGGGCAGTGCAGAGCAGCAGGCACACGGTGCTGTGTCAGCCCCAGGCACAGGGGCTACATCGGGACCCACTGCTCTGGGAGAAAAGGGCTCCAGGAGCCATCCCCAAGTGCCACACATTGCTGCCTATGCATCTATCTGTGCCCCCTGCAAGGGTTGGCCACGGGTAGGGGCTGGGCCATGGTGCAGGATGTGACCCATGGGGCAAGCCCCCACTTACCTGATGCGGGCACTGTGCTGGGCGCTGTGGCCAGCAGGAAAGTCCCTCAGAGCTGCGGGTGTTACAGAGACAGCCCCCAGCCCTGCTGCTGGTATCCCTCTGGGTGTGGGGCAGGAGGCCTACGGGGACCCCCAGGAAACCCCAGCCACATTTCAGAGGGGATGTACAGCGAGAGCCAGCCACCTCTCCAGCTGCATTTCCACGGCTGCCCAAATCCCCAGCTCGGGCACCAGGCTGGGGCTCCTCCCTCCGCCCCCTCCCAGCGCCCAGGGTCCCCTCCTGGGGCTCCGCAGGTGGGACCAGGTCCCAGCCCCGGCCTGGCCAGGTGCCACCAGGCTCCCGCAGGGTTTGGGGACAGCGCCTGCCCTCGCTGCTCACAGCCCGTCCCCGCCGGTGCGGAGGCACGGCCGCAGGACCTGCACCAAGCCACCCTGCCGTGGTTCCTCCTGCACACCCGGTGAGGGATCCATCCCCTTCCCCAGACCCACCACAGCCACCAGCCCTTGTCCTCCACTGGGATCCTCCATCCCTAGCTCCTCCGGTCCCATTTGCACCTATTTAATTAAAGGTGTGAAATGATCTCATTAAATCAGTGCTGTGCTGTGTGTACAAACTGCTCTGACAGCTTACGGATGGCTCGTTTCCACTACATGTCACCCTTTTTTCTCCTTTCCTTCTTTCCTTCCTTCTTTCTTTCTCTCTTTCTTCCTCTCTTTCTTTCTTTCTCTCTTTTCTGGCTTGGTTTCCGATGAAAACGAGGTTTATACAGTCACGATATGTGTGGGTATCTCTGTCCAGCCCTGTAACTTTTGAAGCCACCAGCCAATTTAATCCAGATTCAGCAGAGGGGTGGAGGGCTCAGGGATGCTCTTTCCCCCTGTGTTTTGTGGGAAGGCAAGGGCAGGATTCAGCAGGATCAACGAATGCCCAAGTGAGGTTCATTCACCTCCTACCAGCTCTGAGAACAATTTCCTCTTTTCTACAGGAAAATTTGCCCAGATCAATACTACTGAGACTGATTTGCTGCCGAAGCAGTTCTGACCCAAACCCAGATTTTAAAACATCCTTCCCTCTTCTTAACAACACCTGAGAAAGAGGAAACAATGGCCAGGGAGATGTGCCAGCTGGACACAGTGCCCACAGGAGGCATCCCTATGGTTTAACAACAAATCCTGCCGATAAATCCAAAGTGTGGGTGCTCTCTGCTCTGGGTCTCTCCCATCCTACTCCCTCGCCCCCCGCCTTGGCTGGGTGTTTGCCCAAGCAGGTGCACACCGGTCCCCACCCCCCCACCCCCCCACTGCCCTTTTTTTAATTAGCCGATAAAGAATGCATCCTTTTGAAGCAGGTAGGGGATTCCTCGCATCCCTGGCATTGCTGGGCTGCCTGCCGGTAACCCTATTCCAGTTGAAAGCTTTCTGCACCGGCCCACGGCCGTGGGGCCCCCCGCTCTCACCACACCTGCGGGCCCGCTCGGTCCCTCACCCAATTACTCGACGTGATGATTAACGGGGGCAGCGCGGTGGGGACGGGGACGTCTCCCTGCCAGCAGCACGCGGCCCTCGTCCCAAGGCACAGGTGACATGGGGCCCACCCCCAGGGCCCCCCGGCTCTGCCCCCACAGCAAGCTCCACGCCGGGGCCGGCGGTGGGCACTGGGGCCCTGGGTTTCCCCACAAAGACCCCACAGCCCGGGGTGCCAGCAAGGCAGGGCTAGCGCCCTGGGAGGCACTTTCTGCTCGTCCCGTGCTCGGGTCCCTGTTCTGTCCCTGGCACCCCCCCAGTGCCGCAGTGCCCGGTCCTGTCCCTACATGGATGTGGGTTAATGGGGCCGTCTGTCTGGGGCAAAGGTTCTTTGGTTTCTTTGCTCCTCCCAGCCCTCAGGCAGCGGGTTCATGACCTGGGGACAGAAAACCAGGTGAGGAGTCCTGCAGGTTCCTGGCTCCCTGGCCTCCAGCAGCCTGGAAACCCTTGGTCCTCTGCAGGACAAGGTTACAAAGCCTGCACGTCCTCACTGCATCCCAGTGCCCATCCTCCCGCACCCGAATGCACGTCCCCAGTGCATCCTAATGCACATCTTTCTGCATCCCGATGCACATCCCCGCTTCATCCCAATGCATGTCCCCCCTGCATCCCGACGCGCACCCTCCCTGCATGCCCACGCCCAGCCCCACGCAGCCCCGTGCACTGGCAGCCCCGTGGCGTGGTGGCGTGCTGAGGCAGCCTGTCAGCACAGCATGGCTCCGGGCCCCATGTGCTGCACGTTATATTGCGGAACCAGTAAAAATTATTTCGGCATGTGCCTGTGTGGTCTGCAGCAATGCCCCAGCCTGAGATAACCTAAGAACAGGAAGCCCCGGGCTGGGCTTTAAATCTTCCTCCCTCTGCAATCCCTCAGCCAGTGACCCCCGAGTGTCTCACCCCCCGTGTCCCCCCTGTGCTGGGGGGATCTTGGGGACCCCAGCAGCCACCCCTGGCTGGGCTGAGCCCTGCGCACCACCACGGTGACAGCATTCAGAGTTCGCTTTAAATCAATTGCTGCGCCCTGGCAGCTCTGTTTCCACGGTCCCATGTTATTCTTTCACTCAATCATGGGGAGAATGACTCTGTTTTCCTTCAGCAGTTTTAGCTCTTTTTCCCTTTTCTTCCTTTCTTCCTTTCTTTCTCAGGGCGAAGGATGGGGTCGGAGCGAATATTCATTTCCACGGTTCCAGCTCATTGAGAACAATAAGGGCAGTAAACAGAGGGCAGCATTGCTCAGGAATGTGAAGCATTTGCCTGCGGTTTAAAATTACTAATTTTTTTACAGGCAAGAATATATATTTTTAGAGACTTTTAAGGACAATCCGAGTTCTACTCCCCCACGTTGCTCCCCCAGCACCCCCTAAACATGTGGTCACACCTTGCATGTTTTCCCAGCTGGCCGCAGGTGTGAGAGGTGGCTGATGGCGAGCTCGGGGTCCCGGCCACAGACCAGCTGGGAAGACCCCAAGTCACTGCTTGGAGCTGCAGAAGTTGGACCTGGGAGCTCAGAGGTTTCAGAAACGGGCAAAAAAAGAGTGCTATTGGTGTGCACCAACACCTTCTTCTTGCTGGGTGAAGTAAATGGAGACGCAGCCGAGTGCTGAGCATGCGTCCTGCGGTGTGCAGCAGCGCACGGTGGCACCAGGGAGGGGACACGCATGCCTTGCAGGGCCCACAGGGCCAACCCAGCATCACACAGCACCCTGGGGTGTCAGGTGCAGGTCCTCCCACCCCAGCTGAGACCTCCGTGGCTGCTCCGGGCCCCAAGCCTCACACGGAGCCGCCCCTCGGAGGAGGCCAGCATACCACCAGAGTCAGCTGAGGACATTCGGGCTCACAGCTCCGCTTCCGAAAGAAACAGAGGAGGGAAGCATTGTTTTATTGAGAGCAATTGCTTTCACATCCCTGCCCCACCAGGCATGCATGCATCCTGCCTCTGGGCTGATGATCTCCAGATCCGCACGCTCTGGCTGCACGATGGCCTCGGTCCCCCCAGCCCCGTGCCCCTCGCGCAGCCCCGAGCTGCCCTTTGCCCTTCCCCAAAGGAAACACAGCGCTTCTTGCAGGGAGCAGCTGCGGTTTCCCCATCTGGATCCTCTTTGCCGTTCTCTCCCCAAAACCGTGCCGATCGCGAGGAGGCTGAATGGAAACGTTCGGGCCCTTTCTCTTCACCCTCCTCTTCCTCATCGCCCTCCGCAGGCGGTGAATCTCTCCCCATGCCCGCTGGTGGGATCAGCTTGGGCCAGGGATGGACTCAGAGACCAAGCAGCCTCCAGCGGGTGCAGTTTGCCTCCATGGTCCTTTTACGACAGTCAAACAGCTTGAAGAGTCACAAACCATGAAGGAATATGGCAAAAACTCCATAAATCAAGCTAAAGACATAGACATAAAACTGGGAAGACATTTGCCTTTTATTGTCTCCTCAGACGGGCTTAGCATTTAAAGGCTTTTATCTCCTTTTTATGGTTTTTAGGGTGGGCTCCAAGCCAATAGGTACCCCGTGTCCTTGCTCTGTGTTAAATTACATCATGAAGAAAAGAGGCTTGGGAGAAAATCACAAGCCTAAGGAAAAAACCTCCTTCGTTGCAAGCAGAAAGTCGCAGGTCGCCCCCGCAGCCACACCAGGCAGGTGCAGTGGGAGCAGGGGTCGGGGGATGCAGAAGGGGACCTGCAGCCACCAGGACGGAGGCTGTGGGGCCCCGGGGCTCACCCAGGTCACTCCTGGGGACAGGCGGTAGCAGCAAGGGGTGCCCACGGTGGGTTTGCCTGGCCAGCCAGCCCATAACCCCTCCACAGGGTGACTGTCCCGCTGCGGTGACCCGCGGCTCCGGGACAGGCTGTGCGTGCCACAGGGCTGGGTTTGCTTCTTAGCAGGCACTGAACTGAGACGTGTGCTTTGCAAAGCTCCCTGCTGACACCAGGCACAGGCTCACATGAGGACGTGACTCTGACCAGCTCCCCGCTGCCCCCCAAGCCCTGCCCCAAGGACAGGCCCATGCCCTGCTGGTGCAGCAGGGCGCAGGGAGGCCGGCACCGTGCAGGGGTGCCCCTCGCACCCCCCCTCACCTGCCCCCCGGGACTTCTCCCCCCAGTGGGCGACGGCCCCCGGTGAGTGATGGTGTTACAGACGGGCCCAGGAGCAGGACACGAGTGGTGGGCACTGCTTGTGCTCCTCATCCCCACCTCTGGGAGCGGTGACGGGAGCACGCCTGCACCTCCACCTGCTTGGGAAGAGACAAATGTCCCAAGTGAAGGGGAGAGGAATGAAACGCGCCACCCAAAGGAGGCTGCCAGCCCGTTTCAGGGTTAACTGGGTGCCCTGGCTTCTCCTGCAGGGCTGGGACCTCTGCAGAAACCCACAGGCTGCGGGGGCCGCAGGGGACTTGCAGAGGGTAAAACTGCAGCTGCTCCCTTCCCAAAGCTCATCCTGCACTGGAGGACCACGGCTCCCAGCATTGCTCAGATGTCAGCTGGAGCACCAGCCATGGGCCAGGAGCCTTGGGGGGGGGCGGAACGCAGCAGCCTCTGCCCCCCTCCACAGGGAGCCTCGCCGCAGCGGGCATGGAGGTGACCAGCCATCCTCGGAGGGAAGAGGAGCGGCAGGTGAAGGGTTAAAGGTGTCCTTCCCACCCAGCATATGCTGTGTGCCAATCCTCCAAGCCATGTGTTTGAAATCCTTTCTGCTATCTCCCGAAAATATTTACAGTACATGCAGATAAATTAGCTGTAGCGCTTATTACGTCTCCCTGGAAATATATACAGCAGTTAAAGATGTTTAAAAAAATAGCCAAAAGCCGTCTCTTTACTATATCTGGAAGATATTTCAGAGTGAGGGGAATTTACAAGGCCGGGTGGCAGGGAAATCGCATTTATTTTCACTCGAGTAGAGAAAGTTAAAGGACCCTTCACTGGAGTTTATTTTCATCTCTGCCTGCGAGACAAGGGCCCGGGTTTGCTGGGGCAGGACTGCGGAGCCCAGGGAGAAGGAGAGGTTCCTGCAGCACAGGGACCAGGACCACAGCTGTGGGAGCCCCCTGGCACCACGGGATGGAGGAGCACCACGAGCACCAGGCTGCCTCTGCATGGGGCTGGCCCTGAGCCCCCCAGGTGCCCTGCGCCCCCAGGGCACCACGGACATGCCCGCGCCACCCACGGGTGGCACAGCCACACCGAGGCAGGCAATCACCGCTGTTGTCACCATGTGCCGCCTTCTTCCCTGCTGTCGGCTGGGCACCACAGTGATCTGGCACCATCGGGGACCCTCGGACGTCCTCCCGGTGCCCCTGGGCACCCGCACTGGGGGGGATGTCCCAGCTCCATGGCCAGCACCTGCAGCCGAGGTCCTCATGGTCGCCGAAACCTTTGGGATGGAGCCGTCGGTTCCAGTCCCTCTTCTTCAGGCTGCTCCCTCGGCTGGGGTTCCTCGTGACGAAGGCACCTGCCAGCTGGGGACCGAAGGCCAAGGTCCTCAGATGCACCCACTGGCTTGGGGTCACTGACCCAGCGCTGGATGACAGCGTGTCTTCTGGGCCACTGGCAGCAAGGTCTGGAAGGGAGCTGCTGGCCTTGACGTAAAAGGCTTTGGGAAGCCATTTGCTAATTCCCCTGAGTCACCCGCTCCCTCTGGCTGTTTTGAAATTCATATCTAATGAGTGGTTTGGGTGAAGGAATTCCGAAAAGATGCAAACAATTCCTTTGCCAAAATAAAGAGAGCCAGAGCTGGGCTTATAAACATATAAATCATTTCTAGTTTTCAGCTTGCAAACAAGATACTTGTTTCTTCATGCAGATTTTGGGGAGAGCGGGGAGAAAGGGCTGGGGCAGGAGGAGCAGGCAGCGGCCGTGACTGGGCAGCAGTTGCCCCAAGAGCCTTCCTCCAAGCCAGGCACCAGCCTCCAGGAGGAAGGAGCCTGATGGAGAGAAGCTAGGATCGCCACCAACTCATCTGGTCACCGGCTCCTCAAATGATAAACTGCGGCAGAGTAGCTCAGGCAACGCTTCGTTTTCCCTCGGGGTGAGGGACGCAGTGTCCTGGGCCGGCACCCTGGGCAGGAAGGTGCCCACTGCCCCCACGCCAGCCTCACCAGGAGGGCACAAGAAGGAGGCGGTGGGGCTGGGAGGGAGGCGGGTGCTACTGCCTGGGTGGTCACCCAACCCCGTAGGCAGGCTCTGAATTGTCACCAGCATTTTCGGCAGCTTCCTCTCCAACCTCTCCATCGGAGAGAAGCCCCGTTCCCTGCCAGCACCACCGTGCGCATGGCAGCCGATGGGGATGAAGAGGACAGCGTGCTGGGGGCCAGCAACGAGGCACCGTGACGCGGGTCTCCCCGGGGCACCCTGGCACCCCACAGCCAGGGCTTTGCTCCCGCACGGTGGCCGGGCTGTTGGCACAGCACTGCCGGTGCCTGGCGGCTCGGAGGATGGCTTCGCCATGGTGCTGTGCTGCTCCCACTCCGTGCTTCGTGTGATTCAAGCTGGATTTCTAGGGGACAAGAGAAAAACAGCGTGCATCACCCCAAACGAAGCTGAGCACAAAGAAGCTCACCTGCCCGCACACCCCATCAGGGCAAGCCCTTGATAAACCACGGTGTCACTGATCCCCGTGCTGTAGGCTGCGCTTGGCGCCCCAGGTGCTCGGCAAGGGCAGCCCCTCTCCAGAGGCACCTGTGCCACTCAGCCAGGCCAGCAGATGAGGATTGATCTGGGAAGGAATCAAAACAGCCCTGCCGCTGCTGCCCTGCCGCTGTGAGGCGAAGGAGCCGGGCCAGGAGCCGAGCGAGTGGCTGTGCCATGGCTGATGTCCCCTGGTGTCACCAGCACGGGTATTGGCAGGGGGGAACCCGCACCTCCGGGTGGGGGCCTCTCCGATGGCCAGCTTGCACTAAGTGCATTTTTTCCCAAATAAAGTGTTCTGACTTGGTCAAATTTGAGTATATTCCAGGGACACAAGACAAATCTCAGCCTCTCTCCCTTCCCCACTTGCCAAATTTCAAGCTCTTGCTTCAAAGGCAGAATTTTAAAACAAAATAAGGACAAATGCTTTATTTTCCCGTGCCCTCACTCTTGGAAACAGCCCGCCTCCCTCGCTGAAATTTTCCCCCAAAGTTTAACTGGAGGCCACAACCCACCCTGAAAAAAAAATTGCCACCCAGCCCGAGAATGGTTTGGCAGAGCTGCCAGCATCCAAAGGCAGGATCTGACACCAGGAAGTACCAAGAGTCCTTAAAACCTGGGGGCATCTCCAGCTCCCCGTTGCAAGCACATGGAGTCCGTCTGCAGCACACTCACGGCGCAGTCACTTTATTTATAGGATGCCGCGTATGTGCCTCGTCCTTCCAGGGGCTCTTTCCCCTTTTTTTTTTCAGCTTGCGGAAGCCAGGCAGATAACCAAAGCTGTTCCTCACTTTCACAGCAGATAAGCTAATTGTCGGATGTGCCCTTTGAGATAAGCGGATCCCGGGTTTACGAGGGAACATGTGTTCTTGGGAAGCACAGTCACCGAGCCCTGATGCAGGCGATAACCCATGGGCGTGCAGGCTCCCTCCCTGGGAAGTGCAGGGCCCTGCCTCTGGCTCTCCCTCGTCTGTCGGGGCTTGGGGCGCGTTTTGAGGGGGCGTTCCCACGCTGCCCAGCTCTGCTGCTCCTGAGCAAGGAGTCGCCTCGATACAGACCCCGTGGTTTGCCCAGTCAGTCCAGGAGGCACCCAAAGCGTGCACCAGGCCATTCTCCTGGACGCCACGCCTGGTGGCAGATGGGGGAATAAAGCCCCCCAATGGTTTGTAATTAGGCAAAGGTAGGGCACTACTGTGCAGTGTCTGTTGAAACCCACGACAAAAACTGCAGTGGTTTTATGAAGGGGCCGGCCAGGCGGGTGGTGATGGGGATTCCCTGGCTCTGAGGCATGAATACAGGCAGCAGTGCGTTTCCCTCAGCCCCTGCAGAGCCGTATGGGTCCATCAGTAGAATGGCAATGGTGCCCAGCTCCCAGTGCTGGGGATGCTGCATCCCGCCAGCCTCCCAGTGCTGGGGGTGCTCCAGCACCCACCACCAGCACCCACAGGCACCCAGCACCCTGCGGACCTGCCACCACTACCCCAGCAGCTCTCAGGGCGGGCAAGCCACCCTCCGCTGTCCCTTCCTTCCCTCCCCCCCGAACAGCCATCACTCACCAGGCTTTGATTACAGCCACAAAGGAGCCTTGGAGGAACCACGGGGAAGCTGGAGGGAGGCAGGCAGATGATGAAAGAGCTGTCAAATGGGATTAAACAGTAACCGTCTCCCCTACCGCTGGGCAGCGGGAAGGGGGACAGATTGTACTGGATTGTAATGCAGGAGCCCTCCTGCTGCTGGAGCCTGCCAGGCCCGGCCCCTGCGGGCTGCCAGCCGGCCAGGCCCCGCCGCGGGCAGCGGGATGGGGGGCACCCATCCCCGGGCCAGGCCGCGGTGGGTGCTGGGCTCAGGGGGCCGGGGGTACGGGGCAGGAGAGCGGGACAGCGAGGAGCTGCTGGTGGAGCTACCCCGGGGGCTTTCAGCATCGCTCAGCGTGGGGGGCACGGCTTGATAGGCCGAGATGCGGTGGGCATGGCACAGGACCGGTGTCAGGGGTCCTCCCGCAGGCCCACGAGCACCCCAGCAAGAGGCCCCACAGTGCCAAGAGCAGGTACGAGGTGCCACGGCGTGCAGAGAGTCCCACACCCGGCCCTCGTGCATTCGGGCCCCCCCGGGGGTGCGTGGCACTGTGGTCCCAGCACATGGCATGAAGCTCCCCGAGCACCGGGGGAGAGGAGGACCCGTGGTGCCACCAGCTCCAGACTCCCTGTGGCTCCCTCAGACGTGTGCAGGCACCAGGGGCTGCAGCCAGCCATGGGGACGTTGTCACAGACTGCAGCAAGCCACTTGTGCAGGAGCTGAACACCGGCACTGCTCAGCCAGGCCATCCCAGCACACTGAGGGCCCAAGTCCCGGACCCTGCGCCTTTCACCAAAACCACCGCAACCTCGCTCCGTCTGCATCTCCCAATTTTCGGGAGCTGTGCCAGCCCTGGGGCTGCTTCAGGCCACACTAGGTGACATGTTGGGGCAGCCCCTCAGCAGCCTCACAGAGCCAGCAGTGGCGGTGCTGGCACAGGGGCACCCCCATCCCGGCACCACCATCCCGCACAGGCGCACGCTGCCCTCGGCCCCGAGTGCCTGGCTTCCAAAAGGCACAGAGGGAAAGGCCCCAGCGCAGCCCCTGGCCCCCACCGCTGCCCCCAGCCCCGCTCCAGGCGGACCCCCCTCGCCCCCAGCACCAAGTCCTCACCACCCACTCCGCCAGCGCAGCTCCAGTTTCTCACAGCACCCTCTTTTCTGAGCCATTCGTCACGGCCCCCTGCACAAAAGCCAGGGAGAGAAAGAAACAAGGAGTAGGAAAAGGAAGGAAGATAAAAAAGAGAGAGAGAGGGAGCGTGAGCAAGAACGAAAGAAAGAGGGAGGACAAAGCGTGAAAGGACCCAGGTCTGTCACTGACTGAGCGCAAAGGGGGAGGAGGGGAAATTATTAAATAAATGAAGCACCTCAGCGGTTTGGGGGGCACTGGAAGACGGGCCGACCACAGCTGAATTTTAAATGCCTGCCACACAATCAGTCCCATTTTGTGAAGAGAGGAAGCTGTGTCCAAAGACCCTCATGTTTATTCACGAGGAGCCCGCCTGGCCCCTCCCACCCTATTGTCTTTGGGTATCAATCACGGCGGCCTTTATTTGGGGGCATCTGTCTGGCCCGATGAATGGCTGGGGTGACGAACGGGATGGCGGGGCCGGGGAGGGGAGCCGTGGGGCTGTCCCATCTCCCTTCCCAGCGGGTCAGACACACCAGGACCCCTCCATCCTATTGAAGGGCAGAGAGCCGTGCCCCCCGTCCCCGCGCTGTGCCAGGGCACCACTCTGCTGCCCCTCTGCTGGGGAGGTGGAAAGCCCCCCTCTGGGTGCGCAGGAGGAATGGGTCCTCACGGGGAGCTGGGGGCTCCGAGGCAGCCTTCCTGGGTCTTGTCAAGGGAAAAGAGCAGGAGAGCTGCACAGACACCCAGATGCTCCTCTGCCACCAGGGCTGGGGGCACGGGGCAGCTGTGCTGGTGCAGGTGGCTTGGCTTTCCCCATCTGAGCCTTTTCTTCACCCAGTGCTGGTTCTTGCACCGGGAACGGCTGCAGAAGGCAGGAGCGGGGCTCATCTGCAGAAAAAGTCATCATGAGATCGCCCGTTGGGAAGCTGAAACTCATCAAATTCAACCTTGAAATGGCAGCTACAGCCTTACAGCCACCAGGAAATGGAGCAAGGAGCTGCGATGGGCTGACGGGCTGCAGCACGGTCCCAGGCACCGCTGTCACCCAGCCCCTGCATGCTGCAGGCTCCAGGGCTGCCCGGTTCCGACCCCAGCAAGGGGGGAGCCCCTTCCCGGTGCCTGGTGGGGGGGCCCAGCTGGGCAGCACTGGGGGTGCCGGGGCCAGCTGCAGCACAGGAACAGGTGGGGTGGTTGGAGGGGGACAGCAGGCGCCTGGGCATGACACCAGCAGCCAGCACGGTGGCACAGGTCCCCACAGCAACCCACGGGGTCTGCCAGGACGAGGCAGTGGCCAGGCGAGCAGGGTCAGCACACTCAGTGCCCCACAGGCACGGCCAGCAACAGCCACGTCAGCCAGCACATGCCCCCCTGAGCACCACAGTCAGCAGAAGGATGACGGATTCGTGCCTCCCCCCATGGCTCAGGCTCAGCCCCTGGAAGAAGCTGGCTCAGCAGATTGCACATGAGCTCTATCCAGGAAAGCATTTTTGGAAGGGCATTTCATTACTGGCATGAAAGTTGTCTTGCAGCCAAGTAAACCCAGGCACAGCTGCCAGCTCTCCCATTCTCAAACCAGGGAAGAAGACACCTCTGCCATCCATCCCATCCCCTCTTTGTCTCCTTGCGGGGACATGGAGACAAGGTCCCCAGCTCTGGCACGGCCCCTCCAGCCCCACATAGGTGCCTGGCAGACCCCGGGGGAGGCAGACACAGAGGCCTCGGCCCCCATGGGGTGTGGGTCCTGGTGGGACACAGACCTCCCAGAGGCTGGGTGAGGGAATCCCCCCACCAGGGATGACAGCTCTCACCAAGCTCCAGCCCTGCTGTCAGCAAGGCTGAAGGCATCGCTTTCAGCACCTTCCCCAGCACCGCGCTCGACCTTCACCTCCTGGCCTGGGTCGAGGCATGGGCAGGAGGAGGAGGAGGAGGAGGAGGGACAGCCAGACCTCAACCCGGCAGAACTGAAGTACCCATTGAGCCAGATGGAGATGTGACGTGATGAGCTGGCAGCCTGAAAAAGCCTCTCTCCTCTCTGCTCAGGTGCCATGGGACAGGCCTTGGCTTGGGAGGGCTACCACAGGTGAGAGACAGCGGCATGCAGATGAGCCCTCATCCTCGCATACTCCGGCCAGCCCGCATCCCTGCCCCTCGGGGGAAAGTTTTCTGCGAGCTCTGTGTTTTGGAGACCTCACTTCCCACTAATGAGATGCTTCCTAGGTTGTAATTCGGACAAGTTGGCTTCGGTTGAGAGAAAACCAGAAGGAAAATCCTCCCAGTCCTTCCGGCTTCTGTAATTGAATGCAAATTGCTCGGTAAATATCTGCAGCCAAACACCCCCGCGGCCACAGCGCAGAGCAGGGAGTGCCGTGCTCCAGCGAGGGTGGTTTCCACCACTGGGTGATTTTCCCAGCATGCAGGCTTGGCTCTCCATGACACAGGGAGAGGGCTTTGGGGCACATCCCCCGGCCAGCTCCAGCCATGCCTCACGGAGGCGATGACAGGGTGGGCAGCACATGTGCGGGTGGCTGCGATCCTCCTGCCGCCGGCCCTTCCCTGCCTGCCGGCCCTCTCCCACCTGCAGGGGCTGGACCCCTCCCCGTCGCTCATCGTCTCCCCAGGGTGGACAAAGCGGCTCCCAGTGTGACCCACGGGCACCGCGCAAATACGGCGAGCGTGCAAATGCCGTCAGCTGCGAACACCTCCACGTGCGGACAGACGCAGGCGATAAGCTCCCCAGATACACAAACACGCTCCCGAGCAGATATTCAGTCAGGCACGGGGAACAGCCCCAGGTGCCCGAACTCGCTAACAGACAGATGCAAACACTGAGCGAGACACCCGGAGCCCAGGACGTGTGCGTACACACACTCAGACACATCCGTACACAATACCTCATTAAACATGGGCAGCGCACAGACCCAGATTAGGTCTGGCTGGGCTGCGGGCACCGGGCCAGGCCGGGATCAGGGTTCAGCCTCAGCTCTGACAGCCCCGAGGGCTCACGGGCTGCGTTCCCCGCTCCCGGCCCCGGGAGGCAGCCCCGGGCCAAGCAAAGGCGGCGAGGTGCTGAACCCTGATCTCGGTCCTAAAAGCGGCTTCGCCTCCGGTGCCCCGAAGGCGCCTGCAGCTGGGGCAGGGGCGTCCCGGGCGCCCCCCGGAGGGTACCGGGACCGGGACCCGGCAGCCCCCCCGATGCCCCCGGCGCGGCCCCGCCGCCCCTCGCCGCTCTCGCAGGGCCTCTGCTGCCACCTCCCCGCGCACCGGGGAAGCGCAGCGCGGCCCCGGGGCCCCGGGAGAGCGGCCGGGACCTGGCCGGCCCCGGGAGCTGCCCGGCCCCGGGAGCTGCCCAGGCCCCCGGAGCCGCGCAGCCTTCCCGGGCAAAGGCCCTGATCCGCCCCGAGAGGCCTTGCCAGCTCCTTACAGATGCATCATTGAAGGAATAACGAAAGCCTTGCAGGCCCCGGCTGGGTGTCACCCACCCCCGTGAGCCCCTCGGGGCCCCTGCTCCTGCTCCCACCCGTGCTCGTGCCCAGCACCCCGGTGCCCACCCAGCACCCAGGCCAGGGATGTACTCCCCCCACCACGCTTCCCACCCCAGCAGGGTGCTGCGAGGTGGCAGGGCCCCCCGGGGACGTGTCCGGGACGGTCAGGGACCTGTGAGGAACCTGCACGGTGGCCCGCAGCAGCGTCTGCCCGCTCTCCCCGTGTGCAGCACCGCGACTCCCCAGGGGCAGCCCGGATAGATGGCATTTGGCACGGGGAGTGACGGGGTTGTGTGGGTGTCCGGAGGCCAACAGGCCTAGCAGGAAGGTCGTGTAGAGGCGCCAGGCACCCCTGTGCACAGACAGGCCGTCCCCCATGCACATGGTGTCCATTACCTCCTCCTACTGGGACAGGCAGCGGACTCCAGCAAGGCAAGTGATGCCTTGCAGACATGGAGCAGTGGCTCCTTCCCCACATCAGTCCCGAGTGCGACCATCAGCTCCAAGCAGCGTTTCTGCCTTGCAAATGCCAGATGGACTTCAAACCCCACACGGGCATCCTGGAGAAAAGGGAGGCCAGGATGTCCCCAGAAGCCAAACCTCCAGTGCCAGGCCTGGGAAAGAGGAACGCTTCACATCTTCATTGTGTCACCAAGTCCTCAGCAGTACATAGCAGCAGGGAAATGCAATTATTGAGACAAATGCAGCTGCCTCCCACATGAAGGAAACAGAACTGGTCAAAGCCGGGAAGCTCGGGAGGGGACAAGGAGAAAATTTTAATGAAATACTCTTTTTTTTTTTTTTTTTCTAATGACAGTGGGGCTAATGTGCATTGTGCACACACACACTCTCCCAAAACAAACAAATAAAAGCCCTAACACACACTGAGGTCCTCCAGCGATGCCTTGAACCGGTTTGTGGGAGGGGGACTCCCTGCAATGCCCCCCCCACCGGTGGCCGCCCCGCTCCTGCGCCCACAAAGGCAGCGTCACACATGCCCCAAGGAGCCGGCCCCAGAGCCAGTGCCTCGGCCGGTCGCTGCTCTTCCCATTGTTTCACTTTAATGAGTTGCTAGCGAGGGGTGACCTTTGTTTCTCCCTCCTGAACAAAGAAATGAATACGTCTCTCAAAAACACGAGGAAACGAAAATGTCAGAGCGGGCCATGGTCACAGCGCTGCTGGATGTGCCATTGGCAAAGGCCAAAAGCAGCGGGGCCGCGGAGCCGCGGCAGCAGCAGGGCACTGCTGGGCAGCCCCAGCAGCAAGCCCCACGCCTGCAGGTGCAAAGCACTCCAAAACCTGCGCAGAGTGGGTCCCAAAGGTCTCGTCTGGGGTGTCCGTCAGCAAGCAGGGGACTCGTGCCCGTCCTGGAGAGCTGGCACCCAGGAAGGAGTGAGACCAACCTGGAAGCACAGAGCAGAGCCAAGGCTCCAGGTTCAGACCGTCTTATCCCCCTCTGTGCCCACTGCCCCAGTGCCTCCCCTTGGGACAGCAGCAAAGGGCGCCGACCCCACTGCCCTGCAGCCAGGGATGCCCGAGCAGCCTGGCCAGGCCGTGCCCTACCTCTGGTGGGGACGAGGTAAAATGTGAGGTCAGTACAGCCCTAAGTGCGTGTTTCAGCCTGGAGTTACCCTGCTTAGCCTCGGTATCTCTGCAGTTTGGGGAAGTGACCAAACAGCCCACTGAGCTGACCCACGGAGAGATGCTGCTCCTCATTTGGGCACCGCAACTTTGCTCTGAAGCACAAAGTCTGCTGTCGCCCAAGTGAGACCCCAAAAGGCTGGTGACACCTCCAGCACCAGCCAGCCAGGACAGAACTGCACCCGTTGTTTGTCTCGCCTGTGCCGAGGGTCCCCCACCACCTCCACCGTCCCCACCTGAGCATGGGGCAGCCTTTCCCCAGCACCCCTCACCGTTGCAAACTGAGCTGTGTACCAGCAGCTCCACCTAAACCCCTGCCAACATCCAAACATCTGCAGCTCCTCAGCGTGTGCCATTCCCTCGCTCTGTGTCAGCGTGCTGCTGCAGTTACCCTCCCTGCTCTCAGCCACGGCCCCTCCTCAGCACCTCGCAGCAGCAGAAAACCCCACATGAGCACCGTCCTGTTCTCTTTCCTCGAATCTTCCCTTTTTTTTGTGCACGGGTTTTCCATGAATTTCAGAGCTCTTGCAGAATGGTTTGGCTGCTGCTGCCCAGAGCGGAGCTGCACAGCTCCCATGGAAAGATGCACACCGGCAGAGCCACAAACCCCTCTGTACTGGCATGAAGGCTCCTTTCCTTGGCCCCTGTGACACACTGAGTCACAGTCAGCCCCTCATTGTCACCTTTCCTCCCACCTTTTAAGCAAACCCTCCTTAAAGATGCCTTTTTTTCCTGCTCACACCCATGCTGGCCGGGCAGGGGCCATGCTGGAGCAGGGCTGAGCAGGGCAGAAGGGGCTGCCTGCATGCCGCTGTGCCTCGCGCCCGCTCCTTGTGAGAGCAAGAAGTCGGAAAAAGTGATGTGGGAGGTTTGTGACCTGAGGACACTCCTTCCCTGTGCAGTGTTTGGGGCTGGAAAGCTCCTGGAAAGTGAAAGGAGCTGACACTTCTGCTGGCGGTGGAGTTCAGCAGGGGTCAGGGCTAATCCGCAGTGGTGGGGGGAGCCAAGCGTTGACGCGCAGAGAGGTAAAAGCTGTGTCAGACCCTCCCAAGGGGGAGGAAACAAATGTATAATCAAAACAAAACCGTCTGGGGCTCGTGTGGCGGACCGGGGGTCTCCGGGGGCTCTAATCTTACGTTCAGCTGCTGCAGGGAGCGGGGAGGGAGCACAGGCTCGGGGGTGCTGCTGGCAGGGCTGTGGTGCACGCCGCGGGCAAGGAGCCAGGCATCTGTCCAGCCTCCAGCACGCAGAGATGCCCAAAGGGTCAGCCCAGTCTGCAGATGCCCAAGGCTCGCCTTGGTTCCCAGCTCCCAGGAGGGCAGGGGCGGTCAGGGAGCTGGGCCCAACCTCTCTGTGCCTCGGTCAGTGCAAGACCCGGGGCAACAGACGTGCCAAGAACCAGAACCGATCCAGACTGAAGCGGAGACCTTTGCCAGCCAGTACACGATTGACTTGACATGGAGTCTTAGGCAGGAGTCCAAGCCGTGTGATGATACTAAGCAGTGTCTGATAATAAAATCAGCGCCAGGCAGCAGAGCCCATTTGTTTCAGATCAAGGGGATTACCAAGACTTTTACAGGTTTGCTAACAAACAGTGGGATATTCATGTGGAGTTGTCTAGGTCAAACACATCTTTCATCCAGAAGTCTCCCCATAGCTACGACACCAGGAACTGAATATCTCCTCCTCAGAAGGCCTTTTTTTCCTCTAAACAGGATGCAGGACTGAGAAATACACCTAAATCTCTCATCAAGCGATATCTAAAGTACATGGTTTTCTAGCGTGTTTAAATTTTGTTTCTTTGTTTTTTAATGCAGGGGATTGAAATTACTCCTTTCAAAAAAAAAAATAAAGAGATGTACACAGGCAAATTGGCGCTAAGGGCACACAGGTGCAGAGGCACATCCAGCTCCTCCAGCCAGCCCTGACACAGCCCTGGGCAGTCCTCCTTCAGGACACTGCTGGAACACATATCCCTGGTGGAGCCCCCAGGCCTGGCCCTCTCCTTCAGCTGTCCCCAGCCTTGGACCAGGAGTGGGAACCCCAGGCACCCAAACCCCAAGGTAAGGTTCCTTTCTGCAACACTTGTTCATGGCAAATGAACACTTTGTATTTGAAGGGGAAAAAAAAAAAAAAAAAAAAAAAGGGAAGCCAGAATGCACAATCAGTCCGGGTCACTTCAGGTTTTTTCTTTTTTAATGCCTTAAAGTTTCTGAGCCTTCAGACCATGTTAGCATCATGTTTTCAGGTTTTCTCCATGGCCATGGGAGTGAAAACCTTCCTTTTCCTTGCTAAAAACCCCCAACCAAGCACAGTGGAAACACCCTCAAGCACCACAACTCCAAGAGTTTGTCCCTTAGGAGGAAAAAAAGGACAAATTGGGCACAGATGCAGTGCAGCCATGGCATCCAGCTGTCTGATGGGTTATCCTGCTGGGGGAGACCACTATCCCTTGACAGGATGCAGCTCCTGCCCAGTCTGGAGTACCAAGGGCTGTCTGAGCCACGCCACTGCCCTTTAACTCACCGCTCTCCCCGTACCCCAGCACCACGGACGTACCCCAGCACCATGGATGAAGCACTGTCGATGGCTGGACTGCGTGGGGGCAGCCCCAAACCGCTGCTCAGGGACTGCACGACGCGGCACGCTGGCAGAAATGGTGACATTTCAGGTTTCCCAGCTTTCAAACTGCAGCTCACTACTGTGGCTGGTGGCACTGGTCTGCCAGGTAGCCTGCACGAAGGGGGGCCTGGCTCTGTCCATTTCACGGGCAGGGACTGAAGGTGAAGCACCTGGGGCACCAGACCAGTCAACAAGCTCAAGGAATTCTTCCTGCAGGCAGCAGCACATCCTCTCCCACTTGCCCCACAGGCTGCTGGCACGGGGGGTGTGATGTCTCCGTCCTCCTGGACCAGCGAGAGCTGTCCCCACCACGGGCAGAGCCAAGGCTGCCAACCACACAGCATTCGAGGGGTTAAGAAAACCGAACCTGCCACAAGAGATTTGAACAGAAACTCCGCTAGAGACCTTGAAATCCTGTTAATTGATGCCACACATGTGCTGCATTTAACCTCTGCCCTTTGCTGTAATAGTTTACACAAGTGGCACGAAGGCCGGTGCCTCCCGATGCACGGGCGGACACGGTGCTGGGGCGGGCAGGGAGGGCCAGCTCCTGCCCCGGCCCCCGGCCCGCTGGCACCCTGCTGCGACACCCTGCACCCCAGGCATCCTCCTCCTCCTCTTTGTCTTCCCTCCTCCTTGTCTTCCTCCTCCTCCTTCTCCTCTTTCTCCTCCTACCTCCTCCTCCTCCTTCAGGGTCAGCTCCTCAACACAGAGCTCCTCCACCCCAAAGGTGCCCATGAAGCCTCTATCGGGAGTTCCACCTCTCAAACACTTGAGCTGTTCATGGGCAAGTCCCAGGTAAAGGACAAGTACAAGTGCAATTATTCAGTTGTTTGCAACAAAACCCTTGCCACGATCTCTGTGTGAAGGTGCTCCTTCCAGCTGGTGAGCAACAGCCTGGTCCTGCTGGGTGTCACCTTGGCACAGTGTGCATGGAGAGAGCTCCTGTGGCTTGTGGGTGGCAGCAGCAGGGTGGGACCAGGAGGACATGAGGTTTGGTCTTTATCACTTGGGAAAGAGACTCCGGAGTCAAGGCTAAAAACTAAAAAGACCAGAAGAGTTATGGCTGGTGTTAACCCCTGTTATACCCAGGCAAAGGACAGAGTAAACCTGTCCTCCCAGGTTTATCCATCTTAAAAACACCCAAGTAAAATCTTGTCGGTGACTGCTAGGCGACATCCTCCCAGGAGACACGGGGCCTGTCCCTGCCCTGGATTTCAGGGCTGCGGCTGGCCCCAGGCAGCATGCACAAGGGCTCCAGCAGGCTGGAGCTGACTGCGCCTGCCCTGGGAACAAGGTCCCTGCCGCGGGAAGCCAGGAGGAAGGTGCCACTTCTAGTCCCCGAGGGCTTTTAGCCCCCAGTGCAAGCCCTGCCAGTTTGCTGGACTGTGCCAGCATGGGCTCAGCTGGAGACACACGTGTCATTGCTTCCACCCCAATGCAAAGACTTTTTGCAGCTTCTCGAATTTAAAAAGAAGAAGCCAGTAACTCCTACCACTTACTTGTCAAACTTCAAATCGGCCTGTTTCCTCTGGTGCTCTGGTGTCAGGGTTTGACACAACAGAGGTTTGTTTTGGAAGAAGACACCAGGAGGCCACGAAGGGAAAGTCTCCAGGAGAAGGCAGGACAGGACAGGACTTGCTGCTGCCACTGGGAAAAGTCCAGGCCCGGGGGGATTCACAGAGCTACCAAGGAGCAGCTCAGCTTCAGAAGCACACACGAGATGAAAGTGCACAGCTAACGCATGCCAGAGCTGTCTCCTCGAGCGTGTCACCACAGCTATACGAGGCATTGCAACGGGAGCAACAGCCCCAGCTGACATTGGCACGCACCTGGCGGATCTGCCAAATTCCCCAGGCAGGGGCTAGGCAAGATGCAGCACTCTCGTGTCACCAGGACTGGGGCAGCAGCAGGAGCAGCCTGCTAGCCTCTCAGCAGTGACCACAGACAGAGTCTCCCGTGGCCAAGATGAATGGAAGCACACCCCATCATGCACAGGGAGGTCGATATCTCACCAGATATAAAGTTTTTAAGGTTAAAAATGGACACACCTTCCTCGTGGAGGAAGAAGCCAAGAAGCACAGCAAGAAGCACGGAGCAGTAGCAGAGGTGGATAATCAGACGGAGCAGTGGTACAGATCATCCAAAGCCCACATGAGCTGAAGCATCGTACTGTAATTAGAGTACCATCCCTCCGAAAAGGGAAATAAAGTCATAAAGATATAAGGATGAAGGTAAAGGTGGTTATTTGCTGTGGTACAGCCAAGTATGAAATACGCGATCTGCCCTTGGACAACCCAGCACTCATCAAATTAAAAGCTGGGCCTTCAGCAGCTCCTGCCTGGAAGCGTGTGACCGCAGCTCCGGGGGACTCAGCACCACTCTCTTCCTGCGTGCTGGCAGGCCACCCCTGGCACTGCAACAAGCAAACAAACAAAAAGACCTCGTTCCTCAGCAGCCGAAATGAGCCATCCAAGATCAGGTGAGGGGCAGCGAGGCTTCTGGGGTCTCATGGGCACAGGACCCCTCGCCAGTGCTACCTCAGGGTAGGAAATCATTTCAGAAGGGCTGCCAGCACTGCTTGAAATTAACATCATGAGAGGGAGACAAAGCAGAGAAACTCACTCCCGAGCTAATCAGCAAGGCCCTTATTTTATCTCCAAATGTTCCTGTGTGCAGCCATTAAAACTGCGCAGCCAATATCCCAGAGACAATTCTCTTTGAACGGCCGCTTTGTCTGGTAACTTTATTTACACTTTTGATGCCAATGTTTATCCACTCTTTAAAAAGCTATTCAGAGCGTCTCCCAAATTAACTTCAGATGTGAGAGCAATGGGAACATTCCCTACATCATATTTCATACACTTTCGTGTTATTTAATTCTTGGAAACTCTTTTTTTTTTTTTAAATATAAAAATATTTTTTAAAAAATCTCCAAGGTTTTGGAGAGTATAACCTCTCCTTGTGTGGTCTGCAAAATCTGGCTGTAAAGCTTTTTCCTAAAGTTCACAAACTCCATTATAAATCGTCTCCTTATCTTACTTATTAGGTTTCTGTTTTCACCGACATCCATCCTGGATAAGAAAATGCTCCAAAGGGCCTCCACCACCAGTGGGCCTGCACCACTGGTAAGGGGAGCACTGTCCGGGGGGGCTGGCATGGATGCCTGGAGGAGGTGGGGATGAGGTGGGATGGAAGGATGGAGTGGAAAGGGATGGGGCAGAATACAAAGATTAGATGATGAGTTGAGATGAGATGAAATGAGATGAGACAAGACGAGATGAGGATGCAGCGCAATGATGACAGGACTTGTTTTTCCCCTTTTCACCTCAAACCTGCTCTCAGATTTCAGGCTTTTTCCCCAGCGTGCCTTAGGAAAAAGAAACCACGACTAGCAGGGCTGACCTGGAGGGCTGGGCCATCAGGTCTGCTCCGTATGGAGGCTGCTGCAGTGCCCAGCAGACTCGAGCACCCCCAGAGACACCTGCACCGTCGGGGTGTGGAGCCAGCCCGTGTGCCCATGAAGGTTTGAGGGATGATGAGCCGGGGCTGGGGCTGGAGGAAGCACCCGCAGGACTCTCACCTACAGCCAGGACCAGTCTTTCCCATCCCCACCCCGCTGGCCCAGTACAGGTGAGGCCATAGGGAAGCAGGTTCCTTGCCAGGCCAGTGAAGACCCCTCACAGCCACCATCCCACAGGCTGCGAGGGCTGCCCCAGAAACCGTGGCAGAGCTGGCAACGCTGCCGGCTCCCAGGCAGAAGGCCTCACTGCCAGGCCAGGCCTTGGGCTGCAGCTTTCCAGCTGTGAGGCGAGTTAGAAAGCCTCTTCCCAGGGGGGCAATTTTCAGAAGAATCCCGTGGACAGCTTGAGACAGCCTCCGAAACCACCCAGCACAGCTGAAAATCCTGTGCTAAGCCGCCTGCGTGCAGATACAACACCAGCTGCTGCTCGGCCCCCATGGCCGGCGGGCTCTGTCCCCTCCCCACGGCCTGGCCCGTGAGGAGGAGGAGGAGGAAGGCAGCCGATGGGCCACAGAGCGGATCTGCAACTGGGGCTGCTCCCGCTGCCGGGCCAAGGCAGAGCGGTGTCCGATGAAAACCACTCCATCTCCTGGGACGCTGCAGCTGCGAACAAACCTCTGGACAGGACTGAGAAGGACCTGATGACAGCAAAGGGCTTGGACAGGGAGGAGGGAACCCGAGACGTTGTATTATTTGGACTCATTAGCAAGCAAGGCTTCCATGCGGTTAACACCCGCCCTGCTCCAGCGCCAGGACCCAGTGTGCCAGACAAATCCATCCCTGACCTAAAAAAGGGGCTGGGAAAACGGAGCGTGTCTTTTATCACTGGCCCTGTAGCCCCAGCGTGGGTTTCCACAGGACCCCAGGAGGAGGCATGGCTGTGAAGTGTGCGCCGGGCTGCAGGACAGCGTCCCCTGGCCACCACCCAGTGCTGCTTGTCCCCGAGCACCTCACCCCAGGCACCTGGACAGGGACAGGGAGGACATCCCCAGAGCAGCCGGGGCTGAAGGAGAAGCTGGAGGGAGGCAGGGGAGGCTGCACCCCTAATCCTGGCACGGCCCAGCCTCCAGGTGAGGCCGTGGGAAGGGTTTGTCACCTTTTCTTGATGACAGGGGCACAGGGAGGGTGGTACCGTGTCCTCCTGGCAGGCTCGGAGTCGTCCATTATTTATGGAGCACTTGGGGATGCTCAGAAGCAAGGCGCCACACAAGCATGAAATGTCATTACAAAGGATATGATTTAAGGCTGGAGAGGGCTGGGAGGGGAGGGGGATCCAGTTTGCATGGAAGACTATACAAAATAAATCCTGTCCGAAAGCCTCCCCGCCTCCGCAGCAGAGAGAGGAGCTGTATCAGCCGGCCTGTCTCTGCCGTGCTCTCCTTCTTCCTTTTAGAGGCATGAAGGGATTTTTTTGCTCATCTTTGTTGTGAGACTCACTGGTTCCCGCCAGCTGATCCACAGCCAAGGGGAACGTCAAGGGAGGGGGGACCGGAGGGTTCCAGCTCTGCTCGGAGGTGGGACCTCGGCCACCACCTCTACCCATGGCTGGGCTGCCAGCAGGCCGGGGGGCACCGTGGGGGCACAGCACGGCTACTGCTGGCCGCATGCACCAGCCAGGCAGGCGAAGGCACCATGGCATGTACTTCTTCCACCGGGAGAAGACACTTCAGGAAAGCTCTGGAAATCACGTCGCTCAAGCCCTCAGCTACCACAGATGCACGGATGGGAACCGTGCACGGGATGAGCTGACCAAAATCTGGTCGTTGGAGAGTGACCTATGGCCCACCGCCTCAGCAGGGGGGAGCAGGGCAGGGACCCAGGCCAGCAGCTCACGGCGCTCCGGGCTCGCCCACACAGGGGATGAGGGTGCCTTGTGCCAGGGTACAGCCCTGAGCTGCCACCAGAGTGGGAGCAAATTGAAAGGAGGCTCCACGCAGCAGAAAAATGTCCCCCAAGGCTTCTCTCCCTGTCTGGAAATGGAACAAGATGAGATTGCGGCCAGAAGGCTTTGCCAAAACTGTTACTTTTTTATTTAAGGGAAATTTCAAAAGGAAGATTCCTTTTTCAGCTTCCCTGTGAATCCTCATCTCTCCCCCTCCAGGGCAGGTAAGCAGTGCAATAGTGTTTCCAAAGGAAGCATCTTCTTCTCCCCTTTCCCTTGCATTTTCTAGGAACGAGAAGAAAGGCAAGATAAATCTACAGGAAGGGGAAACCCATTTAAATGAATTAGCCTGGAGCAAAGTCATTGGGAAACGGTCTGTTAAATGAACAGACAATAGTTTGCTGTTCTTAAACTTCAACCCAAACCAGTCCTGAAGAGCTGGTGTGTCTGGGGAGAGCACGTCCCGCACGCCCCTTGCCTACCCACGCGCTCTACATGCCCTGATGCTTCCCCAGTCGAGCCTGGCAGCACTGGGCCAAGGAGCTGCATCTGGCCCAAGGCAGTGGCCCCGCAGCCGAGCTCCAGGGCCCCAGTTCCTCCCTGCCCCAACAAATGGGATCCCCCACAGTGCTTTTTCTCTGGAAGATGAACTCTCTCTTTTTCAAATCCGAGGTCATGGGTGGGAGCCAGATGGGGATTTCTGTGCCAACTGAAATTCAGACAGAAGAGGAGAACATCCCTTTTATCCCGTCCTGTTAACCTCAGTGATGCTGCTTCAGCCTGCCGAGGCTCCGTCATTCTCCCCGTGCCACCAGCATGCAGCTGGGTGTCCAGCCACACCGGCCCCCGAGGCACCGGCTCACACTGACGCTTGGTCTCCCTCGCTCGGCGCAGGGAAGAGGAGCCCTTCTGCTGGGAGAGTTGCCTCGAGCTCTGGCTTCCTTCACCAACTCAGAAGGCAGGCGAGGAGATTCAGCTCCAAGCCCAGATACCTCTGCGATTTGGCCTCAAGTCAAGCAAGACAAACTCTGGCCTGCAGGCAGCTTTAACGAGGAATTTTTGACCCAGACTCCCTAATTAGAAAAATAAGGGTATATTCGTGCAACGTATAAATATAAAACAAAGGTTGACTTTAAAGATTCAGGGTCTACAGAGCAACGAAACCAAGAGGCCCCAAAGTTTCCGAGTTCCTGTTGGCTTTGGAGAGAAGTCCATGTCTTGGGAAGTTTAGGCTTTTCCAGATCTTCAGGGTCTGCAAAACTTGTGTCAAGACTCTCCAGGGAGCAGCCTTGCTCCCACGATTTCCGGCATTTCCTAGTGCGGAAGGTCTGGGAAGTACTGCAAGAACAGCCTTTCGCGAAGTATTTTGGCACCTTTGCTTCCAGCAGGGATGTAGAAAGTACAAAGGCTGCAAAACCTTAAAAAAAAAAAAAAAAAAAGGCGAGGGAGGGGAATTAACCAAACGTTTTCAAATGTTAGCAAGTTTGACTTGGGGGCAGTTCAAGTTGGAGGTGAAAGTTGGAGCAAGGTGCTTATTCTCCATGAATCAGAGCATTCGCCTGTATTTATCCCAGCAGTCGCACGGCGGAGCTGCAGAAAGCCCAGGCTGAGGACCAAGAGGCAGCCCAGGAGGGACAGGGACCTGACCAGAGCCCACACAGGGCAGCACGGGGCCAAGAGCTGAGCTTCACCCCATGTAGGATGCCGGAGCACGGACGGACAGCGGCAGCCCAAATAGCAAATAGCACAGTCCCCGGATGAGCTGGTTTCCATTTAAATGCCTAATTACGTGCCTCTGGCCACGCAGAGCATGCACTTCCCGCAGAGCTGGACGGAGACACGTGCCCTCATGGCACTGCCCGTGGAGGCATCCCTGCCTGGAGCGCACTGCCCCCGTCCACTGGAAACGGCAGCGACAGTGCCAAGCCAAGGATGGGAACCGGGTGTTGGGAAAGTGCTCACGGCTGGCACGGTCCCCCTCCCAGCAGCTCTGGGGAGTTTTGAAATTCTCCAACAATGGAAAATTCCTTCCTCTCTCCCTCTGAAAAAAAGAAAAAAAAAAAAAAAAAAAAAGGCTTGCTTTGGGCAAACTGAAGGATTTTTGCTCCACTTCCGACTTTCCTTGATTTTTGACTTTTCCATTCTGCCTTAGACAAGATGACACAACAGCAAATTACAGTAAAGTGTCATTTCCTCCCAAACCTGTCCTGTCCTGAACCTGCTGAGTTGAGATATTCTGGCCCTGAAAGACAAAAATGGAAAATAGGTCCCAAACCAAACCCCTGTCCTAGTAGCTTCTCAGAGCACTTGGTTCCCAGCCAAACGGCTTGGTTGGACACAGCATCATCCCATCAGCACCTTGCTGACCAGCTGCCCTTGCAGCCCGTCACTTCTGCCGAGATATCCCACTGCATCCATCCTTCTGCTGTGTAGCCAGAGTCTATGTTCTGATCTCTAGATCCCTTAATTATCATACCTGGTGCATCACAGCTTTTGGACACAAGGTTTTGAGGAACAGGCTTGCATACCTGTAGGAGACGACTGACGGAGCTTTGAGCCCACGTACAGACAGCAAAGGAGTCCTGACCCCCTGCTTGGCAGACCAGGAACAAGGCAGGGATAAAAGCTGCTCGAGGTCCGAGTGGTGGCCTCATTGCTGCAGGAGCTCAGGCAGGAGCCAGCCCATGCCAACACCAGGATCTCTGCAGGACCTCTGCCACCCGCCCTGGCGACGCCTGCTCAGTCTTCTGCTCCCTGGACAGTAGCACCCACGTCTTCAGAACACTTCTAACAGGGAGGAAAACAACATATGCAATCCAAATTACAGACACAAAGCCCAAACAAAGGCCATAAAAATATAATAATTAACAGAGCAAATAAGCTGAACACACATTAGGTTGCACATATTAGGTAATGACAAGTAGTTCACAATAACCACTTCTGAATGGACCTCACCCAATATGCATTTAATTAGGGCTTAATAAAGCAACAGCATGTTCTTAAAGGCCAATTAGAAACATATTCACTGAGGTTTAGAAGCTATGTAATAGATGCCTGTAGGAACCAGATACGTGCTGATTACATAGCTATTAATCCTCAATAAAGGGTCTAATAATCATTTTGTGCTTCAGGAGCAGGCAGCTGCTTTATTAAATCTTAATGAAACGCATACTTGGGAGCTTTCCTTCAAAGCCAGCCCGCGCTATGAAGATGGGCTTAGAAGTGGCAGTCTGCTGAGAGAAAAGACCCCCCCTCATCACCACCCCGTGACCGCTGAGCCGGTCAGGGCTGACTCTGCCCAGCAGCAGCCCCGTGGCAGCCAGGAAGGCAGCAGTGGGCTCCTGCTCCAGCAGGACTGAGCCCACCGGCCTGGGAGCGCCCCGACACATTTCATCCCACACCAAACACTCGCATGGCGATCCACACAGCTCACACCAATGCTCCAGCACCACCCCACACGCTCAGAAACCACATTAGATGCCACACGAAGATGCCACCAGCCCCAGGAGCAGCTTGGCCACTTCTCCAAGAATTTGCCTCCTGGCTGGATTCACTGATGCCCACAAGGGAGCCAGACTGAAGCCATCTCCCACCACATCCCTCTGGTCACTGGAAGAGGAGCTGCTCTGGTCTGGATCTTGTCTTGTTACATCTTGCCACGTAACCTGTAGGATCCAGTGTTGGAGTTGGTCTGAAACCTGCCAACCCATTAAAAAGTCCCCAAGGATACACACAGAAAAGGCGTGCCCACACCTTTCCAACGTGATTGCCTAGGAAAGCCAGAAAAACGACAAGATGAACTCAAAAACTGTGAGATTGCAAAATTTTTTTAATAAACAGCCGTCTGTTTCTTCACCTTCTGGTTTCTGAGCCCTCTGACTCATCATTTTGGGTTTTCCACAGTGGCTGGAAACTTTCCCTCGGCAGGCTGCAGCTCCAGCAAGAGCAGCCCAGCGCTGGTGAAGCAGTTGCAGCGCAGCTGTACCTCACCCTGCACCACCCAGCCCTGCGCAGGCACCGCTCGTGGTGCCCACCTGCAACCCAGCCAGCGCCCCGGGAGCAGCAAAGCCCAAGCACTTCCCTTCATCCCGTGGGTCACGCATACACTGCGATACACGTGTCCCAGGACGCGGAGCCTGTCCCCTACCATGCCAGCAGTGCCAGCCCTGGGTGCCCGGTGCTTCATCCCCGTGGCATCACCGCAAGCTGCTGCAACCCGTCTCCAGCCTGAGCTCTCAGCATGGCCATGCTCGACATCCTGCACCTCTTCCCCTGCAGCCCAGGCGAGCCTGAGGGGACGTGGCTTCCCTGGCCCCAAAACTCGAAAACAGACGCTGCAATCTGCTGGGCACGGGGGGGTGCCCGGGGCAGCTCAGAGCAGGGAGCAGCTGGTTCGTGTTAGGTGCTGTCAGGCCTCGCTTCTCTGCAGATGGACAAAACGGCAACATCTCCAGTGTTATTAATTAATGTGTTTTCACAGAAAATGGAAACTTGTTTCCAACCTCAGGGACAAGTTAATCTGCTGCACAAATTGGGCCTAATATCAACACTGAGAGGGGGCAGGAGGCCGTGGAGACACCTAGTCTGGAGGGGAATTAAAGAGACAAGACATTTTGTTTTGCTGCTCTCCCACGAAGAAAAGCCAGACCTGGCCGAGGTGCGGGCTGCACGCTCACCGTGCCTGCCTGCCGTCAAGAACCGCTCAGCATCCTGCTGCCTCACGGGGACCAAGAGGCTCAGTGGGGGCACCAGATGAGGTCTGGGAGCTCCCCTCCTCCTCCCCCACCAGTAAAATACAACCTAGCCAGAGACACACACTTTTAAGCCTCTTCCCTACATGGGAGAACTGGGCCAGAGAAAGATAATCGGTGTGATGGTGATGGACTCCGGTTACATCAGGAGGGAGCCTTTGGCTGGTCATCTGTCCTTCCTGCGGGGACGAGCTGCTGCCCCAGGGCAGGAGGTTGGACTCCTCAGCCCCCCGTCTGATGAGCCCGGGGTCGGAGCTGAGGTGCCTACAGCAGGCACAGCCTCACCCCACTTCTGGGACACCCCACACAAGGGTTGCACTCTTATTCAGCCAAGCCTCGTCTGCCCACAGTGTTTCTGGTCAGCAGTTTTCTGGTGGAAAACACAGCTTCTGCAACAGTAATGTTTTCCCTGCAAGAAAGCTCTGGTTTTCCCGCAAAGGCCAAGCCTCAGGCTTGTAGAGCCGAAGCAGAACAGTCTGAGGTCAGCTGGACATTCAGCACCCCGTGACCCATCTTGGCATCGCAGGTTGCTGCTGCACACTACCAGTCCCACCCCAAGTGCCCCAGCCTGCAGGGACGAAGTCCCTGTGCAGCCCGGTGCAGAGGCTGGAGACCCCCGGCCAGCTCGGAGGGCACAGCCCGGAGCATGGGATATGCAAGTGAAGTTTGCTGAATTGAGAATTTCTGCCCTCCTTTTTTTTTTTTCTTTCTGGAACTTTCCATCCCACAGAAGATTTTAACGAGTTGATTTTTCCAGCCTCTTGAGACAAAAGCAAATTCTGGGACCTACGCTCAGGAAGAAGAGGCAAAAAAAAGGCAAGAAAGATGAATTTTGTAGGGAGCTCACAGGGATATGTTTCAATTCACCGCACAGGGTTACATCAAAAGGCCTGTGCGGCCAGGGTTGGGTGTCCAGTATTGGCTGACTGTGGATGTTTAGGTAAAAAGAGAAGAGCTCAAGAGAGACATTCCCAGCAGTAGCTGGCTATCCAGGACACCCAAATCACTGTGCTCAACAGCCACCCACTCACCAGCATTTCTCTGATCCCTTCCTGAATCGCAGCCAACTGGAGGTATAAGGCAAGCCTTCCTGCTGGCCAGTCTAAACAGAAACTGCAGCTAAGGTGTTGCAGAGCATCACCGGCCAGCCCCGAGGGGACCCCTTCCAGGGGCAAAGAGACTTTGTCACACAGCCATTAGCTGCAAGAAATCCCCCAAACCCTCCCAGGCTCCTGCTTGCTGCCTCTGGTCTTGAAATAAACCTACTGCTGGTCTCCATTTCAGGTGGCCAGCTGTTCCTTATTTCTAGACCTATTTGCCTTTGACTAATTAATCAGCTCCAAATGTCTCTTCAGGCTTGGCCTGCCTGAACAGGAGGCCAGAAGTATGATGGCAGGACAGAGCTCACGCCACAGGTGAGGGCCAGGACTGCTGACAGCAGTACCACGCGTGGTCCCTGCGGCTGCCGCTCAGCTCCCTGCAACCAAACCCTGCATTGCCCCAGGCTCAGGGCACGGGCAGGCAGCACACGGAGCACAGTCAGCACGCAGAGCACACCGGTGCTGCTGGCCCTGCTGTGCTGACTCCCATCTCCGTCCCCCCGCAGGAGGAGGCAAGCGTCGGCCCCACCACCACGTGTGGCTGCACCTCGGCACGGCGGAACTGAAGTCTCAGGAAAAAAATGGGATTAAAAGACCAAAGAAAAGCAAAGGAAGGATGATGCGCCCTGTGGAGCCAGACGCGTGAAGGTCAGTTTTGCCTGCCCACAGCTGACACATCCCGAGCAGAGCTGCCTGTGCACAGAGCCAGCCATGGGGAAATATGAACTGGGCCTTGCATCCAGGGCCCCAGAGCCAGTGGCACTCCCAGCCCCAGCTGGAGGAGATGGGACCGGGGGCACTGCCAACACACCCAGGCTCTGCTGCTTCAGCTTGTGCTCAGACTCCCTTCCCCTTGGAAACCCTGAAAGGAACCAAATTTCTCTTTTATTACCTTGGATCTGATCTTCACAGAGAAGGTGCTTCAAGGCTGCCTGTGCCAGAACATTTACAAAGTTTCCCAGCAGAAGAATGAAGCAAAGCATGGGAAAGCTCTTTGATCTTTATGTGCCTGAAGTTTTGAGCCAAGGAAGCACTGACCATGAAGCTGCACTTCCCATCCAGGTTTGTGATCACTGCCCCTGGCAATGGCTCATCTTCCTCTGACGGCAGCCGAGAACCCTGCCGCAGAGGTCCCCCTGTAGCAGGCTGACCACAGAGAGGTGCTGGGGACCAGAGCTCTGACCCCGACTCTGCTGCCTGCCTTAGGGAAGGGGACGTGTCTCAGGGCTTTGTTTTACCCATGTGAAACGGAAGGGACATCTGGTAAGCCTGTCCCAGCTCCCTGGGTGGGAAGCAGTAAGTGCAAGGTTCCTTGATAGACAGTGCAGCTATTACAGGCAGCACAGGATGCTTCGCCACCATCAAGCTTTGAGGACGGAGGATTCCAGCTGAACAACGGGCTTCTTGCTGTTTAGTCCCTTCTGAACAAGAAGAATCACTTGGGGTATTTAAATTGAAATCCAAATTTTGAGGATTCCATGGTACCGAGGAAAATTTTAGCGCTGCGTTTGTCCAGCTCTGCTTTAAAACCCCATCTCTTCCATCAGTCAGTGATGGTTAACCTCCAGAAAGGAAACAGTTTCACTGTTCAGCCAGTTCCAGGGGTGATGAGTGTCCTCGGTACAAGACTGTAAAATATACTGTGCCTCGGGCTCCTGCATGGGAAAGCAGGACTGTCACCACAGCTGGAATTCAGGCCCCTCTTTAGACTCTCCAATGTCCCACTGCAGCCTCCCCAAGTCTGCAGCACTGCCCTGGAAACTGGGTGATGGACAGACTTGAGCAGGCTGGGGACACAGGGAGAGTCTTCCTCTTGCAGAGGTTTTCAGGAACTTGGAACTGTGGGGGCAGCAGCAGGCTAGGGCCAGAATAACACCCCGAGCAACACTTGCCTGTGTTGCGAGCAACAGGCCTTGTTGCGAGCAACAAGGCCTGAGTTGGTCGGGTTAGCCAAGTCACGAGATCTGGGTCTTGGTTTTGTCATGATGGTGGTGATTCCCATCCCACAGCACAACCGAAGCCACAAGGTTGTAGTCCCCCAACCGATATCTCCCTTTTTATTCAGCTTCCAAAGGTTAAGGGGTGCAAAGGTGGTTTCCTTGCACTGATGAGGGAAGAGGAAATGAATGGAGTGTTCAACTCCCGGTGCGAAGATCCCATCCATCTCTCGTGCTGCTGCATGGCTTAGATCACCCAAAACAAGCAAGAACTCCAGCCCATCAAACCAGAAGCTCTCCCTGCAGTAGACATTTATGACACAGGGAAAATCTGTGGAGCCTCTCCCAGCACCAGAGCCCCAGCACCCTATCGGCACTCAGAGGGTCAGGCTCCCCCGATTCTTGCACCCACACACAGAGCAGCCCCTGGTCCCCTGCCCCTGGGAAATGGCTGTGGGGACCAACACCTGCAGGGACACCAAGCGAGCAGAAGCAAGGCTGAGGCAGCACCGTTGCTCCTGGCACTGCAGCAGAGACATCAGGCTGTTCCCACCATTACGGAGGGATCGGCCACAGTGCCTTGTGCATGGGCACGAGGCCTCCTGCAGCAGACCCAGCCCCGTCTCCACCGGGGTCACCCTGCTCCTGGTGCCTTGCAGGAGCAAGCCTGGCCAGCCTCGCTGCACCACGGCCACACTGCCAGCTATGCTCCAGCACTGCCTGCACTTAGGTTTTCAAGACCTCCTCCCACGGATTGATTTGTTTGTGCCAGCTGAGTTGCTCAACAGGATGTGAGCTGCCTGGGCGGCAGATGCCCAGCACACAAACCTCCACCGAAGGACTGGCACCCCGTGGGTGCAGGGCTGGAGGCACGTAGCGAGCAGCAAGCCCTGCTCCCCGCTGGATGCTCCGTCCGCCCCCCTCCTGGCACAAAGAGCCCTCTTCTTCTCCAGGACATGAAAGGACCGACTCAAAGTTGTACCAAAAGTGCTCCCATGTTGCTGTTTCCCCACCTCCCCAAGGACAAGAGCAAAACACCCGTGAATCTGAGGCCTGTGGGCTCGTTGCACCAGTGACAGCTGCGGAGATCTGGGAGCCCTGGCTGGAGGTGAGGGGCGGCTGATGAACGAGGTGAGAGCGCCTCAGCAGACGGCTCCAAAGGCTGTGCTGCACTCAGGGGGTGTAGACAAAACACAGGGGTGAAGCCCAGATGTTTAACTTCAGCATCTGGATGTGATTCCTAAACAGAGACGCTCACATCTGACCACTGTGACTGAAAATAAATGGTTTGTTTGACCTTCCCCATAGCCCACCCCGATATTTTCTGTGTCCCTCCTAAACACGCCACAGCTGCTCCCCCCTCTCCGGGACTGGCAGCACATCAGACAGGAGTTGTGCCTTCTGCCAGGGCAGAGCAGGGGACACGGAGGTGCCACCCACGGGCACCATCCCTCTGCCTCGCGCCTGCCCTGCTTTGAGCACCCTGGCAGCAAACCTTCAAGCGGCCAAAGGACACCAGTGCCATGTGCCCACCCTGCCCTCTTCATGGTCCCACCTGTTGGGTGCCTGCTCCTGCCCAAAAAGCCCGTGGAAACAGAGAGGGACCCAACTGAGAACCCTATGGGTATGGAGGGGGAGCAGGCTGCTGCCAGGTCCCGCTTTCGGCCTGAGCAAAATGCAGTCCCGGCAGAGACCTGGAGCAGCCTGGGTGTGATGGCCCAAGCCCCCTTAGCTCACCCAGGCCCCGAGGGAGCATGAGACGGGTCCCATTTCACCACAGCTGTGTCCCATCGCCAGCAGCAGGTGAAACGAGAGCGGGTTTCGGAGCCAAGAGGAGACAAAGCTGCTCAACGTGCTGGGAGCACCGGCAGACCCCGCTCACAGAGCTGGGGTCCCAGCACATGACTCCCAGCTAGGGCGTCCCCTTCAGAGAGAATATCTGATCTGAGATCAGAGACACCACACGCCAAAGAATCCTCCACGCTCCTAATAAGTGGAAATTGTAGGCGTTGGGTGGTGTTGAAGCTGACAATGAAGATAGTGATTAGTGATGACGGGCAGTACCAATTAAGGCTAATCTGCCTAATGGCCAAGTCTGAGGGTAGTGCGTGTGAGTGATGGTGACAAGTGATGGCAGCTGGAGAGGCCACAGTGACCACAGAGATGTAAGACAATGCTGGTGGCACACAGAGCAAACAAGTGGTGACACAGTAATCTGTTACTTGGATTATTTGTAATACCGCAGACGCATCTGGCATTGAGCACACTTGGGTACTTTGCTTCTCCTGAAGGATCAAACAGGCAGCACTGATGGCTGTGAGCTGAGGGGACGGACACCTCCCTCTGGTGGCTTCCCATGCACAGCATGAGACGTTGTGGAGTGAGCGTTGGCCAGGCTTGGTTCGCTCCAGCACCCTCCAACTTGGCGAGAGTTGGGGAGAGCAGAAAGGGCCGTGTGGGACGAGTTTTGGCACAGGCCACCCTGGGAAGCCACCAGCCGTCACCCTGGGGATGGCCCATCACATCCTGCCACAGACCTGGGGCTTCCAAGGGGGGACGTTGCGGGACCGTCCCAGCACAGCGGGACCAGGACCTCAAAGCCCTGCTGGGTCCTGGCTGCCAGGTGACGGCCGCCCACCCCAGCACAGCCCTTTCAGAGGGAGCAGCCCGGTGCCAGCGGCACACAGGCCCATGAGCCGCCCGCCAAGGTGGCCATCCAACAGCAACAAGCCACGGCAGCCAGGCTGCTGGGCTGGCCAGCCCTCTGGGTGTACCATGGGATGCAGCCTCCGCCACAGGTTTCACTGTGGGCTCTGCAGCCCCCCATATAGCCCAGCCCAGCCCCAGGGGTGCTGCAGGGGTCCCTGTCCCCTCCTGCGCCTGCCTTTGAGCTTCAGGCCCTGTCGGGAGGGATGGGGAGGTACCACACAGCAGAACCACTGGCGCGTCCCGCTGCCGGGAGGGCAGTGTGGGAAAGCCAAGCCGGCCTGTAGGGACAGGGCGATACTTCACATGGGTGAAAATACAGGGCAAAACATGTCAGCTCACTGAGATAAGAGCGGTCACACAAAGCAGGCACCATTCACAGAGCAATATGTTAATTGTCATCAAGCCTGGGAGCGTGACAAGGGCCAGCACCTCGTGCCCATCAGATTTATTCCCTGCCTGAGGTTAAAGCAGGACTCTACGAGCAGGCTGCCAAGGCCTGTGTGCACACAGGCATAATAAACTGAGCTCGTCAGATCAGCTGAAAGATGCCCAAGTATGACCACAGAGTCACTAGTGCTGGCGAGGTGCAATCGAGCGGCAGGACTGTGGCCTGAGACCGAAGCTCCGCGTCCCAGGACCTGCTTTCCGAGCTTGCCAGTTTAGGGCGCGATGGACTGATTTCGTAGGTGATGCCAGCAGGCATCCCCGTGCCGATGCCTCGCAGCAGAGGTGAGGGGCTCGGTCTGGGCCCAGCCCCAGAGCTGCCTCCGGCACCATCCATGTTCCAGGCAGGGCCCAGGGTCGGTGCGTGCCAGCACGGCAGCCAGGGCTGCTCCAGCATCGAGCTGCCCCACAGGAGAAGCCAGGATGAGGTGTGCCTCAGTCCCTGGCTCCACAAGCTGCTGTGCTGGGTTTGAGCTGAGGCTACAGCAGAGCTACAGTGCCCCCAAATGCTACCACGCAGACAACTGGTCCCTCCTGGGCCACGGCCTGGGCCCCCAGCACACACCTTGGTGACAGACGGCCGGGCTCTGCTGGCAGCGGGACCCCGCATTTCACTGCAGTAACGCACGCGGGCATCGCCAAGGAAGTGCTGAACGACCAGCCGCCAGACCTCGGGGGTTTCCCTGAGACAGGAGCTCTGCTCGTGCCAGGCCACGCTCCCCAGCACCCCCCAGGGGCCTTCTCGGTCCCAGTGGTGAAGAAGCACTGCCCCAACTCCCTGACAGGTCCGCGTGCGGGTGCGCCCACCAGACGCTGACAAACCAGGGGACATGGCCCACCCCCCGCACACTGATCTTATCACTGGCCTCGAGACTCCGTTGCATTCTTGTCTTGATTTTTAATTCGATCTGGTTTTAATTTGGGGGGATTACGCTGTATCTTGCTCTGCAGCCCTTGATTAGCACACGCACCAGCACACATGCACACACAGAATTGCCAGACTCAATCACACATGTTTGCTCAAGACCTCTTGGAAATCTTTGGATTTGGACCAACTTTTCTTTTCTTACATGCGTTTGTTGTAGTCCGATATTTATAGTTTACTTAAAATAAATGGCTCCTTATGTTTCCCACTTCCTGCTCCCAAGGGGAAGGTCTCACGGGGTTGCTGTCTGTCTGCTGGGCTTTCTTCTTCTCTCTTTCCTCTACTTTTTGATATTTTTTTCCTCTTCCATAAACATTTTCTGAGCGGATTCTACGCTTTCCAGATACTGCTGAGACTTGAACCAGGTTCTGCAGAGGACGTTTGCCTTTTCGTTGGTTCTGGTGATCAAGGTTGAAGCAGACAACACAATGCACCACGCGTGTAGGGCAGCCGTGCTGGGCCTTTGGGGAGCAAAATGCTGAAGGAGAGTGAGAGGAGGAAGAGGAGCAGGAGGAGGCAGGGTGGTCTCCAGGCCACGAGAGCCAACCATGAATCCAGGAACAAGGGTGCAAGGACACGGCAGACAGATGCAGGGCTGCAGCAGGGGAGCAAGGGCTGGCTGCAGTCCCTGTGCCCCCCTGCTCTTGCCCCATTTGGGCTGCGAGTGTGGCGATCTCACCCACAGCCCCCTCCAGCAGGGACCCTGTCCCCAGCCCAGCTCCGCAGCCCTGGCTTGCAGGGCTCTGGCCCCTCCTGAGGATTCCCCCAGCCCCACTCCCACCCGAGCCACCTCCAAGCAAGCTGCTCCCAAGCTGGCCTGGCCAAGACCTGAGTGTCCCCAAGGACAGAGATTCTGACCCCTCTCTAGGCCCCTACTCCAATATTTGACCACCCTCACGATGGCCTCACGATTTGTCCTTGCATTTACTGTGAATTTCCTTTGTTCCAGCTCATGCTGCTACCTCTCACTCTCTCTCTTTGCACCTTCAAGAAAACCTTCCCCTTTCTTCCTCTCCTTCACCAGCTCCACTCCTGGGATCCCAAGAATCTGCAGAGCCACGGCCTGGGCACTGCACTGGCTCGGTGCCCACAGATGGGGCATACAGACGGAGCCAGCCTTGTGCTGCTCTCCTCTTGGACCAGATGCTCCCAGCTTTGTCCCCACATGGATGGACACATCCCGGGGACTGGGGCAGCCCAGGGGCGCTAGGTGCCCCGTGCTTCGCCACAGCGGAGCATGCAACAAAGAGGAAAAGGGCCCCTGGCCCTCACTGTTGTGCCCCTGCAGGTTGCTCCCCTCCAAAGGCACGGGCAGGAGCTCAGGAGATCTGGGCAAGGAGCGACCCCCAAGGCAGCCCCTGGTGCCGTTCAGCAGCTCGGGCCATGAGCTTGCGGGGATGTTGCTAGAGTATCCCTGCTGACAGCAGGAGGACAGAGGGATTAAACCAATGTTTGTGTGGCCTTTTACTCCCAGCAGCCTCTTGGCAGCTCTCTCCATTGCTCGGGCCGATGAGTCCCATTTGTTTTGGAAGAGCTGTTTGTTTTCTAACCCTCTGCTGCAAACGGAACATTTCAGCTGCGAATGATCCGGCGCCTGCGTGTGCTGACACGGCGTCAGCTCCACGAGACGAGCGCAGAGGCAGCCACGGGGGCTGAGCGCTTTTGGGAAAAGGCACCAGAGCCGGCATGGCTCCTGCCCAGCCGGTGCCGTGGCCCCCAGGAGTCCACCCAAGCACACATACGGCAGCACCCAGGGACTGCAAGGGGCTGCTCTGTGCGCGGGGCTGTGCCAGGACGGATTGGGGGCAGCAGGATGGCCCCCACCAGCACCCTGCCTCCTCCCGTCGCTCATTCTCATGACAGTCTCTGGGGCTCCGCTTGGCCCTGCCTCCCCGGGGCTGGCCGCCTGCACACACACAGGTGCAGAATCCTACAGCCACCCCCAGCTCCCCTCCAGCGCCCTGCGGGACTCCTGGCTGCCGAAGGCTTCATCCAGGAGGACCCAGGGAAGCCCCTGTCTTTCTCCTCCAGACAGCACTGAGGGCACGCCGTCCAACACCAGAGCACCTCAGGGAGCACTCACTGGCACACAGCACCACATGAGACTGGGCTGCTTCCATAGGATGCTTTGACCTCAGCTGTTTTTTTCCTTTTCTTTTGCCTTTCTCTCTTTTGTATCTTCTTCTCTTCTCTTCTCTTCTCTTCTCTTCTCTTCTCTTCTCTTCTCTTCTCTTCTCTTCTCTTCTCTTCTCTTCTCTTCTCTTCTCTTCTCTTCTCTTCTCTTCTCCTCTCTTCTCTTCTCCTCTCTTCTCTTCTCTTCTCTTCTCTTCTCTTCTCTTCTCTTCTCTTCTCTTCCTCCTCCTCCTGCTCCTCCTCCTGCTCCTCCTCCTCCTCTTCCCCTTTTTCATTCTCTCCCTCCTTTCTGGTCCAGCTGTATGTAATCCATGCAAAGCACATTTGACTTTCACACACACGTTAATCATTTGCCAGCTCACTTTGTGAGCAGGGCTCCAGCACGTGAGCAGAGCACCACGGGGCTGGGGTGGGGGCTAGGAAGGGGAGGGCAGCAGTACAAGCCTCAGCTCGTGGTACCTCACAGCACTCGAAGCAATGTTGAGGCTGGGACCTGCGGCTGGGAAATGCTGGCAGATGCCCCTATGTAATGAGCAAAAAGCCTCCACAAAAGAAGCTCCTGCAGATAGCATCACAATGGGCTGAATTAAACTGCCTTGTCAAAATGCTCTCCGCCGGGAGGGGGGCCACCAACAGCCGCCGCCTTGGCAGTGCAGCCGAAGCAGCACCCAGCAGGCAGCCCTGCCCACCCGGCCTCTGCCCAGGATCACTCTCCCCCAGCACAGCCCCGGCTCCCTGCCGGCAATCTTCACATCGCTGCAGATAAAACACCCTCAGAGCAAAAGAGGATTAACCTAGGAGAAAGGTGGCCTCGACTCTGGAGCTAGGAGCTCAGAGGGGCTCCTGGGTGCAAGGGGAAAGGAGCCGTGAGGGTGCTCCCTGACCAGCCCTCCCTGAGCGGGAGCTCTGCCCTGGAGCCGGTGGGAGGCCCTTGGGATGGGGAGGCATCGGCGGGTCCTGCCCAGCCTGCAAGAGCAGCGGCTTCTGACAGCAAGCCCTGACCCTGAGAGCAGCACAGCAAGGGCCAGGCAGTATTTTCTAGTGTTTCTGGGCAAAGCTCCTGGGGTTCACGAAGGAGGAGGGCGGCTTGGTACCTGGATCACTGCAGAGGGCACATCTTTTCCCCAGGGAGGTCCAACAAGCGTTCAGGTCCCTCTTCCTTGGTCTCCATCAAGCCCCTTGTCTTTGTGCAGCCTCTGCCCTGCTCACATCAGCGCACCGCTGCTTGGCACGGCACCATGGGCAGCCTTTTGGGAAGCAGCAGAGCCCTGAGGAGGAGAACCTGTACCCCCGGACCGTGGCACCAAGGCAGCACCAGGCACAGGCACGGTGCTGCCAGCTCCCCTGGGCCCCAGCCCTCTCCGAAGGTCCCAGCCCTTGTTCTTCCTTCTCCCAGCACAAGGAGTCTTCAGAAATGGTGCAGAGCATCCACTTCGGAGAGGAGCTGCAGCCAGCAGCCTCGGGCGGGCCACAAGGATGCTGAGGCATTTCTGAGAGCGGGGGCAGGCCAGTGGGACCTGGCAGGCGATGAGACAGGAGGACAATACAACAGCCCATTTGTGCTCCCAGCTCCCAGCCCCCCTGCCCTGCCCCATGCCATAGTAAGGCTGGTATTCAGGAATTAATTGATGTAATTAAAGTGTGGCACGACTTTGCCACGGTCTCCAAACAGAGTGGCGGCGGGCCAGGGTCTGTGGGTGGAGGAGGAGCCTCTTGCGTGCTATTCTCCATATAGAAAAAGGGCAGATCTTGGGCAGACCCAAGGCATGAAATTGGTGTAAAGAGATTGTTGGGGAAGCATAACGGTGCTGGTCTTGCCACCACCAGCAGCTGCAGGGCGATAACTCATCCCAGCGAGCTGCTGTAGCCCATCCTGCCACGGCAGCACCTCTGACAGGAGGTGCTGGACCCAACACCACGCAGGGCCCAGGTCGTGCCCAGCTGGCTGGGCTCTGCGCTGGGTCCACACCACATCTCCTGAGCATGGGCAGGGCTCACATAGGGGGCTGAGGGCTGCACGTGCAGGGTCCCCTCACCTCATCCCAGAGCACACATGACAGGACAGGGGCACCCTCCGGACTTCCCCTCTTCCCCTGCCCATTGTGAGAGGCAGCACAATTTAAACAGTGACAGTAACAATATCCCGACACTGAGAGCACCCAGGGTGAGCGAACAGAGCCTGGCCCTGATTTCTGACTGCTTGCCCATGTGGGAATAATTCTCCCACTGGGGTTCCAGTGTCAGAGGACTGCTGAGCCCTGGGCTAACCGCAGCACGCCAGCTGGAGCCCTCCCAGCTCAGTCCCGGCCTGGCAAAGTTATTAGCAGCCCCCCTGGTGTTTTCAGCAGGCGGGGGAGAACTGAGCGCTGCAGCCTGGGGGCAGTGGGATCCCACGCAGGGCTCTGCGGCGAGCTGGTGACAGGGGACGCCTTGTTGTTAATGAGGTGCAGAAGAGGATGCAGACATCCCCCCCTGCCTCCCCAAGGGCGCTGGCTCCACAGCCGCCCCGGCAGCTTTCCCTGGGTATTGGAGCAGCGGCAGACTGGCCCAGTGTTCCTCCGTGGCTCGGAGCCGCTGCCCAACAGCTAGCCGGAGGAACAAGGCACCTGAAGGGGAAATGCTCCCGACGGGGTGCCTGGGGTGTCCACCGTGCGGGGTGGCAGGGATGGCATCAGGTGCTGGCTGCACTGGAGCCCTCGCGCTTCCTCACGCCTCTGCGTACTCAGCACATCAGTGCCTGCCAAAGGGGTGCAGGTAGGGTGCCAGTCCAGAGCAGGCCTCCATCCCTGCCTCCTCAGGAAACGGGCTGTGCTTTGGTTTCACCGGGGGAGGGAAGGTGAGGGCACATCCTCTCCTCCGAGGGGAACCGCCAGGCTGGGCACGTGCAAGCTCATTTCCAACGGGGACGCAGAGGGGTTAGTGCTGTCCACCCGCTGGTTTGGCTTCTCCAGCCAAGCAATCCACCCCACGCAGACCTTGGGATCGCGAGCAGGATCACTGAGCCAGCAAGGCATCCACATGGCTGCAGCCACTGGGCTCTCTGAGCCGAGACAGCAGCACCTCCTCACACCCCCTGAGCCCTTGCCCAGAGCAGCAGGAGCCGCCAGGACAGGCTCCCACCACCGTGGTACAGGAAAAGAGAGTAGATGTGAGAGCAACCTCCGGAGCAGCCGATGGGAACCCAAACAGCCGCAGAGGACTGGGGCTCTCCCCGTCCCTTCCTTTCCAAACCCCGGTGCGAATTCTCCTCCAAGCTGCCGCCAGAGCCGTGCACCAGCTCCTCTGCCTGCAGAAACCACAGCTCCCATGTCCTGCGCGCTCCAGCCCCTCGCATTTGCTCACCAGACACTGCGGCTTGGCCCATGCCCCACAGACTCCGCACGAGCGCGCCTGTGGCCCAGGGTAAACAAACAGCCTTTCCACGGGGGCCGTTGCCGCTTGCCACGGCAGCCGCCTCGGCTGGCCCGGCCACGCCAGCAGCACGGCTGCAAGGTTTAGCAAGGTCCACCCCTGTGGTCGCTGCGGGCTTGGCTGCAGGCGCTGCCTGCCACCAGGGCTGGCGGAGCGTAGGGCTGAAACAACAAACAAACAAGAAACATGCACAACTTGGCTAAGCCCGCACATTGGAAACAGAGATAAGCTGCTCTGAAAGGCGAATCCCAGCAAGGCAGCGGAGCTGGGTGGAAAGGGCAGCGGGGCTGCCACACGTGGGACAGGAGAGCGGCCAGCCCGGCACATGCCAGCTCCCACCCCTGGGTGCTGGGATGGTGAAGGTGGGAGAGAAGGAGAAGGAGAAGGAGAAGGCGAAGGCGGAGAAGGAGAAGGAGAAGGAGAAGGAGAAGGAGAAGGAGAAGGAGAAGGAGAAGGAGAAGGAGAAGGAGAAGGAGAAGGAGCATCATGTCTCCAGTGCATTTCCCTAGGCAGCACTGGCTGTCAGGCTTCAGCCCACAGCAGGGCAGCATGGCCAGATCCTGGGGGGCAGAGCAAGCCGCGCACTCCAGGGGTCGCATGGACAGGGTGCAGGCAGGAGCTCTGCTGGCCTGGGCAGGCTTCGTCCGCTGGCTGTGCGCTGCAGAACCCAGCTGCAGTGCAGCAGGGCAGGAGGATGAGCCTGGCTGGGCTGGAGGGAGCAGCCCCATCTCCTCGCACTGCTGCCAGCTCCACCAGAGGCCGTGCAGACGAGCATGCACAGGGACAGTGGCAAAAAGAAGGGCAGTAAATCATCAAGCTGCTGTGGCTGAGCTGTTAGAACCCATGCTAGAAGTCCCCAGGCACCTCAGACTCACCTGAGACTGCACAGTCGCTGAAGCCAGGGTCTCTGTACCCAGCTCACTGCACTCTCCCTTGCCCAAATACCTTCGTGCTACACCCTGGCAGGAGCAGCAGCCTCATTACTTGGGCTCATTATGTTTTTCTAAACAACTGATCTCACAAGTGCAGTTTGGAGCAGAGTTTCTGCTGAGAAGCTGGGACTGGATTATTTCCACAGCCCTGATTCTTTGGAAACTGCTGAAACAGGCGAGAGAATAGTTCATGGTCCCCTTGAACGCACCCGACCTCCCTGGAGGAGCTGGCTGAGTTAGTGGTTTGAGCAGGAGAAGACTTGTGCTTTATTCCCGGTTCTGCCACTGACTCACTGGGTGGCTCTGAGTGAATCACTTCCCTTCGCCTGTGCTCTCAGCTGGGAAGTGCCAGCTGGGGCAGTGGCCGCTCCCGAGCACCACGAGGATGTACCTGGCAGGCCACAACCCCTCACAGGAGGCCAGGACTGCGGGCTGATGCCCTGCGCCATACCCAGCCTGTCCGAAGTGCTGCCTGCTGCAGGCAGAGCAGGGACAACGCTGCAGGCACCACTGCTCTCCCCTGCATCCTGTGCACCCCTCTGCTGTCCCCACGACCCCAGAGCTCACCCCTGCCTGAAGCAGCCTCATGTGCTCCATCAGTCACAGGCAGCCTGGGCTCTCTTATCCCCTTCCCTATGCCAGGTGCATCAGGCGGAAGATTCGGGTCAGACTCAGCAGCGGTTTCCCCAGGACTACAGATGCTTTGGGAAAAAAAAATTAATAATAAATATTCTGGACCATCATAATGAGTATATGCTGCTAACACTGCACAAGCCCTTCATCTCCTGGGCTTACACTAGTGTGGATGCCCACCCGGCAGGGGGGCTGCACCCACAGGCCTGTGGGGTGCTGCTCCTTTGCGCATTGTGGCGCCGTGCTGGGCACATGCGGCCCTCGAGCGTTTGGGATCAGGATCACGAGGTTCCCAGAAGAACTTCCAGAAGAGCGGCTGCTGGGATGTTACAAGGAGATAATGTGAATGTCAGAAATGCTGAGACCGGGGGGCTGCTGTGGATGGGTGCCCCAGGCCTGGGAGAGGCTGGGGAGGCCCCTTACAGGTGTTTGGAGGAGTGTGAGGGCCCATCTGTGGACAAGAATCCCCTTGACACTTTCCTTTCAGGTGGCATTACCCAGGGACGTGATGTACTCTGCATTTCACTGGAATTGTGGCAGCGAGGGGTGGAGGACCACGGCTCGGTCCAGTACAGAGCTCAACAACAGGGTGAACACAGAGAGCACACGCAGAGCACCCTGCCCAGCACCTCCGCCCTGCACAGCCATCCCAGCACAGCATTGTTCCCCTCTGCAGGGTGCCGGATGCCAAGGAACATGCTACATGTGAGCCCCTCTGCGGTGCAGGATGAATGGTCATGGAGACAGAGAAGAGATGAGTACGTAGGTATCCTCCCTGGGCTTTGTGGATAACAGAATCACAGAATCACAGAATCATCTAGGTTGGAAGAGACCTCCAAAATCACCTAGTCCAACCTCTGAACGTGGCTGCCAGGGTCCTGGGTCCTGGGCAAGAAACAGAGAGAAAGGGACGAGGCCTGCCCAAGGGAACCCGCAGAAGTCCCCAGCAGCCAGGCATGTTCCCAGGACAGGGAGGTTTGAGATCAGCTCTCCTCTGCCACAGAGTGCAGTGTGGTTCTGGGCACATCCCCACTCCCCGAGACGCCCCCAGGATGGTCCCGCAGGCCGTGGTGACCGAGCTGTCGGCGGTGAGCCTGCGGGCACAGCCAGGAGGGGGTGCGGGGAGGCACGAGCAGCCTCCCCGAGCGGGGCTCCGTGGGCCTCCCCTGCTGCCTCCACCAGATCTGCTTGGGAAGCCCTGCCAGTTTGTTCCCGTCCACTTTCCAGCTGGCTCCGGGCACGGAGAGCTGCGTGTCTTCTGGGCAGGCAGCGCTGCCTGGCTGCCTGCGGCCAGCTCCGGGCTGGGGAAGAGCACCCTCTGCCGCTGCTCCGGCAGGCACCGCTGCAAAAGCAGCACCCAGCTCCCAGTCTGGAAGACGAGAGGAACTCCAAGGCCCTGGCTTGTCACCGGTTTAATAGGCACAGCAAAAGGAAGTTTATAAATCCGGTTTGCATCTCTAAATGGATTTGCATTTGGCATCTCTTTCAGCAAGGGCAATGAAAACAGACTTTGATATCATACGCTATCATTTTACTAATAAAAACAGACCACAGTTGCCAGATCCATCTGAGCATCTTAAATGCTCTTTGAATTAAAGAGACATTGCCAAATTTAAAGTGCATGTTCTTAGTTTAGAAACTAGACTGCATCAAGTAAGCACGAGTATACCAGCAGGGACGAAGGACGCAGGCTGAGCACACCCCGTATGTCCCTACGCACATCGATACGTGTACACAGCTGCTCGCACACATCCGTGTCTGGCTCCTGCTCTGCTTCTCCAGAAGGAGCGTCCCCGGTTTGCTGCTCACGCCAGGCTCAGCTGCAGCGAGGAACCTCCTGGGCTGCTCCCTCAGGCACCTGCCTGGGAGAGCCCGGCTCGCACAGGAACCGGGAAGGCTGCAGGAGCTGGCGGCAGCACGGCAGGTCCCCGGGGGCTGCAGCCGGCCACGTGTGGAGCATCACACCTCGCTGGGAGCCCGCTCCTCGCTGCCGTGCTCCCCACGGTCACGCTCCGTTCCGGGCTGTTCCCACCTGCAGAAAACGGGCCGGGTGAGATGGCTCCGGGGACCGGCCGGCAGCTGAGGAGAGTTCGCAGCGCAGAGCTGGGAGCCCTCGCCTGTCGATCAGAGGGGACCAGCGCTTGGGTGGGAGCCAGCAGCTCCCCAGCCCCGCAGCAGCCCCTCCAGAAGGGCTCCCCGCCAGGAGCTCCCCGCAGCAGGAGCACGTGCGTGAGAACAGCCCCCAGGCTGCCTGGTCCAGGGTTCAGCGTCCCCACAGGGTTACGGCCACAGGACGGGGGCCCCGCTCTTCAGAAGCGGGGAGCAGCAGCTGGAATGGCTACAAAGCCTGTCTCTGCGGATTTCTGCCTCTGGGTCACCGGCTAATGCCAGCTAACAATACAGGGAGTTATCAAATCAGCAGTTGTCGAAATGGATGAGTCTGATTGTTCTCGTCCCTCTTTGCCTAAACCTGTCTGCATACCTTCATGCCGTGTTGACACAGTCCCCAAGGCTTGGAAAGGCTCCCGCTTCCCCACACCAGCAGCTCAGACAGCCGTTCGGAGGAGCCCCAGCCTCTCCTCAGCATCCCTGAGGATGCAGGTGGCCAGCTGCCACCCCTGCTGGCTGTGTCCCCCGGGGAGCCAGGACCTCCACCGGCTCCCCTCTGGAGACGCCTGGCTCTCTCCATCCTAGGGCTCCCAGCCTCAGCTCCTCAAAAAGTGGCCTAAAATCAGGAGAGGTCAGTCATCCCCTTTCTCACCCGTCGGGCAGAGCTGCTCAGGAATTTTCTGTCATTTTCCTCTTCCTAAAGAAAAATGCAGTTGTGCCCAGCCACGCTTCTCAGCTCTGTGACCTTTAAGGCTGACTGTCTGCTGGGAAAGCAGGAAACAAACAGATTTGTTTGGTTCAGTTTGATCCGACTCAAAATATTTTTGGTTGTGGTCCTGATCCAAAGTGTTTCATCTCAGATCAGTTCCACATTAATCCGTAATTCCCTGGCAGGCTGCGCTGCCAGCAGCGCGGTAGCTGGGATGCTGCTCCCTCCTGGGGCCCGGGAGCCCTGCAGCCGCTCCAAGCAGCTCGGGCCAGGTGTGCCACCAGGGACCCACACAGCTCAGCAGGAGCATTTTTCAGTGCGTGTCGGGTCCTGGCTGTGTCACAGAGCCGCTCAGCACCCGCTCTCAGCCACCAGGCAGCCCTTCGTGGCTCAGCAGGAGGCTCCTCTAAAGTAGCTCCTCGCTGCTTTCTCTGCAAGCTTTTACTCGCTTCTCTCTGCCCTGGGACTGTCCCAGTTTCTTCCCAGCAATTGATCCATCACCTTGTCTTCTCAGCACTATGCCCCTGCCTGGCACATGTGCGAGCACGGTAGGACCCTGAGCCCTGCTTGAACAGACAAAAAAAAAAACTTTGCTGAGCCGGTCTCATCAGCACAAGCCAGTTCATTTATCAGAGCATGGAGGCACGGGGGTGGAGGCCAGCGCTGCCAGTAGCAAAGCAAGGGCACCGTGTCGGGGCCAGCATCAAAGCAGGGCTGCAGACAGGCATTAGCTCTGTGGGCTTGTCCCACACTTCTCCCCGGGGCCAGCCCGGCTCCAGGCAGCTGTGCTTGGGACTGAGAAGGGCTGCTGCGCCAAGGGGCAACTGTGTTGTCTCCCTCTTTCAGCCGTGGATGCCCCAGGGCCCAAATGGAAAGGGTCTGAGTAACATGAGGATATCATCCTTCCCTGTGGCAGGATGTGTGCGCAGGTGTGCAGAGAGCTGTCAAAAAACAAGGAAGGATTCCCAATGAGCACCACGAACCTCTGTGGTCCAGCATAGCCTGCAGCCCACACGTGGGGCAGAGGGAAGGTGTTTCCTTCAGCAACACCCGTACCTCGACAGCAACACCTCAGTGCCTCCATTTCCCACCGTCCTGCAAAATGCGTTTATGCATGGATCGCTCTCAGCCTCAGGAGGCAGGGGTGCACACAGCCACCAAATAAGACTTTCGGGTTGGTGCCGCAGCAAAAATCTTATGGTGTCTGGGTGTCTGGGCCTGCCCGGATGAGATAGCGAGCACATACCATCATCTCCAGCAGGCCGAGATCCCGGGAGCAGCTTTACGAAGGCAAACATTTGGAGGCTCAATACCGTGCTGCACAGCCGCTGGGCACATCCCTGCTGTCCTGCCTGCTTCTGAACCGCCCCTCCTCTCCAGGCCAGCTCCTCCACGGGGGCACGAGCAGCAGTGTTATGCCCTTGAACAATTTGTCCCCCGAGCACCCAGTTCCCTGAGCTCATCTCCTGTTAAAAGACTTGCTGCACAACTCTTTGACGCAGGACTGCCAGCCACCCCTGTGAGCATCACGCAGCTCCCACGTGCCATGGCACCTATCTGCGCACACCCCCCCTGGCAGAGGGGCAATTCGTACTTGGGAGGAGAGAAACGCAGATGGAAAAGCACTTGGCTCTAGTGCAAGGCTATTCTGACGTGTCCACTGCAAGCACTGCACGATTATGCCCATGTGCTCAAAATCGCCTGCATTAATAACCGCACCTCGGCGAGTTGTTACAGGCAGTCGCATAGCCAAGGAGGGCTGCAGCCATGAGCTGGCTTGTTTTTAACAAGCCGTGAGCTTGTTTTACAGCACCAGGGATGCTGCAGGAGGGGTGAGAAGACAGGGCAGAAAGGCAATGCGTGGATACAGAGGGTGGGAGAAGAACTGGAAAGGTGAGACAGGTATTGTGACCGGTGATGACCGAAAACAGGGAGCCAGAAAGGATATTGCTAGTAATCTAAAAATAAGGTCTTTCAGCTCTTCATCTTTGCCACCTCTGTGGGTCTCAGTGCTGAGGACCGAGAGGCATGACACAGTCCAGAGAGGCAGTAACTGTGCCTGAACTGCAGGACCCAGGAACCCTTTTCAGCACCAGCCGGAGGAGGGAATCAAGTCCCATCCCAGCTACGCAGCAGTAATGACAGCACGGTCATCCCTCCTGCTCCTGATGCCAAAAGGTAAGTCAAGGCAGCAGAGTCAGTTCCTGGCCTCGTGCAGAGCTCCAAGCAGCTCAGCAGCGATACACGCTGCCTGTAACGAGATCTCAGGGTGCTGGGCAGATATTTCTGGAGTGTCAGGAGGGTGGAGATCATGCGCTGGGGAGCCGTGCCTCCATCAGGCTCCATGGAGGTTACGGCCTGCTCACTTGCTCATGCTTTCTGTATTCTGATTCCCTTTTAAAAATTTTGCAGTTCTTTGTCTAGAATCACCTCCGCTGCTCTCAGCATTGAGCTTTCTTCCCAACTCAACTGTAACTTGCTTTGTTTTGTTCTGTTTATCTTTCCAAGGACACTTTGCCTGGTTTTCCTTATCTCGCTTGTTCTTCTTAGAGAGCCTTGAATCACACCAGAGCAGCTCCGCTGCTCACTGTTTTTGTGGTTTATAATACGTTATTTGTGCTAACCGTCACCCACGCCAACTACACACTGCTTGACCTGCCCTCTCCCTCGCTGAGTGTTGTGGGGAGGGCAGCTGGGCACACAGAAGGGAAGGGAACAGTGATATCGCCTAATCCCATAGATTGGGCACAGTTTATTGACGTAGGATGAAGAACCAAAGCACAGTACCGTGCTGCAGGACTAGGCTAGCCTTCATCTTCTACTTTACTGCCACAAACAAAAATCCCACGTAGCCAGGAAAGCTGAACAGTCCAGAAACTGTTTGGGTCACCTCTCCCATCGTGTCTGTCCTCTGCTGGCTGGAGTCCAGTGGGAAGTGTGCTCTGCAGTCTCAGGCCAGCTGCTGCAAATCAGCATCTGCCGGCGGGTTCCAATGGCACAGAAATAGTTTACACCAAGAGAAGATCCTGTCCAGGAACCAGGAAGCATTGTTCTCATTACCTCGGCAGCGCTTTTGGTTGCAAGCTATCCAACGGGGAATGGTGGAGCTGGCTGTTTCGGTCTGGTTTGCAACAGAAATGAAACTTATGCAATCATGCTATTTATGTCTGTTCATCCATCCCCAACAGCTCGGGAGCTCGCTGACCTGTTTCACCCCAAATCTGACACAGAGTCCAAGAGCCATAAAACACAGTGGTTAACACCGAGAAATGACCGAGAACACCAGGATGTGACGCAGAGAAGTAGCCCCCTGCCTTGGGAGACCAGCGCCCAAGAAGGGCAGGTAGCGTTAAGCACTTCTAGGCCTCAGAACAGGAGGAAGGGCCACAATTTTCTCACCCTTTCAGGCAGGTTTCAAAGATCACTTTTCCCCACTCAGAACACAATGCAGGGGAAACAACTGATGTCAGTGACTGACACTATAGCGCTTGAGCTGCTCAGAGGAAGAAGCACAAAAATAATACACGTTCACTATTTGTTTAACACTGGCCAAGGGCAAAGTCAACAAACAGCCCTGGGATGTCTCAGGAGACTTGAAGCCAGCATTCCCAGCTGCTCAAAATGGACACAGGATGCATTGACTTTGGCAGTGCTGGCTGCTGCATGCTGTCACATCAATAAACATCCCCACACGGATATCTGAAGGAGGTGAACAGTCATGGGATGTGGAGGGGAACATTGTTTGCTAGGAAGAAACAAAGGAGAGAGAAAAATCAGTCTTGTAAATAATAACACTCCACCTTACAATGTGCCCATTAATAAAGAAAAGGAGGAGCACGGATGGGGGAGGCTGTCCCAGATGCTGCCCAGAAGATGCAGCGGTGCTGATGGTGCTGTGAAGCTGTGCACAGCTAACAAGGTGGCGCTGCTGATGGGCTCCCACCACCCTTGCAACTGCTCTGCAACTCACCACGCAATGTGGATCTCTGCGGTTACTCCTCTCGCAGAACACGGTCCCCCTGCTAGCTAGCACGGAGAGGGATGCAGCTCCGTGCCAGGCTGTGCCTGGAGAGCTAACCTGGGGCAGGGATCCTCCAAGAGCATGCCTCCTCTTAGACACAGCCACCTTCCCACTTTATGGCCCATAGGCAAGTCGTCAGCAAAACACATTAGGCTGGTAAGGTAGTTTACATGTGGCTCCTGGCAACGTTGCTACTGCAGGAAATCCACAAGCATGAAACTAGGGTTCGCAGTGCGAATTTCACTTGCTTTGAGATGTGAGAAGTCTGACACCGTCCCTTCAGCTGTTTACACTGAGAAAGGAAGCTTGTTTCCATCATCTCCAGAGAAAGAGGGCTGCCTGAAACGCAATCAAGAAGCAAACGAGCAGCCCAGGCAGCAGGGAAAAGACAGGCCATCAGCCTTGAAATGCACATCACAGCATAAAACAGATGACAGCTTGTGAAGGTCCCTCTGAATAGCAGCTGTGCCCTCCAGCATATCAACTGTTTGCCCTCAATCTGGTATCAACCATAAGCTTACTGAGAGTGCACTCCGAGTCATTAATAAAGACACCAAACCTCTGCCTTTTCCACATCCTGTTTCTAGGTCCTCTGCCCCAGGAAGCAGTAGGTCCACACTTTGCTCAGCCTTCATTTAGCTGCTGAGATACTCAGAGCCCCTTCTCTGCGCACTCCACATCTGCTAGCTCCAACACTGCTGAGCTTTGGCTCTCCTCACTCCATCCCTGCAAGCTCAGGCAATGCCTCAATGGTCAGTGCAGCCCCTGCTTGCGCCCCCGGTTAAGGGTTTCCCTGTCAGGTTCCTCCACAAAGCACTACTCTTACATCAAGGAAGCTGCTCCCTGCCCAAGATGCTGCTATTTCAGTGGATCCAGGGTGAAAAAGAAGGCAAAGCTGTGGCCCAATCCATCTGGGGGGAATCAAGGGAGAAATTCCACCCTTCCCCAAACAGCTAAGCGGTACTTACGCCACAGAACCATTTTAAGAGCAACAATGCCCCCTGCCTGTCTCCATCCCAGCGCTCTCTTTCCACTCCATTTTCTGGCTGCAAAGTTAGACCTGATTTAGGTCTCTCCCTTCTTTCATACCACCGCCAGGACATGCAACTCCAGGTTTAGGGGTGATGGAACTTCCAGGACTGAATTCTGCTTCGACGTGGTATGGAGGAAATGGGGCTTCAGTGAATTTTCGTCTGTACAGCCTGAGCCAGGGCTCCCTCGTGGACAAGCGAGGTCACTATCAGAGGAGCATCCTTCTGTTTTCAGATGAACAGTCCATATTAGTAACTTCATCTTGCCTCTCCTTTAAACTCCTTCACCTCTTCCAAACTCCCACTGTGCCAGAGAGAGGATATTGCCCAGATCTTCCCATGGACCTGACTGAGGTGCTCAGCATCTTCTGACTCTCTAAGGACTGCACCTTGTCTTGACTCACTGCTTTCTCCAAGAGGAGGGAAGAAGCAAAGATGGAGAGGTGGGTCGTGGTGCTGAAGGAGGCCTGCTGGGCAGGAAAAGGACAGACGTTTGTGGGGACGGGTGACATGTTCCAAGCCATGACCAGCACCCCCTGGAGGAGCTGGCTGCCCAAGTTCCCTTGGCCATGAAGAGGATGAGAACAGCCTTCCTTGGGGAGGCAGCCGTGCCTCTGCAGGACAGGGCACGAGATCTGCCACAACTACTCTCTGGAGACACAAGAGGCCGGGTAGGATCACAGACATCCCCGACCCAGAGGAAGGCAGGCACTGTAAACCTGGAACAAGAGACTGAGAAGTGCAGCGCAGGAAGAGTTTGGGGCGATGAGTCAGAGGCTGAAGGCACACACAGGAACAGGCTATCACGCAGTAACCACTTACTGCGTCAGCAGTGCAGTCCATGTGCATTCGCTTAGTCCGTGCAAATAAGGTCATTTCAGCCAGCTCAGTGCGGTTCTGTCGCGTTGGCGAACTCGAATTGGCTTGCAGGCGCCATGGATTAAGGGCGTGCACACGGATGCCCCCCGCCGTCAGCTGATGTATGGCAGCAGATTCCTCCGCGACAACTTGTCCAGTCTGTCCGCGCCTTCAGCTTCACGAGAAGCTTCATCAGCGGGACAGGGAAACCTGAACAAAAAGCACCCTGGGCTATGGCAAGGTAGCTAAGGAGGTCGGGGAAATCGGGTTACCAGTGGGGTTATGTTCAGCCGCGACGAGGACACGCTCCGTGCCATTTCTGCCTTCCATCTTGGGCGTGCCTCCTCCAGTACCACAGCCTCCCATGTTCCTTTCCTAGGCTGGAGCCTGTTGGGCTTGGAAATGGCTGCTTGACAGAACTGCCTCGTTAGGAGGTTTCGCAACAAGCTCCCTGTGACTGTGTTAAGCGGCCTGCATCATCTGTTTTGACTTTGCTGGATTTGTCTGTGTTCAATATAGTTCTCGCAAGGGTCCCAGTTCAGCCCTCATTGACGTCAATGGGAGTCAGTCCATTCCCTTCAGTGAGAGCAAGAGCTGTCCCTTGGTGCTTGTATCTCGGCTGTTTCATTTCAATGCCCAGCTCCATACACCCTCCTCCTTCAAACGATACCTTTCTCATCCCTTCAGCATGGCTGGCGGCTCTAGCCTGTCCCCTCCTGGCTGACTGATGGGTCCTGTCCTGGACTCATTCCTCGTTCCGACACCGCACCTCTCTCATCTGCTCTGCATCACTTACCTTGATTTTCTGAGCACCTCCAGCTCAGCTGGACCCTCAGCAATGTTTCCATTTCTTAAACACAGACAAAGCAAGTTTTCTTGGTTGGCCTCTCCAACTGGACGATTTCATCCTCCTACAGGTAAGGAAGGTTTTCACTCCAGTTAGTTTTATTTCTGCATTGGCTCCTCAATGAGCAGCTCCCATCCTTAAATCTCTGCGTGGGTGACTATCAAAGAGGAAGGCTGAACAGTCACCAGAACTCCAAGCATCTGGTTTCAACACCTCACTCTGCTAAGGATCCCCACTGAGATTTCAGACAAGCCATTTCAATTCTTTGCTCTCTCCTGTAAGAGGGAATCATGCTCTCCTCTCTCCAGTGGTTTTTCACGGTGTGATGTCCTCGCGGTACTTTTGGGAGCACTACTAAAATCGCATGCAGAGAACTTCGCATCCCCAAGCCTTTCTGAGTTAGCACCATCACTGCTTCTAAAACACTTCAAAAATGGGCAAACAAAGATGCAAAATACTGGCTGATCACTCACTAGATAAACCTTTCATCACATCTATGGGCTGCCAGGAAAGAGCAGGAGAAAGCACGCCATGCATGCATTATTTCAAGCCTTTTCCTAGAGCACTCACTCCAGCAATGCTGGGGACAGGATCCCGCACTCAGCAGCTCCATGGTGTGATCCAGTATAGCCGCGCTTACATTCCCATGTTCATCCTGGAGCCAAACTGTCTGTCTGATTTACGTTATCCTAAGGGAGATCTTGAGTTAGTGGCAGTAAAGTTCTTCAAAGAAGACCCAGCTCGTGGAACAAGGAAAAAGACAAGGAAAAATGGAACTACAGGAACTTTTCTCCATCCACATCCCAGCTGGGGTTGGCTGGAGGTGGCTCCAAGCACGCCGGTGGAGCCCAATGCTGTGTGCATTTCTGAGGCTGCCACCATATCTCCCAGTGCCAGAGACGAGCTCTCAGGCGTTGTGGGAGGCAGACGGGCTGAACACAGCACCCCCACCTCCTCATGGCAGGCACGGTTTGAGAGAAGGGGATCGGTTTTATCAGTAACAGATATTCTGCATTCAAACAGCAGCCTGCCACAGCTCCGGTGGAACAGTTTCAAGATGTGGCTCTGTCCCACTGATGGGCAACCATGGCACATTCAGCTCTAGGAGCAATCGTATATCCCGCTGGATTTAGAGACAAGAAAGAGAGACAACATTTCAAAGCTGATAGTGTCCAGGGCACGCCTGCACATCAGTTCCCCGGGAGCCTGTTACATCTGCCCTGGGAAAAGCTGCTCTGACTGCAGCACGGTGTGCTACAAAACCGGTGCTCAGGGCAGCTCCTGGGCAAACTGCAGGGAATGAAGTGTCAAAGCCAAGGCCAGCAAGCATTGCCCTCCGTCAGCGCTCCACCTGCACAGCACACCAGAGGTGAGCAGGGCCTGAAGACATGCCACTATGCGGCCGTCCGACTAAGGAGGAACCAGGGATGGGAGGAAGTGGAAGGAGGAGGGATGGAAAAGGTGAACGCGGGCTGCCAAAGCCTCCCTCAGCTGGGCAGGAATGGCAGCGAACCCACTATTTACGAGGAGTAAAGTGTTACAGAGCACAGCTGGGCCTGGACTACCTTCACCAACACCACGGCCTGCCAAGCTGCTAATAAAACCCAACGCAGGTTGACTTGGGTTCTCCTGGTGCTCCACGCAGCAGCCGCCCCCTCCCAACCCGGGGCCCACGTGTGCAGTGGAGCAAGCACCTCCCTGGGGCCTCTGGGGCTTCCCACCCATGGCCACGGCCCAGCGGGGCAGCCCAGGAGCGGGTCCGTGCCCCCACGGCATACCCTGCCCTCGGCAGCCCCACCTCGCCACACACACCTCCCTGCCCCGAACGGGGACGGAGTACGCCCGCAGTCTGTTGTTGTTGGTTTTGGCTCGGCGGTAGCAGGCTGCTTCCAGCAAGAGTGGTATGAATAATTGCCCAATTAACTGGAGGAACTTCCAGATGTGTGTTTGCTTTCATACCCATCCAGCCCCCCTCAATCCCACGTGCCTAAAGCTGCGGAGAGCGGTGGGGGCGGGAGAGCCGAGGCTCTGCGGCAGCGCAGGCAGGGCGAGCCCGCTGCCTGGCTCAGCTCCCCTTTCCATCCCCACCTCCCTCCCTCTCCTTAAATGGGGAAATGGTCTTTTTTAACGACCCTGGGGAGAAGGAAATTTGCCCTGCCTGCCAGAGCTTGGTTATGCATGCCAAAAGCCAAGCAAGCAGAGAAGAAAGCTGATCCCATGTTATGATTTTTATCAGGTGCACACACAGTGAACCCTCTTAAGACAGGTATTTTTTGCATCCCTCCCGCCTCCCTTTCCCATCAAATAATCTCACACTCAGCAAAGGTTTTATTATCAGCCAAGCTGTTTTCACCCTGTGGGACATGCTGAAACATTTCAGGACAGCGGTTCTTCTCTGCTGCCTGTGGAATCCAGCCCTAGCACTGCCACCAACCCACTTCTTGCCATGTCAGAAAGGGGGATCTCTGGGATTTCGGGGGAGATTTCACCAAACTTGGTAAACAGAACCAGGCCAAAAGGTGTCTCAGACCCTACAGGTGATGTGAGCTTCCCACCATCCCTCGCTCACACAAAAAGCCCAAAGGGTGGCTTTCCTCTTCCTCCAACTTTAGCACCCAGTTCGGCACCTGAAGAGCAAAGCTCCAGCGAGCAGAAACAACAGCAGCTCCGGAGCAAGCTGCTCCATCCAACAGTGCTCAGAACAAAGGGGCTGATTCACTCATGAGGCTTCAGTCTCTCCCCTCTGCATAGTGCAGATGGAGATTAAAGGGCAAAATTACACCAGATGGCAAACTTCTAGACAGCTACTGTTTGGGGAAATGAATGCCATCCAAAACACGCGCTCTGCCCAACCGCAGCATGAGTGAAGCAGCTCCAGCTCAAGGCATTCTCCCAGCCCAAAACCTCAGCCCTGGGACCCTTCGGACAGGATGGCCAGAAATAACAGCAGGAGGGTGATAACTGGAGTTGGAAGAGGCATTAGCTTGGCATTGCGGGCATCACGCAGACTCCTTGCATCACCAGACTCCCAAGGCTTTATCTTGCAAAGCTTTGGATGCAACTAGCAGAGAGCGCCTGATAGCCCCGCACCTCCCCAGCCACAGGCAGAACATCCCCCTTAACACCAGCACACAGATGCACTGTCGTAGCCAAAGGCTCGTAAAAACTGCTTTTTCCCCCTGCAGGCAAAGACTGAAGCAAGAAGACAAACTCACGTGTGTTTGTTCTACACAGTGTACAGAGAGCCTGGCTCACTGCAGGCCAAGCAAATCCCTCTCTGACTTCCCAGGTTCAAAGAAAACATCCTCCTGACGCTGGCGAAATGATGTGGGCAATGTTCTGATTCGCCGTCCTTTGAATCAGGACAACTGAGCAGGGCAGACAGCCAAACTCCAAATACTTTTAAATGATGCATGATGACGTTTTCCCGAGAGAAGTTCAACAGACAACATTAACTTTTTGGTAATCAGCAAATAGCCTGGTGGGAAAAACACTTTTCCGTGCTGAATCTCCATGGCACACAGCGCAGGACCGGGGTGTAAACTCCCGCTCCTGACAAGTCTCCGGTCAGTCACTGAAAAGTCACTGCTGCTGGGAATGGCTTTCCCCTTACCCTCCTAGTTTGCTGTTCAAATCCAGCCCACATACAGCACTGACGATTCGCTTGCCTCCTCTTCACAGCACCTTGCCCAGTCAAATCCAGACGTGGTGAACCAAATATCAGAGTGTTTGCTTCGGAGTATGAACCTGGTTACTAGAGAGCAGCTAACCTACTGTAGCACCGTCCTGCAGAAGGAGCTATTCATGGCTCCTCTGCCTGACCTGCTGCATGTTGAGCAGCTTGAACAGGCTGGCATTTTTTGTTCCACAAGAGGACAAGGCGTTGGAGCCCAGAGGGCGAGGAGGAGGTGTCACGTGCGTTATGAAGATAAGGAAGGCAGGGTCTGGGATTCCGGCTGTGTGACTGCACAGGGCCAGAGGACGTAAAGATGGGGAACTGGATAAAAGCCCAAAGGGAGGCAAAATTGGTTTTAGCTAAGGACAGTAAGGCCTTACGTCTGTCCTGAGCACTGGCGTCTCAGCCAGGTCCAACATCCATGGGGCAGGGGTGCTGGGCCAGCCCGCAGGGTCCCTGTCAGAGGGCAGAGGAGGCTTTCAGGCTGTGCAGGATTTTGCAAAGGAGGAACAGCAGGCTTCCCCTCTGCAGCCATCTCCCTCCCACCGCCCCGCAGGGCTCTAAGTGGGCCATAAATGTTTTCAGCATGGCACTTTACCAAGCATACGCCATAAATTACAGTCCCGTGCCGATAATAAGTCAGGTAATAGCACCACTTTTTTGTCCTGCCAACTGCACAAAAGGTGGCAGAGGGGAGCAGGAAGGCGGGGGGACGCCTATTAGCACCAGGCTGGATTTTACATGCAATGGAAAGTGTTTGTTCAGCTGGAAGTGAGAACGGTCCTTAACCCAAGAGCACACGCTAATGAAAACAGAGTGTGCAGAGGGGGAGAGGGGCACCGGCACAGAGTGGCGATTCACGCTCCAGCACAGGTGCGAGGGCCACGAGGACCAGGCCCGGGGTCAGAGCACCCACCAAGCCTGCTTTTGCTCTGGCTTCATTTCACACCTTTTCGAAACGCTAATTGCAGGTTCTGCTTTGCCCTCGGGGGGAACGGAGACAGGCCTGAGAGCACCCAGCGTCGTGGGTTTTGGGGTGAAGCCCACTTGCCAGGCAGAGTTAGGGACCTGCCCTGGCCGCCTGGCTGGGACTGGGGGGCGCCTGCTCCAGACTGGGCAATGCACCCTCTCCTCTTTCTTCCCCAGTGTGGGCCCAGCCTGTTCTCAGGTCTCCAGAAAGCAAAGCCACGAGATCACAGCCTGGTTTTGCACTTGCTTGCCCAGTGAAGTCTGACGGCCCCTCGCCGCTCCCGCTCCATCACACTGGTGGAAATGTCCCCCCGAGCCGGGCACAGCCCAGCCGGCTGCTCGGGCATGGGCAGAGCTCTGCAAGGGACGTCAGCACCCAAGGAGCCTGGTGAACACCGCTAAGTCCCCCGAGAAGCAGCAGAGGGGGCTGGTGCAGAGGGGTACAAGGTAAAGAAAGGGACCAAGACAACATCAAAGCCAGTGAAGGGCCTAAATCCAGCCAACACATATTTATCCATCTAGGTCTGCAGCATGTGCATCACCAACAGCCCCCAGACACTTCTGTGATACAACCCGCTTTTCAGAAAGAACCAAACTCCTTCAAAATCATCCTCTCAGGGCAAACCCTGAGAAAACAGACAGGCATTCCCTGAGACCCCACAGGTCAGCAGGCAGGCATTCCACGGGTGGCAGCAAACTACCACTTGCAAGATCCCTCTGCAATGAATTTTCCTCCTCCAGCTACTAGAGGCTGGCAAGAGTGCCCAGCAGCTGGAGGCGTCTCTGTGGGTCTGACCCTGCAAGATATCTAATGCAACAGCAACACCTGTAGACAAAGCCACATGCTTAAGAGGCAATCATCAGGCATTTTGGAATACCTGATGCAATACACTGAGAGTATACCGTACCTTGCCACCCACGGCTATGTCCTGGTCCTCTCTTGGAGGGTGATTAACGCCATCCAGGAGGGAGGCTGCTGAGTCCTTCCTAATGAATCCCCTGTGCATACCAGAAGGACCGCCTAGGACCAAAAGCTAGCATTTCCCATGGCATCTGTGCTATGACAAGATGAGCGCCTGTCCCTGGAAGGCAGGAGGTACCAAGGCTGGGGAGAGGGAAGTGACAAAGAGTCAGGAAAAGCCAGTTGCGATCTGTCCAGCTAACCAGGAAGTACAGTGTCTGCACATCACTTCCGTGAGCCAGGGAAATGGGTGGCCACCCTCAAAACAGTTCCCCGGGACTTCTTGCTGAAACGTCCACCGGCACGCTCCTAATTTTGGTAGGTTTTAATCTTTGCCAGGAAGAACATCAGCAGATCATCCAGGGGGAGGGATCCAGATCTGGCTGCTGCAGATGGCTAAGAAGGTGATCCACACCGCCGGGCAAGCATCCCAGCATCCTTTATACGTGACATAAAGGATTCACTTAATTATCCCACGGTAATTCCCGGTTTTACCCACAGGAGGTCACACTTTGCCAGGCTTATCAGCTTTTGATGCAACCAGCCTTGTGCAAACGGCATTGCTGCGGGACCAGCAAAGCCAGAGTTTTAGTAGCCCAGCTCAGGGTTTGGCCTAACCCCTTCTGCACATCCTGGACTTCTCTGACAATGCTCCGACCACTCTCCTACCTCCCTGTAAGGGTGCCAGCCCCTCTCCAAAGCTGTTGCACACCCACGGGGACAGCTTTCCCACCTGATGGCCCATTCCACCTCCTCAGTGTTTCCTTGTTTTTTTATTTTCATTTTCCTTTTCTCTTTTCTTTTCCCCATCCAGCCACCCAGTCCCTCTGTCGCCACTGACAGAAAGACTCCGTTACATCCACACATGCCTAGACCATAACCCTAGTACGGTTTCATAAGAAAATGAGGTATGTCCAACTGCATGCGTTTCTGTTCAAATACGTTTCAGGAAAATGAATGGTAATGTGGCAGAGCATCGCCATGCAAATAAATGGTTCAGCATCAGCTCACCCATTTTTAGTCTTCAGAAACACAGACGAAAAACACAATCAAGACACAAACCCATAGGAAACCAGGTTTCGCTAAACGCTGTACTTGTGGAACTATTCATTTTGCACCATGTGAAAGTTCTCCAAAACTCAGGGGAGTTGTTGACTGGCAGTCCTATAACTCAATATCTTTCATTAATCCCCAGAAAGCCTTTGCAGGCTCATTGCCCTTGGTGCCTAGGCAGTCAATGGATCTTGCTCTTTATTTGAGTTGCTGCAGTACTTGGAGCCCGAGCATTCCTTGGTTTCTGTAAAAAGCTGCCAGCAATGAACATCTTTCTCCAGGAACAAAAGTCGATGCGCTCAAACATGTGTCCCATCAGCATTCAACCAGTCGAGCATGGTTTTCACCCACTCTCACGTAGTCACAGACAGCACAACAGCTTGAGAACAGGGCACTGAAGGTTATTCACATGGTCACGCAGTCTCCACGGTTTTAAGACAGCGCACAGCATCCACTCTGTCCACACCATCTGCCATTTCTTCAATGTCTACCGCTCCACAGGCTGCTCTCTCCTTTCACGCACACAGCCCTCCCCTTCTGACAGATCTCCCTGCACTGACCTTACCTCTGTGCCGGGCTCTGTCTCCTGGAATACAGCCCCCTGTGGCACCTGGGTTACTGGAACGGTAGAACTATCGGGCAACGCACAGATTTCAGTGACAAAAGTGTCCTCGTTACACTCCTAAAATCTCTCTGAAATCGCCATGGAACATCAGTAGATAAATCTGAAGAGAGCCTTCGATCACTTCTGCTTTTTGAACGCTGAGAGCAATTATTTGTCTAAAGGGTATGTTCAGTTCAAATCATCGTTTGTGCTTCAGCAGAGAAATTCCCGAAGTCCAGTGCATTTCCCTGTGTCGGGCTTCTCCAAAGCCTGTCAGCCCCCAGCTGGGTGCACACCATGAGAACACCTTCTCTCGCTCCGTGCCTCAGTTTCCCCTGAGAAGCACGGGAACACAAGCACTGCTTCACCTCAGAGGGGTGCTATGAGCCCGCGTACACAGACTACACAGGACACGTGCTACTGTGAAAAGATGCTATAAATACTGGGGACAGATGGAAGCTTTTCATCCTCCTACAAAACCTTTTCAAACACTGCCCACACGTCGCTGTTCCCACACCTCTCCGTCCAGTTTCGTCCTCTTCCAAACCCGCTTCCCTTCAGGCGGCCGGGGAAGGGCACGGCGCCTGCCCCGTTCTGCCTGCTGGCGGAGGCTTTGGGTAAGCAGGGGAAGCTCCCCCTCAGGACCCCGTTCATAACCCAGCTGCGATCGATGCGGCTCCCCTCTGTGTCCGACATTTTGTTACCACGCCTCGTGCCTTCCTTGCAGCCCTTCGTGCCTCCTGTCAGGCTGTAACCCTCCCGGGGAAGGGATTCGTTATCTGTTTGGCGAGAGCCCGCGTTACAACACTGTGTACATTTACAACACCGTATAAAAGATTAGAACTTTATTGGTCACTTAAGCATGCCTAGTTAATAATCTTTAATGTGGCAGCTATTTATCCAGTCGTAAACAGCGCGCTGCTGCCAAGCCAAGCCAAATAAACACCGCAGAAGTCCTTCGGCTTTGAAACGAGCTGGTTTCTGCCCCAGCCATCGCGGGCTCCGTAAGAAAACAACCGCGCCGTGACTGAGCGCGGAGCCACGCCGGTCCCGAAGCGCCCCGAAAGGAGCCTCGGGGCCGCGCTCCCTCACGGCCCCCTCGCGGCGCTCCCGCCTCGCGCCCCTCGCCTCCGCCCGGGCCGCGCCCCGCACGTGCCACACCGCGGCCCGCCTCCCGCCCGCCCGGCGGCGCGCATGCGCGCGGTGCCGCCCGCGGTCCTGGCCGTGCGGCTGACAGGAGCCGCGGCAGTGGGGGCGGTGAGGGCGGCCGGGGCCGGCGCTGCCCTGGGCGTGCTGAGGGCCGGGCGGGCCGCAGCGCCCAGCCCCGCGGCGGCTCGTGGGGGTGGCAGCGCCCCGCCGTGCCGTGCGGAGCCCCTCGGGACCCGCAGCGGTGCCGGGGCGGCCCCGCCGAGTGCCGGGGGTGCCCCCGGTGCTACCGGCGTGGGCCCGGCTGGAGGGGCGGTGTGTGCGCGCCCGGAGAGCGTTCTGAGCCCGAAGGTCTCGCTGCTGAGTTCGTTCCCTGAATATTCCCGGGTGTCTGCCACTAAAGGAACTTTTTTACCGCTTTATTTTCATGCTCCTCTTCAGCGAGGAGCTGCGTGTGTGCATACAGCCCACCCTGAAGTGGGAGATGGCTGCAGGGACGCTGGCGCTGACAGAACGTTTTCCCACTTAACGCCGAGTTTGAGGCCCCCTCTGTAACGTAACCGGGCGCTCCTCAGCCCTCCTGTGCCGGCACACGGGCACGTAACTGAGGGGTGCAGCCTGCTCCCGCTGCTCCCGGCCCTGGCGGTGTCAGAGGCACCGGGAGGGCCGGGGTCTTGCCGGTGGGATGGGGGGAGATGGGTGGCTCTGTACAAAAACGGACTGCCTTAAAGCTGGGTTTGTGTCCAGTTCTGTAAGGAACCTGCAGCATCCGAAAGCTTTTGTGGCTTAACGACAAGCCAAGTAGGATTGTCAGAGTGTCTGGGAACACTCAGGGAACAAAATCAACGCAGATCGCATCTAGGTATTACCAGAAAAAAGAATTCCGTGTTAGAATCTCCTTCGTTACACAATCACCAGTAGTTAGGTGGTGTTGCTACAGGCTTCTATCTTAAGATGGTTGCTTTGCGGAAACAGCACTGAGAACTTGATTCTAAGGGCTCCAGCCACACTTTATATTAGCTCTTTCTTGCTTCCAAGCAATACATTATACTTATGTCCTTTGTAATTTGTAAAATAGCTGTGGATAGCATTACACGATAGCTAGCTATTGAGAACCTTTGTACTGAATGTCTTTTCTTTCATTAATATTTGAAAATTTGCAGGTGTTTGTGCTGCTAGAGTTTGAACGCTAAGGGAAGAGCTTTCTGCTTCTCTTTCTCGCTGTTAATAATTAAATGTTGCCAAGTAAATTTGTACCAAGCTATCTGTGGACCTTCCACATTCAAGTGCCTCTACTCATCCTAACTCTCCTCCTGTTGCAGCCCTTTGTTTTCTCTCCCCTTGGTTGTTTTTGCTTCTTCATTCTGTTAATTTGAAATCTTGAAACAGCCTCCCCCCATCCCTTGATCAGCTGTGTCATTTGGATTGTTAAAGTAAACTGAAAGAAGTTACACCTGCACTGAAATTTTTGTATCCATAAATTCAAGGCAAGTAAGCGTTAAAGCAAACCAGCCCACGCTGCTTATGTCTCTTGCTGCCTCCAAGATCAAGGTTATTGCAATCTGATAATACTGCCCTGGCATTTGTTTAGGTTGTAAGGGCCTCTGCTTCAGTGCTGAAGCTGGATAGAGTTAACGACAGGCAAATTATTGGCAACAGACCGTAGATTTTGGTCCTTGGTGTTCTAGCTCTTTAAATGGCATTCTGCTCTGCCCGTGAGGTTGGAGAGGCTGTTAAAGCTGCTTGCGTTAGGCTGTATGGACACGTGCTCCGAAGTAGGTGGGTATATGGTAACACTGGGAGTAGATAAGCTGTGTTAATGGCCTGAAAGAAACATTGCTGGTCTCCAGTTATAGCTTTGAATTGTGACTGAGAATTAAAGAGCTAAAATTTATTTTAGAAGTCTGATGTGTTCATCTGGGGATGCCTTTATTTTCAGATATAAGTGGAATATTTGGATATGTTTGCATAGCATGTAGCTTGGGGACGAGGGCTTGCAGTAGAGCTCATCTAAGTAACGCTGGTCATCAGCCATTTAGTTCCCTTGTACCTGACCAGGCAGTCACGCGACCTTTCTGATATAAAAATAGGCAGAGCTAATTACGCTATATTAATGATTGACTTGCTTGGATTCCGTGTGTATGGGTGGGAGTACGTGCTGGAGGCGTCCAGCTGTGGAATCAACTGTTTCTCTAAACTAACAGATGTAAGCACTCTTATCTGTGTTGTTCGTGCACTTAGGCTTCACCATATCTCATTTGTTCTCCTCTCGCTTAAACCTCTTAAGTTAAAGGACAGCTACCTGAGCTTTCAAACGTGTTGCAAACGACCAGGTGTTGTTGATTCCCGCTGTCTTGGGGAAGGAGTTTGATAGACTGTCTGTTTTATCGTGCTTGGTATGGACACAGCTCTGTTCTGTTACCAAATAGGTGTAACTTCTGTGTGGCTACACCGGCACTGGGTTATTTTGTTAGAGTTTTCCAGGAGAAAACAACTGAAGGAAGAAATAACTCACATAAAAAGATGCTCTCATGACTGGATTTTGCAGTCATTACAACTGCGTTATTTCAAAATCTGCTAGGCTGAATGTAATTCATTTGAAAAGAAGACTAATGTTTATCAGATTCGTTCAAACTTTCTTACCTAATAGGACAAGAGCCTGGTCTATTGACCGTTGTCAAGTAAGCTGGTTTGAACCTGTACTGCACTACGTATCTTCAGAATATAGTTATTTTTGTTTCAGAACTGGGGATCTTAAACCTAAAAAGATAAATACTGTAAGCTGTAGAGCGAGTATTCTCAAGTCCCCTACCTATGCAGAAACTACCTCTGCCCTATGAGGAGAGATGCTCTTCAGAGATTACAGGAAGGACACCAAATTCTATGTTAAACAGGCAATTTCATAGATCAAAACACTGGGGAGCACCGCAGGAGAGCTGGGACAGAGGAGAACCAGCAATAAACTACAAAGGGAACATTGGCTAAAAGTATTTATTACAAAGGTGCCACGAGCAGTAATCCTGCTTGTGGTTTGAGAGACTGAAATGAGTTGTTTATGCTGTAAGCACTTTAATAGTATGGTTAATTAGCCGCCCTCCTCTATTGTGAGGGTATTTGCCCCCTTGTTCTCTATACTCCAGAGGCAAATATGGAGGTTGGAAGCCATGCAGAAGTGCAGGCAGATAGCTTTTAAAAATTACAGAGGTCATTGGTGTACCTAATGTATGTGAGTGCTGCCCGTCACATTCTTTTTAAATGGTCTGATTTTATTTTTCTCTCCTCATCAACAGACCTGGCAGAAGGGAGCAAGTCATAAGAAGATCTATACGAAGGTAAGTTCTGCGGTAAGGATTAATAAGATCCCTTCAGTCTGGGGGAAGGAGGGGTGTTAGGGTGGTGTTTTTCTGTTGTTTGTTTGTTGGTTTTTGTTATAATATCTCACTGTATAGAGGGAATGTTGCTTTCTAATGTAATTCCCCAAGGGGACGAGATTCCTGCTTTACACCTCGGTATGCCTGTAAGCCCTCTCCTCCAGCTGAGAGACTGGCATCCGTGGATCCGTGCAGTGCCATTTGACAGAGCAGATGTCAGATACTTTAACTCCCTTTAAGTTTACTCAGAATAAGCATGTGGATAAGGAACACCATCTACTGCAAGGCGACTCATCCGTCCTGTGCTCTGAGCCCTGAGCTATCGTAATGGTCCTCTGACAAGGCTAGTCTTCCCAAAATTCTGCCCCACTAGTAAAACTAGAGATTACCAATCTACGATAATAGTAAAATTAAAAACTCAGCAACCAGGCTGTGGTTATAAATGCCGTTTGATTTTTAATGAAATACGGTAGCACTAGCTTAGGATTCTGCAGTGATTGCTTTTACAATATAAAATGCTGTTTCTGTACCTTTGCAGCTCCAGGACAAGCGTTTATGCTACTCTTGGGATTTCGGTAGGGTATAACTTTTGGAAGACTACAGAAATAAGAACAATATGTCGCTTTATTTTGATATAAGTTCCCTGAAATGTAATTGTTGGCAGTCTGCCCGAGATTAGATCCTCCTTTAATTCTAAAGTGTATTTGGAGCTGGTTTGGTGTTGGTGTCTAAGTTTTCTCTTGTGTGCAGGATAATCTACCTTTTGTTGTTTCCGAAGAGGGGTAATCCATCACCAGGGATACCAGATTATTGAAGCTTTTCTTTGGGGCAGTCTTGGGAAGAGGGAGAAGGTACAGAGCTTTACAGAGCTGGAAGAGAATAGATTCTTTATAAATTGTCAGCTTTAACTTTGTAATTTTCATAATGCTTATGTTACTGTAAATCAGCTTTTGTTTTCCAAGAGAAAACCTCTATGCCTTTAGCACCTGATGCAGAAGATAATAAAATAGTCTGATACAATAATGTTTTCCTACTCCATTTTCAGCTGCCAGCTGAAATCATGGGGCTGCAAAACTTACTCTGGAATAAACAAGTTCTGTTGATAGCTGCTGGTGTGCATGGAGCGTACCTCCCCATTTGCTTACTACAGAGGCAAAGAAGACACGCAGCAATTTCTATAGACTCAGAGTAAGAATCATAGCATCACAGAATGGTTTGTGTTGGGAGGGACCTTAGATCATCTAATTCCAGCCTCCCTGCCATGGGCAGGGACACCTGCCACTAGACCAGGTTGCTCGAAGTTCTTTAGTTTGAGTGTTTAATGCAGTACCTAGGCAGGCATAAAGGATCAAGTGCCTTGAATATTCACAGAGCTAATAAATCATAATCATTTTAAATCATGTCTTGCTATATGAGACTTCTTTTTCTAACTGGAGAGATATTAATGGGGTGGTTATCAACATGGAAGATTACACAGCAGAAGAGGTAACTTGTAGGGACTTGTGTGTTCAATTAGGCCAGCGTTGCTTGTTCAGCTGCCCATCGTCTAACTTTGGTTTCCTTTGAGCACTCTGTGGCTGCTGGACTAAAGCTTTGCATGTTCATATATTACACCGGGAGATCTTAAATCAGCTTAAACACATTCTATCATTTAAATTGGTAGAAAAGTTAAATTCTTGTACTGCTTTGATTAAATTATTTTTGTTTTGTTTTAAAGATAACATTGGAAATTGGGTCATTGGTCTATTACCTTGATAGACTTTAAATGGCACACTTTGTATTTTGAAACTTCTGGTTTCAAAGTTTTTAAATAGGTAACACTTAGTTCATTGTATAAAATAGATTTGCTGCTTAAATTCAGTGTTTTTTGTTTTTTGTTTTTGTTTTTTAAAAAAGGAAAATTCTCCCCGTAGTTGGTCCTCATGTCTGTAACGACATAGACAGGACAGAAGCTCCTGATCTATATCTTTGATAATATTTACTATCCAGTACCCTCTTACAATGCTCTGTTCTTTAGCATTTTGCCCCCTTTGTGGAACCATTAATCTTTTTTTTTGTTCCCTTTTTTTGCATAAGATTTTTTTTGAGGCCTTTATGTTGTTTGTTTTGGGAGTGTTTGGGTTTTCTGCCTCTATGGTATCTTCTAATAAGTACAGCTCATGGAATCAACAGTGATAGAGTATCAGAAGTGCTCATGTTGTCCCAGGACAGGAGATGGGAATGAGGGGTTGCTGTTTTCTGTTGAAATGTTTTTAGATATAAGGCCTACACATTCTCTTAAATATAAGCTACTGTCATTTATCAGACCAGCATAGATCGTCATGTTTCTGAACTTCCTATTGTAATAAAATACGTGATTGATTAATCACAGATAATTAAAAGTCCCTGTTTAAGAAGACAACGTAACCTGTGCTTTCATTTACAAATTGAAAGCACAAGATTCTCAGGCAAACCTTCAGTGACTGTGCTTCATGTGCAACGGTGACGTCCACAGAGAAATCATCTAGATGCTTAAAATGATTTGCCCTGTAGTGTGCTCTTACCAGTACTGTCAGACCTTACCAGGTCTTCAGCAGTTTCTCAGGGAAGTCAGAAGTGAATACTCGTTTTGTGTCAACGGGTTTCTAGACTTTGTCCCTAAAGAGCATGAAAACCAACGGGGAGCAAATATCTCAGCCCCTATTGTTACTGATAAACGAGTGTTAGGGCATTATCCAGAAGCAGGAGCCCAGCTTATGCTGTGGACAGTGCCTGGGGCAATCCATAAGGAGATCGAACTGCATTTAACCTCATCAAAGCAATCCATCGAACTCTTGTGTACTCCGCTGAAAAGGATCGTCAATTCAAAATGCATCAGCATGGTCCGAATCGCTTTCCTGCGCATGATGAGCTAGTTGTGTTTGGCTTGTTCTGGTGCGAAATGGAGTGCTTAATTTTAAGCTCTGATGCATATATCTTCCTAAATGGTTTGTGGAATGGGAAGTAATTGAAGCTGTAAATGTAACGGGATGGCACTGTGATGTCTGGTCTTGTTTCTAGAGCCATGTAGCAGAGATGTCAAGGTATGCTGCTGTAAGCCTGGACTCGGAGAAAACTGCAGGGTGCACCAAAGTATTGGGCAAGAAAGAGTAACTATTTGTCGGTTGTCTTTTCTTTGGCAGCATTACTTTCTTGCTGCATTGCTTTGTTCTTCTATCAGATTCGTTGGTATATAAAGCAAAAATCTCAGATGTGATTCAGTATTGTTCAAGGATGGGAAATCATCTACTTAGGGTTTGGGGTTTAATTTTCTTCAACTGGAGTGAGGACTAATAGCTAGAAGTCTCAAGGAAGAAGATTCATCTGTTCATGTGCCTTCTGCATGGGTTAGTTTAATGAAGCTATGAAAGAAATTAGACTTGAGCCTTTTCTCTGGCTACATCACTACAGCATAAACAGGAGACAATACGCTGCAGCTCTGGGACATTAGCAGTAGTCTTTGTTTGTTGTACAGCAAAAGAAAATACGTGCTTCCTGTTAGCACGTTATGAAAACACGAGCCAAAATATCAGTTGTCAGTATCTAGCTGTTCTGTACAGTGCGTAGCAAAGAACTGTATCAGAGGTGTTTGAAAAGTGGTCCTCGTTAAAATCAACGACTGTGCATGGGTAAGATGAAAAATGTTATCAAAGTTTAGGTTTCGCATTATACAGGAACTACACTGGATGCGTGTGAAGTATCCTAACAAGCTGTTAATCTGTAGTACAACTTTCAGAAGGCAAAACTGTAAGATTGTTTAAATAGGATAGGGAACAAGGTTTTCCTGATTATAATTTGTTAAGGAACTTTCCTGTATTTATTAAAATCAGTACCAAGTAGTTTAATCTCAGGTTTTAATCAAAGCTGGAATCTATTTTTAAAAAGTTTAGAATATAAATATTTCACTAACGTGGATATAGGTACTCTGGATTTGGAAGAAATATCGGTACTCCACATTAGTTCTAATTCAGGTATTTCAGTTTGCTGATTCTTGCGTTTTGGAAAGCAAAAATTGATTATTTTAATGAACTGGAAGTAGAATTGGTTAATTTGGTGGTTGAAATATTGAAATGCATCTTGCAAAACTTACTAGGTTGCTTTTGTAATGTAACTTATTAAAGCTGTCCCTAGCCATGTTAGCTTTAGTAAAATTGTGACCTTATATTCCTTTTGATGAAGGGAAGTCATAATTCAAATTGTTTATTTTCTGACTGATGCATTTTTAGATGCTTTCATAAAAATTTTTTCAAAGGCAGTATCAGACTTTTGACTGTCACAATTTGCTCCATTGCTCTATAAAATTCAGTGCAGTTTTCAGACATCTTCTGAAAGTAGCCTACACAACAATGGGAAGAATTAAGGGATGGAATGGAAAAATGTGGCTGGACTGGCAAGCTTATTTCTTAAAAATGTAGTCATTGACTTGAAATCGTGCCAGTTCCAGTTCAGTGGTCATTGCCTGGTTTTGAATTATAATGATTATTTGCTTCATAGTTTTAAACTTAACCTCGGAAAATCTTCTGTCTGTACTGCAGCCATTTTTGGTGTATTTTCAATATGCTTTTTTCTACTTCTCACTTGTTTTTAATTTGCACTTAACTGAAGAGCGCGAAGCTCCGTAATACACCAATAGATCCAACAATCTCAAACTTGTGTGGTGGTTGCTACTAAAAACATGTTGTTCTGTTCTGTGTTAATTCTTACTGTTTTGTAGAAGTCGGTCAAATTAGAAAGGAGAATAGGGGCTTCTCCTTAAAGGAGGTATAAGTAACTTTCAAGCTTTGCCATCGTCATGAGTAATGTAATTGGCTTTGCTAATTTTTAAAACCCTATTACAATTTTGTCTTAAGAGGTACTTGAAAGCATTCCAGTTCTCTGCAGTTGGGGTGCTATTATCTAGAGATCCAGGTAGAGGATACTGCTGCAACGTGGTGCTAACTTTTCTAAAGTTACTTTACCAAGAGGGAAAGAGTTGTGTTGTAATAAGGAGATATAAATGAGTCTCAGTACCTGCGAGAAGTGGGTGGGACACAGCCCCTGACCAGCTTGCTCTTTGCTACTGAAAATGAGACAGCTTTTGTCTGCTTCTACTGTCAACTCAAAGTTAAACTTTGCTCTTTATGTGGTTGCCAGAAAAGAAAACTTGTGCAGAGGGACGGATGGAGGAAGATTCAGAAGGAGTGGGAGGAGGAGACGACAAAGGCTGGCTAGAATTTTTCTGAAATTTCTTGGGCTCTTCTCCTTTGGCAAGTAAATACTCCCAGTTTGAGGCCTGCTGGCTTGCAGTAGCTTTTGGCACAGTGTCAGGAGCTATGCACCATTACGCTGAAGCACACTAATTCTGTTGGTTTTGCAAGCAGTTAAGAGCTGGTCATGCTTTAGCGGCCTCGACAATGCCTGTTTGCTTTGCTGTCATTTTTTTCTTGCAGCATTTAGAGCTCTGAGAAGCACAAGCAGCCAGACCTACTTGCACAGCCTGCAGATTTCTCCCAGCCAAAGTGTGTTCAAAAGTTCTGTCAGTCTGATTTCCATCCCCTAGCCACTGACTGCAGTGAGCTTGCTGAGGAGCATGCACTCATCAAATTAGTTAGTTTCTGGAGAAACTTCCAGAGGGAAAGATGACGTGCAACCTTTAAATATGCCTGTGACTCTGAATGATAGAAAATAGCTATGAATTCATGTGAATACGTGATATGAAGTACGTAAATGATAGAAAAACAAAGAGTAAGGAGAGAGAAGAAAGTTTATAGGAAAAAGGACAGAGAAGTTGTAACTCTGAGTATCTTGTAAGTTCTCTCGTAAGATGGACGTTTTAATTAACCCTCCCTAATATAAACCTAAGTGGTTCCCAAAAAGTGATGGCAGGAAGGGGAAGCTGTTTCATAGTGGAGACTCCAGCAAGTACAGGATTGTAATGGTCTCTGGACTGAAGTGACCATGAATTGTATGGTTCAACTTTCTGTACTTTGTTCCCTCCTAAATAGAAATGTATTTTTTCTCCACAAGGTTATTACTGTAGAATTTCTGAAGTGGGAACAACGTGTTGCCTACTTTCAGTCTGAGAATTAATTTCATACGTGGAAGAACACAACAAAAAGAAATGGTGAGCATTTCTTTATTGTTCTTACGTTCTACAGTGTAACAGATGACTCCCCAAAAAATCTGTTTTTATAAAATCTGAAAAAATATTTGGAAGGAAGGAGCCATCCAAAGGGCTTCTGTGTATTGCTGACAACCTTATTAAAGAGAAATTAAATTTTGGAGTTCCACCATGTGGTTAAAAAAAAAAAAAAAAGTTAATTTTTAGCCATAACTTAACACTATCTGAATTAAATCTATTGCTGTCCAAGCTAATGCTCATTGTATGTTTATGAACTTCTCTGAACTTGAACCAAAATGTTTATTTCACTGTAGTAAAGTAGGAAGGATGAGTCATCTGTCTTGATGGTGTGTCTGCCTTGAGTTTCAAATCCTTTTAATGCACCTGTTATAAAAGAGACCATGGTCTGTGCTAGTAAATGTCAAGTTCTATGCATCGTCCAGCCTGTTGATACAGGAATGACTAAAGGTTTTCCGGAAGCATTTCAATAGCTGTTTTTGTTGCTTTGACCTTTGCACATCATGTCATAATTGTACAAATCAGTTTTATAGGCCTGTTGCATTTTATAGGGCTTATCTGCCTTTGCAGAGCCTGCAGCGTCAGTGGGGGTGTGCTCCCTAGCTTTAACCCGGCACTGAGGACGCATCGATAGGGGTGTTCCTGCAGTGCACTAACTTGTTGCCTGCTGTCACTGGTGTGTTTTAGTGGAAAACCAGAAGGGGAGATGCAGTAAATTAAAGCTAATTCACGTATGGGCATTAGTGGTTGCAGTCATGCTGTCTGCTGGGACACAGGTGTGCTTTGAAGCTGGAGTCAGCTGGTAGATCATGTTAACGTGTGGCTTGAGGAACTAGAGGCTAGAACCTGATCTTATAGCTCTCGCTGCTCTTAGAGCCTAGCGTGTTTTTAAAATGGTCTAATGTTGGTGATAGCAGGCCCTCTAGAGGGTGATTTGATCATAGAAATGCATACAAAATCAGAACCAGAAGTCCAGTGCAGTGCTCGAGAGGATTAAGACTCAGTTTCATGAAGCTGTTTTAAGCTGCTGTGAGCCCGTATGGCCATCAGAAAGGGTGGTTCTGCCTTGTCATCTTCGCACTGGCACTAACCTTGACCTAGTTGAGCCTACAGCTGCACATCTTGCTTACCAAGTGGAAAGGAAGAACTGTACATCAACAAACTAGTCTCTGTGACTGTGTGACCACGTGAGAGCCAGTACCAGCATAAAGGAGCAAGTAGGAGCACAAGGTTGTGTCTAGCAGGAGGTCAGCATCTCTTTTTACTGGCTGCACAGTCCTGGAACAGTTTACGCTGCTCACGAAACTGCGTAATTTTAGGATAAATAAGATTTACTTCCCCAGAGAGTTAGGAATAGAGACTGCAAACTGGACAAGCTGGATATTTCTGAGTGGGATGTTTCTCTTCTGTAAGTGAGAAGTTAATTTTAAGGTCTTTGCCTCTGCTTGGTCCTTCAGTTAGGAAGTTCACTTCATGGGCAGATGTGCTCAGAATCAGTCTGTGGGCTGGCCATTGATAAATAACTTTGATATGAGTTACTGACGAGTATGTAATGAGAATGGAAGTGAAGTTTGGCTTAAAAATAAAAAGTGCTTATATACTTCTTGCTTTAGAGAACAGTTTTGGCAGCGCAGGAACAAGTTGAATGTAGGTATGTGTGTTCCTAAGGAAAATGGGAGATCGTCTGTTACTCAAACTTTTTTTTTTTACTTCTTTCAGGAAAATCTGCAAGACATTTAATGATGAAATAGGCTCAGTTCTCATGATTTTTCTCATATGCTTCTCCTCAAGCCATGGATGAATACAGCTGCTTTGTGGATTGGGACAAAATGGATGTTACTGTCCAGAGCCAGGATGCAAAGGACCTAACCTGCACGGAGTTCCAGGAACTCAAGCAGCTGGCCCGACAAGGCTACTGGGCCAAGAACCATTCTCTGAGAGCCAAAGTGTACCACAAGCTAATTAGCAATATCCCATGCCGCACAGTGACCCCGGACGCAAATGTTTACCGTGACATTGTTGTGAAGGTTGTTGGAAAGCGTAACAGTAACTCCCTGCCACTACCAGAGTTTGTTGACGACAGCCTCGTCCCTACGTACTGCTTGAATGCTGAAGGCATTGGGGCAGTCAGGAAGATTATTTTGTGCATTGCAAATCAGTTCCCAGACATATCGTTTTGCCCAGCACTGCCTTCTGTGATAGCTTTGCTCCTTCACTACAGCAAGGATGAGGCAGAGTGTTTTGAACAGGTTTGCCGCATCCTTGCTTGCAATGACCCTTCTAAGCGGCTCATTGATCAGACATTCCTAGCCTTTGAGTCCTCGTGCATGACTTTCGGGGACCTGGTTAACAAGTACTGTCAGGCAGCACACAAGCTGATGGTGGCAGTGTCTGAGGACGTGTTAGAGGTATACTCGGACTGGCAGCGGTGGCTCTTTGGAGAGCTGCCCATGGCATACATTGCTCGGGTCTTTGACGTGTTTCTGGTGGAGGGCTACAAAGTTCTCTATCGTGTTGCACTGGCTATTCTGAAATTTTTTCACAAAGTCAGAGCTGGGCAGCCCATGGAGTCTGACAGCATACAGCAGGATATTCGAGCTTTTGTGAGAGACGTTGCGAAGTCAGTGTCTCCAGAGAGGCTTCTGGAAAAAGCCTTTGCTATCCGCCTTTTCTCACGGAAGGAGATCCAGCTGCTGCAGATGGCCAACGAGAAGGCTTTACAGCAGAAGGGCATCACAGTCAAACAGAAAAGGTAGGGGTCTCCCCACAGGTAGTCCAAGTGGTCTCCACAAACCTGAGATCCTGAGCTTTTCTTAGTAATGAACGGTCCGCTAGTCTTGCGTGCCTGGCGGAGGAGAAGAAGAGCTCTGCTGGTGCATGCTGATACCTCTGCTGACTTTTTCTGTGTGGACTTGGTTAGAAAAAGTCAGCAGCCCAAAAATTAAGCGTTGCTGGGACCGAACTGAGAAGTGTGATGAATTCATAATTACTTTTTACGGGTAAATGTTGATTGCAAATATTGCATCTCAAAAGTGTCTATCACTGGCTGACTTTAAACCAAAAGACATTGTATTAAAGCTGGAAAAACACCGGTAACTTACTGGGAAGAATAGTGCCCAAACAAATACGAAGATTCTTAAGATGAGATTATTAGTATAAAACATGAATTTCCTGCCGTCCAGTACTGTGAGCTCAGGTGCTTCTTTACTGCAAGTAGGCAAACGCTGTCTGAGGTGGGAATGTTTTCCTCACCTAGGGAGTTTATTTTATAAGAGGGAAGAAATAAGTAAGTCTTATTTACAGGTTACTTTTAAAAGTAGTTTGACTGCAAACCTCCTGAAAATCAAGGGCATAGTAACCATAGGTAGGAGCTGACCAGGTTTGTGACAGGTACAGGTGCTATTTGAAATAATGATTTTGAAAGAACAATGAGAAAGGAAAGTGAGGATACCAATCCAGAAGACGATTGCATTATCTCTTTTTCAGAAACAAGAGGAGGAAAAGCCCGCAGGGAGCAATGGGCCAATGAAATCTTGGTCCGTTATAATAGGTAGCCTTAATAAAAGCTTAGCGAAGAGACCTCTGCATGTATATATCTTACAGCCAGTTATGTTGCTGAGTAAGTCACAGTAGTTGCAAACGGGTATGTTCCGTGGTATTGAAATAGCCTTACCCAATTCTAGCCTACAAAATAACTTATGTGTTAGCTGAACTTCTTACATGTACGGTGTATGCAGAAGGTTATCTCCATGAACTTTGCAGTCTTTTCCAAGGGTTTATTTTCAGATTTACAATTTGGTTTACAACTGGCTTGTGCCTTCCCTTGCTTTTCTCTTGGAAGAGACTGTTCTGCCAGTCTCAAATGTGCCAAGGCGCTCAGCCGCTGGAAGGTCACGTTGGGTAGAATTCTGATCACTGCATTCAGGGCTTGCAACAAGCAGTGTTAACTCTTGCAGTTTGTGTATATTACCTTTCGTTCATGTACTGAAGTTCAGAAGAGTTGTAATATCCTTTCTGAATATATTAGTATATTCTTCAGCAGCAGAGTGAGAGTTAAACAGAAGGTCCAGCTGCACTGAATGTTGTAGAGGCATTCTCACTCAGAACAGTGGTGCCTTCAGAGCAAAACGTAGTAAATTTATACCCAAATAACTCCAGTAGTAATTACCTCACCAGACAGAGCTGCGAATGAAAAACTTTTATCATCTTTACTTTTGCGAACATACTTCTCATTATCCATTATCTGGGTACTGCTGTGAACCAGGCTCAATTTGGATCCTGGCGCAGAAGTCACCTTTCTCCACTGCTCAATAAGATGAAAGTTTTCTTGTCCAGATAGATGTGTTTGGCCTGTGCAAGTAGTTGATGAATTATTTTACAATCAAATAACTCTGAGCAAGCAGCAAAAAGGGAAAAAAAAAAAAAAAAAAAGGTGGAAGATAGAAAATATTTTAACCTTTTTTTTCATTTTGCTTTGTGGTTCAAATCAAACTATACTTTGTTTCTTTCCAGGCTCCTTACGTTCACTTTGTCATGGATGTAGAAAATCACTGATCTTTTCTACCTTTTTTGTCTTTCCTTTTACGTTCTTCTTCTGTCAATTGCATACCCACTGCACCCCTCCTGTTTGCAGTGTGGCATCTCCAAAAAGGTAGGCTCAAACACTCGGATCTTTGCGCTTTGCTCGCTTCTTCTGTCTTTGAATGGCTGGTCATTTTTTTCTAATCCTGTCATTATTGCTAATGCTGGGGCAAGAGAAGCAAGGCAGCAATTACAGCATCAGATTGCTGCATAACATCTACTGAATATACTCTTGCAAAGTTAGTTCAAAGCACCTGCAGAGTTCTAAGATGGGGGGAATGGGCACAGCTGGTCAACACAGCATTTTATTTTACAGCAATACAAGTCTGTATTTTTCAGGACAGAAAAGCTTGATGTTAATGATGGGATTTAAGTTATCACTGCACTGGAAGAAAAATTGTGTGGGTGTTTTGTTAGTTTTGTTTAAAAAAAAAAAAAAGGCGACATCCTCAGAGTTATAAGGTACTGTTTCATGTCCAAGCCTGGTATGAGCTGTTGCAGTTTATGTAAGACATGCTCAATTATTTCCTACTTTGCAAGCTTTCCGCAACTAATTGGAAAGATGTTGGACTGAACCCAATTTGGCACACTCCTACAAGTGACTTGTCTCAATTTATACTATGTTGTATTTACTTTTATGTGGGTAGTTTTTTCGAAGAGGCAAGATGACTTTTTGCTTGTGTGTCAAGGTCAGAGTTACTCAGCCATATAGCATTAGTGGTTAATCCAGTCATTCATCAAGTCTTGGCCTGAAAAGCATTTCTTAAAGAACAAAAACTAGTGGATTGTAACACCTGATAAGCAGAGAAAGAATAAAGACTGCCCTGTGATTAGTACCACAGATGTATGGGTCTAAATTAATGCTTTTGAGACAAGTTTTCTGGCCTTGTTGCAGGTGCCGTGGGTGAACTTTAGTGAGAGATGCACACCAAAGCTTCCGTTGGGAGCACTTTTTGATGGGAGAAGTTGGTGCTGTACGTGTTTTTTGGGTCCCAATTAGGGTTAGGCTCAGTGTTCCAGTTAGGGTTACATTTAGGGTTGTTTGGAAAGAGAGAAGGCATAGAGTCCTCTCACCTGCTGCCTCACTGCGGACATCGCAGGGTCCCCATCACAGCAGGTACCACAGCAGCTGTTTCTCCTGGTCCCAAAGGTGTTTAACTCCATCACACAGGTTAATTCCAGCAGCTTGACTCCATCACACAGGTTCCCCTACAGTCACCTTCCTAAATGATTTCAATATCTTGACAAACTGTGGCTCTTTCCCCATTAGCTGTTCTACCTGCGCGTCTCCAGGGCACGGAAGAATTGCCACTAGCAGCACATTTCTGCCAGTGAAAGTGAAGCTGTGTGGCACAGGGAACAAGCTCGCATCCCTGCCGGCACCGGCCCAGAGCCACCCCCTCCACCCTCCAGGTCCCCTGGAAAACAACTAGCGGAAGAGGTGATGGGATTCTCCAGAGTTTATTATTTAAAAAAAAAAATGGATGATTTATGGGAACAAACAATCTCCAAGATGTTTAGAGCTGCAAACTACTGCTTGGAGAAGGCCCTGAAGGCGGGAGGAGCTCTGCCGGAAATGCTGCGTGCTGCAGTCGGGCAGCTGAGGAGAGCTGAGCTCAGAACGTCTCAGCCCACACGCAGCAAAGCCCCGGGAACCTCGCTCCTTCAGGTTCCACCACGGCTGTTCCACAGCAGAACACACCACCCCTGTCCCTGCCCCTACGCTCTGGCAGGAGGCTCGGGGGACTCAGAGCGTAAAGAAACAAGCGGTGCTGTGAAAATCAGAAGGAACAGCGAGAAAAGATGGGGCCCAGGAGCACAGGACAGAGGAACACATTCACACGGGTGGCTCTGAGGTTCTCCTCCAGCAGGTCCTGCTGTCGCAGGAAGCCTCCAGACACTCACAGCAGGAGCCTGGCTGAGTCCTCGGAGCCTCTTCCTCTTCCAGAGGCCGCTTGTGCCCTGCAGGCAGGGGACAGGTGAAGTGAGGAGGGTCACCGAGCTGGGTCAGCCTTGGTCACCAGCCCCTGCGCTTAGCCCATAGCAGGTTCTTTAAAACCCTTTGGTGAGGAACCTCACAGATGCAGGTGAGGACAGGGATCACACCGCCCCACAGTGACCAGCGCGCCTCTCCCCGTGGCCAGGAGCATGCGTCCTGCGCCAGACAGTGACAGGAACAGGGCCCAGCTTCTGCTTTCCATCAGTAAATCACCTCGAGCCTGGGATTTTAGGATGCCATAGCAAGCGGAGCAGCTACACTAACTACTTACTACAGCAGATGGGAGGGAGGGAGAAAAAAAAAAAAAAAGAAATAGCTGCAATTGCAGTCAGCTGAAGTACTGAGTTCCAGTCAGAGAGCAGCTCCTGGAACCCTCTACACACACACAAGAGAAACCCCCACGGTGACACCACAGCAGAGCCCCCAGTCAGCCCCAGGGCCTAAATGAAACGGATGGAAACGTCCTGTGCCCGAGCGAGGAAGACCCACGCTTCCCTCGGGCTCCCTCATCACTCGTAGATCCAGTGCTCGGCCGCGTCCTCCCAGCACATCAGCTCCTCGGGGCGGAACCAGAGGGAGATCTCCTGCCGGGCACTCTCGACCGAGTCGCTGCCGTGAATCACGTTCCTGTGCGGGAAGAGGAAGGGGTCAGCCAGCACCACGCAGAGAGAGGCTGGGGAGGGGAGCTGCAGGTGGGCAGATTCCACCCTGACCAATTTAACCGAGCCTGCTGAGCCGGTCACGTCACGCAGTGCTCCTTGCCACCACACAGCCCTCCTCCTTCCAGCTCGGTGGCTGCTCGTGAGGTGGGTTAGGCCACGTATGTGTAGGAGCTGCCAGTTTCCAGCAGTCCTCTCTTCTGTAATAAATTATTTATGTGCTGCAAGTGGCTGTCAAGCTGGGGTTCACCTTTGTTTTGAAGTTCTGCCTCCAGATTTGCCCCTTCTTTCAGGGGGAATAGGTCCTGTGAAGCAGGTTTGGTATCAGACACCAGGGAGCAGGAACCTAACACGAGGGTGAGACAAAAACTTTATCTACCGCAGGCCAGGCTCAGCTACAGCCACCAGAGGTCACCACTGGTGACTCTCCAATGATGAAAACACGCCTGCAAAACTCCTGCTTGGCTTTGGGTTCAGACTCGGGTGCCTGGTAGAGCTGAGTGCCCTCGGGGTGCCCTGCTCCCCTGGGAGAAGACCGAGAGGGCTCCTCCCTTCCTCTTCTCAGCCTGACAGTCCTGGGTGCTGGAGCAAACGCCAAGCAAACCCCTCCTAGTGCAGACAGATGAGGCCTCAGGAAGCACGAAAGACCCAAACCCAGACTCCTCCCTTCTGGCAGAGCCAGCCGGGGAGGCAGAGGTCAGCGTGTCCTGGCCCGTGTCCCTCTGCAAGCAGTCACGGGGGTGACGGCGGTGATCTGAGCACAGAAGGGGGAGCGTTGTACCGGAGTGCACCAAAACACCCAGGGCACAAGAAGCCAGACTCACCTCCCAACATCAATGCAGAAGTCTCCTCGGATGGTGCCAGGCAGGGATTCGGCTGGGTTAGTCTCCCCGATCATCATACGAGCCATCTTGACCACATCCAGGCCCTGCCAGACCTACGTGACAGCAAACAGAGTCAGCTCGCGCAGCTCCCCCGGCAGCTCCAACCACCCGCTGCCGAAATCTGCCGTCTGATCCCCGGGGGGACGGCCCACAGGGGGTCTCTCAGCGAGCTGCTTTCCGAGGTCACTTCTTGAGGACCATCGGCGTTGCCTTGCAGGTTCAGTTTGCCGCAGAGAACACCCCATCAGGGTCTGCACGGCTCCGCCGGCCAGCACTCACCATGGCGACCACGGGCCCGGAGCTCATGTACTTCACCAGCCGCCCGTAGAAGGGCCGGTCCCGCAGGGCGACGTAGTGCTCCTTCAGCAGCTCCTCCGAGGCCTGGGCACAGGAAGCCCGCGGTCAGCGCCCGGGGCGAGGGCAGGGCTCGGTGTGACCGGGGCACGCCGCGGGGCGCCGGGACACCGCTCACCTGCAGCAGCTTCAGCCCCAGCAGCCTGAAGCCCTTCCTCTCGAACCGCCGGATGATCTCCCCGACCAGCTGCCGCTGGACTCCATCCGGCTTGATGGCCACGAAGGTGCGCTCCGTGGCACCGGGACGGGCTGCGGGCGGCCGGGGCGTCAGCCGGGACCTGGCCCCTTCCCTTCCCTTTCCCTTCCCTTCCCCTTCCCTTCCCCTTCCCCTTCCCTTCCCTTCCTTCCCTTCCCCTTCCCTTCCCCTTCCCTTCCCTTCCCCTTCCCCTTCCCTTCCCCTTCCCTTCCCTTCCCCTTCCCTTCCCTTCCCCTTCCCTTCCCCTTCCCTTCCCCTTCCCTTCCCTTCCCTTCCCTTCCCTTCCCTTCCCTTCCCCTTCCCTTCCCCTTCCCTTCCCCTTCCCTTCCCCTTCCCTTCCCCTTCCCTTCCTACCCTTCCCTTCCCCTTCCCTTCCCCTTCCCTTCCCCTTCCCTTCCCTTCCCTTCCCTTCCCTTCCCTTCCCTTCCCCTTCCCTTCCCCTCCCCTTCCCTTCCCCTTCCCTTCCCCTTCCCTTCCTACCCTTCCCTTCCCCTTCCCTTCCCCTTCCCTTCCCCTTCCCTTCCCCTTCCCTTCCCTTCCCTTCCCTTCCCTTCCCTTCCCTTCCCTTCCCTTCCCTTCCCTTCCCTTCCCTTCCCTTCCCTTCCCCACCCTCTTCCTTTTCCCTTTCCCCTCCCCTCCCTCTCCTCATCGGCCCGGCCCCGGCCCGGCCCGGCCCGCACCGCAGTGCAGGACGCTGGCGAACACGGCCAGCACCAGGCAGATCATGGCGGCGGAGGCGCCGCTCTCCACGGCCCCGCTGCCGGTCCCGGTCCCGGTCCCGGTCCCGCCCCGCCCCTGCCGTGTCCCCGCCGCTCCCCTTCCCCCGCGGAACGATCGTGCTGCGGCTGCGGGGCGCCGCCGGGGCCCTCCGGGCCGGAACCCGCGCCCGCAGCCGCACCAAGCGGGCGGCCGGGGGTTGCGTTTTGGGTTTGGGGGGTTTTGCTGTTTTTTCGTGGGTTTGCGACAATTCGTGGGTCTTGCCTCAAGCTCAGCGGTTCTCCACCCGAGGAGGGGAGCCCCCCTGTGCTCCAGCAGAGTCCCGTCGTGCCTGGCCTTGGGTTGTACGGAGTGCGCCGCTGGCACGGGTGCTGTGCGGTGCGGGATTCGGCCGGTGCTGGGGTGCCCGCGCTGCTCCCCGTGCTCCCCGAGGGCATTCCCGCGGCCTCTCTCCCGGGGGAAAGGCCTCTCCCTCCGTCTGAGTGGGGTCAGCCCAGGGAGGCAGGCTGGGGGTGGCGTAACGCACAGCCCACGCGAGGAAACGCCGCCGCGTGATCTTCGCTTCTAAATTGCTGCCGTGGCACCTACACAGCACCCGCTGCCTCCCCAGTGCCGGTGGGCTCCCGGATCCACGGGCCGGGGCTTCGCTGCCTCGTCCCGGGGCTCGGTGCCTGCAGAAGGAGCACCAGGGACGGCTCTGGGCCCTCCTGCCGGGGAGCAGCTGGGTGGGTGCTGGGGAGGATGGGGATCAACCCCAGAGAGCGACTTGGGGACGCTTAGCTGTAACGTTCTGCCTTTTACATATGGGCGTGTGACATGGGGTCTTTTGATGGGTTGGGGGTTGTTCGTTTTTTTTTTTTGGCATTATTAACCTCCAAACAGCATGTTCTTAACCCTTCCCTTGCACTCGTAGAAACAGTTGTGCTATTTGCTTGAAACATCTCAAATTCAGTCTAGGACAGGCATCTGTCCAACAGTGCAAGCAATTAGTGTGATGAGGTTACAGGCAGCTGTAAGGAAGGTAGGCAGTGGATGGTGTTGACTCACATTAGCTACATTTGACACTCCTCATAGCGCTGGTAATTAAGAGCACGTTCTCCATGCTCATGAAGTATCTCTTTTTCTTGTGTCAGGGTTGTTGATTGTTCTTTCCTTCTCCACAGGTCTCCTCAAAGATCCTGCCTCAGACATTTGGATCAAGGTTTTAAGTTCCTTGGACTGTAAATAATCTTTTGAGCCTCAGGCAATTCCCTGCAGCATAACCTGGAGGAGAAACATGGCAAGCACTCTGTCTGCTCCGGTGAGTCTCTCTCGTCTTCTCCGCAGTAAATGCAATCTGGCAACAGACGTGCTGTGGGGAAGAGGCTTTGACTTGGCTTTCTAGGCTGGATACTGGTGTCGTCAGCCTCAGAAATGCTGATTGCTGGTGACCACAGTTAGCTCGGGGAGCAGAGATGGGACTGATTCTCATTCAGGTTATTCCAAAGCCGATGGCTTTTCAGCATCTACACCTGATTGTTTCAGGCAGGTCTGGGGAATCTGTACCAAGCAAGAATGAGTCTTCTACAAGTCATTCGTACGGAGGTTTATTTAGGAGGGCAGCAGCTTTTCCAGAGCAGATGCTGTGCATGGCATGCTGCCACAGGCAGTAGCTGCACGGCTGGAAAAGGCTGGGCAAGTTTGCCGCAGGGCCCCCAGTTTAGAGAGCCTTGTGACTGTTTCCTGAATCCTGCTCGCTGGGAACCTGAAAGCTGGCAGGTGCCTTCTGGTACCAATTACGGTGCCCGTTTCAGCTTGGTTTTGGCAGGTACTTTGTAAAACAGTATCCACGTGGCAGCAGAGGCAGAGGTAGGCTGTTCTTGTCCTCACCCCCAGTACAAGAATTTCAGGCAGAGGCAGAACTGTATTTTGGCTGGTGCTGGATAAAACATCGAAGATGCTGTGGTCATACAATAGATCATAATATCCGTACCTACGTTGTCTGTAGTCACATAACTGCATGTGGTGCAGACAGAGCCTGTTTTGTCTTTTCAGCTTCATGGCAGTTTCTGCAGCTGTCACTGCTTTCCTCCCCAGGTGGTTATGGCACCGTCAGTGATCTGCTGGTGTGGGGAGGTTTTTTACTCTTCAGTTCAGCCGTGGTCTTCCACCAGTGTAGTACTGACACAGCATTGCCAGTGTTAGTGCCCCTCACGGCATGGGCGCTGCCTAGGTGGAGACTTGCTGCCTGCCTTCTCTCTGGACACCTGCTTGTGCTGGAAATGACTTCTTCTTCTTTAGGATGACTCCACGGTGAAGACTGAAGGGGAGAAGGAGGTGCTGGTGTTAGTGGAGCCAGAAGATTTTCTAAAGCGCCTCTTTTCCCTAACCCAGGTGATCCAGATCTCCGAGCCAGACCTATACAAAGCACTCTGCAGCAGCCATTTGGCCAAAGGACCATGGAAGGGGAGGGAGCCTTCATCCAAAACTGCCATTGCTCCACCCTGAAACAAAGCTGTGTTAGAGATGCAGTGGTTTGGAATGAGTGAACCTGGGGGAGAAGCAGTATCTTGAATGCGGCAGTAGGTCTTTAGGGATGATGCGCAGACTTCCCTTTAAACCCAAGACAGGATGCTGCTTTCTTTAGAGGAAGACTGGGCAGGCCAGGCTTGTCTTTCCTTGTATTTAGCTTTTCCATCATCATGGCGCTCATAGAAGATGTGCTTGAAAGAAACAACCCAAGTACACAACCCTTGGAACCGCTTGCATTTTGAAGCAGGGAGGTTTGTGGTTAGTTCTCGTTCACGTGCAGTCACACAGTGTTTATGCGTCTGTCCAGGCAGCCTGTGCTTCTGCCCTGAGATGTTCAGCAGCCATCCAGCCCAGCCCAAGACCAGAGAAGGAAAGGCTAGAATAGGCGGTGTCTGAGAGGAGGTCAGTGCTAACGCTCCAGGAGAGAGGTGAGCAGAGTACTGGCAGATGTAGCGTGCAGCGTGTGCCCAAAAGCAACGCTCCCGGCTGCAGCCTGAGACTGGCCCTGCCAGCTCCCGGTGAGGAGATGCTCCCGAGGAGTCCCCTGCTGGAGACGGGGAGGGCTTATTTGAGAGAGGAAGGCTGCTGCACACTTGGGTGTGATTTGTCTTGCTTCAGAGTTTTGTCGATGCCCCACCAGGGAGTCAGCCGGTTCTGAACCAAGTACTGCCTTTGGCCAGCCCGGAGGGCTCCTCCACCAGAACCTACAGCCCAGCCGTCGTGGGGCTGGGTGCCTACCGGCGGTACGTGCTGGGGACGTGCAGGAGCAGCGGGCCCGGGAGGCTGGCAGGGGGTGCAGAGAAGTGTCTCTGCAGGAAGGAGGTGCTTGGGGCTGAGCTGCTGGCACTTGATGCCAGCGTGGGGTCTGTAAAGCACGGAGTTCGTGCTCAGGGGGGCTGGGACTTGGGTTTTGCAGTCTCGTAAATCCATCCACATCCACAGCAGACTCTGAGGATCTCGTAGTGAGGTGTTTGCAGGTAAGGCTACACCGTACCAGGCGGAGGGCTGCAGTGATATGGCTCTTGCTGAATTACACCACAGCCCTTCTTGGTGCACAGGGCCCTTCTGTTCTCAGCATGCTGTGTAGCTCATGAAGAGGGAGGTTCGGTGCCTGGAGCCCTTTTCTTGTACCTTGAATGTCTCGTTTGTTTGTTGCTCCCAGTGCCTGAGTCCTTCCTGTCTGTGTACATGCACAGCAGAGGAATCCCCTTTCTGTGGTGACAGTGTGATCATCCACAGCTTCCCCACATCGATGCAGCCACAGTAGCTAGGTCTGCCCTCTCCTGTCTTTCCCAGGGAGTATTTCCCAGGGAGAGCTCTTGTCTCACCACCTCCTGGGCTCTTTCTCACTTAAGCCTGTGAGGATAAATTTTACCAAGAGTGTTATTTCTTTAAAAAAAATCAGCTGTGGCCTGCTGAGTTCTGCCACCAAAGGAACCAAGCAGTGCTCACCCTGGTTTTGGGTCTCACCTTCTCTCACAGCCGCATCCTTCCAGCTCACGTGTAGTCCCCAGCCGGAGGGGCTGGGCACAGCCTGCAGAACCGTGTCAGCGTGCCTGCGGGAGCAGCGCTGCCTCGCAGGGGAGCTTTGTCTCCACCTTTAAGTCAGGTTGGGAGGTGGCAAACGTGGGTGCTGTTAAGTCTGGCCTCTTCCTCTTTATCAGTCAGCAGCCTGAGGCGTGAATACGCAGCACGCGTCTGTGAGCTGTGTGTCTTGCTTACAGGTGTAACCGGGAGCAGGACAGGCAGCAGGCACGGAGCCCTGCAAAGCAACGTCCCGGATCTCCCAGCCTGGCCCTGAGCTGTCCATGACTCAGCGGGAGATACTGGAGGTAAAACTTCTCACGCTCCTTGAAGTTTTGTGTTACTCGTGGTTGAACCGTACGGAAAAGGCTCCCACTGGGGTGCCCTTCTGTGTAATGAATGCTTTGCCAGGGAGGCGGTGGCTGGCTTGGATCAAGTTGCATCCACGTGCATCCTCAGAGCCTGTTGTTCCTGAGATCCTGGTTCAGAGCTGATCCAACCTCCCCTCCCCAGTCCCACCAACGGCCGCCAAGTTCGCTGTGGGTTCTCACTCAGGTCTCTGCCTTGCAAAACTTGTGTCCCACAGCAGAGCAGAAGCGCTCCTTGTGATGCCACAGCAGTCAAAAACTAGGTCAGATAGGATCTAACTCTTGCTTGATATCCCTTGAGCTAAAATCCTGCCCTGCCTGAGTATGCCCCCAAAGGGGCGATGACCCGCTGGCTTACTGAAAGCTAAGAAGGATGAGCAGGCTTTGCTGTGCTGTGTAAACAGAGCTCACGCACCCAGTGCTGCCTCCCTCCCCTTCCAGCCCTGCTGAGGGACGTGATACTACCCTGTGCTTCCCTTGCTTCTGCCTCTGGGTCCCTTGGGTGGCCAGGGCCATGCCAGCACTGCTGGCTGAAGTTTCAGTGTGCATTTGAAGGAGGCTGAGGGCCTCGGGTTGTCCTGGCCCACCTGAGCCTGTCTTTTTCCCATTGCTTGGTCTTACGGTGTCGCTTCTCCTCCAGACGCTGGTGGTGCTTCCGCTGTGGGGTAACACTGAGGTACTCTTCCTAGACACGTGGCAGGAATTTGGTGAACACGTTTCTGCGCTGACAAAGGTGATAGCGAAACGCCCGTACAAGTGAGTCGTGTTGCTGGATTTGGTCGAGTCCCAGGCCCGGAGCATTGGAAAATGTCAGCAGAAGCTACAGAAACGCTTACCTGTGACTGCCAGCGTGTCCTGGTCAGTGTAAGGGCTTGGACTAGATCATTTTCAGTCCTCTGTGCTGATGAAAATCACCCAGCTCTCACAGTGAATGTAGTTGTGATTCAGCATTAAGAATGGAGGGAAAAGGAGAGCCTCAGGAAAACCTCTTCACCCAAGTGTTCTGAAGCTTTTCAGGGAAGGAAGGAAATGGTGAGGAATAAATATTAGTCCTGAACAGAGGGAGGGTTTAGAAGGAAGCCAACTGCCTAATGCTAGGATCTGGGATCTGCAGGCACGTTCTCAGCACACACTGTCCCCTGGTCTGGCTCTCAGCAGTCCGTCTTTCTGCAGGAGGCAGCAGGAGATGCACGAGTTGCCTTTCTGCACTGCGGGGATCTCAGGCAGCAGGGTGCGAGTGGAGAAGGATGGCACGGGACTGTGGCAGGTGTGGAAGAGACAAATCCAGCAGTTTAATAGGGTCAGCCCTGCAACGGCAGCAGCAGTAGCAGAAGCATATCCCTCCCCAAGCCTCCTGGTACAGGTAAGCCCTCAAACCCCTTGGTGTCCTGTTAAAGCTTGCTGCGTGGAAGATGATGGTAGGGAGGGGTGCCACAGGTTTCCTTGCTTAAAGGTCTTTGCGGATGGAGCAAGCAAGTCCTGAGTTTGTAATCAGCTCTCCAGAAAAGAGAGGACTGTGTCCAGACGGGTGTTCGACTTAAGCCATAGTTTCGTTTCAGCAGTAGCTGAAACAAGCTACATTTTAGCTGCTGGTTAGCCCTTCCCGGCCTCTTTCTGCCTTCATCTTGCCTAGTAGGACCAGCTTCATGCATCTTTGCATTTTTGCCTGGCTATCTATTTGGTTGCATATCCCAGCCAGTGCGGCTGAGGGTCTGCTGTATACGTCCCATTGCCCTTGCCCAGCATGGTCTGTCCGTCAGCTTTTCTTGCCTTTATTTGAAATGGGCGCTGTCACAGGTGGCTGCCGTTGGTTGGACAGCTCCAAATCCCTCCCTAGCAGAACATGCGTGTTGCCCCTATGGACCACAAGACATCTGAGCTGCCACCAGCAGCGTACCCACACTTCCCTTGCTCTTCTGTTTGTCTGATCCTTCAGGGAGCTGATTTAGCTCACTAAATTCTCCCTCTCCCTACTGCCCTTACCTTTCTACTGGTTTGTGAGATAACTGTCAGTGAGGTGTTGGGGGAGCAGGATTAGACAAGGATGTTGTGTGACCCTTACAACAGCAACTTAGCCAATTTATAAAGACCTCTTTTTCTGTAAACACGTGCTTGTTTCCATTTTGTGTGAGCATTAATCACTTAAGCTCTTTCCATTAGATCAGGAACTGTGACAGAACTTTTTTTTTTAAGTCTCACATAGTCAAATATCCTCTTCTACTTTTCTTCCCCTGGAGCTTTGATCTCTGTCCCTAGCATACCCTCTTCAGAAGAAATGGCTTTACAGCAATCTCATTGTACACCGGAGGGGCAACACAACTCAGTGTGCATGAGGCCTGTTTGCAGGTCTTGATTCTTCTGAGTTTTATCCCCTGACCCTTGTATGTTCGGCTGAACGCTCAGTCAGGGATCCTCAGTGCAGTGATGGGATTGAGCCCTGCGGTGGAGATGGGAATATTCTCTTAGAACATCCTCGTTAACTGCTCCCTTCTCTTGTGCGCTTGAAGGCCTACAAAGAGTGCAGCACGGATGATGAGACTACTTCTGCTGAGTGACATCCCAGTGAAATCGGATGTCGTTGGGCAGGACCGCCGCCTTGGGCCAGACTTATGCCGCCACATCTACCTCTTCATGGTATCCACCGACCCCAACCTTGTCCTGGACCTGACGGCGTAGTGGGACCTCGGGCTGCCTTGGTCAGCCCCATCGTTTTTATCTGCCAAAACTCAGCAGTAGCGGAGCTGCTGCTGGCATGGCCGTGCAGCTCGGAGCCCAGCCAGTGGAAGCAGCTGGTTCTGTTTCAGAACAGAGACTTGCACATCAATAAATGTCTCGTTACAGATGCTTTCTTCAGCCTCTTGGCTCTCCTTTCCTCTTTTAGCTGCCCTAGCTTTAATATCCCTCTGGCTGGAAAGCAGGCTGACCCCTTAGAGAGTTGAGGCACGTTGGGAGCAGGAGCGGGGTATGAAAGTGGTGGTGAGCTGTCCCTGAGCAGCACAGGGTCCGCTCCTCTGTCGAGACAGCCATGCGGTAAGTCTGTCCCATGCTGCCTGTCAGGTGTGGTGCTGAACGAGCTAAATATTTTGTGCACTGTCTCCTGACTTTTAATGCCCTGCTCCCTGCTGGTTCTTTGGCAAGGGCGGACCTGTTACTCTAGGTCCTTCTTGCAGCTTCCTCGGGCAGGTGGATCCTGCTGGACTTGCTTTTAGGAAAACGTTCACCAGCCATCAGAGCCAGCTGGCCAGAGAGGAACCACATCCTAGGGTAATGCGGAGCTTGAAGCGGGGCAGGGGAGTTTGTTGGCTGAGCTCCCAACATAAGGAAATACCACATAAGCGCCAGAAAACTCCACACAAACTGGTGGGCTACGATGGGATTCTCCTTTCCCAAAGCAAAAATTCTGCTTCTCACTCAGAAATAGCTGCAGCTGGGGTGGGGGACCCCAAACTGAGGTTTTGGTAACGCTGACTGGGGCCTTCCATAGTGACACGGAACCCCCCCCGAGCTTCTTCCCGCGAAGCACAGCTTGCCAGCTCAAACCAACAGCAACCGGTGCTGTGAAAGTGGGAGGGCACCCTCAGTGATTCTTCTGTCTCCATCTGCTAAAGCTTGAATTAGTTCCTGTGAGGAGAAATCCAGCAAGGCTGTTTTTTCTGGCTGGAGCACGACTACAGATGGATTGACAGAGAGCCTGTCCTACTTAATTACAGTTCTCATTCAAAGCTTGTAACCAGAGACGCCAGAGCCATCTTTGTTTAACGATTCACGATGCAGGAAGGAAAGGCACGGTCATGGGGAATAAATGCAGGTGGAGCAAAAGGCTTTGCATGAGGCTTTTGCAGGTCTACAACGACCAGGAGAAAAGGCAGCAGGTGGCTACTTGTGTTCACAGCAGCAACGCTGGGAGGCTGCTGACTGATAAAGTCCCTGGAGCCCGGCTGTCCTGACAGCGCGACAGAAGCCTGGCAAGAACCGCTCGAGTACCTGACCCCTCGCTGCGCTGTTTGCGCCCAGCCAGTGCTCGTGGCCTAATCTGCGAGGAGCAGCTAAAGCGCTTTTCCCTCCTCTTTCCTGTCTAGAATCTTAGAGCAGCTGAAATGCAAAAAAAAAAAAAAAAAGCAGGAAGGCTCTGCTGCACGCCACTTGCTGGCAGCGGTACCAGGCCACTACTGGATTATTCTGTTCCAGGCTCTGATCCAGCATTTCTCCCCAGCACGCAGAAGGGGCCTGCCGCAGGCAGCACGCACGTCTTGGTCAGCGCCTGTCCCGCACACACAAGCTGCTCTGATTTTCAGGCTCTGGGGTGGGCATTTGGGGTTGTTTGTCTGGCCATAGTCTGTCAGAACACACCTCTTACAAAACGCTGCAGCCCTCCCTTCCTGTTTGCAGCCACAGGCATCAGCATGGCTCTGCTGGAGCTCCATCGAGGCCAGGCTGTGGTGGTCCAGTGAGAAGTGCAAGAACCCTCAACAGGGCAGAGGCGAGGCAATCTCCACTTCCTTCACCTCATCTAGACCTCACAAACAAATGTTGCATTTAAAATATCCCCTCCAGACTATTGGCTTTGCTAGCGTGGCTATTTTTGTCAACCGCATTCAGAATCGTGCCTTTAAGGGCCATCAGAGGAATGAAAGGCAGTTTATACTTTTTTATTACAGTTTAATACAGTCTTTGATACAGGAGAAGCAGCAGTAGCCAACATGCAAAGCAATCAAAGTCATGGGGGGGGCTCAAGAATGATCACTAACAGCTCAACTCTTTTAAGTAATTGCTCTTTCACAAGTGGCGTAGATTCACCCCCAGGAGCCCGTTTCCCTAAGTGCTGCCGTTCGATCATGCCCCACAGTGTGATGAATTCATGGCGGATACCAAACCAACACACAACAGTTAGGAGGAGGGGGACTACTCTTTGATTTTGTCTTTTGATGAATCAAGTCAGTTATTTGACTAGAGTTTGCTAGAAGTATGCTTTGAGACCGGGAGGCCACCTTCAATCTCGTCTCTGCTGACAGCCTGCAGCTTTCTCTTCAGAAAGAGGTGATGGCTTTGATGCCGAGCCAGGAGATTAACCTCAGGTACTTGGCTGCAGTTTACCTATCTCACAGAGCTGAGACCTCTTAGTCAGCAGGCATTTTCAACGCAAGTGATGGATGTTTAGGCTAAAGATTTCAACCAGAGTAAGAGAAATCTTCCCGAACAAGTAGAAACGGATGTCCCCGTGAAGAAAGAGGTGCGTCAGGCCTGGCCTGCCCTTGCAGGCGGCGGAACAAAACGCCACCCGACTCCCTCAAAGCAGTTCGTCTGAAGAGACATTATGTCCTCCTGCACCTCTTCCTTTGGCAGGCCTCTGCATCCGAGCCACAGGAGCTATCTGAGTCGCTTCCTGACGATGAGGAGGAAGGCTTTGATGTGCTATAGTTCATGCTTAAGACCCACCCCAGTTTGTTGTGTAGCACTTGCTTGAGTCCTGGTGGCAACGGCAGCACCTCCAGCGTGTCCACGTAGTTGGGCAGGAGCTGGCGCAGGCGGTAACAGCAGAGGTACTGGAGAGATGTGCAGCTGGCGCAGGAGCGGATCACCTTCATGCTGCTCTTGGCTGCCGTCGAGCACACCATGGGGTAAAACTTCTTGTTCTGCAGCTTCGTAGCTGCAACCCCTGCAGGGGACAGCGTCAGGGAGGTTTCACGTTAGTTCTAACTTACTTTGCCAGTATTTCCCCTTGCAGCCCAGCTGCAGCCAAACTTTGAGTTCAGCTAAAGCTGCAGCGCTCCCCCATTCTCCTCTGTGCCTGAAGGCCACCGTGGCTGCCCTTGCTCTTACCTATGCACTTGCGGTTTTTGAAGAACGTGAGTGTCCCATGCCACGTGTCCAAATGTACCCCGATGATAGAGCCCTGGCCAAACCTCGAGGAGAAGTTTGTCTTGTCACCCTTGTGATGCAGCAGTCCTTAAAACAACACACCTTGCGTTCAATAGGAAGTCTGCGCTCCACAAATTCACCCCGATTCTCACATGCTTCACTGCAAGTTCCCCCTGGTACAGCCTGTCAGTGCCTACAAAAGCCCTCCGTCCCCTAATCACTCACCGACTGCCCTCCTCCTCAGGGCGCGTGATGGAAAGAGGGAAGCCTGGGTTCTGGAATACCAGAGCCCAGGCAGCAACACTGAAACCCCGACTCAGTGATATTCAACCTGCAGCCCAGAGGCCCTGGAAATTCACACGCTGGTTCTAAGGGGTCTGCAAAACGCAGGTACGGTTTGATGCTCCGAGAGCTGAGAGCAGGAAGCAGTCTGTCCTGTGCAATGGGATGCTCAGGCAAGCCCCACAGGTGTGCAGTAGCACTGGGGAAGCGAACAGGCAGCAGCTCTCATTATAGTTAACTACGTGATTCACAGGCCAGGTGGCCTTTTTGGCTGCAATCCCATTCAGGCCATTTAATTCCTAAACCTGTTGCTGGCTTTCCGGCTGCCCTGCCCGTGTCACCTGTGTAGGAGAGTCCCCAGCTGTCCTCGTCCTTGCCCAGCAGGCTGCAGAAGGTGTGGCGGTACTTGTCCAGGTTCACATCCGATGTCCCAATTCCCACCATCTGGGAGGAAGAACACAGGCTTAGCGTCTGCGGGGGCACCGGGTCTCCCCTGCTTTCCTTGGCACAGCCCCACAGGTTGGAAATTTGGGTGAAGCCAAGCCGGGGGTGTCAGATCTCCCCTGAAGGGTTTGGCTGGCGCTGGGTTCAGCGCTCGGGGGCCAGCCAGCGCGCGAGGTGCAGCCTGAGCAGGGCTGGGGGAGCTAACGGGGCTGTGGCCCCCGCATTAATGGTGGGGAGCGAGGTCGGGCCCTGGTCACAAGCCACACGAGCGGTGGTCACAGCAGGGCACCCAGCCCAGCCCCGCGGGAGGCAAGTTCCAGTCCCGGGGGCAGGAAGTGACTCAGCAGCGCACGCCCCAGCGCTCGGCAGAGCCCTGCTGCTAACCACAGCCCGCCCGGACGCTGCCCCGCGCTGAGGCCTGACCTTAGTCTTCGTTGAGTTTATCAGTGGCGATCTACCAGTAGCGTGAAAGGGAAGCAAGAAAATCAGGTTCTGGTCCCAATTACTGTGGTCTCATCTAAAACCACTTACCCTCCCAGCTTCAATTTCCTTACTGCTAAGCGAGGATGCGCAGGTGAACTGCTGGAGGAAGCCTGCTGACCCGGTCAGAGAACACCGGGCTTTCCTGCACGCCTGTCAGCAACTTGGTTCCACGTACCATGTCCGTGCCATAGACTGGCGAGGTCATCTTGATCTCCCAGAAGTGCTGCCCGTCTGCCAGCTCCTTGTTGCCCCGGATGGCCGCGGTGCCGCAGCTGTACTCCATGTGGAAGTTCACCTTGCGGTTATCGCAGGTCAGCAGGGTGGCCGTCGACTTATTCAGGTCATCCCACACCCAGTCAAAATCTGTTCGGGAAGGACACAGGGGACAAGGATGGGCAAAGGCCTTCAGGGAGCCATTTCCAAGCCAAAGCACAGACGGACAGTTGTTTTGAGGGCCTGTCAAGATTTACTCTTTTTTTAAACCGTTTAAGAGGCTAAATCCTAAGCTGTGCACATGGGAGAATTATTTGAGGGCTGAACTGTTCCGCGGTGTCCCAGTGGGGACGGTTCAGCGCTCTCTCCTGCCTGACACCATCAGTTCCTGTTCCGGCTAACACAAAGCTCCACAGACCTCCTTTCCTCCGAGGGAATCGCACTCACTTCTTGTTGGCTCAAGGGGCTAGAGCCGAAGCGTGAGTACTACAGCAGTTCTGCTGTGCCACGGACTTTCTCGGCCAGCCCACGCCCACCCTCCGCCTCCCTTTCTGCCTGCTCTGAGAAAGCCCCACCGTGCACCCGGGCGCCCTGCCAGCTGTACCAGGGATCGGCATTAACGGGGCTGGAACCACAGGAGCTGACTTCACTGGTGGCCTCGGCTGGATTTGAAAGAAAGTCTCCAGAGGTGAACCCTGATGCATTAACAAGTTCAGCGCTCGGCTCTTGGAACACCGCGGGATGCACGTGCCTGTAATCTCCCTAAAGTCTACGTGGCCTTGAGATGTAAACAAAGGAGCACCAGGTGCCGGAACAGAGGTAAGGGCCCCGTGGAAAAGTAAAGATCCACGCAGAGGCGCAGTCCGTGCCCCCAGGCCGGGACTGCACCCACCTCAAACCCCAAAGGACTCCAGCGGGTGGTTTGGGACCCCCTTCCTTACACTCATCCTCCTCGCCGCACTGGCAGTCCTTGACGCGGTGCAGGGCGTGCAGGCTGGAGCAGTAGGGAGCCTCGCTCTGGTTCTCGCAGTTGCAGTAGGACTCTCCCGTCACGGGGATGGCGCTCGGGATGGAGGGAGACAGGGAGGAAAACTCCGGCTCCGAATCCGAGTCGCTGTGCTGCGGGGAGGAGCAGAGGAACGTCACTGCCTGACGCCCCCAGGTTGGAGCGCTGGGCTCGCAGCCCGCGGCCGCGCCGGCTCTCCCTGCAGCCAGGCTGCTCGGCGAGGTCTCGCACGCTGCCGAGCTGCGTGGGGATGTCCCCGGGCTCGTGGCGGTGGCAGCACAGCTGCATCGTGCCCCTGCCTGGCCCGCCGTGTAAGAACGCAAAGGGCTGAGCCACCCTGATTAAACTGCTTCAGGACCTGCCACGTTTTGCGCCTTGGCAGCTTCCAGGGGCGGGGAGGCGAGCAGCGCGACAGTCCAAACACACGTTTTTGAGCAAACTGTGCTAAAGGCTTTCAGCGCGCGGGTTACAGACAGCTGGAGATGCCACCAAGGAACCCCAAAAAAAGAGCAGACGCGTAACGCGCGGCTGTGCACAGAACCCGTACACCTCCACAGGGCTCTGCACCTGCGCTGCCAAACCAGGGAAGAGCCACGCTGCTGGGAACTGCCGCCCCGGAGAGACGAGGAGGAAAGGGGACAGGAGGCCAGGCAGGGGAGAGGGCAGAACAGAGGAGAGCCAGTCAGGCAGTGAGGCTGCAGCTCCTCACGCCAGTGCTGCGGACAGGCCCGCAGGGAACCTGGTGAAGGATTAAAAGGCTTTTGTTTACTTTCGCACACAAACACAAGAACTTGACGTACCGTTCCTCCGTGCCACGAGACCCAAGCGTCCCGGCACCGCACAACGTAAGAGGAAGAGCCCCGTCTCACCCCGTAGGCTTCGTGTCACCTAATGGGGCCTCTTACTACAGATCTCAGCAAGTTACTCCGGGCTTACGAACTTGTCAGGCATCCCTGCTCGTTAGTCACTCCCTTAGCAGACGGCAATACCCACGGCAGATTTTGTCATCGGTATTTAAAGACAACAGTCCTTTAAACTCAGGGTGTTGTAGCTGTGTAAGACAGCGGGGCTTGAAATGACTCGAGTTTAATTATCTGCTGCTCATCCCCTCCTTCTCCGGCCTATAGATTAGAAAGCTTGATTTCTGTTTTTCATTGGCCTTCCCTGACTCTGCTGTCTAGAAGCCTGGCTGCAGAAACACAAAGCTGCGCTGACATTTTCTGGGAGTGCAGTGCCTGGATTCGGGCCCCGTGCTCTAGCAGCGGCCTTGTAGCGTTTTAGCCTGGCTTAGAAGCTTCGCGAGCAGCTCCCTGTATTCCCTCTGCTGCACAGGCTGCGTGGGGACCTGAGCTCAAGAGGTGGGGACCACACTCAAGAACTGGGGAAAAGCGTGAAGGACCGGTGAAAAATGTGAGGGACGGCTGAGGCAAACCCACCTCACGTGGAGACCATAATTGCACGGACTGAAGCAGCCCGCAGCCCCCCAACACCAGCTGCACAACGACCAGAAGTTACAACAGCCGTACGGGGAGCCAGACTGGAGAACGGATGCAGTTTAAACGCGTGTTGAGATCACTACTTAAAAATGACTATTTTTAAAAATATTGTATATATTCTTTATTTCCTCACACACTCGTGCTTCACGTGCTTTTAAAAAGTATTTAATTTAGCGTGAGTCAGTTCCCTGACCCGACTAGCCAGAAGACACAGAGCCGCGGTGCAGAACCGTGGGGCAGACCACGGGCAGCGCAGCCCTTGGGGAGAGGCGCCGGGAGCCCCACGCTGCAGCTCGGGGGCAGCAACCGCCTCCGTCTCACCACAGCGCCGCTGTAACTTATCGTTACGAGCGTTTCCTGACCTGGGCCAGCCGCGGGGCGCGGTGCCGGCTGCCCGCTTACCCGGCCCACGGGCCGCAGAGCCGGGTGTCGGGGGGGGGTGAGGCGTTGGGGGGGGGGGGGGGAGGGAAGCTCCCCTTCGCGTGCCGCACCGCAGCCCCTGGCACCCTCCTCCTACCTGCCCGTCCGAGTCGTAGCCCCAGCCTCGCTGGCCGGTGGCCAAAGCGACCGCCCGGCTGTCGGCCTCGTGGCGCACCCCGCTCAGCACGAAGTGCCAGGCCCGGCTGCTCCGCGTGCGGCGCGCCATGGCGTTCCGGGACAGGTAAGCTGCGGGGGGCGGAAAGGGGCAGCGGGTTACACGCGGCAGCGGCCTCCCTCCGCCACCCGACGCCGCCCGGCCTCGGCTCTCCGCAGTCGGCCTCACCCCCCCCCCCCCCAGGGGCACAGCCCCCACGGCTCCCACCTCGTCCTCCCACGCGGCGAGCGGACCCCGCCGGCAGCTCCCGGGCAGCAGGGCCGAGCCGGGGACCGCTCGGGGACCGCTCCCCACGGGAAGAGGCCGCTGAGGGAAGCGGAGCCCCCCCCCCCCACACACACCCACCTCCCCCAGCCCTGCCCTGCCGGGAGCGCGGCGGCTGCTGCAGGCCCTGCCCGGGGCCGGGCCGCCCCCCGGCCCCCTGCAGCCGCTGGGCCTCGGGGCCCGCTCCTGCGCCCCCGGGGCTCTGCCAGCGGGGGAGCCGCCGCCGCCGGGCCCCGCTCCCGCAGCGCCCCGGGTCCGGCCCCGCGCAGGGCCCGGCCCCCCGGGACCCCCCCCGGCCCCGCTCCCCCCCCCCCCGGCCCCGCTCCCCCCCCCCCGGCCCCGACCTACTTTCCCCTCCCGGCACATAAACAATCCGCTCCCGGTCCCGCCCCTCCGCCGCGCCCATTGGCTCAGCCGCCCCGCCTCGCCGCCTCGCGGTTGGCCCGCGGCTCCGTCGCTCACGGCGCCGGGGAAGGGAAAGCGGGAGGTGCCCTCCTGGGGTTCGGCGCTATTGGCTGCGCCGCCCGTCAATCGCCGCGGAGGCGCGCCATTGGGTGGCGGCCGCCGATGGGGAAAGCGCGGAGCCTATTGGTCGGGCAACAAGCGGAGGGGGGCGGGGCGGGGCGGGGAGCGCGGCTCGCCATTGGGGGCGGCGCCTGCCAGTCGGCGGGGGGCGGGGCTTCCGCGGCGGAAGGCGGAAGCGGGCGGCACCGCGCGGCAGCGGCAGCATGGAGGGGGCGGCGGCGGCAGCGGGTGGTGAGCGGCGGTGGGGCCGGGGCCGGGGCCGGGGCCGGGGCTTCGGCTTCGGCTTCGGCTTCGGCTTCGGCTTCCCCCTCCTCCGGCCCGGTGCCTGGTGCTTGGCTCCGGCCCCGACTCCCGGGCCCTGTCCCCCCGCGTACCGGAGCCTGGCGGGGCCCGGTGCCCCGGCGCGGCCCGCTCCCGCTCCCCCTCCTCCTCCCGGTTCCGGCCCGGCCCGGCCCGGCCCGGCCCGGCGCGGGGCTGCCGGTGGCACCCGGCCTCGCCCCGCCTTTCCCGGTGCCCCCCCGGTTGCCCCCCGGTCCCCTCCCGAACCCCCCAGCTCCCTCCCGATGCCCCCCCCCCGCCCCCCGGTCCCCTCCCGTCCCCCCCCGCCCCCCCGCCGTTACCCTCGGTGCAGGCGCGGATGAGCTGCGCCGTGCTCCCCGCGGGCTCCATGGCGCCGGGACCTCAGCGGCTGCCGGTGGCGGAGCTGCCCCCGGTGCCGGGGGCTCTGTTCCCCGTGCCCTGGCGGTGACCGGCCCCGGCAGGAAGCGCCGAGGGGCTGAGCTCACCCCCGGTCCCCTCCCGGCCGTGACGGGGCCCCGCGGGCGCTCGTGGCCGCGCTGCCGCAGCGCTGAGGTCATCGGGGCCAGGCCCCTTATCCCTGGGCACGGTCCCTCTCCAAACCCGCCCCCCCCCCGCGCCCCGCTCCCGCTCGGCACCGCTCCTTCAGCGCCTGCGGCCTCTGACGCCTCCATCCCTTCTCTCTTCCCCCCCCCCCCCAGAGCAAAGCAACCTGTCCGGCGTGCGGCACGTCGTGCTGGTGCTCTCCGGGAAGGGCGGCGTGGGGAAGAGCACGGTGGCCACCCAGCTGGCCCTGTCGCTGCGGCACGCCGGCAAGAAGGTGAGCGAGCGGCTGGGCGCCGGAGCCCTGACTTCTCCTTCCCGACGTCCAGCCGGGCCTGGGTCTCCTTGTCCCTTCCGGACGTGTGTGTGTGGGCAGCACGTAGATGCTCTGTTAAGGATCTGGGTTTTCCTGACCCTGAAAAGCCCGGCAGAGGTGGCAGCGCTGTTCTTTTCCCCTTTGTCCGAGAGACTGACAGGATCCAAGGCTTTTTTTTTTTTTTTTTTCGGTGTTATTTTCCAAACTGGCGTACTGGGAAATGATTTCCTTGTTTGTGGTGTGACACGGCCCCTTGTGGAATGAGGCGGGCTAGCTCTCAGCGCAGCAAGGACAAAGGGGAGCTGCGAGCACAAGGCAGCTGAGTTCCGGGAGGACTTCTCAAAGGCTACGTGGAGCCACTGCCTCGTAGCTTCTGACAGGTCCCTGCAATAAATGTGTCTCCGAAGTGCCTGTAAATATCCAGGAGATGCTTCCTTGGAGGGCAGGAAACCGGGAGGGCAGTCAAAACTTGAAGCAGCCCTTTGAAACTTTGCTTCAAACCTGCTGCTTTGGCTCCCGAGCTGCGGAGTCCTGTCTGTAGGCCGCTGCGAGCTGCAAACATTTGGGTGCTGCTTCCCCTCGCCCGGAGCAGGGCTGGGGGCCGGGGCCGTGCTCAGGCCTGTCTGAACGGCTCTGCCTCGTCGTCCGCAGGTGGGGATCCTGGACGTGGACCTGTGCGGCCCCAGCATACCCCGCATGTTCAAGGTGCAGGACAGCGACGTGCACCAGTGCGACAGCGGCTGGGTGCCGGTCTTCGTGGACCAGGAGAAGAGCATCTCGCTCATGTCCATCGGCTTCCTGCTGGAGAAGCCGGACGACGCTGTGGTGTGGAGAGGACCCAAGAAAAACGGTACGGTCGGTTCTCGCTGCTGGCAGCGACCTTCCGGAGCTTGGTGCAGTCAGCAAACCCTCTCAGAGGTGCTGCTGGCTCCTGCTCGGAGCGAGGCTCCTGTTCTGCAGGGCTGCCTCCCCAGGTGAGTTCCATCTCTCGGACGGGGCGCCCTTTATTCCTGCAGCTTTGATAAAACAGTTTGTTGCCGACGTGGCCTGGGGGGAACTGGACTTCCTCATCGTGGACACACCTCCGGGCACCTCCGACGAGCACATCTCCACGGTGGAGGCCCTGCGGCCCTACAGGCCTCTTGGAGCAATCCTAGTCACAACGCCCCAGGTAGGGCAACCCGCTGGTGCTGAGCTGGAGCCCCCCGGGCACGGCTGATGGGGGGGTTTGCGCCGCAGGTAATGCTGTCACCCGTCCTCCAGCACAGCCCCTGTGTGCAGCTTATGTAGTGAAGGGCTTGGCCCAAGTTATGGCCAGCAACGGGGAGGGAGCATCGCCTAATTCCCTTCCTCGCTTGTGCCGCAAACCACGCGCGTGCCTCTTCCAGAGCCACCTCTGGAGGGACAGACGCCTCTAACCTGCCCCGCTGTCCCCGCAGGCGGTGGCTGTGGGAGACGTGAGGCGAGAGGTGACCTTCTGTAAGAAGACGGGCCTGCGAGTTCTGGGCATTGTGGAGAACATGAGCGGCTTCGTCTGCCCGCACTGCTCGGTGAGTTTGTTGGTGCTGCCGGGCCCTTGGGGGTTCCTGGGCGTTTCCGGGCATCGCACGCTGCGGTGCCTCAGGTGGAAAATCGGTGAAACGCCACGGGGGTGATGCCGTGAACCCAGGAGACAAGAAGCTGCTGTGGGAGCTCTGGAAGAAGCCACGGGCCCTGCTGTCCTACAAGGAGCTGGGGGAGGGCAGGGGCAAGGGCAGCGCCCTGCGGCAGGAAGGCGGAGGGGAGCTGGTGCTGCGCAGGGCTCTGCGCTGGGCGCGTGACTCGCTGCTGTTTCTCCTCCCGCAGGAGTGCACAAACATCTTTTCCAAAGGGGGAGGCGAGGAACTGGCCAAGTACGCTGGAGTCCCCTTTCTAGGTGAGTGGCCCCTGGAGCAGAGCCCTTCTCGTCGGGGGGTGACGTCCGCGTGGCGCTGTGGGAGTGCTCGAGCGGAGACGGGCTGTCACTGGAGCGGGTGGGCTGGGCCCTGGGCCCCCGGGAGCCCCTGGGGCTGGTCGGAGATGAGGTGCAGTTCTTGGTCTTCTCCTCTGCCATCCACGCAGCTCGCGGTGGGCATCTGGCCCCGCTGGAGCAGAGGCAGTGCTGGTCAGCAGCCTGCTCTGGCGGCTAAAATCCCGGTGTCTGAGCAACCCAGCCTGAAGCCACCCAGCCCTCCCGAAATGTCTTGGTGCCTCCCCATGAAGTGTGGGCAGAGGACAGCGCCGGGGTCGGGGTCGGCGTAGGAGAGAGTCTCTTGTGAAGCCCTGCGGTCTGGGGGTGGCTCAGAGCCAGGGGCAGGTGAGAAGTAGCTGCTGAAGGGCTTGGTGCAGGCAGTGGTTGTCCTTTTTCCTGCTGCCACACAGATGCCTCTGGCAGGGCTGTTTCTTCATCCTGACTCCAGGCCTTTGCCCTGGGGTGAGCAAGCGGTCACTCTCCCCTTCCCTTCTCTCCCACAGGCTCCGTTCCCCTGGACCCCCAACTTAGCCAGAGCTTGGAGGAAGGCAGAGACTTCATCCGGGAGTTTCCCAAGAGCTCCGCCTTCCCCGCCTTGGCTCACATTGCCCAGCAGGTCTTGGACGGCGCATCGCAGCGGAGCTCCTGAGGAGGGTTTGGGGCTGGACTCTCGCCTTGCCTGGCAGCGCCATCGGCAGCCCTTGCCGGTGGGGAAGAGAGGAGGATGCAGGAGCTGTTTAATTAACCATGAGGCTGTTTCGGGGGGGGGGATGATGGAGGGAGGGGGCATCACAGCATCGGTGCCGCTTATGGCAACCCAAAAAGGGAAGTGATGCTCCACCTCCCCGTGTCCGAAGAGACTCTGCGTGGATGTTTGTGCTCACGCAGGGGATGCACAGCCTGGTTCTTGCCTTCTCAACGTGGCAGCGCTCTGCCCACACGGTACAGCTGCTCCTAGCCTGCTCACGCACCGCCTTCCTCTGCGACCAGCTGTTGTCCGGGCACTTGTGGAGCCGTGGCCTCCTCCCACAGCATCTCACACGCTGTAGCGCTGCTGACGATGACTGAACGCAGCTCCCATGGCGAACGTCATCAGCTGGGATGGCTGCTCCCTTGCCGAGCCCAAATGGCGCAAATAATCCGCGTCGTAGCTCCGTGTGCTGCTGCCTTCTGCTTTCCTTGCGTGACACGCCGTGGTACTTGGTTCGGTGGCTGGCCAGTTATGTTGGACGCTCTGCTGTGAGCCCGAGCCCAGCCAGCCTGCTCGGAAATCTCACATTGCTGGTACGTGAAGTGCCTCTGAGGGCACGGGATGTGCTTCACGTGAGGAGGCGTCCTTAGGAATCTAGTACCCTTTTGAAGCCTGCATCCTACCATACTGGAAACAATGTCTTCTTTTTTTTTTTTCTGGTCTGCTGGGGGTTTTCGTGACTCAGGAATATTTTTAAAAGTTCCAGACAGTAAACAGTTTTCTTAAAATTCAAGTCTGTGACTTATGTTTTATTATGGCTTTGGGCCTCGCCATAGCAGAGTCTTGGTATTAAGAGCACTTCAGGTACACCTAGGTATCTGCTTCTGCGGTTCCTTGGTGGGGTTCAGCTATGTCTTTCCTCCTCCATGCCAGCTTCTGGATCCTGCCAGTTCCTTGTCTGGTTGAAAACTGACCCCTGCAGCCCTCTGCAGCATCCTTGCCGCAGCCGTTCTCTACCCCCCTGGCACACGTGGGGCTCCTCCAGCTCCTGGTGGCTCCTGGCTCACTGCTCTGGCCGTGCTGTCTCCTGAGCATCTGTCCCTGCTCGTGCTGCACCCGCCATTAGGACCCGCACCAGGTTAGGCTTCCCCACTTGCAGCTTTCCTGGAAACCTTGCCTGACCTTTGCTCGCTGATCCAGGATTTGGAGAGCGGGGCTGTTCCCTTGGCCGGACACCTCTCCCGGCCCACGGCACCCGTGTGCCCCTGCCCCATCCTGCACTAAACCCACCGCGTCCTCGCTGCGGCCACCTCCGTGCACGCCGCCTTCAGTCGGAGCCGCTCTGTGTGCGGGCAGCTGGTGGCAGCGATCCTCCCAGCACGGGAAGAGTCTGCAGTGCAAATCCTGCTCCGCAATAACGCTGCGTGGAAGGGGTCGGGGCCGGGGCTGCTGGCTGTGCACGCAGTCAGGGATTCTGGGCCACTGAGCCCGGTCCCGGTCCTTCCTTCGCGGCCGCTCACCTCGCAGAAAGCTCGCTGCAGGCTCCTCTGGTCTCCGGGGACGTGGGGAGCCTGCAGCACCCGCGCTCCCGGGCTGAGCTGAGCTGCGTGCGAGCCCCGAGGGGCTCTGATAAGAAGCCCGGGCTGGGCGCGGCACGTGCTTTCGAAAAAACATACTTACAAGACGGGTTGCGATAGCTCCAAAGGTTTATTTGTCTGCTTGCGATTTATCGGGTAAGTGACGTGTGTGTGGCTTTCTGTACCCTGCCTGCATCGGCCGTGGCAAGGGGCTCTTAAAGCGAGCCCTCCGCCCCCTTCCCCAAGCCGACAGGAGAGCTCAACGGGGAATTTGGGATTTCTGTTTTTCCCTTAAACCTACCCGGGACGGAGGTGACCCCATGTGCTGGGTTCTAGTGCTGCTTTTCTGGCGCCCGGCGTCCTGCTGGTGGATGGGGCTGGAGGGGGAGATGCTGGGGGCTCTGGGTGAGGTGTGGGGGCTCGGAGAGGCTGGGTGCCGCCCACCGGTGGGGACAGGGTGAAGCCACCCGACCTCCCGCTTTGTATCAGGAACATGCTTTGCTCTGTCCTGGTGATGGGTGCCGGTCTTTAAATACCACCAGACTCAAAGACTTTGGTTCGTGGAGCCGGTGCCTGTCCCCACCCCCCCCCCTCGCCTTCCCCAGGTCCCCGTCCAGGACACACGGACGAGGCTGGGCTGACCGCGGGCAGCGGTGGAGCCGTCGCTCCTGGCACTGCCCCGGTGAGCCTGGCACGGCGGGGACGGGGCGGTGACAGGCGCGTGTCAGCAGTGAGCAAAGCTGTCCTCACTGGTGTCGCGGAGGTCCAGGCCTGCGAGGCTGGGGGGGTGACGGCAGGTGAGGTTGTTGTAGGTGTAGACGGGGACGTGGGAGTCGTCCCCCTCGGCCACGGACTGCACGAAGCGCGGGACCGCCGCGGGGTGCCGCAGGGAGAAGTCCCGCAGCCCCTTCAGCGAGCAGTTGCAATGCCAGTTGTTTCCCCCCAGCCACAGCTGCTCCAGGGCGAAGGAAGGGCAGAGGAAGCCCACCGAGAAGGTCTCCAGGGAGTTGTTACTCAGGCTGAGGTACCGCAGGTTGGCCAGGGGGGAGATGACGGCGTTGTCCAGCGTCTCCAGCTGGTTATGGGAGAGGTCGAGCCAGAAAAGTCTCTGGAGCGGGCTGAAGGCATCCTGGGAGATGTCCAGGAGCTGGTTGGAGGAGAGGAAGAGGTACTCCAGGTTGCTCAGACCCACAAAGAGCTGCGACGAGAGGTGGCTCAGCCTGTTGTGCTTCAGGTCGAGCTCCAGGAGCTCATGCAGTTCGCTGAAGCTCCGGTCCTCGATGACGGAGACGGCGTTGTGCTGCAGGAAGAGCCGCCGCAGGCTGGAGAGGCCGGAGAAGGTGCTGGCCCTGATCCTGCCGAGGCAGCTGTGCTCCAGGTGGAGGCTGTGCAGCTTGGTGACCCCCTTGAAGACGAAGTCGGGGAGGGCCTTGATGCAGTTGGCAGACAAGTGCATCACCGCCACGTTGTACAGCCCGAGGAACGCCCCAACCCTGATGTCCTGCAGCTGGTTGTTGTTGAGGCTGAGCACCTCCAGCTGGCCCAGCCCCTCGAAGGTCCTTTCTGCCAGGCTCCGGATCCTGTTGTGCCCCAGCTGCAGCTCCTCCAGGAACTGGAGGTCTTTGAAAGTCCTGGGCCTCAGGCTGCTGATGGAGTTGGTGGACAAGCGTAGGACGTGCAGGCTCAGGAGGCCCAGAAACGTGTCCTCAAAGAGCGAGACGAGGCGGTTGTGGGACAGATCCAGCCACCGGAGGGACTTCATGCCCATGAACGCGCGGGGTGCGATGGCGTTGATCTGGTTGTGGTTCAGGTAAAGCTTCTGCAGCTTCTGCAGCTTGACGAAGATGTTGATTTTGATGCCCTTGAGCGCGTTCCCGCTCAGGTCCAGCTCCTTCAGCTCCGTAAGGCTGCAGAAGAGCTGGTGCTGGAGGTAGGGGAGCTTGTTCCCCGCCAGGATCAGCTCCCTCAGGTTGGGCAGGTCGTGGAAGACCTTGTCGGGCAGGACAACCAGCGAGTTCCAGCCCAGGTTCAGGTACCACAGGTTGGAGAGCCCGGCAAACAGCCCTTCCTCCACCTTGCTGAAGAAGTTGTTGTTGAGGCTGAGGGACACGAGGTTCTGGGTGTGCAGGAAGGTGTGGGGCGCCAGGTGCTTGAGGCGGTTGCGCTCGAGGTGGAGGTGGTAGAGGCTGCGCAGGCCGTGGAAGGCGTGCTGCTCCACGGCGGCCAGCTGGCTGCTCTGCAGGTCCAGGAAGTCCAGCCCCGAGAGGTTCCTGAAGGCCGCGGCCGGCAGCTGGGTGAAGTTGTTGCCGTCCAGCCAGAGGGCTTTGGCGTTGGCGGGGACGTCCTCGGGGAGCTGCGTCAGGTTGCGGCCGCTGCAGAAGACGTTGAGCTCCTCGCTGTAGTCGTCGAAGCTGCAGGCGCAGGGGCTGGGGCAGCGCAGGGGCTCCGCGGGCTCCTTGGGGACGTCCCCATCGTGGGGCTGGGACGCGGCGGCCAACAGCAGGGCCAGGGGCAGCAGGAGCGGGGCCCTGCCCGCTGCGGGGCACGGAGGAAAGGGAGACCGTGAGCGGGGCGAGCACGGGGTGGCGACCCCCGCGTGCAGGGCGATGGCTGCCGGAGGGGACGACGCAGGGCTGGGGGACCTGAGCGCCTGGGTCACCGCGGGGCAAACGGCCGTGCCACCATGGTGTGGCACACGTCACCTACCAGCACCACGGGGCAGGGATGCCTGCTGGCACCGGTGTCCCACAGGGGACAGCGGCCACTGGTGTCCCCCTGCCCAGCGGCTGGCTCGTCCCAGCCCATGCGTGCGTACTGCTGCGTCCCGGCTCCCCCTGTGCCCTCCTGGGTGTCTGTCCCTATGTCACAGCAGTGACTTCTTCCTTTCCCTGGAAAGGCCAGCAACAGCGCTCCTCGTCCCCTCGCCTCCTTCCTCCCCAAATCAACGGAGCAGGGAACCGAGGGCTCTGCGTCACCGCGCCCGAGAAGGCGCAGGAGCTCCCTGTCTGACTCTTTAGCAGCAGAAAGCGGGGGGGAAAAAAGTTACCGGCAGCCACACGGCAAAGTCCTGGCAGGGTTTGGCCTCTCCCCCCGCGCCCCCTCGCCCTGCCCGGCTCTCTGTGCCTTACCTCTGCCTGCGCTCATGGTGGCGGGCGGCTCCGTGCGCGCTCCCGGCCCCGCGCAGGGATGGAGCAACCACCTTGACGCCCGTCCAGCGCCCGCCGCTGGCCTTAACCCTGCCGCTGCTGGGCTCGGCCACGGCCGGCGGGAGCAGGGACGGGCGCGGGGCTTCTACCCCCGCTCCGTGGCGGTGTTTGTCCCAGCTGCAGGCGCACACGGAGACGTCTGCGGGAGCGCCAAGCCCAGGAGTAGAGGTGAAGTGCCGGGAGCTGGTCTTGGGGGACGATGCTCCTGCTGGAGATGTGGTTTGGGTGGGCAGTGAGGAGAGACAGACGGACAAGGGCACCTCGTGGGGTCGCCGTGGCTGCGCCCCAGGCTCCTGCAGGGTCCCCACATGGTGGCACCGGCCCTTCCCTGGTGCTCCGCTGAGGATGCTGGTGGGGTGAGCACGGCGTCAGACCCGTGTCCCGGTGGCACAAAGTGGCCGTGCTGGGGGCACAAAGGGCAGTCAGCATGGGCCGTCCCCACAGCCCGGGCACTGCGGTGTGGTGCAGCGCGTGCAGAGGCCGGCGGAAGGGCTCGCTCGTTCCTTCATGTAGGGGTTTTCGTGCTGGGGGCTTCCCATCAATGTCCCTTCCCCGTAGCGCTGGAGGGAATGGAAGATGCTCCAATGTGAGCTTTGCTCCCCCTCGGGGTCCTGGTTTGCACCCCCGTGACGCCCAAACTCCCCAGCTCTGCGTGTCTGTGCGGAGAGCTGAGGGCTGGCAGCGGGAAGCCAAGCCAGCCCCGAGCCCGCGAGGTCCCCGTGGGCGCTGGTGCCAGCGCTCCCCTGCTGGAGCCGCCTGGCAGCTCCCCAAATCCGTGGGGAAGCTCTGACCCCGTCCTGTATCCCAGGTCATTTTCCCCACCTGCCTGCGTCCAATGTGGTTTCTGAAGAATTCTTTACCAATTTCCAGGAAAAAAAAAAAAAAAAAGGTCGCTGGTGCCCAAGCTGGAGGAGCCCCGTTGGCTCCCTGGTATCAACCGCCTGACGAACCTGTGGAAAAGCCACCGCTCGCCCTCCAGCTCCTTCAGCTCGCCTCACGCCAGTCCCCAGGGACGAGGACAGGGACGATGCGGGGACAGCGATGCTGCGCAGCCAGGCTGGCGGGGGGTCTGTCCCTGCTGCCACCTCTTCATCCCCACAAAGCACAGCCTGTCCTCCCCTGACTCGCAGGGGACTTCTCAGGTCTTCGTTCTTTAATTTTGGCAGAGGTTTTAAACTGTGGAAAACTGGGGAGTGTGCCCATGGGAACAAGTGTCAGGGTGAGCGAGGGATGCCGGCGGTTCTTTGCTCAACGTGATCGAACTTTGCAGCCCGGCTAAATAAGAAATGCTTTTCCAGTTTCTTTTTGGCCCGAAGCAGCGCCCTCCTCCCCCTCTATTTTAATCTTCTATTCTGGGAAATTATAGATCCAAAGAGAGAAGCGGGCGATGGAGACCAGCGCATCCACCACCAGGCGCTAAGCACATATTGACACAAGGCGTAATCAATGGGGGAGCCACAAAAAGCTGAACCAGCACGGCCCTGCCGGCCAAAACCCACAAAACCCACGGGTCAATTTTAAAAGCGAACGACCCGCAGCCGCAGGGCGGGTAACGCTGCGCACAGAAAGCCTCTCGCTAGGAAAACAGCAAACAAACAGCGATGGGGAAATAAGCAGCCCCTTTCCCACGCTGCCGTCAAGCCGTCATCTCCTAACGCGTCCCGGGATGCTCGAGCCCCCGGGACCGGAGCGGTGCCACCGCGGGGACTTCGCTGCAGGTCCCCACTGCCACGGCCTCCTCCTGCCGGCACCGCGGCCCTCGGTGTGCTCGGCCAGGACCAAAGTCTGCGCCGTCCGCCCTGGTTGCCATGGAGAAGGCTGTAAGGGTATTAGGGAGAGCAGCGAAATCATCAAAAAAGCCGTTTCGGACCTATTTCAGCTCTCGGGAATCGTTGCCCACCCAGCCCCCTGCCCTGCCCGCCGGAGCCGGCTCAGCTCGAGGGTCCCAGCCTGCGGTGGGACGCTGCAGCCCGGGGCGTGCAGGCCCGTACTGGTGGCACTGGTGGAGCTGGAAGGTCCTGGTGGTGGCAGCCACGCGGGTGGCGCAGGAGGGACAGCGCGACCCTCGCGCCACCCATCGCGCTCCTGGCTCCCGGTCCCCAGGGGTGAGCGTGGCCCCGGCCGGCACCCCCCGGACGCATTGTCCTCGCCCTGTCCCCACCGCCCGGGGGAGCAGGGGACGGCCCCGGGGCCCCGTGGCGGCGAAGCCCGGCCCGTGGCACCGGGACGTCCCCGGGGGCCGGCGGCAGCCCCCGGTGGCACCGCCACCCCGCGCGGAGGCGCCGCGCAGCCTCCGGCCGCCAGGGGGCGCAACAACGCCCCCGCCTCCACCCGGAAGCGCCCGCGCCCGTTGCCATGGAGACGGGGTGCGGCGGCGCGGCCTTGCCAGGCCCGGCCCGGCGGGAGGCCCCGAGCCCGGTGCCCGGTGCCCTCCCGGCGCACCCCGTGCTGCCAGGGCCGGCTGGGGTGGGGAGGGCACTGTGGGCACCAGTGGTGTGGTGTCCGAGTCCTGGCCCAGTTCCCTCTTGAGCTGTTTTAGAGCCACGTCCGGGTGCAGGCTTGCCGCTGACCCAGCCACCACCTCATCCGCGTGCCTCGGGCTCTGGAGCGAAGGGAAAGCTCAGCGCAGAGTTACCGTTTCTGCCCTTTGTGGGTTAATAAAGCACGTTTGGGTTTCGTGGGTTTGTTGTCGTTGTTCGTTTGTCGGTTGGTTTTCGCTGGATAGAGGCTTTGGGTTGCAATGACAGAGTGGAGCCATCTGTGCCTGCCCAATCTGCTGGTGGTGCTGTGAGCCAGGACAGCGTTTGTCCTTCGTATTTCCAGACCAGGGAAAAAACAGTCGCTGCCGTGTCTGGTGCGGGCGCAGCACCTGGCACTGAGGTGGGTTTGCTCCGAGCTGGGCCTGCCAGGCAGCATAGTTCCATAAATAACACCGCGTGTGCTAATTAGGCTTACAGTGCCGTGGCGAGCAAAGCGAAGGCTGGCAGGTGGAGCGGGACCCCCTCGGGAGCCAGCCTGCTGCGTGTCCCTGCGCCAGCGTGGGCTCCGGCCACACGGAGCTGGGAGCGGCGGGAGCCTGCCTGTGCCAGGGCAGCGCGGCTCCGCTCCTCTCCCCGGCGTGCCCGAGCACCCGCTGCCTGCTTCCGAGCGCTCTGGCGCTGTGGGCGTGTGTGAATTTGGCTTTCTGCTCAGCAGTGGGTGTGAAGAGACTGTGAATTCTCATCAGCGCTTTCATTACCTTAATAAAATTACTTCAGGGCTATTATGTTCTTTTGCAGAAAAATAAGATGTTAGCTGCATGTTTCATTAGCTTCTCCTTCCCCTAAGCCCCCAAAGAGCTCTGCCGCTGGGTCACACATCCGTGGCCATTTCTGAAATCCACTTTGAGGTGCTAGAGGATCTTCGACAGCAGCCGGGACCAGATGCCAGTGGTGAGGAGCTGGTGAACGATGCTTGGCATGGTGCTTGTATCAGGATGGGCCCTCTCCCTCGGCCATAAATTTAGCCTAGCTACTAACAAGTTATTCAGAGCTATGGTCTTTATGAATGTTGCATCAACAACGCTTTTCTTAAGAGACAAATTCTTACCTAAACTCGCCTGCTCTACAGAAATAGAGATAATAAGCCTGAAATTAGATGAAAAAAACAGCATTTGTTTTACCCTGTGACTGCCATTCCCCAAGTTTTTCCAGCATTACCACTGTGCCTTAAACTCTCTGTAACCCTCACTTGTGTGTCAGGGGCTCTATTCAAGCACTTGTAGCTTCGTGCACCCTTGGGAGATATCCCAGTTGTGTCTGGAAGGTTTCCAGTTGGGTTCGGCGATGCAGTGCAGACCGGCACAGTCCAGGTTTAGCCCTGTCTGAGCCCATCAGAGTTCAGCGCGCCTCTAACCATGAGCGAGCATTGACAAATGGGCTGCTGCAAATTCCTCTGAGTCTGCAGCAAGTCAAAGTTCAGCTGCGGCTGTAAGGGAAGCAGCTCCTCCTCGGGGAGCTGCTAGCGCTGCTCGATTTAGGGAGCTTCTTCCTGTGTCCTGGGCTGTCATTCTCAGCACACAGCTAGCTTTTATAGCAGTTTCTTTCCATGTGTGTTCTGCTTTAAAATTTACATTTTTCCACATAACATCTCGTATTCTAGCTGATAAATTTGGAAAGGTCTTCCCTGTCACCAGCTGTAGCTCAGTCAGAGCTGAAAGATCCTGATCCCCTTTGGGCAGCTCATCGGCCTTTCATAATTGTGTGCTGTCCTTCCTAGATGACACAAGAGATACAAGTACTGTAGAGATAAGAAAAAAATGCAGGGAAGCAAGCTGATGCTAGATGCTACAGGACAGTCTCGGGACAGATGGCTAAATTAAAGGTCTGAGTTGTGAAATTGAGATCCAGATCTGAAATCCTGTAAAGATCCCTGTGGTAGAGACGGAAGCCATCCCTGCAGAGTGGCTTTGGGTTTGGAACGAATACAAATGGTGCAGCACCTCCTCACTGGCAGCATTACCTCGCTGGTGGTGTCTGCTAAGCTTCTCACTTGAGTATCTTATCTGTGCTGTCTTAGGAACACGGATACCTCCTGACCCGTGTCATTTCTTCTGCTCTAACAGCCTCAGGGCTGGCTGCAATACTTGGCTCCACCTCAGATCAAAGTGGATGCTGCACCCTCTAGCAACCAAAGTTGATAGCAACATCGCTCGTGCTGTACCTAGAGGGGAAAGTCGCTGCCGCAGAGATCCTTAGGCCCTGCCTTTGCTCTTCAGTCTCTGCTTGCCTGGTACTGTGCAAAGAACCTAGCCTGCGAGCACTGAGTTTCATGCACATGGATTTTGGAAGCGTTGCAGAGAAGGAGAGTGTAAATGCTCTGACAGAGCAAGTGCAGCATCTCGCTAACAAAAATGTAAGTATGAAGGTCTGCAGCCCCTTCCTGGGTCACTGAACCAGTGCTCTGCAAATGAAATCCTAATTGCAGGAGGAAAATGGCAGCTGAAAATCCCATCTGCAATCTGTTAAAGCTCTGAGAAGCTGCATTTCCTTGCTGGATATGCTGTGCTCTTCCCTTCCATCAGCACGGTGACAGAAGAGAAGAGCTCTGCTCTCTGGCACTGGCTGTCGGAGCTGTTTTGTGTCTCTAGGTGCGGCTGCAGGATAGGAATGAGAGGCTGTACATGGGGCTTGGAGACCTGCAGGAGAGGATGGGGACGCTGGCTGGCTCCAAAACAGATTTGTCAGCCAGAATGGTCTTCAGTGAAGAGGAAAAACTGAAGGTAAAACAGATACTTGGGGAGCTGGAGAGAACTGAGCCGTGAAGCTGTATGAGCCCAATAGGTCTGCAGTGAAAAATCTGGTGGGAAATGTTGGGGCCTCTTTCCAGAGGTATTTGTGTTTTCAAAACCAAGGCTCTTCCGTTTGCTCCCTGGAGGTGTTTAGGCTGGAATAAGCTTGGATTGACTATGGTGTCACTGGCTTCCCACACCTCTTCCTTCCGAAAGAGGCCAAGACCTCAGGGTTGATTCTCCTTAGCTTTTCCTCTTTGAGGGTTGTGTCTTTGCCTTTTTATTTGGTGTGTCTGTGGGACAGGATGCTTCAGTGGCAAAAAGCCGCAGTGTCGGGAGCTGATCCCGGCTCTCAGCAGTGTTCCTCTTCTGCTGTTCTGCTAGTGCTCAGGTAAAAGGTGCAACTGTGGGTCCTTTCAGTACCCCCGGGCTCTAATTCCCTGTTGCAACCTGTTGAGATACTGTGCTGGCCTCAAAGTCAGTCCATGACCTTTTTATAACGTCCTTTCTCTCTCCTAGATTTCCAAAGACCTCATTGATCTCCAGATTGAGACAAACAAAATGAAGGAGCAGTATGAGACAGAGAACTTTGAACTGAAAAATATGGTATGCAGAAGGTTTCAGTTCTGCCAGATACCTTTATCCAGGATCTTTTCTTGTTTGGCATACTCACTTTTCTTTAGCTAGAGTAGTGAATTACCCCCATTGCCCCAGATACTTGAGAAATTCATGTGAAACTCATCTCCCTTCATGCTAGAGCCTGTTTGGCCAAATAAATGCCCTCTTACAGCTGCTGGTCTAATTCTGCTGCCCCCCTCTGCAGATCTTGTCCCTGGAGAACCGTGTGCTGGAGCTGGAGCTCCGCGGTGAGAAAGTCACCAGGGAGCGGGACGCCTTGCGGGACCAGCTGCGCACGCTGGAGACCAGCCGTAAGGAGCTGGCGGATGAGTACATCATTCTGAAGAGCAATTACCTGGCCCTGGGCAAAGAGCTCGACCGGGAGGTGAGACAGATTTGGTGTTCTCTACTCCACCCCACAACTTCCCGATCTAAGGTTGTCTTTGGGTTGCTTACCAAGCCAGGAGCAGCGCTGTGCCCATGCTGCCCTGTGTGACTGCGCTCCTGTTATCGGAGTCTTCCCGTTTTCCCGTTACCCCACATTCCCATCCCTAGCCATGCAAAGAGGAGGTCGTTGCAGGCCTGATCTGGGTGCATGTTTCAGGTCCCTCTGGACTGCCAGCATGCTTTGTTTCCCTTTTTTTCTGCATGGCTTGCACAGGCTGCATAGGAATGGATTTGTAGTCTGTCTCATCTCACTTGGTGGCGGGAAGGGGCCTGGAAGTTTTTGAAGTCGACAAGTTTATAAAAACACTAAATATAATCAAGTTTCTGATTGTCCCTTAAAATATAGTGAATTTCCTGGTGACTATTAAATTAGTGATGATTAACTCAAGTCTTTTGGATCCCAGAACTGTGCATTCCTTTGGCAAGAATAGCTACTGTAAAAGACCTTCCCCACTTCCCTCCCTCTCCCCCCTCCCACTTCTCCTTCTCTTTGAATTGGATCGGCTGACTGACGCACTCCTGCCTCCCTCCTCGGCAGATATTTCAGCTGGTTCAGCCAAATGACCTAGTTTACCGTGCTGGCCCTGTGATGGGAGGATGTGGGGCATGCTAGTTTATACAGGATTGACATGAAATGTCACCCCACAACTGGCAAAGCCCCACCAAGTGCATTTTGTCCGTGTCTGTCCAGTTTCTCTGTATGGTGAGCATCAGGTAGAGCTCAGGTAGAGGAGTATACAAGGTCACGGCCATCCGGTTGCCAATCAAAGAGTTAGGGACTTGTGAAGTTACCCGTTAGCACGGATGTGGCAGTGAGGGGGGTACGGCTCCCAGCCGGCTCCAGCTGGGAAGTGAAAAGCCAGTTTCAACTCATCTGTTGCACCTTGCAGCTGGGATGGACGCAGGGCACACGCACGCGCTATCATTTGTCATAAGCTGAGAAACTGCTCACGAGGAAGCAGGCTCGGCTGCTCGCGGGGTGCGAACCCACCCTCCAGCCCTTGCTGTCCGGGGAGCACGAGGCAGAGCGCGTGCCGCTGCCTGCCAGCACGCTGCCGAGACAGAGCTCACGGAGGAGTAGCTCAGCGTTCAGCGATCTCTGTTGCTTCTCGTCCCCAAGGGGGTGCAGTGTGTTAGTCAAAAACTGGATTTTCAGGCTGCTGACATCTCAGAATGATGGTCTTAAGGGGTTAGCGGTAATAACACGCTGTTTTCGTGTGGATCCTGGAACGTTTCAGAGAAAAGCGAGGCACATGGAGTAAGTTACGTGCTCGGATAGCATCCTGGAGTGGTGGAGCAGGGATCAGAAGCCAAGGGTGAAATCCTCGGGTGTAATTGGTAGGGTGAGGACTTTACCCTGGTGTCTTGGCTCTGACTGCCGAATATCCCTGCCTGAAGCGAAAGAGACTCCAACTTGGCAGCCTGGGGCTTGTCGCGGCATGGGCCTCTTGCTCATTATTTTCCCAGTGCGGACTTTCCCAAAGGAAATGGCAAAAGCAGCCCGCGGTTCTGCCCCCTCCCCTTCCCCGGAGCTCTTCGCGGGAGACAATGAACCTTTTACACATTCCCAATTACAAGTGCTACTTGTGACCTTGCCAATATGTTGTCATGGCTGCTTGGCGCAGGAGCAGCTCTGCGGGCTCATTCATGGTCCCTTGTAGGGAACAGTTAGAGTCTCTGAATTGTTACAGCCCCCATTGTACGCCTTGATTCACAAATCGCCCTGGGTCTGTCCCAGGCGCAGGAGAGCGGCCGCGCTGGCCTTTCCCGTCCCCGGGGAAGTGCCTGGCAGGAGATGCCAGCCCGACACTTTGTGCCTGTTTTCTAACGCGCTGTAAATTCTTCCTTTTCAAGACCCTGACCTTTCCTCAACTCTCCATTTCCTCCTGCTCTTTTGTTCGGGGGGCTCGCACGGCCCACAGCGGTGCTACAAAGCGAGGCCGGCGCGGGGAACCCGAGCGGCCCCGGACCGGTCCCATGCCGGGGTTTTCCCTGGAGCGGGGCCAGGACTCGGAGCACATGGGAGGCGGAGAAGCCCATCACAAACCTGGGACTGCCTCTTTCTTTTGCCGGCCAAAAAAAAAAAAAAAAAAAAAAAAAAAAAAAAAGGCTGGTCCTTCTGCGCTTGTGTGACCCCCTCTGATCAAATTGTCGGCACTGACAGCTGCAGATGGATCGGTTTCGGTTGGGGAACAAGCAGCCTGTCTCTGCGTAGCTGTCAGTTTTCACAGCTGTATATCTCACCTCTTTGTCAGCCTCTTTTCTCCTCTCCTCTCTCCCTCAGCCCACCCTGTGCTATCTTTTGATAAGCTATTCTCTACACGGATGACTCAGATGACCTCTGCCTCCCATCCTCCCGATTCACTGCCATGGTAACAATTACTCAAGCTTGTCCCCAGTCATAAACTCCATCAAAGCTTTGTTATCTACATAGAAACCCTCCCGTGAGACATGAATTCCCCCAGTGTTCCTTCCAGATCACCTGTAACAGAGCCTTTCTCATTCAGATACTCTTTATCTTTTGGAAATGTGTCACTTCACACCAGTGCTGCTTTGAATCTCGCTGCCTACACGGTGCTGTGGGCTGCCTGCTTCTGGAGGTATGCATTCAGACAAAACTGGAATTAGCTGGGTGGCGTCAGCCGAGATGGATGGATATTTGGCCATTCTCCCTTACATTATGTAGTCCAGCACTGTTCAGAGGCATTGTTTGGGGAAAGACATGCCTAACGTGTTGGGAAGCTGTGCGGGGAGTACAGAGTCGGGGTAAGGAGGGAGCTGTGGGTCAGGACGGAGCGGCGCTGGCAGAGCTGTGCCCAGGGCTGGGCTGGCATCAGGGTGCGCTGGCACCGCGATCCCTACCTGAACGTGAGCGTGCGAGCGAGACGGGCATGGGGAGTGAGGTTACGTGTGAATAACGCTGGTGCCTGGCAATGATGCTCGCCCTGCATCTCCGTGAGAATTAGAAAATCACTGATATCCTTGGACATATGAGAGGGAACTAAAAATAAAACTTGCTTTCAGGAGGGGACGTGAGTGCCTGCTTTGTGTACACACCAGGAACAGTGGGTATGTGCTGAACAAACAGCGCATGGAGCTGGAGAGGCAGGATTTCAGACGCTCTTTCCTTCTTGCTTGACCTGGCAGGTCTTGAAGAATGAAGAGCTCAGCCTAGAGCTGCTCAACCTGGCCAATGCCAAGAGCACCCTTCCCGGCACAGGGAGCTACCACCTCCTCTCCCACGCCGCAGCCGATGAGCCCTCTGCTGAGCCGGGAAGAGTGCGAGCAGTGGTGCGCCGTGTCTCTGCTCGGAAGGTGAAGGTAAGGAAGGACCTCTCTGCCCTGTCCCCAGTCTGAGCTCCTTGGAGAACAGGGATCTAAAGGTACCTTCTTCTGTCTCTTCTTCAAATCAGCCAGAAGATGCACTTGCCTCTGAACACAAGCAGCAAAACCTGGAAAAAAATGTGAGTGTGTGGGGGATCTGCTGTGGGGCCCTTGGGGAAGCACAGGGGGGAATTTATTTGGAGTGTGGCTGGCATCTCCTGGTACTAACTTGAGTTTTGTGGATGAGTTAGTGCCTTGGTTTATTTTCTTTTCTTTAAGCCATGCGGTTGAGATAAGAATAACTCCTGCCTCGTGCAGGGCAACATGTGGTTCCCTCAGTCAGTGCCCACTGTAGAGCAGAGGCAGGAGTTTAAAATCAACAAGTGCAGGGGACGCTTGGTTATTTTCTTCTTGCTGATACTTGAAATAGATGAGGGTGATAAGCACCCAAAAATGAGAGCACAAGAGATATTTCCTGCCTTGTTTCCATCTGCAGCCTGTGTGATACCAGCTTGGGCTCCGCCACCAGCTCCTGTTGAGAATCTGACTCTCGGAGTGAGAATCTCACTTGGAGGAGCGACACGTGTGCCCCCCCACGTGCCCTGTCTCTGGATCAAACGTCATTTCTGGCGTGCTGCAGAGCACTGGTCACTAAACCTGTCCTTTCCCCTGTGTTTCCCATATCAGCTGGATTTGGGCTAGCTGGAGGCTCTCCTCACCTTCTCCCTCTTGAAGAATCCTTCTGTTTATGTCAGCCCTCGATCTCATCTGCCTGTTCGCTTGTCCCTCAGTTGCTTGGAAACCAGGATTACATAAAAGTGGAGATTGAAAATCTGAAGAAAACCTACGATTCGCAGCAGCAGAAGCTGGAAGAGCAAGTGTGAGTGTTTGAAGCACACGCATCCTTCTCTTGTCCAGCTGGGCATTTTTGGGTCTCATTGCAGCTGGATGTGATCTTGGCGAACAGGAGTGGAGGCAGCCTCCCTTTGGTGGGGTACGGGGTGGCAAATGACTGTTATAAGCGAGGCCTGGAAGTAAAAGCTGATGTTTTTGAGGATCTTAAGCGTGTTAGATGTCTCCTTAAAAGTCTGTTTGGGTACACAACTGGCCTTGAAAATCCGCGGTCAATGTGTGGCAGAGCTGCTCAATGTGTAAGCAGCTGCTTAGAGATTTCTGTCATTAGTAGTGATTTCCTTCTCAAAGCTGGAGGTATCGGGCCTGCAGAGACGTTTGGGGATTTGAAATAAACATGCCTTCTTCCTGTGTGCACAGGATCGCCGTGGGGAAGGAGCTGCAGGAGGCGAAGCGAGCAATTCGGGACACCCAGCGCAAACTGGCAGAGCAGTCAGCAGTAAGGGCAGGCTCCCTCCCTTCCCCTCCTGTGGCTGAGACACAAGGTGCAATGAACGTAACCCGGAGCTAGCGGTGGGGCGGATGGCTGGTACTGAGGTGCTCCGGCATCTCTCCCTCTCCGGGGAGAGGGAGCTCCTCCCTGCACAAGGCATGCAATGCACGTGGTGGGATGTGCTGCTTGCTTGGGGTGGGAGGAATTTTGTTCACCGATGTTTCAAAAGAGCTGGAGAAACCACTTGCAGGGGATTGCAAATGATAAAAGGTAGCAGAGGAATATAGACTAAATATTTCTGGTAAGCTCCTGCATGAAAACCCAGGCCCTTCCCAACCTCTCTGCTGTAGGGAAACTGAAGTCCCCGTTCCTTATCGAGCACTTTAGTGCCCCTTGTTTGGCTGGAGGCTGAGAGCAGCAGTGTGAACGCTGGCTGTGCCTAGGTGCTGCTCACCTCCCGGAGCCAGCTGCAAGAGGTGGAGGCGGAGAACTCCCAGCTACAGCTGCGTGTGAAGGAGCTCAACGAGCAGTACCGCTCCCGGCTCGCGCAGCACGTCAAGGACTTGGCGGTGGGTACCCCCAGACCCCGGCCTGCAGAGGGCTCTCCGTGCTGGCCGCCTACATCTGGAATGTGTCTGCTCCGTCCCCTCCTTGCTGGGCTGCTGGGCAGAGGGGCGCTGGGGTTTGGGGAGCTGTGCTTGCAGCAGGAGTCGGTCTCTCTCCTAGCCCAGATTTCCTGTGTGACCACGTGAAACTGTCTGAGTTTCTGCTGGGACTATCTTCCTTGGTCAGATTACTTGGATGGAAAGATCCTCTTATTTACTATGGCTGCCTTCCAGTTGGCTCCTAATCCCCATTGCCCTGACAACTTCCCTCGGCAGGCCCGGCGGTGCCACTGCGGGCTTTGTTGCCGCCTCGGTTTGCTGCCTCCACGGTGCCCCTGCTGCTGTCCTCAGGGGAAGCTTTGCCAGCCTCTGCGGTCGGCACAGACCCGTGTAACGCAAGAGCCTGGGACCTGCAGACCTGCTCTGGGAACAAGCAAGCGCCTCTGGTGTAGAGTAGGGCCAACAGAGCACGGTGAGGACTCGGCACAAAGCAGGAGTTTCAGGCAGGTTCAGGCGTGGGTACCTGCTTGCATCCATCAGTGGCTGGGAAGAAAACTGTTTCTACCCCCATAGGTAAGCAGTTTTTGGCAAGAACTGCTGTGCCAGGAGGTTAACAATGCAGAAGCATTTTTTACTATGAAGATGAGCTTCATTTCTGACAGGGTATCTCCTAACAGAGGGAGCAGGGCACAGCAGAAAGAATACAGGCCTAGAGACGTGCTCCTGACGCACTCGTGTTCCCCTAGATGGATCCGTGATACAGGGTCACTGACAGCAGTATGCCTTCTCTGCCTTGAAAGGGGTGTGATGGAAGTTAATTAGTCTTTCCTGCTCTTAGGAAATGGAAGATATGCCCTATTCTGAGTGCTGTCATCACAAATATTCCTGGACCTTCAGTGTGGGAAATGGGTTACTCGCCTCAGGGAAAGACTTGATCACTTCCATTTCCTTCTCTGTGTGTTTAAAGGACTACATGGACAGCAAATCCAGTGACCGGACAGAGCCCAGCAAAGCCCCAGCTCACATGAAGCACTTTGTGGACAGCATGCTGAAGGACATCAGAGCTTCCTACAAGTCTCGGGAGGAGCAGCTAGCTGGAGCAGCACGTGCCTACAAGAAACGCATGAAAAACTTGGTCAAGAAGCATGAGAACCTGCTGATTGCGTACAGGTAGGGCTAAAACAGGGTCTGGGCTACCTCTGCCTCTTCAGGTCATTGCTAGGGACCTAGTGGAAGTGCCCCATGGTGTTAGCACCCAGCCCCCTTGCTGCAAGGGAGGCATACGGGGCTCCTAGGTGGAGCAGAGGTCCTGGAGTGCACGCTTATCTCCATACTCCTGACACGCCAGGAGCAAGGTATCTCCAGCTACACACCAGGGTGCTCTGCATGCACTGGAGCTGCTCCGTGCACAAATTCCTCCTGTGCAAAATTTAGGGCGAGAGACTGAATCCACGTTGGATGGTGTGGAAATGGAGAGGTACCACCAATATGTCCTTCTTCCCAGCCCTTCCCTGCAGCATTCCCAGCTCTGCTCCACAGCTGTCTCAGCAGCTTGGGCTGTGGGAAGCAGCAGAAATGCTTGTGGCTTTAAGGCCACAAATAGGATGAGCTGCCATCAGCACTCCCAGGAATATTGCACGTGCTGCTGGGCTCTCCCACCTACCCTTTCCAGGTGGACTGGCTCTCGGTGGCCAGAAGCCAGCAGGTGCCAAGCCAATGGCACTGCCAGCAGCATCAACGCTCAGCGCTGTTACTTCACCAAAGCTACCGAGTCTTAACGCCTCTTGGCATGTTGTTACAGCATGCAGCGAGAGCAGATCCGCTCCTTGGGCAGCAGCGATATGGATTCCGGCCCCGCTGAGCTCCACTTTGCCATCACAGACCCAGAGCTGCTGACAAACACAACCCAGGAGCTAAACCGGCTGCGGGAGAACAAAGCAAAACTGGAGCTGCAGCTACACGAATTGCAGCAGGTAGCGGCTGGGCTGCTGACCTTCTGCAGCAGTGAAACGGGGTGGGGGGAGTCTCACCAGCAATAGACAGAGCAGTAGGATAGCTCTCTCCATTTCTGTGTGCATTCCCTGAGGGGTTGCTATGTCTCTGTGACACAGACTAGTGCTTGCTCACGTTCTCACTCGGGGATGTCCAAGCAGGAGACCACGCTCAGAAGCACACCAGTGAGCTCCACGTCCTCCCACTGGTTCTGCCTGAGCAGTGACATCTTTCTTGATTTGTGCGAGATGCATTTATTTAAACATTAATGGGGTGGGAGACCTAAACCTTAGGACTGTTCTGCACATAACTTCCCTGTCAGGACTCTTAGTGTTAGAGTGCTAGGACAGTTGCGCCACTTTCTTCAAAGTGGTGAGGACTGTGGTGAGATTGCAATGCTCTAATGCTTACAGAACTACTGTTCTTCCTTTGCCTTCAGAAAAAAATGAAAGAAACCTCTGACCTTCAGCTGTCATCTGAGCAGTAAGTCCTGTCTGTTTCTTGGGATATTCAAAATGCTGATTTCTCCTTGCTGTATGGACTGAGGGGTCTTTTCTGCATTACTTGGAGACAGTAATAAATAGGGAGAAAGAGAGCTGATAGGAACTCATCTGAGAAGAAAAGCCAGCTGTCGTCTCAGTGCAGCATTTCCTGTGGCAAAATGAGTTGGTCATTTGGGCCTTGATCCAAGAAAGCTCTTAAGCACGTTTGATTTAATCGTGTTTTTAGTCCCACTGATCTCTTCAGAAGCTGAAGTTAAGCGTACGGCTGAGGGCGTTGGTGGATCACAACCCAAGAAAGGCCAGTGAAACTACACCAGCTTGGGACAGTCTTGTTTCTCCTCCCTCCCAGTACAGAAGCTGGGCAGGAACACTCGGTGATCCTGCCCTGACACCACCCTGGTTTCCTGACATGCCATTTATTTTCTCATTTTGATCAATCTCTTCCCCCTGCTCCATTCTTCTGCTGAAATTCTACCAGCTGTAACCAAGGAGTGGGAGAACAAAGTGTAAGAGAAATCCAGGGTGGGATTTTTCTGCCTTTTAAAATGTGGTACCTTAGAAAACATGCCAGGTATTGCAGTAACTGGATTCCAGTGCCAAGGAGTTGGTCAGTGCCTGAGCCACTGGGTTCCAGAGAAGTCTCTTGGAGAAGAGTTATCGGAGCCTGCCACTGGTTTTGATGCTGACAAATAATAGTAATCCTTGAAGAGATACATTAATTTTGACAGACTCAGCACAGGAGCAGGACAGAGAAGTACCAGAACCTGGATTTTAGTGGTGTATCTTGTTGTGAAGGTTTGTATAGCTGCCAAGAGGCCCTACACACTGAAAACATTTATTCTGTGCGCTGATGGTTTTTACCAGAGCTGTTATCCTGCTGCTCTAAGCAAAGACACAAAGCCTGCTGTAACCACAGTACTGTAACTATTGTCGTGTTCCTTGACTTTATCAGATGTGTGGCTTCACTGTTTATTGTTCTCTCAACTTCTGCTCCCATGAAACTTCTTTCAGCCACTATTTTCCAAGTGCCCGGGCTGGGTGACTGCAGCCACCAGAGGGAACTCGCGCGGCCGCAGCAGAGCGGTCTCCGGTCTGCAGGCTGCCATGCTTGAGCACAATGCATTCCTCAGTTCATACAACCAAAATTCCCCGAGCATCAGATGTGACCTGTATTTTGCTCGTTCAGACTGGGACAGAATGGGAAGAACTTTCCCACGGCTGGGCTGCGCAGACAGCTCACCTATCGCACCCAGCGCTCAGGGCGAGCGGGTCTGTGCTCACACACATGAAAAGCGCCAGCGCTTGGCATTGATCATACCCCGCTCTCCATTTCCATAAAGTTCAGCCTTGCAGTCTCAGGTTAATGACTCTTTCTGCTTGGAGTCCTCTGATGTATGAGTGTTGATGTGAGCTTGGAACGAATCCAGCCATCACAGCGGGAAACTCAGGTTGGCAGAGGGGCTGTGACTCTCACGCCTGGGCACAGGGACAGCGCTGCGTGCCCTGAAGTTGGGGCCACGGGGATAGAAAAGGTTTGGCGCTCTGTGCTTTCTGCTCTGCTGGACACGAAGCGCTTCCAGCCTCCGAACAGAGCTGTGCAACTTGCAGATGGGCTGGCTTTGAGTGTCCGTGCAAGATCAAAACTGCTTCTCTCTCCTAGGAAGCCAGATGAGGAGGGCTGGGCAGAGGTCAGGAAGCAGCTCCGGGAGTTCACACACAGCACCCAGGTAAAGGGCCGGAGCAGCCCACCTGAAATAAGCTCAGCCTTTGCTCAGGTGTCAGAGAGGTGCTGCCCCAGCTGGGTCCTTCTCTGGCCACAGCTGTGGCCTTGACCAGCACATGACCAAGTGATGCTGAGCACTGAGGCTGTGCTTTCACAGCTCCTGAAAGAAGCAGAGACCAGCCCTTATGGCTGCAGGTTGTTGGCCTGTATTGTTCCATGTCTTGTTTCAGCACAAGGATTTAGGTATCTGTATAACAAACAGGTTTTCGACCTGGTTTAAATGAGAAGTCTAGTTTGAATCTGAATCAGCTTCGCAGTCTGGTTCCCTCAGGGTGCAAGGGTATTTGCACTACATTCAGGAACGGGGTGGCCCCGAGCTCTCTTCAGCCACAACATTGCTCTGCAGCAGCCAGCAGCCTGGAGATGCTCGCTGTGAGCGGGCTTGGCACAGGTGGGCTTTGCTGTCCAGCCCTGATCACAGCAGTGGGGCTGCTGGGGGGAAAGGGGATCGCTGGCGCAGACTGCCAAACCTGGGGCAGTAGAGGAAGGGCTTTGGAAACAGAGCAGAGCTCTTGGGAGGGAAAACTAGATTGGCAGGGGAGAGTTATTGTGTGTCCTGGGGTGGCCCAGGCCCTCGTGCCTGTGGTCTGGTCAAGGAGAGCTCACCTGGTCGGCACAGCCGGTGGCCAAGAGTGGCTGAGCCTGCTGAAGGCTGGGCTCTTGTCACCAGGCTCCTTTCTCAGAGCACGTCAGTCTCCTGCCTGCCTCTGCAGCTTTGTGCCAACTGTGCCAGAGCCAGAGAGTTCGGTCCCTCCTGGCAGAGAGGGGGCGAGCGACTTCCCTCCCGTCTCACAGAACTCCCCGTTTTCTCCACGCTTTCCTCGCCCCTCCAGGAGGATTTGGAGAAGGAGAGAAGCCAGCTGCTGACTCGGGCAATCGTGGCAGAAGAACAGGTGTCAGAGCTGCAGGAGTACGTAGAGAAGCATCTTGCAAGGTGAGACAGTGGGATCCCCCTTCACGTGCTCTCCGCTTCCTGCTCCAAGTTTGCCTCCACGGCTAATTGCCAGAGACGCGGCGGTGCCCAGCACCCTGCCAGGGCCTGACCTCGCTGCCGCCTTCCCACAGCGCTGCCCGGCACAGCCGGTGTCACACAGCTCATCCAGCTGTGCGGGCAGCTGGCTCCGTGCCTCGCTCTGCGTGCCGGGGGGCGCATCTGGCCCGCGAGCCTTAGCCCATCCTTTGGAGGAGGTGAAGAGAGGGGTTGCCTAAAATCCAAAGCCTTCCAGCAAGCCCTGATCTGCTGCGCTTTCCCACTGGCTTACCGTGCCCTGCAGCAGGGGGAACAGCTGCTGGGGCAGGGAAGGGCAAGAACAACCACAGCGCATCTGTCGGAGCTGTGCTCCAGCTCTGCGCCCGACGCGAGGTGCAAGTCGTCTTGGCTGGAGCTTCGATCGGGCTCATGGGCTTGTTGCTACCTTTACTGCTACCTGGCAGAGGCGACAAGCAGCTTTTCCCAGGGAAAAGGCCGTGGTTTTTCTCTCTGTGGCTGCTCGGATCCCAGTGTGGCTCAGCACCTGTGCTGGCTGGCATCATTAACTGATGCCTGTTTTCAGCGCGCGACAAACACAGGGCAAAAAGTGTCGGTTTAAGCTGACCACCTCTGTGCGTGAGCTGCGCGCAGGGCCCTGACCAGGTGGGGATGACGCTGCTGCTCCCCTGCTGCAGGTACAAGCAGGAGATCCTCCGGCTGAGGACGCTTGCTGGCAGCAAGGAACCCCGCACGCTCAGCGCGGGGGCAGCCGATGCTCCCCTGCTGCCCGGATCCAGAAGGACCCCCAGCCATGAAATGTAGCTCTTCCTCGCGGCTCCACAAAGCAGCACGATTGTAGGAAAAAAAAAAAAAAAAAAAAAGAAACAGTTTAAAAGAAGGGGGCTTTCTATTCTGCAGGCTGGCTGAGGCACGTATCCTTCCCTGGCCAAGAGCTGGGACGCGCAGCGCAGGGAACCACGTGGGTGTTCTCAGTCTCAAATTAACGGTGCTAAAATGGGACAGGACAACTGCGCCGTGTCTGTCCCCTGACCCCTTAGCTGTAGGAAGAGTTCTGCCATTCCCTGAGCACACCACGACTAGGGACACGGGGGCAGCCTCCTGGGCAGCGTTTTGTTGCGTGACTGCAGGGACAGGTTCCCACTCCTGCCCTTGAGAATGCTGCCATAGTGTTTATCCCAGGTCAGACTCGCTTTAAAGGCTAACTGCTCCTGCCTTTGCTCCCTTCTGAGCTTGTAAGAGAAGGCCAGGGATGGTTCAAGGTGGACTTGGCCTCTGAGAGGTTACACAAAGGGGATGAGCTGCTCTTTCATGGTGGGAAGAAAACCTTTTTTCTCTGTGTTTGAGTGGAAGAAAGAATGCTACATAATGTGAGCAGGGCCAAACCAAATCCTTCAGCAGGAGGCAAGCCGGACAGACGGCCGTCCTGTTCCATCTTCAAAGGGACATTGGGGCAAAGCCTGAGGCTGCCCTGGCTCCAGGCAGAAGAAGCCCCCTGCAGCTCAAAGGCACAGCAAAAGTCTCGAGGGAAGAACTGTCCAAATGTTTATTTTGAAAAATGATCTAAAATTACCAATCGGACAGAAAGAGGCACTGGAGATTTAGCCCTTAAATCGTGTGATCATTCTAGATCTGATTTTTCCTCCCCCTTGCTTCCCCCAAGCTGACTGCTCTGGAAGATACGGAGGGACCAAGTTCCCCCTTTTGTGGGGGGAAAAAAAACCTGGCCAAGCACCGCTCTCACCCTCCCTCTCACTGCTCTCCTGCGCTGAGACCGCCGGTCGGAGAGGCTCCGACGGTGCCTCAGCTCCCTGCCACCGCGGAGCCGTGATGCCAGGCTCGAGGAGCTGCCGTTAGACCGGGCGTCCCTCCGCGCCACGCCGCGCCGCGCGCCGCACCTCCTTCATGTCATAGGCCCAGGCTTGCTCCAGCCCCTGCCCCAGGGTGCTGCTCGGGGTCCACGACGGGAAGGGGAAGCGTCCGGCCACCACGCGCGCCTCGTCGGGGAGTTCTGCAAGGAGCTTGGCAGCTAGGGGAGGCTTCTGGGGAGAGACAGACAGCCGAGGCCGGGCGGCCTTAGGAGAGCGTCACTTCGCCCCCGGCTGTGCCACACGCGCTGTCCCAGAGGGGCACAGCGAAATGGTTCGGTGAGGAGGGCAGCCCCAGACACCAAAAGCTCTGCCTTGCTTTCAGGGCTGCGCCCTCTCCCAAGGGTAACGTGGGCCTGAGGAAATGTGCCTGGATGGAGCGGCCCCACCTGGGGACCTGGTCCCACGTGAATTCCTCGGGGCAGTGCCACCGGGGAACATGGGGGAGCTTCTCAGCAGGGCTGGTGGGTCCCAAAAAGCAGCAGCATCTAAAGGCCCTTCCAAAACGCAGGGCTGAGACTGGCCCCGTGCATAGCTGGGGCCAGGACCAAATGCAAATTTTATTCCAACCTGAGTGACTCTGTGATTTTCCTTACCTCTGGTCTCTTATTTTTGGCCTTATTTTTTTTTTAAGTCTTTGCCAATATTCCAGATTTTCTCTGTTTTCTAAAATCTCCCTCCTAAGCCTGCTGAGGACAAGACAGCAGCACCTCAGCGCAGAGGGACTTACCACGCTGGGAGCCAGGAACACGGTCACGTTGTAGCAATCAGAAAGATTTGCCTTTAAAAAGAAGGAAAAGGGGAATGAAAGAAGCAAAAGGCTCTCAGAGGGGAAGCGTGGGGGAGCTGACTGAGTGGCCAAGCATTTTGCAAGCAGTCTCGTGAACCTCAGGGGAAGCAAAGATGCCACACAGCGTGTGGGACAGCGGGCTGTGCTGGTACAGCCGGGACTGGGTGTGAAAGCAGCGCCTCTTTCACAAAACCTGCCTTCAGCATCGTCTCGGTGTCCCCACATCACATTCCCTGGCGGGTTTTGCCCGGCTGGGCTGGGGGTACCTGCAGTCAGCTCTAGCAGCGCGTCCATCAGGGCCGGCAGCGCCCCAGGCCTGTCCTCAGAGCTCTCGCCCTGCCTACGGCCAGCGCTCAGCCCCGGGAGGCCGTTACCTTCCACAGGTCCTGCTTCAGGAAGGAGACCTGCCCGTGGCACCCCGCCTTCCAAGCCCGGTACTTGGCGAGCCACAGCAGCCACGGGTTGAGCTCGTAGCCGACGGCTGGCCTGAGCCCTTGCTTATGAGCCTCTAGCACCTGCAGAGAGAGAGTCAGGGCTGAGGGGAGCCCAGGGGCAGGAGCCGGCCCCAGCAGCAGCCCCCTGCAGGACACAGCACCCATGGGTGCTGAGGCTCCTGCTGGGCTCTTGGGGTTTCCCCCCAGGTTGTCCCACCCTGCTGGACGTCCCCAGGGCCACCCCCGGTGGGGGCTGCCAGCACCCTGCCCCTGGCTCCCAGGGATCCCCCCGCCGGGGGGGTGCCCTTGTGCTCCCCTCCCTGCCCTTTGCCCTCGCAGGGCCCCCCCCTTACGAGCCGGCCGTCCCCCGATCCCAGGTCCACCATCTTCCCCGAGCGGCCCCGCAGCAGCGCCATCACGTTGGCCACTTGCTGGGCGCTGGACGGCAGGTAGGGCACCTGGGGGGGGGGGGGGGGGGGAACACACAAAGAGCGGGGCGGGGGGGCTCGGTCAGCGCTGCGAGGGGGGCAAAGCGAGGCGGGGGTGTCCCGGGCAGGGGGGGTCCCAGGGGTACCTGCAGGCGCAGCGGCACCCGGCGGAAGCCGGGCATGAGCACGGCGGCCCAGACGGCGTAGGCGGCCAGGCCGGTGGCCGCCGCCAGCTGCAGCAGCCCGCTCCCCCCCAGGGCCTCCCCCCGCAGCTGCCCCGCCAGCTCGTCCAGCGCCTCGGTGTCCATGGCTGCCGGAAGGGGCGGCCCCGCTCCCACCGAGGCCTTCCGCCGCCCGGGGTGGGCCGCGGGCACGCTGGGCACCGTGCGGCTCTTCCACCGGAGTGCCCGGAGTGTGTGTTTGGGGGGGGCGGGGGGGGTGGTGCTGCTGGGCCCCCGCTCCTTGTGGCTGGGGCTGCTGGAAACGGCAGCACGTGTTGCAGCTGCTTGTGCTTTGCACGCACTTTGAACGCCCGCGCACACTTGGCGCGCCTTGCACGCCCGCGTGCCCACACGTGAGCCCACCTGCGGCTTCTCCTGCGAGGCAGCGGCGGCTGTGGGAAAATCCCAGCGGGGCCGGGGGCCGCCTCCAGAGCCGGTGCCCACCCGCAATTAAAAAAAAACAAAACCGGGAACAATAATGAATCAATTAGGGGAACCGGCGCACAGAGGGCGGGCGGCTTCCCCGGCCCCACGCCTCGCCTCACGTCCCGCAGCCCGTGGCTTCCTCCCCTTCTCCCCCCAGGTGCCTTTGTGCCGAGGTTTGCGCGGCTCCTCCAGCAGGACCCGGGAGCTTGGGGAGAGCCCGGTGTCCCCGTGATGGGGTGCCTGTCCTCGCCGTGCACCCAGGCCAGCCCCGGCGTCACTGCAGGTGCAGGGGGTGATTGCACAAGCACGCACAGGCTGCAACCCTAAAAATGTGGGGCCGGGCGCTCAGTGATGCTCACCCCATTAAACCCCTGCACTAGAGCAGTGATGGGGACAGGGCGCACCACCGGGACTAGCGCTGTCCTTACGCACTGCTATAGACTGGAAAAATTGCCTAGGGCCATGTCCCCCCCCTTCCAACACTGGTGCATGGGACAGGGCTCGGCGGCACCAGGGGATGAGGGGTGATGGGAGCCACTCACCCCCCCCCCCCCCCCCCCCCCAGTGCTGTGAGATGGCCCCCGTGCGGCTGTGGCCAAATGGGGGCCACGGGGATTTCACCGATTTTCTGCAGCTTGCTGGCAGGTGGGGCCAATTAGTCTGGGAGCGAGCGGAAAATCGGGGGAAACAGGAGCCGGCAGAGAGGGGCCGGGGGAGGGCAGCAGCACGGGGAGGAGGAGGACGGTCCCAGGGATGCCGGAGAGTGGGTTAATTAATGAAACAATTCCCACGCAGGGCTGAGCCCCCCCCGTGCATGGCCCGGGGAGGTCGGGGGGGGCCGTGTCCCGGTGTGCGGGGCCGAGCAGGTGGCCGTGCGCGGGGAGCAGTTGGGAGCCCAAGCGCCTTTAATCTGCCTCCATCCCGGGCAGCTCCCCCCGCTGGGGCCGCGGCGGCTGCAAAGCGGCTCCGAGCGCCAGGAATTTGTCGCCATGCGCTGGGAAAGCTCCTTCCCGCCAGCTGTCGGCATCGCCGCCGCGAGATCGGGGGTCGAGGGGTCCCAGGGGTTCGGCTGCGGCTTGGCCAAAGCCAGGGGGCTCCCAGCACGGCCCTCAGCCCAGGTTGTGGTTTTTTTTTTTGGGGGGGGGGGTATGTGGTGATCAGGGCCTCCTTGGGGTCACTGGGCTCACCCGCTCGCTCCATCCTGCTCGGGGCTGGGGCTGAGCCCCTTTGCTGCTGCCCTGCGCAGCTGCCCAAACTGCCCTGTCCTGCCTGTTGCCCCCTGGCCATGGGGGCATCATCCTGATCCTATGGGGCATCCCTAACCCCAGGGGCGTTATCCAAACCTACAGGGCATCCCCTGACCCCAGGGGCATTATCCTGACCCTATGGGGCAACCCTCACCCCAGGAACATTATCTAAACCTACAGGGCATCCCCTGACCCCAGGGGTGTTATCCTGACCATATCCTGACCCCAGCCCCAGGGACATCATCCTGACCCCATGGAACACCCCTTTTCCCAGAAGCATTCCCCATGGCAGCTCCTGGGCCCCAGGGAGGTGTGGACAGAGGGGACAGGAGGGGACAGTGGGACCGGGACAGCTCTGGGCTGGGCGTGAGGTCTCCATCCCCCTGCTCGGGGCGGGCAGCGAGGAGGGCTGCGCGCGGCCGGCCGCCTTTGTGCATTGCCTTTGTGCCCCGCGATTCACACGTCCAGGCTTTTATCTGGCGGCCGGGCAAGGGGGAAGGAAAAGGGGGGGCTGCGGGAGGGAATAAAAGGGCTGGGGGGGAAGTGGCGGGAAACGGCGGCTCCCATTGTGAGCGGGGACAGGGACGGGGGCGCTGGGGACGCCCTGACGGTGCCATCGCGCAGCGCTGCGCCGTGCCGGCACAGCCACCCAGCAGCTACACACCCAGAGGATCCCCTCGGTTGTGACATTGGGGTCAGGGATGGGGGTGACGGGGGGGGTTGGATCGAGCTGGAGTGGGTCCAGCTTGAACCTGCCCCGGGGCTGGCTTTTGGTTTGTCCCCAGGTGCCCCCAGCTTGACCATCCCTGGGGACAAGGGGGACCGCCATCGCTCCCCGCCCCTCCAGCCCCCCCCGCCCCTTATCTTGTTTGCACAAAGCCCCCCCTCACCACGCCACCGTCCCCTCGTTCTCCGCACCACCGTGGTGGCTCCCACCTTGTTTTCCATCCCGCAGAGGAAACATTAACCGGGACGGAGCCCGCCTCATGGTGCCCTCCGCTCTGTGCCAAGAGGCAGCAGGGGCCGGGCTGCCCGTTGGGAATTCGGCTGGGGCCGAGATTTTGGGGAGATGCCAGGATGGGGCTGCCAGGACCGGGGTGCTCCCTGGTGCTGCAGCATCCCTGAGCAGCCCCGTTGTCATTGTGACCCCCCCCCCCCCCCGGCAGCAGTGGTGACCCCCCCAGCACCAGCTCCTTCCCCAGCACCTCCCGTAGGAAGCGTTGGAGCCCTGGCCACAGCCCAGCCGCCGCGGGAAGCGGGGGCAGGCGGCCGAACCCGGCCGAGGGCAGAGGGCACCGAAAACACCGCCGAAAACTCCGCGTTGGCGAAAGAGCAGAATAACAGCCTTTTCCGCCACGGCAGAACGATCTGATTTGGCCAAATAAACATTTTGGAAGAAAAACAAGATATTCTGCGGCTGGACAGAACCCCACCGGATGCTCGGCGCATTAAATGCAATAATTTCACCCCGAGGAATGCGCTGGGGTCAGAGAAGCCAGGATTTCGCTCCGGCGCCTACAGAGGGCTGCGTGGGCAGCGCGGGTCCCTTTGTCCACGCCTCGTTTATTGCTTTTCCAGTGTCGTTTTTCCTCCTCCTCTGGGTTTCCCACTCCTTCCCCCTTTCTGCCTCCTTGCTAACGCTGCCAAAACCCCGGGCTGCCGGCTTCCTCCAGAGCCCCGTCTCCCCAGGGCCGTATCCTGCCCTCGCGGCTCCCTTGCTCCCAACACGGCCCCAAAATAGTCATCGGCATTTGGGCAGCAAGGCAGGGAGCCAGCATCCAGGAGGAACATGGGCACCGTGTGCTCTACGTCGATCCCCCGGTGAGGCTCGCAGGGGCAGGATCTCCCCAGGAACAGATCACGTGTGTCTTTTAATTAAGCTCCAAAGCCGGCAGCGTTCTTTGGGAACGGTTTCCTGACGAGGAGAAGCAGATTTCAGCCGGCACCGGGCTGGGCGCGGGGCAGCCCGGCACAATGAGGCCTTGTGGCCGGCGGGCGCTGACGAGATTGGCGCTGACAGCGGCACCACCGGGGGGGCCCCGCGGCCCCCGGCCCCGCTGGAGGAAACCCAGCCGACCCCGGGGAAAAGCAGGGAGGCAGCAATTTGGGAAGAGAGATCTACAGAGACGCTGTAATACAGATGCTTGCAGCCACGCTCGCCCACCCGCTCGCCCCTCGTGTCTCGGTCACCGGCCGCTGCCGCTTGCTGAAAAGAGGCCACACATGCCACAAATACAGTTTAGTTTATAGCAAACAAAATCACAAATTTGGTATCGTTATCACTTTAGTGCACATACAATGCCCCCCACGCCCCCACGGTCCCAAATCCCTCCTGGTGCGCCCTGGCACGGTGGGATGGCAAGCTGCCATGAGGTCACATCCCTGTGTCCCCACGTCCCCGCGCCGGCGGTGGCACAGCCCCACCTCTTCCTACTTCCATCCCTGTGACCCCTCCTGTGCTCGACACTTTGCTTCAGCTGTAGCCATGCCGGGGTCCCTTCCGTGCTGCTTCTGCTCCCTCCTCACCATCGCATTCACTCCTTCAGCCTCGCTCCTCTTCCTCTCCCCCTCCCGCCCATGCCCTGCATCACCAGCAGGGCCAGGGCAAAACTCTCCATCGCCATCACCCCGCTCCCCCTTCCACCCTCAACATTGCAAATCCACCTCCGCACTCTGCTCTCACCACCGTGCCCCAGCCATGCCACCGCTCTCCTCCTGCCACCCGCAGAGCCCCACCCAGGGGACAGCTGCCCCCCCGCACCACCCTCCGTGCCCCACAGCGTCCCCACGCCTTCAGCAACCCCAAGACCACAGCATCCCCGGGGCGTGGGTCCCCACGTGCCCTCGGTCCACAGGGAGCCCCCAGCCCCCCCCAGGGCCAGGCCCACTTGAATGCGTCTGGGAAAATCCCTTCCCTTCCTGCAGGATTTTCACGGGGCTGCCCCTGACCGAGGATGAGGCAAAGACCAAAGCACCGTGCTCCTGTGCTCCCATGTCCCTACGTGCCCATCCTTCCCGGCAAATCCATCGTCCCCGGGGACAGTGAGAGGTCCCCCTCCACGTGGCGATGCCCCCGGGGCGGGCGGGGGGACAGTGCCGAGGTGAACCATTTTCCAGGGGTTCTCGAGCAGGGATGCTCCCGGCCCCAAAACCGGGGGCTGCCCCCTCCCCGAGCCGCTCAGTCCACGGGGAACTCGCAGGGGTTCTGCCGCCTGCGCCGGGCGCCCTCGTAGATGCGCTGGAAGTCCTTGTAGCGGGGCGCGCAGCTGAGCCAAGCCTCGCCGAAGTGCAGCCACCCCGTGAAGAGGAAGGTGCCGGGGCCTGGCCGGACGCCGCAGCGCAGGGGGGTGCGAATGCTGCCCGCCGCCCGCCCCGGCCGCCCCCCGGCCTGGAAGAGGGGGAATTTCTGGCGGTGGATGCGGACGGCGCTCACCCCGATGATGGACTCCTGCAGCTCCGCGTCGTTGGAGACGCTGCGGATGCTGCCACGGACCACTGCGGGGGAAGGCAGGGAGAGGCATGAGCGTGGTCCTGTCCCCAGCACCATCCCCGTCCCCATCCCACAGCAGCCTCATGGAGCAAATGAGCTCACTGCAGGCTGAAGGAGCAGCAGGGTAGTGGGGAACACTCCCCGGGCTTCGCCCCATGTGGGTGCTGAATGGGGCGACGATGGGTGGGCGCCGCTGGGCACCATCACCAACCTGGGGCTGGGGTGAGGCTGGGGCAGGGCTCTCAGATCAGTCAGGTAAACGCCGTCCCAGCGCCCCCCACCCCCTCCCAGCATCCCAATTTTAGTTCTTTTCCCTCCCCTTGAGCCCAAGGAGCCACTCACCAAAGTCACTAGTGCAAATGGCCATCAGGAGCTCGGTGTCGTTGCACGGCCGGCACGCCCCTGCAATGGCCAAGCACAGCCGTCACCTCTGCACCCCGGGGGGCACAAGTGCCCCATGGGGGCCAGGCGGCAGTTCCCCAGGGCTGAGCCCCCCCATCACCCCCCGCCTGCCTGTGTGGCGAGAGAAATCCCCTTTTTGGGAGGTTTCCCACTTGAAACAGGTTCCAGGGCACCCGAAGGAGCGAGGGGCGATTCCCCTGGGAGGCAAGCTGGCTCACCTTCGGCGGGCAGGCTGGCAGCGGGCAGCACCAGGCGGGCGAGCCAGTCCCCCCGCAGCTCGTAGCGGAAGGCGGCGATGCGGCGGCTGATGTCGCGGTGCGGGGTGGCCTGCAGGAACAGGGCCACCTTCTCGCGGGGCAGCCAGCTGAAGCAGCGCACGCGGGGCCGGGGGGCCGCCTCCGCCTCCGGCAGCAGCAGCTCCAGCTCCCCGTCCCGCTCCAGGTAGAGCTGAGCCCCTCGGAAGGTGCCGGCGGGTTTGATGCAGGCGGTGACGTGCCGGGGGCTCCTGCCCTTGCCGGTGCCGGGGGGCAGGCGGGGGGCCAGGCGGAGGCGCAGGGCCCCCGTGGGGTACAGCCATTCCAGGGAGCCCTCGGCGCAGCGCAGGGTCAGCTGCTCCACGCTGCCCGCCTCCTGCGACAAGCCGCTGCAAGGCACCGCAGCACCCGTCAGCGGGGTGCCCCCCCTCCCCCCGGGACGGAGACCCCGACCCCCAGGGAGGGCACAGAGGGGTGTGAGGGGCACGAAAACCCCAAGGAGATGCACCAGCCCCCTGGGAGCCTCAATCTGGGGTATGGTCTCATGATTTTGGGATGGGACTGGTGTTTTCTGCAGCCACGGCATCGTCACAGAGGGGCTTTGCCCTCCTGCCCCCCCCCCCCCAAGCCCCTTCCCTTGCCCTTTCGGGGCGGACCTTTGGGTGCTGGGGGGGGGGGGTCACCCCGACCCCCTCCCTGCTCTTGCGGGACTGGGATTCCGGTGTCCCCGGCGCCCCGTGGCGACATTTGGGTATTTCTGGCCGCGAGGCTGGCACCCACCGGGGGGGAGCGGGGCCGGCGGGGGGGGGGAGCGGAGGCGGCCGCTTTGTCCGGGCCGCGCCGCTGGCGGCTGCGCGGCCCCGTGGCCCCGCCGCAGCCCCTCCTGCCGGGCCCCCGCTCTTTGTTCCCGAGCTCGGCGCCTTCCCCCGGTGGGAAAGGGCCCCGGGGAGGGTCTGGGAGCCCCAGCAGCCACCCGACCAACGGCGGGGCCCGGGGGGGGGGGGGAGGGGGGTCGGTGCCGGCAGCGCGCACCTGCAAGGGGAGGAAGGTGAAGGAGGACGGAGGGGGGGCTCTGGAGAAGCATCTCGGAGCCCTGCGACCCCTCCGGGCCGTGAGCATCTTTTGGGGCCTCCCCCGAGCGGGGAAACTGAGGCAGGCGGCATCCCGAGGACCCCACCGCGGGGATGCTCGGAGCTCTCTCTCCCGCCCCCCCCCCCCCTACAACCGGGCTGCAGCCCGCCCCCCCCGGCCCCTACCTGCCCCTCCAGCTGCACTGATCCGCCGAGAAGCTGCCGAGGGCCGCGGCCAGCCCGGCGAGGCAGAGCGCCCACAGCGCCCGCATCGCTCGCTCCGGGCTCCCGGCGGCCCCGGGGCGGCCCCGGCCGTGGCCGCGGAGCGCAGCGCGGGGGGGAATTGGGGAGGGGGTGGGGGGTGGGGGGGCGTGGGGACCGGGGGGGCCAATCAGCGCCGCGCCCCCAAACTTTGGGCCAATCGGGGGGGAGGGGCGGGGCCGTTTCCCTCCCCCCCCGCCTCTTCTGCTCCCCGAGCACCCCACGCGGGGCGTGGGGGTCCGTCCGCCGCCTCCGGGGGTCCCCAGGGGTCGGGGGGGGGTTGTCCCGGCCCCGGAATCCCCCAAACCCTGAGGACCCCCCCGGTGCCCCCCGCGGGGGGAATTCCCCACGATGCTGCGTGGGGATGCTGGGCCTGGCGCGTGGGGCGCGCGTGGGTCCTGCCCCCCCAAAATCCCCTCCCCAGCGCCCCAAATTGGCCTTTTTCGAAGGATTTTCCCCCAAACGCGGACAGCCGGCACCGGCGCCCGGCCTCCGCCGCTTGCGCATCCGCACGCCCCCGTCTCCCCCTCCTCCCTTGGCCGGCCCCTAATTATTATTAATTATTATTATTATTTTTTCCCCGTCCGACAGCGTCGTGCCGGGCCCACAGACCCCCCAATTAATTAAGCTTCCGCCGAGTGACAGCCCGCCAAAATGTTTGAAATAAACACGGAACAATTGCGGTGCGATGATACAGGCGGAGAACAAAGTCCCCGGCGAGAGGGTGGAGCGGAATGGAAATGAGGGGTTGTAAATTCGGATGGCAGGAGGAAAGAGAGGGGAGGGGAAGGGGAGGGGGCCAGGCGCGGCCGGGGTTGGGGGGGGGGGAGCGGGATTCAGAGCCCTCGGGCCATGAAACGACGCCGAAAGAAGTCGATTTGCTGGGATCCGTGGAAAATGAGGGCCGGGAGCGGGTGGGTGCAGCGGGCACCGAGCGGCCGAAGCCGGAGGGGTCGGCCCGGGCCGGGGCCGGACTGGGCTGAACTGGGGAAAGCGGGGAACGGGGCGAAGCCCCGCACGCCCGCCCACGCCCCCGGCTCCCTCTTCCCCTGGGGGGGCCACGGCGCAGCCCCCTCTCCCGTGGCCGAGCCGGGGACACGCGGGGAGCTGCTGGCACCCGCGGAGCCCCCCCCCGGGGCTGGGGGCGCGGAGCCCCGGCAGGATCCGGCCGGGATGCCCGGGAACGAGCGGGGTCCCCGCGGTGCTCGGAGCCCCGGGGCCGGGATGCCGCGGGCTCGCAGTGCCCTCTTGTGACCGCGGGCACGGCTCGGCAGCGCCTCCCGCCGCCCCCCCGCCTTGTCCCCCCCGTCTTGTCCCCTCCTGCCTTGTCCCCTCCGCCTTGTCCCCCCGCCTTGTCCCCTCCTGCCTTGTCCCCCCTGCCTTGTCCCCCCTGCCTTGTCCCCTCCGTCTTGTCCCCCCCTGCCTTGTCCCCCCCTGCCTTGTCCCCTCCGTCTTGTCCCCCCCGCCTTGTCCCCCCTGCCTTGTCCCCTCCTGCCTTGTCCCCCCCGCCTTGTCCCCCCCGCCTTGTCCCCTCCTGCCTTGTCCCCCCTGCCTTGTCCCCCCTGCCTTGTCCCCCCTGCCTTGTCCCCTCCGTCTTGTCCCCCCTGCCTTGTCTCCTCCTGCCTTGTCCCCCCTGCCCTGTCCCCCCTGCCTTGTCCCCCCTGCCTTGTCCCCCCTGCCTTGTCCCCTCCTGCCTTGTCCCCCCCCGCCTTGTCCCCCCCTGCCTTGTCCCCCCGGCCCGGCCTCCAGCGTCGGCAGCCCCGGGCCGGATCCTGCCCCGGCTCCGGCTTGCTAGGGACTGGGGCGCGGTGATTACCGGGGGCTGTGGGGCAGGCAGAAACCCTCCTGGACAGGCAAAACGGGGCCGTGGAGCAGGGCTGGGGCTGCCGGGGGGGCTGCTCGGAGGGGCTGGGGGCTGACTCCGGGGAGCGTGGGGCTCCCCATCCCCATCCCCATCCCCATCCCCATCCCCATCCCCATCCCCATCCCCATCCCCATCCCCATCCCCTTCCCGGCCCCCTGGGGCTGCGTGGGGAGCTGCTGCTGCCGATCCCAGCACGCCTGCAGGAGACAGGGCTGTGCCAGGCACCCACAGAGTCCCTAAAAAATAGCTCTGGAGGCCTCGCATCAGCTCCCGGCTGAGCTGGCTCCCAAGCATCCCAGAGCCGTGCCCTGGCCCCCCAGCCCCCAGGGACCCGGTGCCCCAGCCCTGCATGGGGTCCCTGTCCTCTCCTGGCGCCCCCAAGCACCTGGGGGCTGTCTGGAAGGGAAATGTGGGGCAGGGTCTCCATGGGGCTCCATGGTAGGGTAGGGTCCCAGCAGCTGGGTGAGGGGCCATGTAGCAGAATGAGGGTCCCCACAGCCAGGTGAGGGGCCCTGTAGCAGGGCAAGTGTCACCGTGGCAGGGCAGAGGTCCCCACTGGTGGGAGAAGGTCCCCGCGGCAGGATGAGGGTCTCAGCAGTGGGTGAGGGTCCCTGCAGCGTGATGGGGGTCTCCGTGGCCAGGTGAGGGTGAATGGGGGTGGAGGAGGGTCCCTGCAGCAGGGCGAGTGTCCCCACAGCAGGGCAAGTGTCCCCGCAGGAGGGTGAGTGTCCCCACAGCAAGATAAAGCATCCTGCAGCAGCAGGACAGTCTCCATGGCCCAGCAAAGGCCCCAGAGACAGGGTGAGGGTCTCGGGGACAGGGTGAGGGTCCCCACGGCTGGGTCCTGCCCTCGCCCACCCTCAAGGCGCACATGGCCTGGAGGGTGTCGAGCCCTGGATGGGGTCCGCAGGGGGCTGAGCCCCAGGAGACCCAGGGAGGCCACACCGGGCTGGTGGCACCGGGCTGTCCCCCCGCCACCGGCGCTGGCCCCGTGCCACCGGCAGCCCCCGCCGCCACCGAAGCAGGGCCCGGCGCGGCGGCCCCGGCGCGTGCATCCTCGCGGGCTGCGAATGGAGCTGCCTATTGATTTGCAGCCGGGCTAAAAATAACTCGCAGCCCTGCATCCAGAGCTGTGAAAAATCCCCCATCGCTAGGCGACGGGTTACCGGGAGACAGCCATCGCTAGGCGACGGCGGTTGCTGCGGCGACGGCGCCCTGCGCACTGCGGTCCAGCCTTGGCACCCGTGGTCCCCACGGTGGCCCAGCGATGCCCGGCACCCAGTGCCACCGGCCAGGGCCAGGGGTGGCAGGGATGGGAGCCCAGCGAAGGCCAATGGGATGCTGGCAGTTTGCATAAGGATGAGCCGTGGAGGAGGGGTGCCGCCCGGCTCAGCCAGGGGGACGTGTTGCCACCAGCTGTGTGGCACGGCAGTAGGGACGGTCCCCGTGCGCTTGTGAGACGTGGTCTGATGAGGCTGTGGGGTGAGCCGGGGCAGCTCTACACCCCCGGGACCATTGGACACCCTGGGGAAGTCACAGGGGTGGGCCTGGGGCTGTCCCACCCAGGACAGTGGGACATCCTGGGTGCTGCAGAGCCAGGGGGGCCGGTTCCCCCTTTGGGTGGCCATACAGGGGGCCTGCCCCATCTGTGTCCCCTCCACCAGGGAGTGCCCCTGCTCAGGGTCTCCTCCCTTGGCTGTGACACTTCTGGGCACCAAAATGTCCCCAGGATATGGGGCCACCCCAGCTTGTCCTCCTTGGTTAGTGTGGACGGGGCCATGCCAGGACACTGCACCTGGCCAAGGGGACAACAGGGGCCACCTGCAGCATGGCTGGGAGCGGGCTCACTCCTGTCACCACCCCGGGGTGTCCAGGGCTGCGATGGCCACCAGGGCTGGGTGACAGCCCCCCTGGGGACACCCCCGTGGGGACAGGACATCATCAGAGGAGAGACCCCCCCAGGTCCTCACTGGTGCCACTGGGAAAAAGATGTGCGACCTTGGGACGAGGCCACAGACCCACACGTCCCCTGTCACAGTCCCCTCCAGCACCTTTTCCTGCAGTTGTCACCCACTGGACAGGGCGGGGGTGACCAGGGCTGCCCTGTCCCCGTACAAGGGGACACCTGAGTGCCAGCAGCCCCCAGCCCGACCAGCTGCCCCTGCCGTCGCCCCGCTGGCTGCTCTCCCCTCTTTGCACGAGGGACAGGGACAGTGGCACACCGTGGGGACGCGGCAACCTCCGGCCCTGCTGTGGGGTGGGATGAGGGTGTGTGTGAGTGTTGCACGCACCTCTCCTCCCCCCAAACACCCTCCTGCTGCCAGCTCGAAACCCGAAACCCGACCCGCCTTATAAATAATGGAGGCGGCCGGATCCGGGCAGTTACATCAGCCTCCCCAGGGCCCGGCCCGGTGGCAGCCAGCCGAGCCAGTCCCACTGGCTCCTATGGGGCTGTGTGATGGGAAGGGAGAGAGGAAGGGGTTAAACATGGCAACTAACCAGTTCCTTCCAGTCTGGGGAGCACTGGTGCAGCCAGGCCCCACACTGGGGGTGCTGAGTGGGTGCAGCACTGGGAATGAGTGGGGCAAGAGTGGGGCAGTGATGGGGCATCTCCCGGCTGTGGGTCCTGCTGCCAGCAGCAGGACGGGGCCAGACCCCCTGCTTAGCACCCTTCCCTCGATGGGGGCAGCTGGCACAGGCCCTCACAGCACCCTGGGGTGCTGGGTGGTCCCCAGTGCGCCTCGCCGTGGCAGGGGCTGCCAGCAGGGCTGGGACTACCAGGCGAGAGGGTTCAGCTCCGGGATCGCTGGTCTGCCAGTGCCCTGGTGGGGAAAGAGAGCAAACGTCCATATGTGCATCTGTCCTTTTGTCCATCCACCCCTGCATCTATCCCTGGATCTAACCCTCCATCTGTCCACCCATCCGTCTCTCCCTCCATCCATCTGTCCCTGCAACCATCCCTTCATCTATCCCTCCAACCCTCCAGCTGTCCCTGCATCCATCCCTGCATCCATCCCTCCATCATTTTGTCCATCCCTCCATCTACCCCCCCCATCCCTCCGTCCCTGTGTCCACCTGTCCATCCCTCCACCACTTCCTCCATCCGTCTGTCCTGGGGCAAACCACCTATACCTCCATCTGTCCTTCCATCTATCCATCCATCTGCACCTCCATCTCTCCATCTGTCCCTGCACCCATCCCTCCATCCTTTCCTCCATCCATCCATCTGTCCCTGCATCTATCCATTCATCTTTCCGTCCATACATCCGTGCCTGCATCCATCCCTCCATCCCTCCCTCCATCCATCCATCCATCCCTCCCTCCCTCCTTCCTTCCATCCATCCCTCCCTCCTTTTTCCTTCCTTCCATCCCTCCCTCCCTCCCTCCCTCCCTCCCTCCCTCCTTCCATCCCTCCATCCCTCCATCTCCCATCTGTCCTGCATCCATCCCTCCATCCCTCCATCTCTCCTCCCTACGCCTCTCCCTCCCTCCCTCCCTCCCTCCCTCCTTCCCCCATCCCTCCCCCCTTCCAGCCGTGCCTCCAGCCCCCCCCCGGCCCTGCCCGCGCTCCCCCCGGGGCCGGCTCCTGCACCCTCACCTGGGCGCTCCCCTCCGGTGCCGCGGGGGCCGGGCTGCGACGGTGCCGTTACCGCTACCGGCGGCTCCGGGGCTCTTTAACGGGCGGCGGTGCCGGCCCGGGAGGGTGCGGGCGCGGGTGCGGGCGTGCAGCCGCGCGTGTGCGTGTGCGCGGCGCGTGCGAGCCGCTCGCAGCCTCCAGCCCGGGCTGCCCGGCACCGATCCGGATCCGGCCCTTCCTTTCTCCCCTCCCCGCCGTTCTTTTTGTCGCCTTGAGGCCCGGCGGCCCCGCGGCCGAGCGGTGAGGCTGGGCAGGCACCGAGCCCCCACCTTCCTCCTCCTCCTCCTCCTCCTCCTCCTCCCCCACCTCCTCCTCTTCCTCCTCCTCCTCCTCCTCTCCTCCTTCCCCGCTTCTCCTCCCGATGTCTCCCCGCACATGAAAGGAGCGGCTGTCGGCGCACGGCATGGCATGAGCTAGGCGAGCTGGAGGTAAGCAGCCCCCCCTTTTCTCGTCGTCGTCCCCCCCCCGCCGCCGCCGCCGCCGCTCGGCTCCCTTCGCTCTCGGGCAACCATTGCGACACAAAGCCCGCACCGCCACCGCCACCGGCTCGGCACGGCCCCGCCGGGCGGGGAGGGGGCTGGGGCCGCAGCCCCCGGTGCTGGATCCCGCAGCCCCGTTATATAACGGCGGCGGAGCGGGCCCCGCGCTCCCGGCTCGGCGTTGGGGGGGGGGGGGGGGGCGCGGAGAGAAACGGGGGGGGGGGGCACCGGAGCATGGGGTCCCCGAGGGTTGGGGGCAGCACGGCAGCGGGGGGGCTGTTTTGGGGTGGGGGCTTGGGGATGAGCGTGGTTGTCGGTGTGGGGACGGGGGCAGCCCGCGGTGGGGGTGCTGCCCGCCCCCCCCCCCCGCGGTCCCTGAAGCACCCTCAGGCTCCTCACCCACCCCGGTGGCATCGTGGGGCAAAACAGCCCCATCACCCCGTTACCCTAAAATCCCAGCACCCCTTCGCCCTGGCACCCCAGCATCCAAGCACCCCCACACCATGAGACACCAGTAGCCTGTCACCCTAAAACCCCAACAGCCTGTCACCCCATCACCCTGGCACCCAAGTGCCCAGGCACCCTGTCACCCCAACATCCTGGCATGCCAACATCCCAGCACCCTGACAACCCAGCACCCTGGTACCCTGGCAAACCCCAACCCTAAAACCCCAGCACCCTGACACCCTGGCACCACATCACCCTGGCACCCTTGCACTCTGGCTCCCCAGCATCCCAGCACTGAGACACTAGGGGATCCCAGCACCCTGCTATCCCACCACCCTAAAGTCCCAAAACCCCATCACCCTGGAGCTCCATCCCTGGCACCCAAGCACCCTGGCACCCCAACATCCTGGCGCCCAAACTACCTGACACCATAGCACCCCATCACGCTGGTACCCTGCCACCCTAAAACCCCAACACCCTGGCACCCCATCACCCTGGTACTCTGACACCCTATCACCTTGGTACCCTGACACCAGGCACCCTGACACCCCATTACCCCGTAACCCCGACACCCCAGCACTCTGACACCATGGCACCCCAGCATCCTGGCGCCCCGGCACCCCCAACACCCCAGTGGGGTTATCCTCTGCTGTGGGGTGACAGAAGCCATGGGGACTGGGGGCAGCCCCCTCCCGTCACCGTCACTCCCAGGGTTCAGGGGCACGCAGGGACAGGCCCCGGACAGGGGTGGAGCCCAAGGGGCTGATGCTGGCAGCAGGGCCGCAGCTCGGTGTGGGGCACCCTATAGTGGCTCAGGAAGCCGAGGACAGACCCCGTGGTGGGGCAAGCTGGGCGAGGTGACAGGGGAAACTGAGGCACAGGTTTGCGAGCTGCGGCTGGATCCAGGCAGTCCTTATGGCCCCAGAAGTGGGGGAGCCTGGGAGTGTTGTGGGGGATCGCTTGGCCCCACTGTGCCCCAGTGCCAGGTCTGGTGGCACTGGAGGGAGATGGCAACGTCCAAGTGACAGAGGCTGGTGGTAGCGTCCCTGTGGTGGGGACACTTTGGCAGTGGTCCCGGGCTGGGGGCCGAGGCGCGGGGCTCTGGGCGCCTCCGTGGTGGCCGGGGGGGGTTCGGTGGGCGCACAGCAGGAGCTGTGTGGTGCTGGCATTTCCCCTCCTCTGGAAGCTCGGAGCTGATTTCACTCCGGCTACCAGGAAGAGGGAGGGAGGTGGCTTTGGAGTGGGGAGGACTCGCTTCAGCATCCATTTTTAATGAGATAGATATCTATTTTTCCCCGAGTTGGCTTCCCCCACATCGATCCCTCTCCCATCCTCCGGGTCTGTTTTCCTCTCCGTGGCGGCAGGGATGCGGCGGTGGAGCCTCCCGGTGCTGGGAACCTCCTGGTCCCCTAAATCCTGCTCCTGGGGTGCAGGGCCCTTGCTTGGGCTGGGTGGCACGTGTGGGGAAGCAGGTGGGGGGAGAGGGTCCCCTGTCCCCTCCAGGGGGGTCACCTGCGTCTTGCCCATCCCATGGGGACATGGCCATGGTCCAGCCTGAAAGAAGGGAGGCCGGGGTCTCCCTCAGGAACCTGCTGGTTTTGGGGGCTGGAGGCTGTGTTCATGCTGTGCTGGGAGCAGGCTGGGGCCCCTTTGGCAGCATCCCACCCCCACCAAACCTCTGCCCACCTGGCACAGGGATGGGCACGCTCACCCAGGTGCTCCAGGGACAGGAGAGCTTTTGGGGAAGGGGCAGGCGGGCAGAAGGCGTTCCTCGGGGTTTCTCCCTGCTGGAGGTGTGACCGTGCCCAGCTCTGGCTCCTGGATGAGCAGGAGGCTGTGGGGCGGTCCCACAAGCAGGCTCAGGGCATCACACTGACCCATGGAGCCCCAGTAGTCCCCATTGCATGGGGTCAGCGTTGGTGGGGAAATTGAGGCAGGTGGTTAGAGGGCACGGAGCACCAGGGTGGCACTGCCACCTGTCACAGGGCCATGGCCTCGGTCACAGGACAGTACCCAACAGCTTTTTGAGCCTATGGCAGCACTGAGCAGCCACACAGCACCCTGCAGCAAGAAGTCCCGTGGCTGAACACCACAGGACCCCCCCATGCTGCACATCCTCATGGGCACTGGGTTTGGGGCAGGGCTCAGGCCGTGCTGGTGGCCTCTCTGAGCTGGTGCTGCCACACCAATGGCATGGCAAGGCGCTGGTTTTGGTGGTGGTGGCCCCTGTCCCAGAGGTACCCAGGGAAGACACCGGTGTCCCAGGGACTGGGACTCAGGGACAGCCACAAGCCAGGTGCAGCCTCCTGGCTCCTCTCTCCTCGATGACCACAGACGGGCCTTGCCCTATTTCTCGCCTGTTCCCAGGGCCAAAAGGGGCAATGAGTAGGGCTGCACCATGCCAGGCATGTTGTGGCTGTGGCACAAGAGGAGCTGCTCCCCTTTCACTGTGCCGTGGTCAGTGGGGAGCAGGGAAAAGCTTGGCTGAGGGACAGGGAAGCGTGAGCATCCTCCCTGTGGCAGTGAGGTCCTGTAACTCGAGGGGGGGCTGGAGGAGGTGGGCCCAGGTCAGCCACAGTCATGGTCCAACTCTGCCCTGGTCTGTGTGTAGGTGTTTGCTCGCGACCATCCCATGCTCCCCTTGTGTGGGTGATTCCTCCCCCATGTCCTTGTGGGACATGGAGCTGCCTGGGATAGGGAGGAGGACAGGGCTTGACGTATTTGGGAGCTTTGGGTCTCAGCAGTGGCACATCACTGGAGAATTGCATGCTCCAGGCCATGCTCAGCTTTCCAGCTTGACCAGGCACATCCACACTCCCGGGGCTAAATCACTGTGTTGGGCAGCCATGGCTGGGGCCAGCACCGCTCCGCACCCCCCAGGGCACCAAAGGGATGAACCCTGCCACAAGTAGACAACAGAATAGCCAGAGGGGCCCCCACTGCCTGCTGCTGGGAAGTTTTGCCTTCTGTTGTTTTTCCAGGGCCTCCTGAGCCTCTTTGCCTGCTGCAAGGTGGGATGAGCTCTGTGGCATTGTTGGGAGCTGGTAGGGGAGCTCCTGGCCTCCCAGAGAGCTCTCAGGGTAATCTTAGGAAGGAGTTTCCCAGCTCCCATCACACAATCAGCAGGTCCCTGGGCCAAGCAGAGTGAAGGGAAGCGGAGGCTCTTCCCCACTGTGAACTCCTGGCTTGTGCAGTGGGGGAATGAATGGTGCTGAGTTTGGAGCCGTGCTCTGAGCCTCTCTCCCAGCTGACGTGTGTGAGTCCAGGCCTGGGAGGGCTGATCCGCGTGTGCACACACACACGCACGTGTACAGGCAGCCTCTCTCCATCTACGCACCCCTGCTGTCCCTCCATTCCTAGGGGAGCAGGGGCTCCTCCAGGGCCTTCTGCGGCTGCTCTGCATTGCCAGGGTGCTCCAAGTGCTCCGCGGGGACGGACGTACACCCCTCTGACTGCACACGGTACAGGCGATGGTCTGACCTGATGCAGTCAGAGCAGGAAACAGCTTGCACACTGCTGAGCACTGCTGGGGAGGGAGATCTTTGTAGTGGGATGTCTTTATTATTACCATGTGCTCTGGTCGACAGGTTCAGCCCCCAGAGCAAGAGCCTGCCTGGCACTGCTGCTGGCTGGGGCTGTAGCGTACAGCTGACAGTCCCGGGGAGCTGTTACCCTCGAGACTGCCGGACAAAAGCTTTGGCTGTGTGCTCTGCCACAGCACTCTGTCTTGGGTGCGTTTTCTCCGCCTGTAGAGCAACTTGATTTGCTGCATTAGTAAAAATAGATGGGCTAATGAATTCAGCTGATGCAACCCTGCGCGCGTGTGTGTGTGTGCGTGCATGCGCTTATCTGTTTGTGTGTGTGTATGTGCATGTATATGTGCGTCTGAATGTCAAGGCTCATGCAAGGTGCATCTACCAGACCCTGGGGCTCCGATGGGCTGTGTGCGTGTGTGTGTCCATGCATGTCTGTTTGTGCATGTGTGTGTGTGCAGGAAGCCGTGAGCGATGGCTGCTCGCTGCCGAGCAGCTCTCTGTCACTGAAGCAGCGCCTCTACAAATAATAATTTTGCATCAGCCTTGGATTCCAGCAGGGCAGTAACAGGGCTTCAGGGGAGGCTGGCAGGGCAGCGGGGGGGCTCGCGGGAGGTGGTGAAGAGATCGGGACCTCGCGGGGGCTATTTGGGGGGGGGGGGGGGCTTCAGGGGCCTGCTGCCGGGGGCGGGGGGGGGGAGCTGTCCGTGGTGCTGAACGGCCCTCAGGAGCTGTCCGTGGTGCTGAACTAGACGGGGGCCATGAGCGGAGTCTGATCGCTGTCCGTGGTGCTGAACGGGGCCGCGGTTCTGAACGAGGCCCCCCGGGCTCTGTCCGTGGTGCTGAGCCCCCGATCTGTCCGTGGTGCTGAGCCCTCTGTCTGTCCGTGGTGCTGAACGGCCCGGGACCGCTGAACGGGGCCTGGCTGCCGTCCGTGGTGTTGAACGGCCCGGCCCGGCCCCGTTCCCCAGGGACCCCAAACCTAGCCAGCCCGGGGTCAGCCGGAGACAGCCCCGTAGCCTCCAAGCCCGCGGATCCAGAGTCCACCGTGACCTTTCCTGCGGGACAGCAGTGTGATCCAGTGAGTCTCTGCCACAGCCTGCAGCGTCCCAATGAGCACCCACATCAGGGTGGTGCTAACAGGGTGACTGATCGTACTGCCCCTCTCTCGAGGCCCTAATCCCTCCTCACTGCCACATGGAGACCGTAAATTCTCCAACGGCGTGGGCAAACCCTGGTTGCTTTTATTCTATCCATCCCAGCTTCCTCATCACCCATGTAATGTTTGTAGTGACAGGCTCTTAGACCCTCTTCTTTATTCTCTCTTCCTGCGTCAAATCCGCCCCCCACCACTGCATCATTGCTCATTGTGGATGAGAAAACCCTCATGAATGAAGTGATTTCTCTGGCAATGACATTTCCTGTGAAATGTGCACCTTGGAATGAATTCGGGGGACTAAAAGACTTTGACCTTTGCTTTTGTCATGTTTCCTCCCACTGTGACTTGGGAGCTGGTATTGCACTGCTGGTAGACACCACCACCATGAGGTCTGTGAGAGCAGAGGGGGGTTGCTGTGAGGGGCTCTGAGGCTGGGTCCTTCCTGCGAGAGCCCACAGTAAGGATGGTTGTACCAGGTATTGAAATCTCCTGAGAGAGGAGGAAAGGCCAGGTCTATGCTCTTCTGCTTTGGGGTGGCCAAAAAGCATTTGGAGATGTCTGCAGAGCTTTTGGAACATCAGAAGGCACAAAGGAGTCAAACCACGGCTTGAGAGTGAAGGGCTCTGTATTGACTTCTCCAAGTCTGTCCCAGTGGGTTAGGGGCCTGGGACAGGGCAGGGTGTTCTCTGTGTGTCCCAGCACATGGAAGCTCTGATCTCTGCAGGACGGGATGCTTGTACTTTGTACAGTGAAGCAACACGGCCTCTCCCCTGGGCCAGAGGAGTCTGGGGGGCTGCTGCATCGCTGACCACAGCCAGGGGCTTCCCTGCAGCTGGGGGGGGGAAGATCCCAGCGCTGCCCCATGGTGCCAGAGACAGAGGAGAGCGGTGATCAGACCAACACACCTCCCCGGTCTGTGCTCCCTGCCCATCTCCTCCAGGATGGTGTCCTCGCCAGGCATGGCCCTGCTCCTTTCAGGGTGGTAGGAGCCCCCAAATCCTTGGCTACTCCCTTCCCTGGAGAGGTGTGGCCACGTACAGAGCCTGGCTGGATGCAGCCATCTCCCTGCCTGTCCAGTCTCCCGCTGACCATGCCTGGAGCCTGCCTGTGCCCAGAGGGCCTACATCGCTGGCCGTGTTTCTATATGAAGTGACTTCCCAGCTCATTCATGGTTTGCGATATCTGTGAGCCAGACAGGCAGCCTCAGTGCCAGGGGCAGGGGGACCTGGCTCAGCTTTCCAAAGCAGGACTGTGAGCGCCACTGATTCCGGCCCCTGGAGCCCTGCCCTGGGGACAAACCTTGGTCTGAGCTGGTTGTAACTGTTGCCAACACCTCCTTCTGGCTGAATTTCAGTCCAAGGGTTGTCAGCATCTTTCTCCTGCTGTGACTGTCCCCTGCGGGAGCCCCTGCCCCTGGGTTGCTCTCCCACGTCTGGAGGCCCCGGGCTGCCCCTCTCCCACCACCTGGCCTCTCCCCGGAGGCAGCCGGCATGGCGAATTGCTCTCGCTGTGGGCTCTGTGCCGGAGCGACAGCCTTTCTGTGCCACGTGGTAATTATCTGTTTTGATTTGTGTTGTAGCGCTGTGTTAGACACCCTGGTGCATGTTCTGTTTGCTTCCCTAATTGCTGCCAAGCTCGGAGCCACTGGTTTTAAGTTTCTTTCCTTTTTCCCCTCCTCTTCTCCTGCTTTCAAGCAAATTTAACACATGTCCAAGCATCAGAGCCCCAAACCCTCCGTAGGGCCGAGTAAGTGGAGGCAGCGGAGGCTGCATCCGAGAGGGGAGCGGCGCCAGGCTGTCTGCGCAGGGCCAGCTCTGTCCCCGGAGGAAAGGCTCAGGCGGTGCCGATGCCACCACTGCTGCGCCGGCCTGCCTGTGGACACGGGCTGCTCGCGCCTTCAGCGCTCACTGCCACTGCCGTCCTGCTTCCCCTCCACCCAGCCAGCGGCTCAGCGGGGCAAACAGGCAGAAAACTGCCCCTTAAAGTGTGGGGCAAAGCCTGGAGCTCAGCCTTGCCATCCTGCTGGGGAGTCTCCAGGAGGTGCTGCACACCCTAACCATGCCGCTTGCAGTTGCCCATGCTGTGGGGCTCGTTTTGGGGGGGCTGCTCCCCTCCGCCTGGTCCAGCAGGGCACAGAGATGCTGTGAGGCTCACGGTGATGGGCTGGGGGCAGCAGGGGAGGTTGCCATCTGTGCCCTGGGGCTGTCAGGATGCAGCACAGAGGCTGGCTCAGCTGGACACTGTCCCCAGGGTGGGACAGCCCCAGGCCATCAGCACCATGCTCACCGGCCGGGACGCTGCTCACTCGGTGCCATCGGTCACCAGCAAGACAAGGGCTTTTACCCCTTGGTTCCTGGGGGCAAAAATGTCCCTTCCCTGGGCTCCAGCTCCTCCCGGTCTGCCAGGGCTTAGCCCACTCCAGCCTCTGCCCAAGCTGGGCCCTGCAGGCGGAACAGGACCCAGTCCTTTGGCAGGGCTTGGCCCCGGTGAGTGCGGTGCGCAGGGTGCCAGCACGACAGGCATGGCACCGGTGGGACCCCATGCCAGGCACCAGCCAGGGGCGGGGAGGGAGGTTGAGCCCCCATCAATTATTCACCTCTGTGTTTATAGAGGGAAATGTGTTTAATAATGCATGGCAGGGTGTGGCAGGGCCGTTTGAAAGCCTGCCTCGCTGCAGCTGAAATATTTATTGGCCTGTTTGCTGCGGTGCCACCCCGAGACGCGGCGCCTGGCCGGCACGGGCTTGCCAGCACAGCACGCGCAGGCTCTACCACTGCCCCAGCCCCATCCCGGCCCCATCCCGGCCCCGGCCATGCCTTCCATGCTTCCCGGGGAGCCCGGTGCTCGCCAGCGACCACTCATAACCCCCCTGTGTTGCAGAGAGACCCGTGGAAGATGTCGAACCCGAGAAACGGCGACACCAAGCCCCCATGTTTGCCCCGCAATGGACTGGTGAAGATCCCCACGCAGCCCAACGGCCTCGGCTCCGCCAGCATCACCAAAGGCACCCCCGCCGTGAAAAACCGCCTGTGCCAGCCTTCTTCCGTGCCTGCCATCCTCAGCCCGGCCTTAGCCCCCCGCAGCGACCTGCCCATCCCCAGCCTGGCCTCACCGCTCTCCCTGGCCACTCTGGCCGGCGTCTCGTCCCCTCCCGGCGCCTCCCTGGTGGGACTGAACTCGAGCGAGGCCACCCCGGGGGCAGAGCACCCCTCACCGGAGCGGCTGCCTGGCTCGCCCTCAGAGAGGCAGCTGGCGGTGGACGAGAAGATCCTCAACCGCCTCTTCTGGTACTTTTCGGCATGCGAGAAGTGCGTGCTGGCGCAGGTGTGCAAGGCGTGGCGGCGGGTGCTCTACCAGCCCAAGTTCTGGGTGGGCCTGACGCCCGTCCTGCACACCAAAGAGCTCTACAACGTCCTGCCCGGGGGGGAGAAGGAGTTCGTCAGCCTGCAGGGCTTCGCCGTGCGGGGCTTCGACGGCTTCTGCCTCGTGGGCGTCTCCGACCTGGACATTTGTGAGTTCATTGACAACTACCCCCTGTCCAAGAAGGGGGTCAAGTCCATGAGCCTTAAGAGGTCGACCATCACGGACGCGGGGCTGGAGGTAGGTGGCCTCGGCGCCGGTGAGGTGTCCGGGGACGGAGGTGGGTAAGATGCCTGGCCGGTGGCATCGCGGGTCACCCCAATGGGATGTCCCCATGGATGTCCCCAGTGCTCAGCCCTGCAGACTGCTTGCACCCAAAGGAGGGCAAGGTTTTGGGGGTACAAGGCTTGGTTCCCCTCCATGTGGCAATGCCCTCAGGCGACGTGGAGCCCGGTGACACAACGGGCCCAACCTTCCTGCCACCACGGTGGCACCTGGGAACACACCTGCTACAGCCTGCACCACCGAGAGCTTTCTTTGGCCCCACCAAGGGTGCAGACCACCCATGGGTACACCCAGCTACATGGAGCCAGCACCCACCTCGTCCAGCAGGCAGGTGGCATCACCACGCTGCCGGTTCCTGGACCCCTGCCCATGGTCTGGGCACTGGCTGGGTGCAGGGCTGCTCTCCCAAGATTTTGGGGGGGAGGTGTTCACCCCCGCCACCCACGGGTGCTCCTACAGCCTTTACCCATCCCTGCTGTGAAAGCGGATGGTGCGGCCGGGGCTGGGGCAGGGGGAAGAGCCGGGGGGGCTCCGGGCTGAGCTGGGGGAGATGTGGGGTGCCCTGACCGCCCGCCCCTCACCAGGTGATGCTGGAGCAGATGCAGGGCGTGGTGCGGCTGGAGCTCTCGGGCTGCAACGACTTCACGGAGGCCGGGCTGTGGTCGAGCCTCAACGCCCGCATCACGGCGCTGAGCGTCAGCGACTGCATCAACGTGGCCGACGACGCCATCGCCGCCATCTCGCAGCTCCTGCCCAACCTCGCCGAGCTCAACCTGCAGGCCTACCACGTGACGGACACGGCGCTCGCCTACTTCACCGCCAAGCAGGGCTACACCACCCACACCCTGCGCCTCAACTCCTGCTGGGAGATCACCAACCACGGCGTGGTCAACATGGTGCACAGCCTGCCCAACCTGAGCGTCCTCAGCCTCTCGGGCTGCTCCAAGGTGACGGATGACGGCGTGGAGCTGGTGGCCGAGAACCTGCGCAAGCTGCGCAGCCTCGACCTGTCCTGGTGCCCTCGCATCACCGACATGGCCCTGGAGTACATCGCCTGCGACCTGCACAAGCTGGAGGAGCTGGTGCTCGACAGGTATGGGGCCGTGCCTGGTGGCCGTGGTCTGGGGACGCGTCACCTCCTTGTCCCGTGTCCCCGTCACCTCCTTGTCCCGTGTCCCCATCACCTCCTTGTCCCGTGTCCCCACAGGTGTGTGCGGATCACCGACACCGGGCTCAGCTACCTGTCCACCATGTCGTCCCTGCGGAGCCTCTACCTGCGCTGGTGCTGCCAGGTACGGGAGGACGGGGCTGAGCTGCCCGCCCTGGGAGCCCGTGGCCGTGCCCAGTGCAGGGGACAGGAGGGAGGTGGCACTGGCTTGGGGATGGGGCAGGAGCTCAGGGCGGGCGTCCTGGGGCTGCTGGAGAGCCCTGGGCAGGAAGGGTGACGTGGGGCTGGGAACACGGGGAGGGGTGGGGGGCACCTGTGGGTTGAGCGGGACTCAGTTCCATCACCCTGCCTCAGCACCCAGTCCCACCAGTGTCCCAGCACCATGTCCCACCAGTGTCCCATCAGTGTTCCATCACCCCATCCCATCACCCTGACCCACCACGATGCCCCACTGCCCTGTGCCATCACCCTGTCCTGTCTCCCAACCCACTACCCTATTCCATCACCCCATCCCACCACCTATTCCACTACCCCATCCCATCACCCTGTCCCACCACCCCGTCCCACCACCCCACCCCGGCTCAGCCCCCGGTGCCGTGGATGCTGTACCCCATTTCTGGCACCTCTGCCTGCCCCCATCCCGGTCCCACTCCCGTTTCTTTTCCAGGTGCAGGATTTTGGCCTGAAGCACCTCCTGGGCATGGGCAGCCTGCGCCTCCTGTCCCTCGCCGGTGAGACCCGAGCACGAGGCTGGGGAGGCCGGGGAGGGGGAGGAGAGGCCGGGCACGGGGACAGTGCCAGCCCTTGGGGACACCCAGCACCTCCCTTCCCAGCACCGCGGGGGCTCCTGCAGCCCAGGGACACCCCCAAACCCCCTGGCACCCGCACGGGGGTGGCCGGGGCCGTGACGGTGGCACTGTCCCCTTGCAGGCTGCCCCTTGCTGACCACCACGGGCCTGTCGGGGCTGGTGCAGCTGCAGGAGCTGGAGGAGCTGGAGCTCACCAACTGCCCCGGAGCCACCCCCGAGCTCTTCAAGTACTTCTCCCAGCACCTGCCCTGCTGCATGGTCATCGAGTAGCGCCCGCCCGCCAGGGACCGGCCCCCCCCAGACCCAGCCGCGCCGCCAGCTGACGTCACCCGACCGATTTCTTGCTGTCTGCGGGATTTGGGGGGGGGGGGACACGCAAGAGACGCTGCCGACTCGACCGACCCACGTGTAAAGAACCCCCCCCCCCCCACCCCGTTTCGACGCCCCGGATGCCAGCATCCCCCCCCCCCCCCCAACACCACCGCAGCTGACGAGGGGCCCGGGCCCGGTGAGAGGAGGAGGAGGAGGCTTCTTTTTTGGCACCCCTGGGTGCTTGGACGGACGGGTGCCCGGGACCCCCGCACAGAGCCACAGGCACCCCCGGATCTGAGAGACGAGCCAACCCCCCCGTGCTGTGCGCCCCCCCCCCTTCCTGCCCCTGGACCGTCCATAGGATGCTTTCCTCCGCCCTCGCATGCTCGCTTGCTTCAGTCTCGTGGCACGGCGGGGGGGGACAGTGACAAGTGGCACCCGCCACCCTGCCGCCCCCCAGCCCCTTCCCCCCCCCCCCCCCAAACAGCTCTGCCAGCCAGCCCGTGGCCCTGTTCACCCCCCCCCCACGTCCCCAGGCCGCTGCCGCTGCACCCCAAATTCCACCGGGGTCAGTGGGGTGATGCCCCCCCGCTGTCGGGGCCGTCACCCCGTTACTGCCTGGGGAGAAGCGGGGGGGGGCAAGGGGCCACCGCCGTTGTGCGCACGCCCATGGGACGTGGCACTCGGCGCCCAGCGCTGTGACCCGTCCGGCTGGGACGGGCACATCCCGGGGGGGGGTTCCCGGGGGGGGGCTTGGGGACCGTCCCCTTGCCCTGCTGCGGCTCCCGGGTGGCGGGGGGACAGCGGTGACGCCACGCCAAGGCAGGGGACGTCACCTCGGGACACGCCGCCGCTTCTTCCAGACCTAAAGCCATCGCCCGGGTGCCACCGAGAGCGCCCCGCTGCAGGGCACCGCCAGCACCCCGGGGTGCCCCAGGTGCTGCGGGGGGCCGGGGGGGCGCAGGGCAGAGCCGGGCACGGGGCACGGGCACGGACACGGGCACGGACACGGACACGGACACGGACACGGACACGCTTTCGGGTTGTTTTGCCTTTGTAACGGCCGGGAAGGAACTGCTGCACCACCCGCCGCCTCCGCTCGCTCCTTTGTCCAAACCGCCCGTTTCTGGCCCCAAAACGGCCCGAGGTTCAGGCCCTGAAAGGGGGCTGGGGTGCGCTGCTGGCACTGCTGGGGCTGCCCCCAAAAGCACCGGCACATCGCGGAGGGACAAGGGCGCATCAGGGCACCCCGGGGTGTCGGGGCAGGGGGACCCCTGCCCGCAGGATGGGGGTGCTGAGCGCAGCCCCCCGGGAGGAAGCCGGAGGTGGGGGGGGGGGGCAAGGGCAAGGTGGGAGCTGGGGGGGGGGGCTCAGGATGCCCCGGACTGGGGGAGGGGGTGAGGAGAGCAGCCCCATGTCAGCATGGGGTGGGGGCGTCTCCGTACACCCCAGTGCACCCCCCACGCCCCCCGACACCCCCAGGGCACCCCCTTATCCCCCATAACACCCCCCCCCCCCCCCATATCCACCCCACTGCACCTCCACACCCCCCAGCCCCCCCCAACACCCCAGCGCCCCCACATCCCTCCCCGCACCCCCCAGTGCCCCCCCGTCCCTCCCCATAACCCCCAGTGCCCCCCATCCCTCCCCACCCCCCCAGCACACCCCCTGCCCCCCAATCTCCCCATGTACCCCCCCGTGCCCCCAGTGCCCCCCCATAGCCCCCCCAAATCCCCCAGGGCACCCCCATACCCCCATGCCCCCATTAAGCCTCAGGGACCCCCACATCCCCCAGTGCCCCCCCACCCCACCCTACACCCCCCAGCACCTCCCCATAGCCCCCCCCTAGTCCCCGTGCACCCCCATAACCCCCATATCCCCGTACCCCCCCCACCCCAGCGCCCCCCCCATATCCCCCGGGCACCGTCGCTCCAGGATGGGGGGCGTGGCCTGGTGCTGGGGGCGGGGCCTGGGTGGAGCGGGGGGGGCGGAGCCTGGGTGGAGCAGGGGCGGGGCCTGGAGCGGGGCGGGGTCTGAATGGGTCGGGGGCGTGGTTCGGTGCTGGGGGCGGGACCCGAGTGGATCAGGGGCGGGGCCTGGAGCGGGGCGGGGCGGAGCCTGACTCGGGGGGTGGTCTGGTGTAGGGGGCGTGGTCGGGGGGGGGGGCGTGGTCTAGCTCGGGGACGGGGTCTAGCTTGGGGGCGTGGTCTATGTCGGGGGCGGGGTTTAGCGAGGCGGGAGGGGCGCGGGAGGGGGCGTGGCTTGGCGGGAGGGGGCGGGAGGGGGCTGGGCTTGGCGGGAGGGGGCGGGGCTTGGCGGCCGTTTCCGCGCCGGGGCCTGCTGGGTCCTGGCTGCGGCCTGCGGGGGCTGAGCGGGCCCGGGGGGCCCCGTGGGGAACCGGGGGGAACCGGGGAGGCCCCGGGGAGTGCCCCGCGGCCCCTCGGGGCTCGTTGCGGCCGGGCTGAGGCGGCGCAGCCGGGCTGAGGAGGCCTCCTGGGCCCGAATGCCGCCCGCGGTGCCGCCAGGCTCGGAGCCCGCGTCCCGGCGAGGGGTCCCCGCGCCCCGTCCGGCCATGGAGAAGATGTCGCGGTCCGGCGCGGCGCTGGGCGGCGCGGCGCTGTCGGGGCGCACCATGTTCTGCCACCTGGACGCCCCCGCCAACGCCATCAGCGTGTGCCGCGACGCCGCCCAGGTGGTGGTGGCCGGGCGCAACATCTTCAAGATCTACGGCATCGAGGAGGAGCAGTTCGTGGAGAAGCTGAACCTGCGCGTGGGCCGCAAGCCCTCGCTCAACTTCAGCTGCGCCGACGTGGTGTGGCACCAGATGGACGAGAACCTGCTGGCCACGGCCGCCACCAACGGCGTGGTGGTCACCTGGAACCTGGGCAAGCCGTCGCGCAACAAGCAGGACCAGCTCTTCACCGAGCACAAGCGCACGGTCAACAAGGTCTGCTTCCACCCCACCGAGGTGTACATGCTCCTCAGCGGCTCGCAGGACGGCTACATGAAGTGCTTCGACCTGCGCAAGAAGGACTCCGTCAGCACCTTCTCCGGTACGAGCCCGCCCCCCCGCTGCCCCGGCCGGGGTCTTTGCCTTCGCCCCGCGCCCAGGAGGAGGGTGAGGCGTGGGACGTGGTGCTCGGAGCGGGCATGGAGGGAGCCGAGGGGCTTTCGCCGCTCAGGGTGGGCTCAGGAGGGCTCCTTGGGGCTGATTTGAAGCCGGCCGCGTCTGTCCCTGCTTGGGGACCTCTCCCAGCAGCATCGCCGGAGCTCCGTCCCATCGCTTCTCCCCTTCTCTCCCCGTTCAGGCCAGTCGGAGAGCGTGCGCGACGTCCAGTTCAGCATCCGCGACTACTTCACCTTCGCCGCCACCTTTGAGAACGGGAACGTGCAGCTGTGGGACATCCGCCGGCCCGACCGCTACGAGAGGATGTTCACGGCCCACAACGGCCCCGTCTTCTGCTGCGACTGGCACCCTGAGGACCGGTGGGTGCGGGGCCGGGCCCTGGCAGCTGCTTGGTCTCCACAGAGACCAGAGAGCCCCAAAAATGGGTTCCCAAGGGAAATCAGGGTCTCTGACACCCTGGCCTCTGTGCTGTTGCTCGAAGATGGGGGCAGTTAGTACTTTTTCTTGAAGATGGAGAGGGAGGTGTGGGTTTTGTTTGTGTTTTTGACGCGCCAGGGCTTCCTGAGCCACTGTTAATGCTCGGGTATGCCCAGTCTGGTGCCAGGGCCTTCACGTCTCGCTCTGGTGGTCAGCTCAGGGAAGGGCAGATACCAGCTCTCTTTCTTGCAGCTGGTCAGGCTTCCCTCCTGCCTTTCCCTGGGAGCAGTTCAGGTGTGTCTGTAAATAGTTGTGTCCACGGAGCTGTGCGCAGCCAGTGCTGTAGCACCTTCCTCGCGTCCCGCTGTGACTCCTCGCAGGCTGAGTGAGGCACTGAAGTCTGTTCAGACTGGCCTTTTCTCTCTCTGCTGTCCATGTCCAGTAAAAAATAGATGTGGGAGGAATGAGGATTCTGTCAGGTGAGCGTGGTTCCGAAGATGCAGGACCTCAAATTGGGAGGGGAAGGAGAGGTGCTGCCTCACCTGGCTATTAGCATGTGGGAGGGTGCGATTGCAGCCTGGCTGCCTCCCCGTGGCATGGCCACGGCTCGCCCATGGCCGGGCACACGGCTGCATCCATGTCGTGAGCTCCACCCGCCCCGCGGGCCGGTGTCTCAGCATCTTTCCCCGTCCTTCTCGCAGGGGCTGGCTGGCCACAGGCGGCCGGGATAAGATGGTGAAGGTGTGGGACATGAACACCACGCGGGCGAAGGAGATCTACTGCGTGCAGACCATCGCCTCCGTGGCCCGAGTGAAGTGGCGCCCGGAGTGCAAGCACCACATCGCCACCTGCTCCATGATGGTGGACCACAACATCTACGTCTGGGACGTGCGGCGCCCCTTCATCCCCTCCGCCATGTTCGAGGAGCACAAGGACGTCACCACGGGCATCGTGTGGCGCCACCTCCACGACCCCTACTTCCTCCTGTCCGGCTCCAAGGACAGCACCCTCTACCAGCACATCTTCAAGGACGCCAGCCAGCCCATCGACCGGGCCAACCCCGAGGGGCTGTGCTACAGCCTCTACGGAGACCTGGCCTTCGCGGCCAAGGAGAGCCTCATCTCCTCCGACTCCAACCGCAAGCCCTACATCGGGGACCGCCGCCACCCCATCTTTTTCAAGCGCAAGCTGGACCCCACGGAGCAGTTTGAGTACATCTCCTCCTCGAGCGCCCTCAGCGTCTTTGAAACGGACGTGGAGAGCGGCAGCATGGACTGGTTCGTGCACACAGCCAAGCAGTACGCGCTGGCCGGCCGGCCGCTGGCCGAGCTCTGTGACCACAATGCCAAGGTGGCCAAGGGCTTGGACCGCAACCAGGTGAGCGCGGGGCAGGGGCTCCCGGCACAGACGTGAGGCTGGGGGATGCTGTCAGGAGGAGGAGGCCTGGCTGGCAGCGGTGCTCTGGCTCCGATATCCCGTCCCTCTGTCCCTTCCCCTCTGCCCTATGGCTGTCCTGGAAGGTTTCCCTTCACCCACAACGCTGTTGCCTACAGCAAGCACAGATTTCCTTGCGTGCTCAGACGCTCGGCATCCCCCAGAGCCTGCCCAGCTCGGTAGATTGGCAGGTGATTTGGTAGATTTGCAGCCAGGGGCGGCTTGGGACAGGCGAGGTCTGACTGTGGCTGTCCCACGCAGGTGGCTCAGACGTGGACGATGCTCCGGATCATCTACTCCAGCCTCGGCACCGTGTCGTCCGCTAACCTCAATCACAGCATGGGGAAAGGCAGCGCCGCCCTCCCGCTCATGAACAGGTAAGGGACGCCAGAGCAGCTCTGTGAGCGTCAGAGCCCCGGCCTCAGCCTGCCCTGGTTTGCAGGTTGGCGTCGTCTGAGTGCAGTCGTTTTCTGTGTGGGTGTGAGCAGCGAGCGGGCAGCCTGGCCTCGAGCCACGCAGGCTTCTGTGCTGCTCCTTCCCCTCTCTGAAGCGGTGTTTGAAGCTGGCTGTGGTGGGCGTGAGGCTGGTGTGGTGTCTGCAGTCACTTAACTGTGGCCGTGGCCGTGGGTTGGGGACGCAGAGCCCCTGTCTGGCTGCTGGAGCCGCCACGGGGCTGGTGCGGAGAGGTCTCCTCCTGCCTCCGAGAGGGAGAGGACAGCTCCGCTCTGCCAGTGGCTCACTGGCGTTGAGAACCCCGCTGTGGGCTGACGAGGCAGGAAAACTTGTTTTTCCTCTTCCGAATGACACATGAAAGTGAGGAGCGAGAGCTCCAAATTAGCTCTCAGACCTTGCAGGGCTGGGTTCCCGGGATGAGTGGCAAAGACTCAAATAACATCAAACAAAGCCCTGCCATCGACCGAGCTCCGCAGCCAGCCAGGTCACTGCCTGTCACCAGCTCAAAACCACGAGCACAAGCCGGAGATCGCGGCTCTGCGTCAGCTCCATTCAGTTCCTCTTCTGTCTCGGAGGAGGAGCCTGCGAGCAGCGACGCATAACAAAGAGCCAAGCATCTTGCAGAGAAGCAGCTCCTATTTACCCTCTTCTAAGCTGAACGTAAACAGCAAGAAATGGAGTCAAGAGGCTGTGCTCAGCTCTGAAACCGCTCAGGGAAACCTCTGCAGGTGTCTTTGGTGGGTGCACAGAGATGCCAGGCTGAGAGAAAGGGCTGTGCTCACAAATGCAGCGTATTATTATTTATTTATTTTTTAAGTTACAAAGTGGGGACAGCTGACTCTTTTGCTGTCAGGAGAATTATGTCTCTGGTTTCACCATTCACATCGTAACTGGAGACCTGCATCCAGCCTGCTTGCTGGCTAGAACAGAAGCTCTACACTTTTGCGACTTTTAAATTGAGCGAGCGGCTTATTTTCCAGCTTCAACCTGAAGGACATTCCCTCTGGGTTGGGCAGCGAGTCGAGACTGGATCGCAGCAAAGGAGAAAGCCGCACGGAAAATATCCTCCTGGATTCCTCCTCCACTCTGATCAACAACGAAGGTAGCGTCGGGGGGGGGGGACGCAGTCCTGCGGCTGTCCTCAGCTGATCCCTGATGGCACAGTCCCGGACATAGGTGGCTCTGGTACGTGCTAAGTGGGTACATCTATCCTGTAAACGAGGGTATGCTCATTCCAGGGGGCAGCAGACAGGCGATTTACCCCTGTGACCCCCCGAGGGGGCTGTGCTGACTTCCCTCTCCCTGGGCACACAGACAACGAGGAGACGGAGGGCAGCGATGTCCCTGCGGACTACCTGCTGGGAGACGTGGAAGCGGATGAGGATGACCTGTACATGATGGACCACGAGAACCCGCACGGTGAGCGTGTTGCTGGTGCTGAGAGCTGCTGCTGGTCCCAGCCACGTGGCCGGATCTTCTCCCGGCCTTCCGCGCTCATGCCTGACCGCACGGGTGTCTCTCCTTGCAGCTGAGGAGCAGGAATACAGCCTTCCCCAGGAGGCCTTCCCTCTGCGCCACGAAATTGTGGACAACCCGTCAGCCTTGGACCACCTGCAGGACAAGGCTGATTCCCCTCACGTCAGCGGCAACGAGGCCGAGACGGTGTCACTGACGCCCGTGGAGTCCTTCTCCCTCATCTCCATCTCCCACTCGCTCTACGAGAACCGCCTGCCCTCCGACTTCTTCAGCCCCATCGTGCGGGACACGCTGCTCTTCTACGCCGAGCAGGGGGATGTGCAGACGGCCGTGTCCGTGCTCATCGTGCTGGGAGATCGCATCCGCAAGGAGATCGATGAGCAGACCCAGGTACAGGGGGGAAGCTCACAGCCAAACCCACGGCCTCTTCCTCGCTGCTTTTCCCCCCCTGGGCGTCCTGTCCTGGCGGGCTGGGCAAGGATCGGCCCCGCTTTCAGGGCTGGCCCAGCACCGTGCGGGCTGGGGGAAGAGCAGCTCCCCCTCTGCAGGGCTCTGCCCCTGGGAGCTGGGGCTGAGCTGTGCGGGCCGTCCCCAGGAGCACTGGTACACCTCCTACATCGACCTGCTGCAGCGCTTCCAGCTCTGGAACATCTCCAACGAGGTGATCAAGCTGAGCACGTGTCGCGCCATCAACTGCCTCAACCAGGCCTCCACCACCCTCCACATCAACTGCAGCAACTGCAAGCGGCCCATGAGCAACAGGGGCTGGATCTGCGACAGGTGAGGGCAGGAGCTGGGGGACAGCCCCGCGTCCCTTGCTGGCACAGCCTGGGGGCTGCCGGGGCAGCAGTACCCAGCAGGATGGGGCTGGGCCCCCCACCCCGTTCCCTCTCCGTGTCCCCTCGGGGCCTTTCCCAGCCCTCGCTCACCCCTTATCTCCGCCGCAGGTGCCGGCAGTGTGCCAGCATGTGCGCCGTGTGCCACCACGTCGTGAAGGGGCTCTTCGTCTGGTGCCAGGGCTGCAGCCACGGCGGCCACCTGCAGCACATCATGAAGTGGCTGGAGACCAGCTCGCACTGCCCCGCGGGCTGCGGCCACCTCTGCGAGTACACCTGAGCCCCGCCGCCGGCACCGGCCCCTTGCCACGGGTTTTGGGGGGGGGGGGGGGGGGGGCAGGAATTGGTGCCGCGGTGGGGGGGGGCGACTCCCTGCGTATGTGTATTTATTTTGGGGATCCTGTGTACAGAGCCTGGGGGCGGGGGGCTCCCCGTCCTCCTGCGCGTGCCGTTTTGTACCGAATTAAAACCGAACCAGCCTCGGGGCTCCTGGCGTTGCTTGGCGGCCGGGTGGGGGCCTCGGGGCCGCGCTTGGGGACCCCGGGGTTTCGCTCAGCCCCCTCGGGGTGGCCCCGCTGCGGCACGGGGGTCCCTACGGGGGGGGGGGGGATGGTCCGCGTGGGGCCCGGCTTGTGGGCCCCACCTGTCCGGCTCTGGGTATCGCCCCTTTAAGCGCGCCCCCCTCCCCCCCCGCCGGGAGCCGTGGCGGCGCGGTGCGTGCCGGGAGCTGTAGTCCGCGGGCGGCCCATGGCGGCGGCGCGGCGGCTGCTCGGCCTCCTGGCCCCGCTGGCCTGGGCCCGGCCCGCGGGCGGCGCCGCCCCGCCGGGAGGCGGCTGGTGAGGAGCGGGGCCGGGAGGGGCGGGGCGGGCAGCGAGCGGGGCCGGTACCGAGCGGGGCCTCCCGTTGCAGGCAGGCGGGCGCGGTGCCGGAGGAGCCGCGGTGCACGGTGGAGCGGGCGGACGCGTCCCTCACCTCCGGCCTCTTCCTGCAGCGGTACCGGGCGGGGGGGGGCGGGGGGGGACTCCGGGGGGGGGGGGGGCGAGGGGGGGGGGGGCGAGGGGGTGCCCCGGGATGGGGATTCCGGGGGGGGGGGGTGGGCCTCGGGGGGGAGGATCCGGGGGGGTCCCGGGGGGGGGTCGCCGGATGGGGGGGGGGGGGGGGGTCTCGGAGTGGGGGGGGGACCCCGGGAGGGTCTCGGGGGGGGGGTCCCGGGATGGGTGTCCCGCGGGGGGGGGGGGGAGGGGTCCCGGGAGGGGAGTCTCGGGGGGGGGGGGGGGGGGAGGACCCTGGGGGAGGGGAACCGCGGGGAGGGTCTCGGGTGGGGGGAGCCCGGGGAGAGGGTCCCGGGGGGTCTCGGGGGGGGGGGTGTCTCGGGGTGTGGAGGGGGGACCCCGGGGGGGGGGGGGGGGGGGGCGGGGGGGGTCCCGGTGCCATCCCCGTGTTTCCCCCGGGGACCCCCACCCCCCACCCCCCCCCAGGTTCGCCTTCTCGCGGCCCGTCATCCTGCGCGGGGTCACGGACAACTCGGTGAGTGCCGGGCACCGGGGGGGGCACCGGGGTGGTGGGGGGGTGGCAGCGGGGTGGCAGCAGCGCCGTGCCCGTCCCGCAGGCGTTCCGGGCTCTGTGCACCCGCGAGAAGCTGCTGGCCGCCTTCGGGCAGCGCCTGGTGCGCCTCAGCACGGCCAACACCTACTCCTACCGCAAAGGTGAGGCGCTGAGGGGGCTGCGGGCTCTGCGGGACGCTCTCCCCACCCCCCCCACCCCCCCCGCCTCACCCCGGTGGTCCCGGGCAGGGCGTGCGGGGGCTCCTGGCTGAGCTCTCGCCCTGCCCGCAGTGGACGTCCCCTTCCAGGAGTACGTGGAGCAGCTCCTGAAGCCGCAGGACCCGACCGCGCTGGGCAGCGGTGGGTAGCGCGTTTTCCCCACCCGCCCACAACCCACGGCCGGGCCCTGCGCAGCCCCCCTCAGCGCCCGTCCCCCCCCGCAGACACCCTCTACTTCTTCGGGGACAACAACTTCACCGAGTGGGGCCCCCTCTTCCAGCAGTACGTGCCTCCGCCGTTCCGCATCCCCGGCACCAGCGGCGCCTACAGCTTCGGGATCGCAGGTGGGGACCGCACGGGGCCGCGGGCTCGGCGGAGGGGGGGGCGGGGGGCACGCAGGCAGCCCCGGGGCCGCCCAGCACCCGCTCCCTCCCCAGGCTCGGGTTCGGGCGTCCCCTTCCACTGGCACGGCCCCGGTTACTCCGAGGTGATCTTCGGCAGGAAGGTGAGTGGGGCGGGGGGGGGGGTCTGGAAGCCACCCAGGGGCTTCGGCGAGGGGGAAGCTGAGCCTCTGCGGTGTCTTCCAGCGCTGGTTTCTCTACCCGCCGGATAAAACTCCCCACTTCCACCCCAACGAGACGACGCTGGCCTGGCTCCGGCACACCTACCCCACGCTGCCGCCGGCCGAGCGGCCGCTGGAGTGCACAATCCGCCCCGGGGAGGTGAGGGGCTGCGGGGAGGGCGCAGGCAGCGCTCGGCTCCTGCCCCGGCCCGAGGGCGGGAGGGAAAAGCGCTGGTGGCAGCCCCAGGGAGCACCCCCCCCCCCAGCTGCGCTCTGCCCGCAGGTCCTGTACTTCCCCGCCCGCTGGTGGCACGCCACGCTCAACCTGGACACCAGCGTCTTCATCTCCACCTTCCTGGGGTAGCGCCGGGCACGCTGCCCCCGCCGGGCCTGGCGACACCCCCCCCCCCGGTGTCCGTGCCCCATCCCGACACAGCGAGCGGCCCGGGGGGCACCGGACACCCCCCCCCCCCAAAACACTGGTGTCGGGACCAAGCACCCGCAGCTGCGGTTTTTAACTGGGCTGCCCCCCCCCCCCCCCCCCCCCCCCCCCCCCCCCCCCCCCCCCCACCTTGAGTTAAAATTTACGCCCTGCCGCTGGGCTTGCACCAGCCCTGCCAGGCAGGGACGGGAGCTGGGGCAAACCCCGGCCCACGCGGGCAGGGTGGGGCTCGGGTGGGAGCTGCCCTGCGCTGGAACAGGACCAGCCCCTGCTGCCTGCACAGCACACGCAGGGGTAGGAGGAGAACCGGCAACCTCGGCTCCAGCAATGCCACCGAACCTGCCACGAGGGGACAGGGACAAAATGCACCCCCCCCCCCCCACACCCGCCAGCCACAGGGAGAGGCCAGGGAAGCAGCCCCGGCCTTCCCCAGCCCCTCGCAGAGAGCGTCAGGAACCACGCGAGCTCTTTTCACATTTATTGCTGCTGAAGGGTTTTGTTGGCGTTGGCGTTGTCTTGTTTTTGTTTTTATTGACATTGGCAAATGCCCAGAGCGCCGGGAAGCCAGGCAGGCTGCGGGCCAACCACGCAGCCACGCTGCCGCCGACCAAAACGCTGTACTCAGTCAGATGGGGGGGGGGTTGGTGGTTTTTTTGTTTTTTTTCCCAAAGGGATTTCATTAAAAGGAAGATGAACTTGAACCCAGGTGCTTGTTCGGGGGGGGAAACCACGGTCCCGGGGCCAGCAGGAGGGGGCACCGCCAGCCCCTTCCAGCCCAGGGGCAGTTGTTCCCCGGAAAAAGCCCAGAGGCAAGGCAGTATCGGCAGAGCACGCGTCCGGCTCCCACCCCAGCACGTGGCTATTTACAGGCAAGAGGGAGCCACCACCCTGGCCCGACGGGAGCTGGACGAGGAGGAGGGGAGCTATGTACACGGGGAGGAGGGGACCCGGCCAGAGCCGCGCGGGGAGCACCGGGCACCCACCCCAGCGCGCTCCGCACCCGGCTCCTGCCGCGGGGGAGCAACTTTGGAGATTGTCAGCACGGGGCGGGGGGGGGGCGGGGGGGGGGTCCCTTCCCTCCTCTGCGGGCGATGAAGGTGTTGTCGGCCCTCCCAGGCAGCCACAAGCCACCCTCCTCCGTGCCACCAGCCAGGGCTCCTCCGAGCACCGCGCTCCCCGCGGGCGGGAGCCTTCGCGCCTGCCCAGCCGCGGTTCCACGGGACGGGGGAAGGCGACGTGCCCTCGCCCAGCGCTGCCAAAGGGTCCCTGGGCACCCAGAGCGGAGGGGGGACAGACAGGGAGGGAGTAAGGCATGGCGCCAGCCCGGCCAGGGCAGCGTGGTGCTGCGGCCAGGGTGGCGGGGAGAACCCAAGGGGGCCGGCGTGGCCCCTCGGCCGTCAGTAATCTTCCACCCAGCCGTTCTCCGAGATGAAGGCGTCGATCACCTCCTTCATGGCGAGGTTGGGGATCAGCTGGTCCTGGGTCAGGGGACTCCGCGTCACGGGATCGAAATGACCCACGCGCTGCAAGGGAGGAGGTGGCCGGGAACCGGTTACGCCGCATACCCGGCCCCGGGCCGGCGGCACGGCTGCTTGGGCTAGCGCAGCACCCGTGTGGCGACCCAGCCCAGAGCTTCCTGCTGCTGCCAGGGCAAGGAGGGCGCAGGGCAGGAGCGTCCCCAGCCCACCCGTACCTGGAGATGTTCCTCTATGTCCTTCCTGTCATACGTGATCCCGCTGGGCGTGATGCAGGGCTCCCTCATCAGCTCGAAGCTGATCTTCCCGCACAGGTAGTCGGGGATGTCCCGCTTCTGGCTCGAGAGACGCAGAGCCGGGTTAGGAGGGGCCGGGCAAACGCAGCCTCAGAATTAAAAAGTGCTGAGAGGTGGCGGTGAGCGAGGGTGCAAGCAGCTGCATGCCGCAGCAGCGGCTCGGACGGGGCTTGCCCCTGGCACGCCGTCCCTGCTGCTGGCCAAGGGCTGGCTTGGGAGGAGGGGAGCGCAGGAGACTTAAGCCGCAGCTTTACCTTGGCAGCAGGGACTGAAGTGGGTTAGAGCAAGCAGTTCTGGCTGGGGAGAGCGGGGAGCACGTGCCGGGCCACACTCACCTTCCTCTTCTCATCCACCTGAGAGAAGAGCTCGTCCATGTCTGCCAGGTACTTGTCCTGAAAGAGGAAGGTGCGCAGTGAGGGGGGAGCACAGCCCGCTCCCCCTCTCCCCTCCCATGTCAGAGGCTCCAGGCAGGAGCGAGCCCCGGTATCTCCCACCCACGGGTGCTGCAGACCCAGCTTGCCCCGCGCAGGGACGGACCCCACTGCCAGCGGGGGCGTGGATTTGGCCACAGGTCCTGGGGCAGCCCCTTGGGTTCCCAGCCCCCGTTTCCCAACCCTCACGGTTGAACCGCGTGGCAGAAGTGATCCAGCTTAAAAATAACCCTCCTTTGCGGGGCTATTTTTATCTCCGGATTAGTCCCCTGCTCCGGGACACCACGCAGACCCGCACGTGGCCGCAGCAGGCGGGAGCCGCTCGCATCGCGCGGCCATCGAGGAACCACGGGCACCGCATCCGTCAGGACACAGCGGTGACACCACTGCCAGGCTGCCCCAGCTGCAACAGCAGGGCGGCAGAGCAGGGGCCGCTGCCACAGGGGGACACGCAAGGGGGGCAAAACAGAAAACAGCAGCTTGCGTCGAGCCAAGGACGGGGGGGGAGCAGCACCCGGGGGAACCCCGGCTCCCTCCTGCCTGCTGTGTGCCCGCACGGCCACTCACGTGCTTGGCCTCAATGCCGGCCAGCTGAACGCGGCTCCGGCTCTCGTCCACGTTTTCTTCTTGCTGAGTCTTGCGGCACTCGGCCAACTCCCTAGGACAGAGGCAGGAGAAGTCAGGGCAGGGATCAGAAGCGGTGACGGGATGCCAACGCTGACCCAGCCCCGGGGCTCTGCTTGCCCACGGAGGCAGGGGTGCTGTGCTCGGAGCCACAACAGCTTCACGGCACCGAAAGATCTTTACAGCGGCTTGCTTCTCCTCCCACCGCCTGCCACACGCGCGCACACATCACCCACGGGTCACATCCACGCCTCTGGGCTCAGCCGTGTGGGAAGCCGAGGGGAAAGAGGACCCCGGCTGTCGTTACCTCTCCTTCTCCGCCATGATCAGCTTGGTCAGGTAGGAGTGCAGCTCGTTCTCTTGGTTGATCCGCTTCTCCTCGATGCTGTTCCAGCGCTTCTTCTTGGCGATGCGCAGCGCGCTGGGAATGTCGTCCCCGAAGTTCAGCCGCTGCTCCTTGGCGAGGTTGTAGGCTGGGGGTGGGGGGGGGGAAGATGACACGGGGCACGTCTCAAAGCCCGGCCGTGCGGCTGCGGCACCCCCCGCACCCGCCGCCAGCCGCCGCTCACCTCTCTGCAGGTTGGCGATGGCCTCGTCGTAGCTCTCCATCTCCATCTGGCACTGCCCCAGGAAGAAGTGCGCCTTCACCGACTGCCCGTCCAGCTCCAGCGCCCGCTTGCAGTCCGCCAGCGCCTTGTCGTGCTGCTGCATCTTCAGGTAGCACAGGGCCCGGTTGGTGTAGTACACGGCCACCAAGGGGTTCCGGTTCTGCGGGGCAGACGGGTGTCAGCGCCGGGCAGGGTGACGGCGCTGAGCCCGGGCACCCGGGGACGGGGGGGTGGGGGGGCAGCGGGACGGGGGGTGGCACGGAGCGGGGACCGCGGGGCGCTGCCGCCACCCAGCCCCAAGCCTCCCTACGGGGGGGGGGGGGCACCGATTTGGGGGGCACCCCGGGGAGTGGGGGGGGGGGGGGGGGAGGGCGGGGGGGGGCCGTGCCCACGGGGCTGGAGTCGGCCCGGCGGTGCCCGAGGGGGGTGGCTCGGGGGGGAGGGGGGAGGGGGGGGGGGGGTCCCGGGGCGGACTCACGATGGCGCGGCCGTAGGCGGCGGCGGCCTCGGGGTACTTGCGGCCGCCGAAGAGCCGGTTGCCCTGCTCCTTGTGCTCCTGCGCGCTGTGGCTCTTCTCGGGGCTGCCGCCGCCGCCGCCGCCGCCCCCCGCTGCTCCCGGCCCCGCCGCCGCCGCCGTCGCCGCGCCGCCGGGCCCCGCCGCGCCGCCCTCCCGCTCCTCCTTCCCCTTCATGGCCCGGCCCGGCCCCGGCCCCGCCGCCCGCCGGGGGCCGCCGGCTCCGCTCCTGCTGCGGCCGCGCACTGCGACAGCGCCGCCCCGCCCCGCCCCGCGTCACTTCCGGGGGGAGGGGGGGTGGGCGGGGCCCGGGGCGGGTGGGCGGGGTCTGGGTTGGAGGGGGGCGTGGCTTGGTGGTTGCGGGCGGGGCTAATCGGGCGGGCGGGAACTTGGCGGTGGGCGGGGCGCGGTGGGCGGGGCTACTTTTGGCGCGCCCCTGCGCGCAGCGAGCGCCGCTCCGCTCCCCCCCCCCCCCCGCGCGCGTCCCCGTTTCGTGCTCGTCATCCCCCCCCCCCCCCCCAAAAACACCCGCCCCCAATTAGCGCAGCACGGCATCATTAAGCTCCCCCCTCACACACACTAATTACCGCCCCCCCCCCCCCCCGCCCCGCAGAGGCCGGGCGCCGGCCGTGTGCAAAATATTTATTTGTACTCCAAAAACGGGGGGGGGGGGGGGGCGCGGGGGCGCCCCGAGCCCCCCCCCCCCACACACACACACACACCGCGCTGGGGGCCGGGGGGGGTCACCGCGGGGCCGTGCTGCTGCCTGCTCCCCCCCCCTCCGGTGCTTCTTTGGGTAGAAAAATAAAATCGCTCCCGGCGTGAAAGTGCAATTCCCTTCGGGGGGGGGGCACGAGTCGGGCCCCTGGGCCCGGAGGAGCCTGGAAAGGGGCTGCGGGGGGCACGCGGGGCCCCCCCCTTGGGGGTCGCACGGGGCTCTCCCCCCCCCCCGGGGGGCGGCTTCCTTCAGCCGGGGGGGGGGGGGCAGAGGGGGGGGCTGCCGGGGTACACGCGGGGGGGCGGCGCGGTCGCTAGCACCGAGGGGGCAGGGGGGGGGCAGGCCTGTCCCCATGTCACGCGCGGGGCCCCCCCTCCGCCGGGCTCCGGCCATCGGTACGGCAATGGGGTGCTACGGGGGGGGCCGGGGTGGGTGTTAGGGCGGGGGGGGGATCTGTGCCCCCAGCAGGTCGTAGGCGAAGATGTTCCAGAAGACGGCGAAGAGCAGGAAGGTGCCGTAGGAGAGCAGCACGACCCACCAGCCGCACTGGTCCTGCAGGCTCTCCTCGTAGCTGCGCAGGATGGTCAGCCCCATGCTGATGCCCACGATGGCCCCCGCCAGGTGGGCCATGAAGCTGGGCTGGGGGCCCGAGGCCGGCAGCGGCGGCGAGAAGCGGAGCCAGACGGCGCGACCCACCTCCGAGCTCACTGCAAGGCAGCGCCGCGGGTGGCACCGGCTCCCGGCCCCGTCCCAGTCCCCGTCCCCATACTCACTGCACACCAGCGCCAGCACCATCCGCAGCAGCTTGTAGGGGCAGCGCATCCCGGCCCAGTTCTGCGGACGGACAGGCGGACACTGAGCCCCCCGCGGCAGGGCCGTGCCCTGTCCCCATGGAGCGCCCCAGTCCCTGCTCCCCACCCACACCCGCCCCACGATGCCACCCCGAGGTGCTCCCCCTGCAGAGCCACCCCATGACAGCAGAGCCCCACGACACCCAAACCGTGCTCGCCCCGCAGTGCCGCCCCCATGACCTGGCATGGTGCCCGCCCCCGACTCTCACACCCTGATGCCCACCCCACGATTCCCACCCCACGATTCCCACCCCACGATGCAACCCCCCAGCTTCATACCATGATGCCCAACCCATGGTGCCCACCCCATGATGCCCGCCCTACACAACCCATGGTGCCCACCCTACAATCTCACATCACGGCACCATCCCATGGCTCCCACCCCATGGTGCCCACCCCATGGTGCAGCCCCACAACCTCGCACCATGGTGCCCACCCCACAGTCTCACATCGCAGTGCCACCCCACATAGTCTTGCACCGCAATGCCCACCCCAACAACGCCCAACCCCTCAAGCTCGCCCCACGGTGCCCACCCCAACAACGCCTCACCCCAACAATGCCCACCCCAACGACACCCAACCCATGTTCTCACCCCCCGGCGCCCACCCCCATCGCCCCCCGCGCTGACCATGACGACGTTGGCGAGGTGAGCCGAGCAGAGCGCGTAGACCCCCCCCGAGCCACCAACCAGGGGTGCCCGCATGTCCGTGATGGAGACGGTGAGGGAGCCTGCGGCACGGTGCCTTGTCAGCGGGGGCTCCGCGCTGCCCCCCAGCCCCACCCCGCGGGGCCACCCTGCTGGCTGCGGGGACAGCGGGGACAGGGACCGGCGCGGGCGCTCGCCCACCTGCGAGGACGCCAGCCAGGTAGAGGAAGCTGATGCGCAGGATGCCGTGCACCATCTCCAGTGGCACCCCGATCATCAGCTGCAGGAGGGCGTTGAACCCCAGCTGCTCCAGCCTGCGCGGGGGACACCAGGAGACACGAGGGGACGCGTTGGCTCAGGCCAGCGTCCCTGGGCACCCCGGGTTGGCGGAGCCGTGCCGACGGCAGGGACTCACCCCACGTGCATGAACATGTAGGTGAGGAAGCGCCAGGCGCGGGCGCGGTGCCCGGGGTGGTAGACCAGGGGGCTCTTCATGTACTCGGGGTGGTAGGTCTGCAGCACCCACTTGTTCAGCCGGGCGCCGTAGCACAGGAACACGATGATCTGCGGGGAACCACGGGGCTGTCACCTCCCCCCCCCCCCCCCAAGTCCCTCCAGCCAGGTGTGGGGCACGGGGACATCATGGCTGCTGTCACCCTTCCCATCTGCCCCAGGTCGGAGCCTCCTGTAGGCACGGGGACACCACAACCAGCGCCATCTGTCCCCTCCAGCCCCAGTCTGAGCCCCCCCAAGGACACCAGGACGCGGCCAGGCTCAGCCCCCTCGCCGAGCCCCCACCTGGGTGAGGGTGACGGCTGCCATGAAGACGGGCGGGGGACACGTGCGGTGCTGGTAGAAGTACCAGCGCCGGTCCATCTCGCAGGGCAGGATCTCGTAGGCCACGTAGCGGACGAAGCGCTTGTAGAAGCCCAGGCCGGTCTCGTCGAGCAGCCCGTCCCGGGGCAGGGCTCGCTGCCCGTTGGCGATGGCTCGCTTGAAGCTGCTCGAGCGCTTGCTGCTGATCTGCGGAGAGAGCCCGTGGCCGCCGCCGGGAGCTGCGGGGCGCCCGGTCCCGGCTCGCACCGGGAGGCCCCCAGCGCCCACCCCAGCCCACCGGGAGGGACCGGCCCCGGCAGCACGCGGGGTGGCACCCACCCACGTTCCCGTCCCCGTCCCCGCCTTGCCCCAGCACTGACCAGGTCTACCAGCTCCTGATAGCAGACCTGCCCCTCGTCGTTGCCCTGTGCCAGGGCCACCAGCATGTCCAGCTTGGCGGGGTCCAGGGGCAGCTCATGGCTGTGCACGAGGCTGGCAAACGTCTCCACGCCGATGAAGCCGGTGTTCTCAGGGTCAAGCTGCTGGATACGGCATGGGCATGGCCAGGGGGCGTCTCCGGAGTAGCTGGAAGCCCCGAGTCGGTGCCCCCACAGCACCACCTGCCCCACGGCACCGCCTGCCCCACACCGTGCCGCTCCAGGAGCCGCGGCAGCCCCGCCGCTCGCCGCGCAGCCACCACTCTCCCACTCAGTCGCTCCCCGCCGCCAGCAGCCTGCCAGCCAGGAAGCCACGAAGCCAAACACACGCGCGGCGCTGGCACCATCCTCCTCCTCCTCCTCCTCCACCTGCACCTCCGAGCTCCACAGCACCTGTGCCGGGGCACCTGCACCCTCCTCAGGGCTCCCCAAACCGCTGGGCACCCTGTGACCATCGGGTACCCCGTGACCATCGGGCGCTCCGTGCCACCGTCCCACTGCTGGAGGTGAGGAGTTCAGGAAGGCGCAAGGAGGACGGGGATGAGGAAGGTGCCACTCTCTGATGGCTGGAGCACAGCTGGGGACCCGCTCTGGAGCCACCAGCAGAATTACCCGGCCATTCCCCCATGTCATTTTTGCTCCTTTCTTCTCCGGGGAGCAAACTCGTGGGCAACGTCCCCACGGGACGGGCAGGGCACCGAGCGCACAGGCATGGCTGGCACCCCCCATGTGTGCTTTCACCAGGGAAAAGCCAAAAATCCCTTCCCAAGGAGGGGTTCGGCTGCCCAGAGCCCCCTCCACATCCCGGGGCTGATCCTGCCCAAGGTGGGTGCTGGTGGCTGCAGGATGGCGCCAGGCTCTGGGGGGAGATTTAGCAGGGGGAGAGGGGCAAAAACCACAGCGCAGGGTGAATTTAATGATGGGGAGCTGAAGCGCACGCAGGGCCTCCCCGCCAGCCTCAGTGGGAGATGGGGGCATAGGTGCGGTTTGGAGCGGGGTGTGGGGCGTGGGATGCAGGGTACAGGATGCGGGATGTGGGCTGTGCTCTCAGCCTTGCAGCAGCCGCCAGCCCATGGGGCCGGGGAGCACCCCGGTGTCACTTGCCCCCCACCCCACGTGCCATGCCAGGAGCTGGCGCACGCTGCCCCACGCACCGACACACACCAAGCTCCAGGGAGCCGCTGTCTGCTTCGGGGGGGGACATCTCCCCACGCCCCCAGCCCTACAGCCCGGAGGGGGGACAGCTCCTGGCCCCTCAGCCCCGTGGGGCTCCCCCAGGACCCGCTCCCTCCCGGAGGCACCCAGCAGCGGGGTGACAGCACCGCAGCACCCCGCGGGGAGGCCGGGGGGACTCGCCCAAGGTCACGGAGGCAGCAGGGGGGGCGAGGGGCCGGGGCGGGGGGGCACCGCCAACCCTGACCCCAAATAAATTCCCTCCCCAGCCCCACAGTGGAGTCGCTGGCTCTGGGGGAGGGGGGGTCAGGCCCCACAGCCGAGGCCACCGAGGAAGGTGCTGGGGGTGCAGCGCCGTGGGGGGACGGTGCCGGGGCTCACGGAGCGTGCATGTGCCGGGGCCTGATCCTGCCGGCGGTGCGGGGCCGCCGCTGCGCAGCGCTGGTGCTCCCCCGGGCTGCTCCCGCAATCAGGTCACGGGGCTCGATGCAGCCCCCCGCGGCCGTGAGCCCGAGCCCGCAGCGAGGCGGCCGAGCCGCCGGGATGGGGGGGGCCCCGTCGTGCAGCCCCGCCGGGGCTCAGCACCCCACGGCCTTGGCGGCGCACCCCGCGCGCACCTCGGCAGGATCCGGCCCGGGGCGCGCGGAGCAGGGAGGAGGCCACAAGTGCGCCGAGTTGCCCGGGCTCAGCGATGCAACGGGGGCACCGCGGGCGACGGAGGGGGCGCGGGGGGGGGGTTCACCGTGGGGGGGGGGGCACCGGGCACAACGCCCCCACACCCCCCACACCCCCGGCAGCGCTGCCCGTTGCAAGGTGCCCCCCCCCCCCCCCTTTCCAGCGCGGAGCCCGGTGCCCGCCCGCCCCCCCGGTAGCGCTGCCCGGTGCTCGGCGCCCCCCCCCCTCCCCCGCAGCCCCCCCCCTCAGCATCCCCCCCACCCCCGCCGCGGCTCTCACCTGCTCCTGGATGAGCTGCAGCAGGGAGCTCCTGTCCATGCACCCGGCGGGGTGCGGGCTCCGCCGCTCCCCCGCGCCCGGGGCCGGCGAACCGGGCAGGGGAGCGGCGCGGGCGGCGGGGAGGGCGGCGGGGGGGCCGGCGGCGGCGGGGGGGGCGGCTCTGCCCTCCAGCCCCGCGTTGCGGCGGGCCCGGCTCCGAGCTGAGAGCGGCGGCGCCGGGAGCCGCCGATGGCAGCGGGGCGGCGGCGGCGGCGGCGGCGGCGGGGGCGGGAGCGGAGCCGAACGGAGCCGCCCCCGCCGCAGCGCACGGCGCAGCGCCCCCCCCTCTGCGCCCCCCCCCTCTCCCCGCCGCCGCCCGGGGAACCGGGGAAGCGGGGAACCGGGGCCCGCCCCGCTCCGCCCCGCCCCGCCGGCAGCCCCGGCCCCGCGTCCCGTGGCACGGCGTGGGGAGAGGGGCGGCGGCGTGCCGGGATGGGAACGGGCATCCCGGGGGGAACGGGCATCCCAGTATGGGAACGGGCATCCCAATATGGGAACGGGCATCCCGGGGGGAACGGGCATCCCAGTATGGGAACGGGCATCCCAATATGGGAACGGGCATCCCGGGGGGAACGGGCATCCCAGTATGGGAACGGGCATCCCAATATGGGAACGGGCATCCCGGGGGAAACGGGCATCCTGGGATGGGAACGGGCATCCCAATATCGGAACGGGCATCCCGGGGGGAACGGGCATCCCGGGACGGGAATGGGCATCCCAGTATGGGAACGGGCATCCCAATATGGGAACGGGCATCCCGGGATGGGAATGGGCATCCCGGGGGGAACGGGCATCCCGGGGGGAACGGGCATCCCAGTATGGGAACGGGCATCCCAATATGGGAAAGGGCATCCCGGGGGAAACGGGCATCCCGGGATGGGAACGGGCATCCCAGTATGGGAACGGGCATCCCGGGGGGAACGGGCATCCCGGTATGGGAACGGGCATCCCAATATGGGAACGGGCATCCCAGGGGAAACGGGCATCCCGGGATGGGAACGGGCATCCCAGTATGGGAACGGGCATCCCGGGGGGAACGGGCATCCCGGTATGGGAACGGGCATCCCAATATGGGAACGGGCATCCCGGGGGGAACGGGCATCCCGGGATGGGAACGGGCATCCCAATATGGGAACGGGCATCCCAGGGGAAACGGGCATCCCGGGATGGGAACGGGCATCCCGGGATGGGAACGGGCATCCCGGGGGGAACGGGCATCCCAGCACGGGAACAGGCATCCCGGGACGGGAATGGGCATCTCAGTATGGGAATGGGCATCCCAGTACATGCATCCTGTTACAGGAATCTACATGCCACTATGGGTACATGCATCCCAGTATGGGAACCTGCATCCCAGTATGGGTATGCACATCCTAGTACGGGCACGTGCAGCGTGGTAGGGTGTCTGCCTCCCAATACAGGTACCTGCATCCCAGTATGGGAACCTGCACCCTGGTACAGGTGCGTGCAGCCTGGCATGGTGTCTGCATCCCAGTATGGGTCCCAGCATCCCAGTGCGAGTACCTGCATCCCGGTACGGGTACATGCATCCTGGTACAGGTGTGTTTATCCTGGCACGGGTACCAACATCCTGGCACAGGTACCCACATCCCAGTACGGCTCTGTGCATCCCACTACAGGAACCTGCATCCCAGTATGGGTCCCAGCATCCCAGTACAGGTCCCAGTACCCCGGTACATGTCCCAGCACCAGGCAGACGCTGCAGCCGGCAGAGGTGCCCACAAGTTTTCCCTCCGTCCCCGTTGGGGTGCCCACAGCCCAGCCCAGCAGCAGCACACCCCGCAGGGGTGCTTCACGCCCCTGTTTGCAGACCGGCAGAGCCCAGCACCTGTGACCCAGCACCCTTCATATGCCATGTCCCAGTCTGGGTGCCCACGTCCCTACTCCAGCACGGCACGCACAGCTCTGGGACACCGGCACCGTTACCACGTGTGGACCTGCTGCGCCCTGGGGGCCCGGCCCGTTTGGAGTCACCGGGAGCACCGCACGTCCCGTCCACCTTGGCATCGCCTCCTCCGTCCCGCACCAGCTCCGCTCCATCCCAGTGCCAGCACCCCACAGCCTGGCCGGGCTGTGTCCCCCCGCCCCGGGATCCCCTTCTGCCCTGGCAGCCCAGAGGGATCCCACGCACAACAGGAGCAGCGCGGCCCCATCCAGCCCTGGAGCTCATCCCAGGGGAGAGGTGAGGCTCTGGGGGCTTTAACAGTCCCTGGGGCCAACCCAAGCCGTGGCAGAGCCCCGGAGAGGTGTTGGGAAAGGCTGTGACCACGTTCCCCAGTGCCCAGGGCCTGCGGCAGAGCCTGCAGAGACAGAAATAAAGGAGGGAAAAGCTGCCGTGGGGAAACGGGAGCAGGGAGGGGAGGTAGCACAGCCCTGAGAACTGCACGGTGCTGAGGAGCTGGCTGCAGGGGTGCGGGGAGCCCGTGACAGTGACACGGGGACCCGCTGCCTCCTTCCCCAGCTCTCCCCACAGGCTGGCACTCACCCTCCCTTGCACTTGTTCTGGAGGTGTCCGCGCTCCCCAGCCCTGCGCCTTGTCCCACGGGGCCAGGCTTCAGTTTGTACCCTGACATCCTGTGACTGCCCCCAAAGGGGGGGCGCGGCCCAGGCCCTTGGGGTCTCCTTGCTCCCGTGGGACCCCCTCACACCACAGCCAAGGGTCCCCCTGGCTTTGCAGAGCTCTGGCAGGGGACGGCGGTGCTGCTCCCTGCGCGAGACAGGACAGCGGGTGCACGCGGAAGGTGTGTAAAAATTTATTTCGTTATAGAGAACAAACCTAAAAGACCAGACCTGGAGCAGTGACGGGCACGGGGACAGCCCCGCGCCCCAGGGCTCTGCCCCACGAGACACGTTCCCGGGCTGGGGCACGGGAAGTGGGAATGGAAGAGGTGGCCCCGGAGGTGCCAGGACCCACGAGCCAGCAGCGAGCACTGGGGACAGTGCCACCACCGCGCCACGTCGGCTGGGTCAGCGGTGGGATGGGGACAGAGGTGGCTTCCCAAACCCCTCGCCGGCTCCAGGCCACGATAAAACTTTAAATACAGACAGAAAGGCAGCTGGCTGTCCCTCAGTGCTGCCCCGCAAGCTGCCTGTAAATCAGCCTACCCTGAGCGTAGCCCATGACGTGCCTGTGGCACGTCTCCAGACCAGGAGCTTCCCCAGGCTCCCCGCAGCGTGGCAGAAGCAGGGTGGGAGCCTGGGGAGGGGCGAGCTGGGCACAGAGCTGCCTGGGGGCTCGGTCTCTGGGGCACTGGGGCAGGGCTGGCCCCAAACTGGGCTGAAATGCCAGCTGCCCGCGTCGGGGCAGGGGGACAGGGCTGGGAGCGGGACATGGACGTGGTTCCAGTCGTACCAGGAGATGCAAAGCCCGGAGGCACCTGCTCCGGCCTTGGTCCCTGCGGAGGGGACAGCAGGACAAGGGCCACGTGCCAGCATGCGGCACCAGCTTGGCGATGGCACGGCCAGGGGAGGAGCGCAGCCTGCCCTCAGCCCCCCCGAGAATACTGGTGTTGCGGGGAGGGGACAGGACACGCAGAGAGCCAGGGGAGGAGGGCAGGTGGGCCAAGATCCTGCTGCAGGACACGCTGCAGCACTCCAATACAGAAACAGAAGACAGAAAGGGCCTGGGACAGGGCCCAGCTGTCACTCCTGCCCCTCGCAGTCCAGGGCTGGGGGCTGCAGCCACAACATCCCAGCAGGGGGGGCCAGGAGAGACCTTAAAACTGGGGTTTGGGCAGCAAGCACCCCCAGCCCTCCCTGGCTGCCTTTCCCAGCATGGGCTGTGCTGGCAGAGGGAAATGGAGACTGCGGGTGGTGGCGTGCCCTATGGGGCCGAAGCCCACCAGCACCAATAAACCCTTTGGGCTGGTGCTGCCAGAGACCCCAGGGGCTCCAGGAGTCACCCCACAGACCTGAGGGCACCAGCACAGCCTGCTGTGGACGGGATGTGTCTGCCCCACGGATACTGAAGCACTCACGTTTGAGCATAAAAACAAACATTAAAAAGACATTAACAGAATAAAAGATGGGGGTGAGCCTCTGGCTCCCAGGGAGGGGTCCCCAGCGGCACGGCGGGGTTAGGCTGGCTGGTGCCGAGGATCTATCCTGCTGCTGCTGGGAAGTCTGGTCTCACTGGTCCTGCAATTGAGGCTGGGGGGAGGAGGATTTCCCAGCAGGGACCAGCTCGACACAGGGCCCCTCGCCGGGGCATCGCTCGGAAGGGGGAGGCTGGTGTCGCGGGGAGGACGGGGCGGAGAGCAGCTCTCACTTGTTCTTGGCTAGCGCGCGGTACAGCGTGAAGCCTACCAGGGCGGTCACCGCGGCCCCCAGGGCCACCCGCAGCCAGAAGGACGCGGCTCCCAGCTCCGTGGCGTTCAGGTGGCTGCAAGGGAAGAGAGAAGAGGCCAGTGAGTGAGGCGCACGGGGATGGCTGCCCCGACGCCAGGCTCCCCGACAGCCAGGGGGCTCCCACCCCGACAGGGAGGTCGGGGTGGCCCAGCGAGGGCCCAGGGCGAGCACGGCTCCAGGCCAGGGCCACCACCCGCCCGAAGGTGCCACGCGCTGGAGCGCCCGCCGCCCGGCAGCATCGCCAAGCCAAGCGATGGCTCCCTGCCCTGCTGGTGGAACGGACGCAGGCTTTACCCTCCCGTGGTCCTGAAATAGCACACCGACATCTAAATAATTAGTACAAGCAAGGAGCTACGCGCCTTCCTTTCTAGGTCAGGCTGCTTTTACAGCTCCAGGAGCAGAGAGCCCCAGCAGCGGATGCAGGCGGAGATGCGGGCACGCAGGGCTGGGGGAGCCGGCACCGCCGGCGGTACCGACCCGAGGCCAGCAGGGAAGGGACCCGTGCGTACACATCCCCTTCCTAAACACGTGCTGTCCTGCATCAACGCGCTCCTCTCCGAGGAGGAAAGGCGTATCCATTATTCAATGCCCACTAAATCAGGGGAGAACAGCCAATCCCTGGCCCTCCATTACGCCGTTATTTATTTATACCACATACCCTAAGATATATTAAGATTATTTAAATTTTAATACTGCAGAGGAAAAAAAAAAAAAGTGTCAGCTCTAAAAATAAAGTTGTTTATTGAAAAGAAGCTAAAGGGAAAACCACTCACTAGTAATCCCATCCTGTCTTCCAACGCACCCACATGTTCTCCCGGAAAGGGCTCTGCCCCCGGCGCTGCGCCGCCCCTCGGCCCCAGCCTCGGCTGCGCCACCCTCGAGCCTCGCCGCCGGCAGAGCCCCTCTCTCCTCACCACCTCTGCCTGCGGCAGCCTCCCCGCTGCCCAGCGCGACACCCAGCCCCTTCCAGGAGCGCTTTGTTCCCAGAGCGATCAGAGGTCCTGCTTCGCTGACCTCCTTTTCCGCCTGATCCATCTATCGGGAGAAAACAGCCACCACCTCCTCTCTGCAGGCCTCGGCTAACTAGCCCGGCAACTCCCCCTTCACCACTTTTTTTAATTTTATCTCAGGCTTCAAAAATAGATCCTGCTCCAGGAGCTTATCTAATAAATCTGCCGGAGAGACGCTCAAGGCAGAAGGCAGCCGAGTTCCCTTCGCCCTCTCGGAGCAGGGAACAAAGCGGCCCTCTCGCTCCCATTGCCCATCGAAGCAGACGACACCGAGAGCCAGAGAGAAACCGCACCAAACGCGAGGCGCCGGCGGGCAGAGCCAGCAGCCCTCCTCCCCGGGCTCTGCTCCCAGCCCACAGCCCCCTGCCCGGGAGGGACGGATACTAACGGGAAGGTGGCGGCGGTGGCCAGCTTGGTGTAGACGGCGGTGCCGGGCGGGCCCTGGCTGTGGCAGGAGAAGAGGAAGGGCGGCGGGAGGCAGTGCTTGTAGCAGAACTCGGCGGGGGAGAGCCCGGGCTGCTGACTGGCTTCTGGCAGGTCTGTCTTGGAGGCCACGAAGACGCAGGGGATCTGGCTGTCCATGTAGTGTTCCTGCGGGGATGGGCAGAAGGCCCGGCGAGGGGTGAGCAACCGGCCGCTGCCCCGCGGGTCTCCGGGGAGGGAATCACGAGGGGTCCCAGCCGGGCAGGGCTGGAGGGCACCGGGAGGAAGGGCTCGGCCAGCAACACTGCTGCCCGGAGGCAGGGGCTCCAGCACCAGTGCTGGGGAAGGCCAGCTCCTGCAGCACCCTCCTGGGAGACGCCTGGCTGCCACTCGAAGGCTGAATCCCCCAGGGCCCCTGCCACTTACCTTATAAATACTGGCACAGTAGCTGAAGGACCTGGGGTCGCTCAGGTCATAGATCAAGCAGGCGACGTCGCAGGCAGCGTCCGATGGCTTCGTGAACTTTGCGTCAGCGCTGACCTCGTACAGCTGGAGCAGGAGGGGAAAGGACACGTGGCACGGCACTGCCACACGGAGATGGGGCTGGCTCCCACCAGCACGCAGCCCAGGGGCACTGCGATGGCGCTGCAGCTTCGCAGCAACACGGGGGGCACAGCCCAGCCCTGCTGCGAGCCGCTGCTCCTGGGCAGACCCAAGAGCGCTGCCCCCGCTCCCTGACTTACTATAAGGTATTTCTCCTGGCCGTTGACCTGCACGGTGTTGATCGCGTAGAGAGACGGCTCTCCTGGGGTCTCCCTCTGGGCCTGCCACCGAGGAAAAAACAGTCTCAGACAGCGGGGAGCAAGAGGAGTGCTCGGGGGAGGGAAAGCATTGCCCACTGCTCCAGTCCCCGCGGCGAAACAGCCGCTGCCCTTGAAGGCCAGCCAGCGTCTGAGGCGAGATGCGGGGCCGTTCGTAACGGGCAGGGAAAACCAGCATCACCTCAGTCGGGTCAGGGACAGCCCTGGGGCAGGAGCAGCCCCTGCAGGTCCTGGGGACACGCCGAGGGAGGGGGCCCGCCGCCTTACACAAAATTAAGGAGCAAGAGCCGCCGCGTGGAGGGGCCTGGCCGGGGCGGGAGGTGCCGTCACGCAGCAGGTCGCTCCCGGGCCTCGCGCTCTGCCTCCTGCTCCGCCGCACAGGGGAGCAGCCACTCACCGCGAGGCTCCTGCCGAGGAAGGCCTGCAGGAAGGCGGACTTGCCTGCGCCCCTGGCTCCCAGCACCTTGCAGAGGAAGACGTTTCTCTGGGTCTGGCCTTTCTCCAGGTCAATCCTCTTCTCCCGGGTCACTGCGAGGAGAGGGGCCCGGTGAGAGAGAGGAGGGTCCCGAGGGGTGAGGAGGGGAGGGCACGGCCGTACCTGTGAGGGCCTGCGTCTGGGAGTCCTGCTCCGACAGGATGGGGTAGCCCAGGTAGCCCAGGCACTCCAGGCAGTGCCGCACATCCAGGTAGGCCAAGAGCCTGGGGAGGCGGAGAGCAGCGGGGAGCCAGTCGGGGGGTGCCAACCAAGCAAGCGCTACGCGACGTGACCGAAGGCGTGGGAGAGGGACTGAGCTTACGTCCACTGGCAGAGGAATCCATGCAGGGAAAGCAGGCCTTTATCAGTGGTGCATACCGTGTTGTAGAGCTCGGGGCCCCAGGGCACGCAGGGGAAGACGCTGAAGAAGTTCTGCAGCTCTGCGGGCGAGAGGGCACCGTCCTGGTCCTGCCGGAACAGACGGGAGTCAGCAGCCGAGGCAGGACGCAGCCTACACGCACCCACGGCTCTCCACAGCCACCCCAAACACTGCCAGGGTGCAGAGAGGGGCCTTGGCACGCTGAAGCCACCTTGCCCGCTGCTGCAGGATGCCACGGGGATGCTTTCAGTGGCAGAAATCAACTGCAAGCAAGGCCAGAGGTGCATGCGTGCACTGAGAACGCGAACCCCAGGGGCTCCCGTCACTGCGCTACCTACAGGTGGGGTGATTCTGCTTTGTGACTGCAGCTGGAACCAACCAGCCCTGCCACCAGGAAGGACCTGTCCACGTGAGCTGCTGGTTCTGCCACGCAGCAGCCAGACCCTCTGCGTGCAGGGAAACCAACCCAAGGTCTGCGTGCAGCCGCTGGGCCTCTGGCCACCAGACAACCACGTGCCGACACAACACAACGCCTTCGGGCTGGCGTGCCACAGGACCACGGCACAGAGGCTCTGCTGGCATCTGGGCACACGGGGATGTGTGTCACAGAATCACAGAACGGTCTGGGTTGGGAGGGACCTTAAAGATCGTCTGGTTCCAACCCCCTGCCGTGGGCAAAGACACTTCCCCAGCCCAGGCTGCCCAAAGCCCCATCCAGCCTGGCCTTGGGCACTGCCAGGGATGGGGCACCCACAGCTCCTCTGGGCAGCCTGTCCCAGTGCCTCACCTTCACTGTAAAGAATTTCTTCCTCATATCTAATCTAAACCTACCTTCTTTTAGTTTAAAGCCATTGCCCTTGTCCTATCACTACACCCCACGACAGAGGGCCCCTCACCAGCTTTCCTGCAGCCCCCTGTAGGCACTGGCAGGCCGCTGGGAGGTCTCTCTGAAGCCTTCTCATCTCCAGGCTGAACACCCCCAGCTCCCTCAGCCTGGCTCCGTAGCAGAGGTAACCGTCAACTCAGTGCTGCAGCTCCTGTCGAGCTGCCGCAACCCAGCTGCACACCGACACCTAAGTAATTAGCGTGTCCAGATGCATTGCAGATCCTCTACAGCCCTTCTCTCGCTCTCCAAAGAGCCAGCGCGTGGCACAACCAGCTGCTTTCTCTGCCTCTCTCTGGCCCAGTACTCCTTCCACAGGGGTGCCAGCTGCGTGGCTGCAGGCCAGCAGCTCTGCCCACTTTCCCCGGCCCGCTGTGTGCTACAGGCAGGCACTGCGGAGGGGCGATGCCGCTTGGACGTTAGCTCAGAGCCTGAAGGCTCACAATTTACCGTCTGCACCTCGGGCAAGGGTGGTGACCCCAGCCCCATGCCCCTGTGACAGAGGAAAGCCCTTCGCTGGAAGGGGAGCAGAGGCAGGCAGAGAGCAGCCAGGCTCCCTCACGGCCCCAGCGCGTTGCCCACCTTGTCGTGCTTCTCAAACAGCCGCTGCAGGAACTGGTAGCCCAGGTGGTTGAGCTCCGAGGAGCAGCCGGGGGGCAGGCGGAACCTGCCGGGAGAGACCCGAGTGAGCAGCTCCAACGCCTCCTTGAGCCCTGAACGAAGGGCAGCGTGAGCGGGCCCTCGGCAAAGCCACATCTCACCCAGGCACGCGGCTTGCCAGCCCCTCCCTGCCCAAGGCCCCCAGCAAAACAAAACAAAGCTGTAGGGAGAGGGCCTCGAGGCTGTGAAGCAGACTCCCTGTGGCACACCCGCACCGCCCGAGCAGCCCGGGAGCTGCCACGGCCCTCGTTCTGCCCCGTGCTCAGGGCTTCAGAAGGGCCCAGCGCTAGCCCCAGTGCTTTCCGCCAGCAGGGGCCCTGCTGTCTCCCCCCGGAGCCTGCTCTCTGGGGAGAGGACGAGGCAGGTTGCGGCCAAAGCCTTTCATTACTGCCAGATCACCACCTCTGGGGTGGCAGGGAGCAGAGAAGAAACAGCAGCTGCAGAACCAGCCGGGAGGGCTACTACGCTGACAGCTCACTGCTCCCGACAGCTCAGCTCAGGCAGAGACAGAACTGCCTTCACAGCCCCTTGCTGATGTCAAGGGAAGTCAGGGACAGGCCTTCATTGCCTTCCCCCGCTCCTTGCCCACCTACACCAGAGCCAGCGGCACAGTCAACAGCTCCAAAGCCATTATATTTGTTGCCAACCCCACGTGTCAGCTCCCGGCCACAGGGGAAGGTGAGGAGCACGAACTTGACCGTGAGCTCAGGGCACAGATTCAGCCTCAGCTGAGCAAGGCAGCAGCCCCCAGGGCGCAGAGAGGAGCCCGGGTCGCACACCGCGGGGATGTCCCACCCTGTCACCTCCATCCAGAACAGGACACGCACTGCGGGTGCAGGTAGTCATCCGTCAGCTCCAGCTCGTCGTCGTAGCCAAAGCGGCGAAGGATGGTCCAGGTGGTCTCATGCCGGCCCCTCTGGATGAAGAGCGTGTTGAGGAAGAGGAAGCCTGCGGGAGAGACCAGGCAGCTCAGACAGCAGGGCCAGACGGGCACTGCCTCGGGGATCCACACTGCAGGACTACGCTTCCTCCAGGGAAACAGGGTGCTTGGGCAGGGAGCTTTAAGTGGCCGCAGCAGGCTCAGGCTTGCTTTGGCAGGAGGGACTAACTCGGCTTGGATCGAGAGCCAAGAGGCTCAGCCTGAGGACAGGGCCCCCCTGCAATATGCTGAGGGAGATGGGTGCGCCCATCCCGTGCTGGGGAGGAGCACGGAGCCCCCGTGCTGGTACCGTTTAACGTCAGCCCGTTGTCCTGCACCCCATCCGTGGTGTTCTTCCACACAACCATCTTCACGTCCTCCAGGGCCTGGGGAGCCAGCGGGTTTCCAAAGCAGGACTTCTACCTCCCAGGAGAAAGAAGGCCTTCGTGAGCAAGCACGCAGCCAGCACAACCCTCCGGCTCACCAGCAGCCACAGGGACTGGGATGTACCCCAGCTCCGCAGCCAGCCCTACCTGGAAGTAGTTGAGCTCATCATCGCTCAGAATCTGGTTGTTATCCTGGTCCGAGAGGTTGAAAATCCGGGTCAGTGCTCGTGCACACGCGGGTCTCAGCTGCAAGGAACCAACCACGGTGACAAAACCAGGGCACTGCCTTCAGCGGGGCTCCTCCTCCTGCCTCCCGAACCCAAAGTGCAGAGCCCTTCCTGCACGGCGGGGAGCACGGCCCAGCCAGACCAGTGCCACAGCCCCACCGGAGCTGGGGGTCAGGAGCAGGACAGCTCGCAGCGAAGGTTTCTCCTGCACTCTTCCCACCACGGCTGCCACAGGGCCCGGAGCATGAGGGCTTCTTCCCAAACACCCAAATTCTCTGTCCTGGCTACACTTAGCATGGGGAGACGGGTATTTTTCTGTTGGCTCCCCCCACGAGCTTTCCCCTCTTTTTTGCTATCTTGGCCCCAAAACTCTCCTCCCTCCTTCGCAGGGGTAAAAGCACAGCACAGTGCTCCTAGAGCACGAGGTGCTGCACCAGCCTGAGCTCTGCAGCCCCCCGGGGGAGATGGGAAGGGACTCCTCCAGAAACCACCGGCAGTACTTCCTACCTGCTTCTCCTCCGGGTCGTAGAGGGGGGCAGTAGGGTGCAGCACAGCTTTCTGAGCGTAGTAGAAGAGCTCAGAGATGTTCTTGAGGTTCTTGGCAGAGCACTGAGGATTCAAAGGAAGAGACAGTCCTGTGAGTAGGGCAGGCAACGGGCTCATGACGGGGGCAGAAGGAAGACGACTGGAGCTCTCCAAGCCAGACAAGGAACGCATCAAAGCACAGAGCAATCTCTGCTCACCAGCAGGAAAAAAACAAAAGGGAACCTCCTGCTCACGCTGTGGCTTTGCTGTGTCCTTTCCACAGCCCCAGGCCCAACGGGGCTGCATGGAGCTTCAAAACCATTTGCAGCCAGACTGGGCAGACACTGAAACTCGCTCTCCGTGGGGAAGCCAAAGGGCAGAAGGCGTAAAGCACAGGCCCTTGAGACCCAAAACACGGTACTTCTGCAGAGCAACACCAGCAGAGCACAGTGTTCCCTGCAAGCACGAAGGCTCCCCTGCCCCACAGACAAGTGTTCCTGCCCCTCAGGGAGGCTTTGCAGAAACCCTCAGGTCCCTCACCTCCACGCAGGTCTCAATCTCCGAGAACTGGTTCATGATGGGCAGGATGACATCCATGGAGCTGCCCATCTGCAGGTCAGACTTGTTTCCCACCAAAATAATGGGGATCCTGGGGAAAAAGACGGAGCATCAGAGAGCACAAGCAAGGCCACCCCTCTCCCAGCCCCAGCCCTGCTCCAGCCACACGTGCTGCCGGGCAGCCGGCCGGGGAGCCTCCCCACCCTCCTCTGCAAGGTCCAGAACAGCTTTCCTGCCTCCCACGGCTGGGAGCATCCATCTGGAGAAACAGACTGCCTGATCCTGCTTACGCTTTCACCCAGCAACAATATGTTCAGAAGCCTTTAATCCAGCACAGCAGCCTTCTGCCTAAGTGATCCCCACACAGCTTGTGGCTCCTCTGCCCCCATACTCCCTTAGCAGCAGCCTCTCTCTGCCTGGATGGCAAGGGATCAAGGCGGGGAGGAACCCTCTCCCATGACCCTCTGCCTCAGCTAGACTTTGAGGGAGAAAAGCCCCCACATTCTTCTGCTACAAGTGGTTTGGCCGCTGGTTGCAAAGCTGGCTTGATCTGAGCAGCCCCTGGAGGACACGAAGGCGGCGAGGGCCCAGCAGCCTCCAGGATCACCCCGCTCCGCACCCAGTACCTGGCTCCCTTCTCAGCTCCTCCGTTCACCATGGGGATCCACTTTGTGCGAATCTGAAAGGCGAGCACAGGGAAAGGCCCGTCAGAGCAGCCTGCGGAGGGAGAGGCAGCTCCCAGCACGCGCGCCGTAGCTGTCGGCAGGGCCCTGCAGCCATCTGCTCCCCGGTGTTCCCCCGCACCAGCAGGCAGAGCACGCCCGGGGATGCTGAATGCCAGCAGAAGGGTGCGACAAGCACGTTGCCCCCAGCACAGGGAGGCGATCACCAGTGTGGGAGCAGGCCTGGGCTGTGCTCAGCCTGCCTCTGCTTGCAGGAGTCTCAAACCCCAAACCCCCACAGAACCGGGAGCGTCAGGGCCCTGGCGGAGAGCACGTTACCTTCTCGATCGTGACTTCCTTGGTGACATCGTACACCACGCAGACCACGTTGGCCTGCAAGAGAGAAGACGAAAGGGGAGTGAGTGAGGGTCCTGGTGCTCCCGCCGTGGTGGGGAGGCAGGTCTGAGCCCCGGCAGCTCCAGCCCCGCACACTGCCGTCGTGCTTGCGTTGCAACCCAGCAGCTGCAGTTGAGCACGTGTAGCACACGCGCAAACACACAGACACCGTGGGCTCCCGAGGAGGTGGACAACATCAGCTCTGGCCCCAGCTGCCCCGTGACAGCACGCAGACCCTCCCACCCCAGCTCTCGGCCCAGCATAGATATTTCTCTTCACTAACTGGCAGATTGCGCAGCTCTTACCTCTGCTGGGTCCGCTCCCTGGATGCAGCGCTTTTGAAAGAGAGGCGAGGGCACACGCGTGGCCGTGCCAGCCGCATGGCTCGAGGCCGTTTCAAGCTGTGCAGGCTAATCCCAGGGCCACACAAGGGTTTAGGCAGGATTTCCTGGAGCCGTTTTAAGCATCTGTACTCTCCTCCTGTCTGTGGGGCGGGCACCGCACCCCTGTGCTCCCTGTCCCACCTCCTCATCCATTAAACACTGAGGAGGAGCGATTAAATATTTGTGCTCACGTGAAACGCACAGCAGAGACGTGGTGTTATTACCCATAGCCAAGAAGTCTCCTCAGCACGGAGCCAAAGTCAATCCCAGAGCAGTGAGGAGCGGTCCGGCCCATCCCAGCCGGCTGGATTGTTTCTCCTCTCCACCCAGTCTCCCAGGGCTCCAGCTCCCAAACCACCACCTCTGTGCCACTGCAGGAACCTAAGGCAGGGAGCAGGGGGGTCTCACCCACGCTCAGCAACTGCTTCTCCCCTCTTCCAAGGCTAGAACGCCCCAGGTCGGCTGCGAGCCGCCCCCCGCTGCTCTCCTTCTGAAGGCTCCCCAGAGGACTGGGACAAGCCACACGACAGCTTACAACCCAGAGAAGGATTAAACAATCTGCTAAACAAACTGATAGCGTTAATCCGCAGATAACCAACTGCCTGCACGTCTCTGGGTGGTTAATGGGAAGGGAGAACAGCCGCATGTCACTTGTAAGCTGCAGGGCTACGGCAGCACAGCCTCCTGTCCTGCAACCCCCTGTCCAGCCCCGCTCACCTTAGCGATCTCCTCCTGCAGCTCATCCTCCGTCTGCTCTGATTCTGGAAGGGGAAAAGAGCCATCACTGACCGCTGCTGCCCGCCCGCTGCAGCGGGGATGCTCTTCTCCTGGCCGCAGGCGGGCAGGGAGAGGCGAGGCTGGCAGGGAGCGAGGGGGCCGGCCCCACCTGAGTAGTCCACAATGTGCGTGGGGACCTTCTCGGGCGTGACGTCCGCCGGGATCGTGATCTCCTCGGCGCGAGGGGGCACCTGCGAAGCGAGCAGACTCCGTTCCATCGCGTGGACATGCCGGCCAGGCCGAACGCAGCAGAGAGGATGGCTGAATTCAGCTCTCAACGCGGCCGCTGCGTGGGCAGGGTGACTCCAGCCCACAGACCGCTCTCGGCCCACCAGGAAGGGGCTGCGAGCCGCAGCGAGCTGATGCTTGCTACGGTCCGCTCCTCACACAGAGGTTTCGCTGTCTGTAAAACCTCCGAAAACCTCCCAGGCGCAAGCCCTCCCTCGAGATGCAGCGCCGCGTCCCGCCGTGAGAGCTGCCTTTCAGAAAAGTCAGCGCCGCCACCCTGGAGCTGAGCCCTGGGGCGCTCCCCAGCCCCCCGACCTGACCTCCTGCCAGCCGCGCCACGCACTAAGCTGATTGCGTGGGCTTCGCCGGGAAACACGGGAAGGTGTTGGGGGCCAGCTGCCCCCCGAGCCCCAGCGAGCAGCCTGCGGGCAGCAGGCGCTGCTGCCGGCGGCACTGGGCAAACGCTTCCAGCCAGGGCGATGCCCCGTCCCCATCCCAGCCACGGCAGCGAGGTGCAGCGCAGAGGCCCCGTGGGGCACACGCAGGCCGGCTGGAGGCTGGGCGCCAGGCCTGGCACAGCCACGTCCTTGAGCCGGTGTCGCCGCAGGGCCGAGGCCGTGGAGCAGGCGGCCCGAGCTCCGGCCCCGTCGCCCCGGGAGCAGCGGGGAACAAAGCCGGGGGAGCCCCGCGCGCAGACGGGGACGGAGCCCGGGCTCGGGGAGCGAAGCGGGGACCCCGCCGCTGCCCCCGGCTGCGGGCAGGAGCTGCCGGGGCTGCGGCCTCGCGCTCACCTCCTCGGGGAACTCCTCGCCCACCAGCGCCATGATCAGAGACGTCTTCCCCACCTGGGCTGGGGGAGAAACGGGCACGCGTTGGCGCCGGCCGGAGCCGCGGGGCGGGGGGTGCCGGGCCCGGGGCGCCTTCCCGACGGGCCGACCGCCCCCAGCGGGACGCCCCGGCCCCTTTCGCCCTCACGGGAGCCGGGGCTTCACCGGGGGCTACCGGGGAGCGCGTCTGCACCGGCCCCGGGGCCCTGCACCGCGGCGGCGGCAGCGCCGGCCCGGGAGCGCGGGGGACGGGGCCGAGGCCCCGGGCGAGGCCCGGCCGCTGCCGCCCCCGTGGCGCCGCCGCCGCCGCCCGGCCGCCCCTTACCCTCCCCCAGCAGCAGGATCCGCACGTCCCGCTTCATGGCGGCGCCGCCGCCGCTCCCGGGGCCGCCGCCGCCGCCGCCACTCCCGGGGCCGCACCAGCGAGGGGGGCCGGGAGCGGCGCGACCGGGAGCGGCGCCCCCCGGCGGCCGGAGGTGTCCCCCCGCTGCTCCCCCCCCCGGCACCGCCGGGCAGGCTGGGCTGGCGCGGAGGTGGTTTATTGGGAAAGGAAAAATACAAATAAAGGGGAAACCGGGCCCCAAAACGCACCGCGGGCGGCTGGGGGCGGCCCGCGGGGGGTGGGGGGGAAGGGGGCGCAGCCTGAAGGTGAGGCTGAGGCCGGTACCGGGGCGCCTGGAGCCGGGCCCGGGCCCGGTCCCCGCGGTCCTTGCTCGTCGCGGTCCGTGGCGGGGTGGCCGCCGTCAGCCGGCGCCCAGCTCCCAGACGAGCAGGGCGCTGTGGGAGGCCGTGAGCAGGCGGCGGCCGGCCGGGGCGAAGCGGCAGAGGTGGACGGCATCGTCGTGGCCCCCGTAGTCCTGCGGGGTGCCCGCGGGGCAGGGCAGCAGGCGGAGGAGTCGCTCTGCGGGGACAGGAGGGGGTCAGCGGGTGGGGGAGCCCCCCATCGGCATCCCCTCGTCTGAGGGGAGGGGGACAGCAAGCAGGGAAGGGGGGGGCTGCCGCCGAGGGGAGCGTGTAAGGTAACGAAGGCGGCAGCAGCTCGGCTGCCTCAGCCCCTGAAGCGCCCGGCTGCCCTGGGGCAGCTGTGGAGCTCACTGGGCCCTCAGGAGCTGTGGTCTTGACAGATGAAGGGTGCTGAGTGCCCCTGTGCAGCAGAAGGTCCCTTCCCTATCCCAGGCTACGCTGCGGGGGTTTTGGCCCTGTGCCACAACCCTGCCTGGGGCTGTTACTCCCATGGAAGAGCCACAGCATGGTCTTAGGATAGGTCCTGGTTTGGGGGTGTGTGTCTCACTTAAAGGCAAGAGGACGCTTGGTTTCCTCCCACTTGCAGGAAGGGGAGGATCCCTCCCCACCAAAGGTAAGGTGGGGACAAGGCACCCTGGGGACAAGCAGAGCCCACAGCACCCTCCGGTACTCACCGCTGAAGCCAACGGCCATGAAGCGTGCTGCAGGAGACAGGCTCAGCGATGTGGCGAAGTACGGCAAGGAGATCTTCTCAACGACCTGCGCTCCAGCAAGAGAAGCACGCTAACATCTCAGAGACAAGCAGGGAGCAGAACAGCTGCTCAAGCGACACGTTTAGGAGGGTACAGGGCTCCTGCTCAACGGGGAGGCTGGCAGATACACGGCCTCTCTCGGAGCTCAAAAACCTGCCAAAGGCACTTCCACTTTCCAGGAGGCACGAACAATTCAGAGACCGTTAGGGGTCCTGGAAGCAAACGCCCTCTCCTCCAAAGGCAGCAGCAGCGACTGGCAGCCAGCCCAGAGGCAGGGACAGGGCCCTGCAGCTCCCTGCTCACCGAGTCTCTGAGGGAGAAGCTGCTGCACTGCCCAGCTGCTTGCCTCAACCCACCTCACACCCTCAGGGGTGGTTTTATTCACAGTGCTCCTCTCTTCACCTTGGTTAGCAGGAGGGGATGCTGCTCTGGGGCTGACATTTGGGTTAAGAGGGGGTCCTGCTCTCCCCTCTCCCCCCATGGAAAGAGGGGCTCATCCCCAAGCCCCCGGCTTGGCCTGCAGGTCTCCTGAGGGAGAAGGGCAGCGCTGCCTCCCCTCTATCTCATTCAACACGGCCACACAACAGCAGAGCAGTGCCCATGCTGCCCTGGCATGGCACGTGAGGGTGCCAGAAGTACCTGTTTCTTGTGCAGGCTGTAAAACAAGGCTTCCTTCTGCATCCCAAAGCCAACGTAGACCAGGGTACCATGCTCCCAAGGGCAGAATGCAGCCAGGCTGGGTGGGAGGCTGCTGAGACCCTGGCAGGGGAAACCAAAAGGAACAACAGTGAGGCTAGCTTCTCCAGCCCGACCCAACACAATGGGGAGCAAAGGAGAGCCCTCGGGCCGCAGCTGTACGAGCACTGGGAAATTCTTGTGATGGAGGCTGTTTCCTCCTTCTTGCATTGCCATCTCAGCCGTGCTCACCGCAAAGAAGCAAGGAGCAACCACACAGTGCCATGGAAACCTGCAGCAAGTTGTTCACTGTCACAGAAGCAGGACGCACTAGGGTCAGCGGGTTGAATTTCCACGAGGGCATTATTCCTACGCGGGCATGAAGGTGGGACTGTGTTATGGATTGGTTTCAGCACAAGCAAATAGGGCCCAGGAGATGGATATTTAGCACTGGATGCAAGATCGGTCCTTCCCATATCCACTGTGGGGAGACTTGTAACAGCCCGGCTGGTGCTTGGGGCTGGGCTTGGGGCTGAGGCACGACCACTTGTCCCCCGGTAAGACCCAGCTTCCTTCTGCAGGCCCATGTCACGTGCATGGGAGGCTGCTTCATGTCCAGTACAGTATTTGGACACGGCAGATGTCCAGTTGCCCAAATCCCACAGCTGCTCTTCAGCCAAAGTGTTCTGCAAAGTATCGCAGGCACTCAGGACTGGAGCAGGTGTATTTGGCTCTATTAGCAGTCACTGGGCTTCTGGCTCAGGATATTCACACTCATTGGGAGCATCAGTCAGCAGCGTGCTCATAATTAGGTGTCTCTTCTGTGCTGACTATGCCGACTCCTGGCTGTGCTCTGTTTCGCACAGCACAGGAGTATCAGCTCTTTGCAAAAGCATTTTTTGTCTCCTCATGCTTACAGTGTCGGTACTTCCCAGGGGTTAGGCAGTGCCACGCGTGCTTCACGCTGCCTGTCTACACCCTCGAAGGTGCATTAGCAAGTTCTCCCACAAGCAGAGAACCCAGGAAGGTGACTTTCCTAAGCACACTCACTGTCTGCACCTGTCCCACTCAGAGGCATCCCTCCCATCCAGGGTGGCTGAAACTGAAAACTTTACAACAGCTGTAAAACACATTAGACTGAGCTGACAGTCTCACGTGAGTTTGGAGGGGGTTAGGACGGCTCACATCCTGTTTACAGACGGGGAGCGTGCTGAAGGGACGGGGCTGCACGGTGCCAAGGTGGGGACAGGAGCTGGTGAGCGCCGTGCTCACCTCAGGGCTGGCAGGAGCAGGGAAGCTGAGCCAGTCGAGGAGCTCACACTTGTCCTTCAGCCAGTCGGAGGCCCAGATGCTGACCCGACGGTCCGAGCTGGTGGCCAGCCAGAGCTCACCTCCTTCCACCCCAAACTCGTGGTACTATAGAAGATAAAAGCAACGTTATGACTCGTGCAGTACTGAAGCTATACAGAAAGCTGCCAGCAAGAACTAGCAGAGGGCAAGAGTTCATGGGAACACAGGGGATTAATGCCAGGATTAACCTCCTGGTTTCTCTCATTTGAGCAGTGCTTAGAGTCATTTATCACAATAAAATAGGACAAGGAAGCGGTGGTTCCAGAGCCAGCAGCGTGCTCTGGGCTGAGCGCCCTGGCAGAAGAGGCCGCTGGAGGAGGAGCGAGCGGCTGGCCTGAGCGACAGATTTCTGGACGTCCCCTGCACCTGCACATCTCCAGGGGAGTGCATGCAGGTAAGTATGTCTTCTAACCACATCCTTCACCTAAAACTGAAGGGGCCTCCTAACTATATAATTACCAGGACAAGCGGCTTTGCAGCCCAGATTTTAAAGCCAGAGAACTCAGGCAAAATTATTCTCATCTCAGAAAGCTGCACAAAGGAAAAAAAGACTCTCCATGAAGAGAAAGACGAAGGAGGTGCTAAAAACATGCCGCTGTTGCACATTCAAGCCTTCCAGCTTCACAGAGGGACTGTACAAAGAGCCAGCTACATGCACAAGGTCAGGCTGCTAAGGAGTGAAGCGGGGAAATCACGCTGAGGCTGTTATCGGGGGCATGGGCCACACGCACGGGTCTGAATGCTCCCAGCTCCAGCTGCTCCCAAGGAGTGCTGCTCTCTGTGGGCACACATCACATCTGTGCACGGTGTGTCGACAACAACCACCAAAGGTCCCCCCCCCCCCCCACAGGCACAGACTGGCTCAGGATTGCCCCTGCAGTGCTTGTGGCTTCTCCCCAGTGAAGTTATCCCTAGAGAAACCTAACAGAAGTTACTGGGGGTGGTGGGCACAAAGAGGAAAGAGAAGGGCTGACCGACCCAGCCGTGCTGCTGCCCCTTCCCACAGCTGTGCAGTGACGCACGGGGGACTCGCTCCTGCACAGCAGCGGGCAGAGAGGGGAAGAAAGGTCTCACCTGCTTCCTGGTGCACTGGAGGACAGTGATCGGGGAGCCCTTGTGGTCAGCGAGGATGCGGATGGTCATTCCGGTGCGAGGGCTGCTGACAGCCACGAGCCCGTCCTTGCCCCCCGATAAGATCATTTCTCCTGCGGCCAGAGGAGGGAAGGGAAGGAGACACTTCTTGTAGGAGATGAAAAAGCCCGTAGCAGTAAGGTATGATGTCACTGCTCCCCAAAGCAACATCTCCCCACTGTTACAACAAGGAACCTCACCGTCTGTGGAGTAGGCGATTGCTGTCAGCGCAGTGGCATGGGGGTGCATTTTCAGCTCCATCTCTGTCCTGGAAATACTGAACACGCGGATGGTGCCATCACTGTACCCTGCCACTACGTGCTGGCTCTCAGCTTCCCATGCAACGATGGTATGAGGCTTCCAGGCCAGGCACTGGCAGCTCTGGAAAAGAAACCAGGGCAGAGACCTGATGACCATGAAAACAGTGGGACCGTACACAGTAAATGCACTAAAAGCTCCACCTGCATGTATTTCTCCAGCTTTAGGCTGCTCCACGAGGACACAGCAGTCCTTGCAATGCCAAGCAGTGACTGTGCCCTCTACCAAGACAGAAAGATTGATGCGCCACGAACGATTACCTGGTTCAGCACTTGAAACTGTACCACCAGCTCCATGCTGCCCAGGGACCAAATCCTCACGCTGCCATCCTCCCCACACGTGGCACAGTGAGTCTCATCAGGACTGAAGGACACTTCGTTCACCTGCAGCAAGAAAGGAGATGGGAAACAGGGGCCCTAAAAACACTGCAGCCTAAAGCACATCTGCTCTCTGCACCTCTCATCCCCCAGGACTCCTCTCACAGGAAGGACCAGATGAGAAGCCCCAGACATAAAGGAAGGAGGGTTGCTTTATTTTTGTGCTAAAAAGAAATCGTGTGCTGACAACAAAGGCTTGCAATGGAAAGCAGCAAACCTAACCACGAAGCTGGAACCAGGCACTCTGCAATAAAGGTCTAAGTAAAACACCTTCCCTTCTACCATCTGAAACCTTTTTTTCTGTAGCACAAAAGTACACCAAAGCAACAGCAGAGTTCAAAACAGTCATCCTTTGTACCGTTTTTTAAAATATATTTTAGGCAAAGAAAACTTTCTGCAGTATGGATGTCCAGCTAACCAACAGCCTGCTTCCAGCAGTTGCAGCACTCAGCAACGACTCTGGAGCTGCATTCTTGCACGGCAGCAAAACGACCTGCAGTTACTCACAGGCTGAGGCCGTTAAAAACCTAAGGTTAGAGCAGCTGAGCTCAGGTTTCTTGACATTTGCCTGCCTAGTGCAGTTATCCCTAGACTCCTCTGTGGTGTCCCATCGGCACCAGAAAGCCCTGCGGCTCTGTGACCTCTCTCATGGCCGGACCAGGGAGCACTGCTGCAGCACACGCATGCTTGGAGCACAGCCAAACCACCCCCTCCCAGCACAAACCGCCCCTTCCCAGCCCCAACCACCCCGATCCCAGCCCCTCGAACCTTGTTCTTGTGGCCACTGATCAGCCGGATGCTCGTGCTCTCCGCCCAGTTGATGTACCAGAGCGTTCCTGCGGTGGTGCCCACAATTCCCATTTCTAAAGAGTCATCAAAGGCTGCACTGACGATTGTCCCATCGAGGGTAATCTCATGTTCTAGCATGACTGAGTGAGATCTGGAGGAAAGGAGGATCCAAGAGGGACCGGCTCAGCTGTTGGAGCAGACGCTGCCTCCTTCCAGTGCAATTTTCTAATAAGCCCAGGCATGGCTTTGCATCTAAATTGTTCAGTGAGGGGCTCCTGCCCTGAAACCATCGTGTATAGGAAAGAAAGAAAATAAGGGATGCAGTAGCACGAGAAGAAAGAAAAACGATATATTTTCACTCATTCTTTTAAAGAATTTTAAAAATTTAAATTTTAAAGACTATAAAGTTTCTCCACGTTGCTGACACAAACTTCGGGCATCCATTTCCAGCACAAGGAAGGTTCAGCTATCTGTAGCAAAAATCCAGGAAAAAGATCCAGGCAGAAAGAATCAGCAGCGACGGGATGGAGAGGAAAAGCTAAGGGTGAAGAGCAACAAGAGCAGCACGGCTGTACGCAGAGCTGACGCGCCCGTGAGAAGCCACCTCTCAGACAGGTCCTGGAGCTGCCAGGCGAGGAGGAGAGCACCTCAGGAGCACGGCGCGAGACGGGTGCGAGCGGAGCGGAGGCGCTGGGGCCACCACCTCCTACCTGGCCTCGGGACCTTTCAGCCTCAGCTCCCGCACGGCTGCCACCGCCCACAGGCGGATGCGCTTCGTGTTGCTGCCGCTCAGCAGCCTGCTGCGCCGGCACACCAGCACGCCTGGGGGAGTAAGGTGCACCCGTGAGTAACCCCCCCCCCTGCTCTCAGCCCTCACCCCGGGCGTGCTCCTGGTGGCCAGGCCATCGTTTCATCCCAGCAGGGCAGTGTGGGTCTAACACAGCCCGACACGCAGTGTTTTTACAGACTAGGACTGTCGTTACTACTACAAACGCGGGCAGCAGGCCCATTGCCACCCCCCACATCTGGCATCCCCATTGGGTTTCTGAGCAGAGCTGAAATCGGAGGCCTGCAAGCTCATTGCTGTTCATTGCCAAAATTCCCACAAAATTTATTACAGTCCTGACGGACGCCTGGGGCATTTGCACCCACCGATCTCGCCGTCATCGGCCTCCCACGTCATGAAGCAGCGATTGGTCTCCGTGTCCCACACGCAGACCTGGCCCGAGTTGGTCCCACTGTAAAGAAGGGTGTCGGCACCGTAACAGAGAGAGGTCAGCTCCACCGGCCCCAACACAGCCGGCGCAGGGGACCGATGAACCTGCCAGGGCACATAAAACAGGAAGGTCGCAGAGAGCACGGTGCTTACCTGCAAGGGAAAAAAACGAACAACTCCTCCCACCCTCAGTTAATTCAGTTACTGCATCAAATACAACCGAAAGCCACTCATGGCCAGCCAACATCACACTCTCGCTAAGAGAAATCATCAGCTCTTGCAGAACTGTGGGGGCAGAGCCTCCATCTCACTTGCTAGGGCTTGGAAAAGATGTCAGAGATAATGAACATGAATTTCAAAAGAAAAAACTGAGGTTTACCTTGAGATTGATGTCACCCTCCCGCTGCTCCAACAGCCAAAATGTCACCGCTCCCTTCCCCACACAGGCCATTTCTCGGTGAGAAAAAGGACTAAAAGCCACATCGTGGACTGGCTCCGAGATACAAGTTGACGACAGGAGCTCGTAAGTGTAGGTATTCCACAGAGCAACAGTTTGATCATTGTAGTCCCCTAGGTAGAACATGAGAACAGTAGGAGGGAATTCTGCAGCCTCAGTGTTTCTTCACAATGGTCACGAGCACACATTGCACACTCGTGTCAACTTTGTCACTCCGTTACCCAGTTGTTCAAAGACAACTGCTGCAAACAGCCCACAGCCCCCTTGCATGCTCAGCAAAAGCCAAGAAAGTGCTTCAGTGGCAGCAAAAGCTGCACGACGTGATGGATCATCACCTGAGCTGAGGACGGGTATAACGGGCCCAGCACTTTGTGCTGGAGGTTGCAGCACATCTGGACCTGCAGCACAGGCTGCAGCCAACGTTCAAACCAGCTGATGGCTGGTGTGGTGGGGAACTCAGCACGCAGAGCTGGCTTTCTGCTGTTTCTGCATCCTTAGTAGCTACTGCACACCTCAGCACACGTCCAACACAAGCCCTCCAGCGATACCGTGCACTAAGCACCAACGGTCTCGAAACAAGGAACAGAGGTTACCATTGCTGAAGGCGCCGCAGCTGGGTGGCTCCAGAAGGCACCGGCCTTGGTGATGGCAAGCATCCCCAGCTCTCAGACAGCCAGGAGAGCAGGTGCCTCATTGGCCTTTCCCAGGCCCCACAGCTCAGTGCAGACTTTCAGCTTTTTCCTTCTCCGCAGCCCAGGAAGGAGCTGGAGAAGGGCTCCTCTCCCACTCTGCTCCGTGAGAGCACAAAGCTCTCTTCCTCTTTAGCAAAGCTTGCTTTTTTTCAAGGGCAGACTCACCAGCCCAGAGCAAATGTGTTGCCTGCTCCACAGGTCCTCTCTTGCAAAACAAGAACTTACTAATTGCATATTTGTCCTTTAAATGTCCCCTGCCTAAACAAAACAGACAGCTTGAGCGTCCATCTTGTGCTGGCATCGCTGCCTGGCAGGAGGCTCACAGTTTGAAGCCTGGCTACTTCTGTGAATTCCAGCTAAGCAACAATAAGAAGTCCAGAAGAAAGCATTTCCCTTTGGATACTATATATAGTAACTGCGAACTATTTACACAGCCTTAGCAAGCACTAGTCAGCTGGGAGAAGAAAGCTGTAACTTCAAGAAAAACAAGCTTACTGGGCAATGAGAAGGAACTGAATGGGAGCTGGGGCAAGCCCGGTGTTCATGCCTGTGGCCGGGACACACAGGGCTCGTGTTTGCCCTCAAAACGCTGCTGACAGCGCCCTGGCAACATGCTCACTTGCAAAGAGCACCTCTGCTCACGGTCACTCCCAAGGCCACCTGGGGAGATCACTGGCAGATTTACACGCCACGTGATCCACTGTCCTGTTTGCTAGGCATCCTGTCGATTTCATTGTGAAAATACCATCCAGTGCCAAGGCTACCAAGCAGCAGCTGCTGGGCAGACCCACGAGCCCGCTGCACATCTCACGGGTATCACTTACAGCACCCTCCTCCCATGAGCTGTCTGTTCCAGGGTCCACTCCTGCACCCACACCTGGCGGTTGCAGGCCTACTCACCTAGGGTAGCAAGGAACCTGTCGTCCCGAGAGTACGCCATGGCTTGCACTTGTGTCTTGTGGTGGAACAGACTTGTTGTGCAGACCCCATCCTGAATGTTCCAGATGCAGATTTGACAATGGGAGTCTCCATTCCTCCTTCCCGAGGCAGAGGCAAGAACCTAACAGAACAAAATGTTGTCAGAGACCTTGGTAAGTAATTAGAGAACATTTCATTAGTCTTAGCAACTATTAGACCCAAATTAAAGTCATGCAGCTGGCAAATGGAAAATTCTGCAAGAACGACTGTCACTTGGCAGGAGGAGGGAGTGGTGGCAGGGAGCAGCCTTCACTGTCAAACTGAGCCAGCCCAAGGAATAGCTAGGCTCAGAACCCACTGATTTTATTTCCATAACCCCAGGTCTCCACGCAGCACACAGGAGGAGGAACAGACAACTGGGATTTTAGCCGGTGACATTCCTTTAGCTCGAAGTGACGCAGGCAAAACACAGCCCTGGGCAAGCAGAAGCCTCTCCTACCTGGGCGTCGTGGCTGACGGCGAGTGTAGAGATCTCCTCTGTGTGGCCAAGCCAGTGATTCTGCAGCCCCGAGTGCAGGTCCTCAACCACGATGACACAGCCACAGGTGTAGGCGAAGAAGCCTAGCAGAGAATGAGGAGACGGGATGTTTTCATGTAAAGGCTTCACCCACCGTAACTCACATCACAGTTCAGTAAAATTATTTTTTTTCAGTCATATGTAAAAGCTGACTCTGGTACATGGCCTCTGCAGCATCCTTCCCATCGGGCTGAGAATGGAGTAAGACAAATCTCACTTCCCCTACCCTGAGCAAAGCAAAACTGATGGGCATCACTCCAGCTTGGAGAAAGGAGGTGAGATGGACTCTGGGACAGCCCTCCCTCCTTCACTATCCACTCAGCAACAGAAGCCTGGGACTGCCTGCATCAACTAACATTCACCCCCAACAAAGAAGGGTTACTGGGTTTTACAAACAGAAAGCAGCGCTATGTTAAAGCAAAGATCCTAACCCAACAGCTAGACCTGACTTTGGCTCAGCGTATGCCTGCAGACAGTGAGGACTCGCAGCCCTCCCACCCCTCCCAAGCCCTCCCCGCGTACCTGTGTCCGGGTTCCACACCATGTTCCCTCTGCCGTTCCCATTGTAGCCGATCACTGCTTTCAGCTTCAAGAGCTCGTGGCCAGCTGGAGGAGATAAGAAACTCTGCAAGAAAAACAGACACGGGCTTAAATTAAGCTCTGGGAGGATGGCCTGGTCAGGTACAGTCAAGACCCACATAAGAAAAAGCATGCGTGCAAGCACACACATGTAACTCACACACACAACACTCACAGGCTCGTGCCAATGCTCACAGTTCAACACATCAATGGATCAATAAGAAAGCGCACGCTTACGTGTACAAAAGAGAAACCGCAGCAACAAAACCAGGCGCGGATGCTTTGAGATGGGACAAAAACCAGGCTGGCAGCAACTGCCCATCTGATGAGCAGCTGCTAATCCTGCTGGGCAAGAGTTCAACGGGTTTTGCTGACTTGGTGATGTGGATGTTTGAGCAGGAAGACAATGAGGGAAAAAGCGCTGCCAGGTCGGGGGACAGAGGAGAGAACTGATGGTGCAAGCTGAATGTAGCTTTTCTCCCACCACTGTGAACAGCAGAGCTTAGGGAAAGGTTGAGTTAAGTTTCTGTTTTATTATCGCTCTGTTTATTAACAGAGCAAGAGCTGTGCCTTAACTACCTTCACTACACTCGATGGATTGCCTTCCCCAGCCTGCTTTGCCAACGCATCTGCTCGCAAATATGTGTGCGTGATGAATCACTCCATTGCTCACTCGTCTTTCACTTTCAATAGCACATGCCATTTCCATTGCCTTTGAATAAAAAATTATGCAGATTTGCTGAACAGAAAAAGAATGGAGAATAACTCACTTTTTGCTAGTCTGGAAAGAGCTGCATGTGGAGGAGAAAGGCGGACTAATGTTAAGGGTTTCGAAATGGACATCAGGCCCGGGGGTGCATTTCACAAATTACTTTCATCCAAAGAACCAAAAAATGGAAACAGTTTTGAAAAGCCACCTACCCCAGCCCCAAAATGCCAGTTCTTCACCTGCCCAGGTAACCAGCACTGGCACAATTCTCACCTGAGGGAGCACTGATGCCTTAAAGCGAGGAGTGAAATGCCGGTAGGAATCTGGGCGGACGTAGCATTGGGGCTTGGGACTTTTGGTCTCCTTTCTGGGTTCTGCCACACAAAGAAAAAAACAGTGCCTATGTGATGCTGCTCATGGAATGGTTTGGGATCAGCAGCTATGCTGTGGCTTGCTGTCTGCTCACATAGTACGTGTGCATACACACAAGCACATGGGAGAGGCAATAAGCAGACTGCAGAGTCACTCGCACGTGCTCCTACGTGACCAAGTGACTGGCTGTATGAAAAGCGCCAGCTTTCCAGGAGCAAAGGAAGAAAATCCATCTCCCCAATCAGCCCACTCAGCCGTGCTCCAAACAGCCTAAAGGCATCCACGCTGTGCGTTCTGGGCATCGCTGCGAAAGCATAAGCCACGCTGCTAGAAAGAGCTCTCTAACCAGAGTAGCAGAGGCACATTTTTATGTTGAAGCTTTCCAACAAATCCTGCCCGGGGCTGAGCGCTGGCAGCTGCGTGCTTCTGGCAGCTCGCCACAAACTGCTGCAGCTTTGAGGCTGTGCATCTATTAATAGAGACATTGGGAGCTTTAATTTCAGCACGGTTCAATAGAATGTGCCACTTAGAGATGATATTGGCTACAAGCTGAAGAGGGGCTTCTGCCATGCCTAGAAGCTGCAGCAGGAAAAGAGCCAGAAAAACGAGTGGTCTTGGGGAGCAGCATGAGCTCCCCTTGACTCTGGCTTCCCCTGGTGCATCACTCCCAGGACACGGGAGGAGCCCCAGGGAGCACGCTGCTGCCCTTCAGAGCACGCATCCAGCCTGGCTGGCCACTGCTGTGCTGAGTGCTGCTTGGGGCCTGCCTGCACCATATTTATAGTGATCTTTATTTTTCAAGAACAGCCCAAGCTGCCATGCAGGCCTGCACACGCTGTGCCCCTGTAAAGGTGGGACTAGCCCTCATTTACCACGTGCTGACTGTCTGGGAGACCTCGAGCTCTCCCGTCTCACTTTGGGCCTCACGACAACAAGCTCCTCACTCCTGACCGGTTCCACCACAAGCACCGAGGCGTCTTTGTCTCCATTCGCCACCATCCTGCTGCTGCCTGGCAAACAGGCTTCCTCCTCTTTGTCCGACTCTGAGAAAATACCTGAAGAATAAAAACAAAGCAGTGGAAGGACAGAACCAACTGCGTCCTTCAGGACTGCTTCTTGCGAGACCAACCCTTTGATTTCTGGCAGTGTCATTCTCTTGCTCTGTGTAACAGCCCATCTGTTAGGGTGGAGGGCAAAGCAGACATTTCCTGCTGGGTATGTCCAACAAGGTATTTACCATAGCCTTCCCAGAAGCTGTGCCAGCAGCTTAGTGTATGGAGCAGAGCAGAGGATGAAGCAGTGCTGCACCGCAACACCTCTGGCTGGATTTGACCAAGTTAGGAGAAGGAAAGCGCAGACTGGTCTGTCAGTCTGCAGGAAGGGAATGAGGGGCAGAGACAGGATGCTGGTGAACTAGGCAAGGAGTTAGTCCTAAAACAAGATCAACTTCACCCTCTTCTATAATCAATTCCTCTTACTTTGACATCCTGCTAGGTGGACAGAGCTGACATCCAGACATGGTGGGGAGGACAACAATGGAAGAGGAATTGTCTGACGAGGTATATCAGAGGCATCCTTTAGCTTTTCAGGGCTCTTTTCTGTGAAAAGAAAACATTTTGCATAACTCCCTTCCTCACTTAAATCCCTTCATCCTCCCAGGGTGACTGATGGTGATGCCTCCAAGCTCATTCTCCAGCTTCCTCCTACGCAGGAGGAGCCACTTCTCCCCTGTCATTCAAGAAAGGGAGGGACAGACAGAGAGGGGAAACAGTGAGGCCAGGGAACAAGATAGAAGAGATGGAGTCAGGAGGCTGGGGGCAAGGAAAGACAGAAGGCAAAAGCTGAACACAGCCTACCAGGAAACCCAGAGCTGCCCTGCTCAGAATGTCCCCTCCTTGGCAGACTCCCACTGAGAGGTGCCAGTTAACTGGAGACTGCCAATGGGGCTAACTAGCTGGTTAGCCCCTGCTATCTGACTACCCTCCTGAGGCAAGGAACCAAAAATCCACACCCCAACCCCGACCTTGTGCCATGAACAGCAGCTGTGGAAGAGCTGCAGACCACAGCAACTCACGGGAGGGAGCAAACTCACTCACCTGCTCCTGGCAGCGGAGGAGACTCGGAGGAACGAGCCCTGGGAAGGCAACAAGCCCGGCGTTACACCGCGAGGGGACGGAGGGGAGGGGAGTCAGGGGAGGTAACAGTGCACTTACAGGGCTGGGGGCGACCTCTCCACAGGCAGAGCCATGAAATCCCAGAGGAAGATGGCATCTCCGATGCTGATGACTTGCCGCTGGTCCGGGGTGAAAGCCACCTGGCGCACCGGCTCCGAGTGGCCGATGTACACCTGGGAGAGAGCACGTCCTGAGCTCCATCACCGCGCCTGTCCGGCAGGACCCCGGCTTGCACACTGTGGTTCCTGGACACCCAGGGAAGGAAGCTTCTGTCTACGCTCCCCAGCAGAGGCTCAGCACAGAGGCCAGCACCACACCTGCAGTGCTCAAACCTATGATTCAGCTTAAACACGCTGGTCTGGAGAAACGAGCAGAAGCTGAAAACCCCCAAGCTCTCATCCCAGCTCTCAACACCTCTGAAACCCTGAGCAAGCCATTTTCTTCTGTGTGTGGCTCTGTGCCTAGCAGAGAAGTTACACCTATCTCTGTCCTTTGCACAGGCTCTCGCTAGGTGCGGTGCTTGGACAGCCCCAGCCTGCACTCGGTGCACGGCCCTATTACCTTACACATGGGAACAGGGCTGTGTTTCTCAGCAGCTGGGCAAACCGGGACTGGGGACAGTGTGTCAAGCCACACAGAGGTCACCTGCTACTTTCTTCTCCAGGGATTCAGAAATGCTTTATTTGACAGGTCAGGGCAAGGCCAAGCTGCTTCCCTCCCTGTGTGTGCAGTACCTGGAAGTTGATATCGAAGCGCATCTGATAGTCCCACACTTTGATAACCTTGTCGCCAGCAGTCAGCAGGTACCTGGCATCCTTGCTTAGTGCCAAGGAAGAGCAGGACAGCTTGTGCACAGGAGACACCTGAGGACAAGACACAGCACCAGCAGCATTAACCGAGCTAGCTCTCACTATCGGCAAGTTAAACACTGCCTCAGCAACAAGAAATGACAGGTCTGTTGGATGAAGATGAGAGGAATCCTTTTGGCCTCTCGTGAAGTTTAAAACAGGAGACAGAAATGCCCAACACTCCCGAGAAAGGAGTGTGCTGGTTTCCTGGTCCTTCCCCAGGAGCGTGAGGATCACAGAACCAGTGAACATACCATGATCCAGACAGATCCACTATGACACAGCCCCATCTCAAAATTCAGGTGGGTCATTTGGGTATTTCACTAGCTCTCCCATGAGACCGGTAACTAGTCCCACACCAGTAGTCCACTGCAGTGCAGACAGGTTCACGTCCTTATGGTTCAGCAAGCAGACAAGAGCAAGGCAAGGAAGCCAAGAAGAAGACAAGAGAGGCAAGGAAAACAAGGACAAGCTCAGGCTCACCCTAAGCATGACCACACCAGGACAGGTACGTGCTCGCCACTCATGCTTTTCTTGGAAGCCTGTGAACTCCAGCATGAGCTCTTCTCTCATTTAGCCGCCCAAAGCAACACGAAGTGTCAAAGCCCCTCCTGAGGTGAGGCCTCAGTACATGAATTTCACAATGCCCTACCTCTCGCACCAGTCGTCCCGTTTTTGCATCAAGCACAAGGATTTTATTGGAAGACGTGGACACCAGGAGCTCGCCTCGCGGCACAGGAGCGAAGCAGACTCTCACTGCGGTGTCCAAGGCTGTGCTGTTCAAATCGAGGATGCTGATGTCCACCCTCAGCAGCTGTGAAACAAGAAGCTACTGAACAAACACCCTGGAGAAGCCCCACAAGCAGCCACTGGGCAGCCTCGGGGGTTGCTCTTGTGGCTCTCCTAATAACACAAGGCTACCGAGGCCCCCAGGCTCTCTGCTCCCCGTGCTCCACCCAGCCACCTCGAGAGGGGCTGCAAGGTACAGGCAATGTCCCCGTTATCCAGGAGAGCAGCTCACAAAGAGGGCTCAGAGCTGACAGGCCACGCAACTGTTCCTCAAATTGCCTTTCCAGAGAGGAGTGGAGTTGGAGAAGAAATCTTGACTTCATTGTTTCTGTCTCACAGAGTGGAAGTCAAATCTCATTGTAAGCACCCTGAGCAAGCACCTGCAGTGCTGGGAGGGCTCCTTCCAACGTTGCTGGTGCCCGAAGCCCCTGACCTGTCTCATCTCATACAGTCTGGGGGAATTTCCTCCCCTGCCTGCCACAGCATGCCCTCCCCCAGGAAGGTGGGGACCCCGCTGGGTACCTCATCGAGCGAGCAGGCCTCCATCACGGTCACAACATACTTGGAGGGCCCCACGAAGGCCAGGAGACGGCTGTCCCCACTGAGCACCAAAGCATCCGGGCCGCTCCCAGCATCCCGGGCCACCACGTTACCTGAGGGCCACAGCAAGAGAGGGGTGAGGAGAAGAGCGAAGATCATGCTGCAGGCAGCTCGCTCCGTGACGGTTTTGCTGCCTGCTGCCTGCAGCTCCTCCTGCCTCTGCATCAGCCTTGGGTTAACGCTCTGGCCTGAGAAAGGAGCAACCTCTCTTTTGGAGATGCTATTAAACCTGCAAAAGCCAAACCATACAGTAAACCACCTCAAAGACAAGGTCTAGATACGTGGCCCTTAGCCTGACTGAATGTGTGGTGCTTTCAAGGAGCGTGGAACAAGCAATAAAATTGATTTTACTATTTATTTTTTAACATTACAAGAAGCTTCAACTAGGAGCTATGGAGGTAAGACCTCAACTGCAGCCTGCATGTCTGAACGCTGCGTGGAACAAAGTCACTGCCAAACCCCACCACACCGATGTCAGTCTGGTGGGCAAACCCAAAAGACCCAAAGACCCAAAGGTCTGAGAATCAGAGGAATTATCTGTATTTATTCCACCACCAGAATTCCACTGTTAGGTCCCATGGCCAGGCAGAAACACGGGTTCTGAGCAGAGTCAAAACTGGAAGGTCCATTTCCAGTACAGACACCAAACTTTGGTGACTTTGGACCAATTTTCTAATCTCTCTGAGCCCCTTCTCTTTCTCCACCTAATTCAGCTGCACACTCATTGGGGCAGGATCTTCCTCTTTGTACATTGCACTGCGTAACGGAGCTCCCTTTCCCTGCCCAAACTTTTCTGTGCTGCCACAGCTAATTTCAAAAGTCTACATTAAACATGATGTTACTATTCCAAAATGGCTTTGTCCCTGCCTGCAGCTCGCCACCAGCACAGCTCTCTGTGCAGCTGTGCTGCAGGCAGAATGAGGGAAACGATTCAGTTTAAACAAATTAAGCTGCATGCGCACAAAATGGAAAGAGTCGGGGCTTGAGCATGAGTAAGTAGGCAGACTCTGCACTTGTGTTACTCCTGGGCAACACAGTGTTGAACCCAGACCTGAGAAAGCAGGTCTCTGTGACCCCAGCCCATCCAGGAAATCAAAATACAAAGGAAGCTGAAGGTGTTCGAACTAAGGTTTGCTAACAGACAAGGTGTAAACACAAACACTGCAGCTCAGAAGGTTCTCCAGAGAACCCCTCTCTCTGAGTAGACTGCATCTGGCTTGACTTTGGTGCTGGGATGTCTGTGCTACTACAAAAACTGGGGGAAAAAAAGGCAACCCACAACCCCAAAGTCTTACCCAGGACTCTCAAGACATGGCTTTTTGGCTCCACAGAGCTGTAAAGAGCCAGAGTTCCTTGCAGACAGGAGCTGAACATGAAGTTGCCATCTGGAGAAAAAGTCAGTCCAGTGATCACAGTGCGGTGCTGCCTGCAAGAAGGCAGAAAACATGAAAAGCGTAGAGAAAAGCCACAAGAAAGAGTAGCAACAAGGGGAACAGAGTGAAGGACCCAGGAGAGCAAAATAACCAGGGGCAAGCAGAGGACTCCACCATGTTCACACCTGCAGCAGAACAAGCAGCACTCCGACTTTCTGGAAAAGTGAGCAGCTAGTGCAGCACTCCAGCTGTCCCTGGATGGGACAAGCTCCCTCTCCCTTTGGAACATCCTCCACTTCCCACGCCAAGGCTCACAAGAGCTCCCCGTTCAGCTGATCTCTAGGACAGCCCCTTTCCTACTGGTGGCCACCTGTCAGCTGGGAAATCCCCACACACAAAACCCTCATAGCTTGGTGTGCCAAGGTTTTGAGTGGTGGAAGTCTAATGTGCAAAGGCTGTCTCTGCTTGAAAGCCACTCAGCTGGGACATGAGGACTCAAGTCCAAGAAAAGTACTTTTCCCACTGCACGGATATTGCTCTGGCTCTTGCCACAACACCCACAGTCAGACCCACGCCCGCACGGGTGCAACTCCCACTGCAAACACTTACTTGTGCTCCATCAGGAGATCGGAGGCCGCCAAGCTGAAGGTCCGCACCATCCCGCTGTCAAAGCCACAGGCAAGGATCCGCTGGGTAGGGTGAAAGGCCACAGCACATGGCATCTCATCTGCAGCTGTGAAGTCATACAGCTGCGGGGAAGGGACATAACACAGGCACAAAGCTGGATGAAGCAGTACCTGGCAGCCACACGTAACAACAAGGCAGCCTCAGGCCTCCACCGTGTGTCCTGCAACAGAAATCTCACCCTTCCTGGTTGCATCCAAAGCCCAGTGAAGTCCTGGGTCTTCAGTCATTTAGATAAAGCCCCTGGGTATTACATTTTGTGTTAAAAGCAGTATACACGTGATGAAGGAAAAGAAAATATATCATCCCATTTTGTTTACCAACACCTTCAGAGTCTAAGACCAAATTATGCATTAAGCAAAAACTCTGAACTCAGGACTTCAGAAGGATTTCTTGCCCAAGGTGTACCCCACGCTTCAGGGAGAACATTTAAGGGCTCTTGAACTGTGGAACTTTGATAACTCGGCTAAACAGAGACTGAAGAGACTATTAATAAATGAGATATCTAATGACTTGCATCTCACCCACCTGTTGCATGGACACAAGGTCCCAGACTCGGATGGTGTTATCCTGAGACACTGTTGCCATCTGCTTCCAAACTCCCTCCACTGAGAACGCCAAAATGGAGTCCTCATGAGAGCGCATGAGGGTGCTATAGTCCCGGGACTCTATATCCAGGTAGCCCAGGTTCCCAGCTGTGGTTGTGCACAAGACTTTGTGGCTGTCCGGACTGATGCAGACAGAAGTCACCGGCGCCTCATGCTCTGGGGAAAGACACAGCAGTCAGCACACAGCCCCAGGAAAGGAGCAACAGCACCTGGAGCACAGCTACAGAGCCAGATTCACATACAGGAAATAAATTCACACAGGAATGAACATCCCGCATGACCTCAAGATTAAGTGCTTGCAGGTTTGAGTCCAGTGACAAATTAGTCTGTGCCCTTTCTAGAAGTCCCTGAGCTCGGCTGTTACGATAATTGTTTCAAACAGAGTGAAGAACCGCTTGACTTCTCCCCTAATTTTTCACAGACAGATGAGCTGTAGGTACAAGGGCACAGAAATCAAGATGGACTGCCTGTTCTCACCCAGGCTCTCCTGCCTCTTGCCTAGGAGTTAGAAGAGTGAACGTGAATAAATTGTCATTGAAGTAAAATACTCCCAAGACAGTCCCCTCTAAAGACAGCAGGCATAAAAAACGCCCTCACTCATGACAGTTACTTTAGGAGACATTAGAGCGGAGGTTTTGCTTCCCAGCAGCAGGCTGGCGTAGATGTGGAGTTCAGAAGGACCAGTCCCAGCTCTACTCACCCGCCTCTAAGACAACGGCCGAGAAGTCCAGCGGCCACAGCCGCAGGTAGCCGTCTTCTGAACCCGTGGCACAGAAGGCTGAGGAGATGCTGATACTGTTTATAGCGATCCCAGAGCCTGAAACCCCAAAAAACACCATATTGTACACCGGCAGAAACACAAAAACTCAAGCTGAGGGTTCCCCAACCAAGAGCAGGCTCCAACTTGCTCCAGCAGCCAGAAATCCCACTGTGAATGGCTGCAGCGGCTGCCTCGGGTCCCAGCCACCTCTTCTCAGGATTCAGAACGTATTCAGTCCCCTGTCCCTCTGCCAGCAATTCTCTTTACCACCAGTGCAGCTCTGCTTATTCTTGCCAGGCACAGAAACACCTTACCACTTTTTAAACCTTGCCATACTTTTGGTGTGAATGGGATCTTATGGTAAGGGATGTCCTGGGTTAACTGTCTGAGACCCAAAACTGTTTCACTCCTGTGCCTCAAATCCTCCCTGCAGGGTAGCGAGAATTGGGAGAGAAGAACAAGTGGGGGTAATGACACCTCTACAGAAACTGGGAAAGTAACTGATTTTTAGGTTCTGGTATGAAGTCTATCAGTCAAAGGACCGAAGACAGCCAACACTGCCACCACTGACACCCCCCAGGGACACGGTTTCATCTCCTCTTTGTTGTTTTCTCACCCACGAAGTGGGAACTGAGTTACATACTTCTCAAAGGGGCATGCTCAAGATTAATTAGCTCAATTTGCCAAAGCAAAACATGCACCAAGTTTTAAGATCGAGCAGTCACACTTGAAAGTGAATTCTTCCTGCTGTTAGAATTAATGGACAAGCTGAAAGCTGAACTACTTTGTATACAGCATCAAAGATTTCCCAAACACTTCATACAGGCTGAATAATGAAAAAATCCCCAAATTCATCTTTTCATTGATCTTCTCCACTCTTTTTTTTTTTTTACATCTCTGCATTAAGATTCTCATCAGTAAATTAAGACCTTGTTTCATGTTTCTAAAAGCAGTGTTTCTCTGAAACAGCAATCAGCGTTTAAAATGCTAAAATTCTTTCTTAAAATGATACTTTGCTGTCCTAAGTACAATTATCTGCAGTGCTTAAGAGGAAAATAGTTAGCTAGCAGTGATCTAATCAACCACGAATAATCTCTAGCAGGAGGTAAGAGGCTGGTTTAATTTACCAGAGGTTCGTTTGAATTCCCTTCTGCCCCCGATGACAGCCGAGCTGCCCCTTACCCCTCCTCCCTGCCAGAGCCCTACCTGCCCCGCCGCCCTGCTTGTCCTGCTGCTGCGAGGGCAGGAGCCGCCGCGCGCTCCTGATGCAGACGTGCTTGTAGTCCACCTCCAAGACGTGGCCGCTCTTGCTGCAGACAAAGCTGAAAAGGAGAAAGACACCCCCCCCACCCCCAGGTCAACTGGGTGCCCAAGGTGCCTCCCCGTGAGCTGCCCCACAAATCGGAGCTTCCTGGCTGATTTCCTGCCCCTTTGAAATGCCAGATAGAAAAAGTAAAAGCTCAGCACCGACTTCAGCAAGAGACCTCTCTGCCACAGGACACAGCCCACGGGGAAGGCAGGGGTCGGCTGAGCTGACAGCTCTGCCTTCTTGTAGCAGCATGTGGTAGCAACAAAGGCCTTGCTTTGATTAAAATAATGGCAAAAAAAAAAGTGATCATATTACTGTATTTAAAGGATATGTACCACACCACTCCTGCTGTCAACAGAAAGCTAACCCCAAGCCTCAGGACAGGGGTGAGAGTCCCTAACTATGGCAAAACATCAGTACCACGAGAGGGAAGGCTCCTTTCTTGGGCTACTCTGCCAGTAGCTGAATCTCTTTTGGGAAGCAAAGCATGCTGAGAAGGAAAGAAGCTCTCACGGCTGCAGGGGAAATCCAAGCAAAACGCCATGGTCCCACAGGGGAAGGGAGAGGTGGGTGCTATGGCCGGGCTGCGCAGAGCCTCAGCAGAGCCCTGTCCCTGCAGGGCGGCCCGAGGACGGGCGAGGGGCGAGCCCAGCAGCCCCTTACAGCGTGCGGTCCTCCGGCTCCCGCTCGGCCGAGTGCCCCTCCTCGAAGGCCAGGTCGGTGAACTCCAGGGAATGGTACTCGCCCAGGTTGACGGGACAGGAGCGCAGCGCTCCGCTCCGCACCCGCCACAGCCTCACGTTGTCCCGGCCGCACGACACCATCCTGTCACACAAAACCACCCTGTCACACACAACGGCGCCGAGGAACGGCAGGGGACTCATGCAAAAGGTCAGTGCCGACGGCGGGGGCCAAAAGCGGGAACGGCAGCAGCAGCGCCCTGCTCCTGCACCTCCCAGTGGCTGCAGCGCCACGAGCCGCCCCCAGCCATGCCAGACCCGGGGCTGTCCATTTGGTTTCTTTGCTCCCTACCTGGTGTCGTCAAAAAAAGCAATCTTCAAGGTCTGGATGTCCACATCCGTGTGCGCTTTGGCCAGCACGACCACGTCTCCGCCACAGGTCACCTGGGCAGTGTTCCACACCACCACCACCTGGAGCAAGAGGACAGCATGGCATTGCTGCTGAAACACGGAAACCTTGGCAGCAAGAGGGCTTCTCATCCCAAACAGCTGCACGTACTGTGCTTTGGGCACAAAGTACCAATAATGGAATTGAAGGCGTTAAAAAACCCACAAACTTCACATATGGAGGGTTAGGACTGTTCGAACTGCTCGGCAAAGCTTCACTGCAGTCTACTTGTCCGGCACCCAGTTACAGGTTCACAACCCCAAGGCTGCCTGGCGGTGTGGCTCACATTTGGGGAAGAAAATACAGAGTGGGAGCTCTGCTTCTGGAGTTGTAAGAGCTACGCTGGGGCAGAGATGTTCTGCTAGAGCTGGAGGCAGCGTGTGCCTGCCTGCACTCCTTTCTCGAAGCACACCGCTCAGCTCCAGCTTTGCTCGCTATGTCCATCACATGGGGTAGCAGAGCCAAGCCACGCAGCAAAGCAGTGGCAATGCAGCCTGTGATCTTGGGGTACGCTCAGAGCTTCCCCTCACCTCGTGGGGTGCTCTCTGCAGGTCTTCCACCACAGGGACTGACAGACTTGGAGAGGTCACCCCCAAAGGAACAGGGACGATCAGCGAGGACAGGCAGGTGATTTAGCTCTCTCAGAGCAGCGTTAGAAATGAACCCAGCACGGCCTCGGAGGCTAACGATGACCGATGTGCCACCCCAAAAGTGCTCCTGGCCATCCCCACAGCCCCTCCCAGCCTGCTTCCAGCCCCCTGTGCTGCTTTCAGCGCATTGATTTCCCCTCCCCAGCTCCCACCCGGTTCGTAGAGCTCTGCCTCGCGCTGTGAAAAAACTGGAGCAGTCCTGTGGCTGTTTGTTTTTTCCTGCAGGCAGTAGGCAGTTAGTGATGGCACAGCTAATTGCTGGTAGTTGTCAATAAGGGATTACTGGATGAAAACAGTTGCACTGATCAAGTAAAACCCTGAGACCCACAAAACAATTTTATTTTTGACTACTATGTGTGGGATCTGCGTCATCCCCTAGCTACATCAGTGGGTGGCAGCTTCAGTGCCCAGCATCCATCCCTTCCAGCACACAGTGCTGGAGCCCTGAAGGGAAGGATTAAACCCCGCATCTGCCTGCTCACCCCTGATGCTATAAAAAAACGGTTTTTGGGCTCCAGTCAGTGCCAAATCTCCCATTTCAACTCCCATTCCTCCACTACGTGCTTGCAAGCCTTCCAGCTCGAAATGCCACACAAGCACACGTCACCCTCAGCTGGGTGGGCTGGAATTTCTGCAGAGATGCCAGGCGATGCTGTGCATTAGACTGCAGCGATCCCCGCAGGGCACAAGGAGAACTGTCCTGGCTGGGCTGGTGGCTGGGAGATAGCGAGCACACAGCAGTGGTTTGTCTGCAACGTAACTATCTGATCTGAGTGAAGTCCTCTTGTGTCACTTGCTTGGCAGGACTGAGAAAATGCCAAAAAAAACAAGTTTTAGTTCTCACCGTTTTCCCATGCCCATCCTTTCCAACACCACAGAGAACAGCTCCGCTGTAGGAAAAGCTGCAAGAACAGGACACCTGGTGAGACGCAGCACCTCGCACCCCAAACGCATCTCAAGGAGACAGTAAGTCCCGAGGGATGAGCCCAGGAGCTGGCAGCACGTCGGCTGTGCTGGGATAGCTGCCAGCAGGTCTCAGTGACAAGCACAGGCAGCTGAGGGAGAGCTACAATTCACCCCTGGTTTATCACGCACTAACAGCATGGAAAAGCTGCCACGCTGCGACACCTGGCACACCTGAACGCACCCCTGTGCGCATTTCCTCCGCCCTCAGGCACCGCTCCAGGGCCGAAACCTACCTCAGGGACAGGAGCACCCGGACGTGGGTTTTGAACACCGACAGGCAGCTGCCCCCGGGGAAGTCCCAGAGGCGCAGCAGGCTGAGGGGGCCAGCCTGCGCCGAAGCCAGCAAGGTGCTGCTCCCATTGAAAGCCAGCGCCGACACCTGCGGGATGCGCCGGGTAGGAGAGCTGGGACAGGAGCAGCAGGGAGGTGCCTGCACCTCGGGTGCAGGCACAGCGCGGCCGTACGCCTTCGTAAGGAGTTACATCTACCTTGTCTGTGTGGCCAGTGAAGAACCTCTGCTCCCCGGTCTGAATCTGCAGGGTTACTATCACAGCGTGGCAGGGGTAGACCACTGCAGAGTTGTTCTGAGTCCACAGCGCCTGCAGGACCGAGACAAGGAGAGGGCTGACGAGATGGCACAGAGGTGACCCTGGGCTGGACCCACAGAAGTTTCTTAAACACACAGATTTGGAGATCTGCTGCCCGTGGGCAGGGGAGAGGACTGCTCTCCCATGCAACAAGTAGGCTTCTATCTTGCAAGGGAAAACTAGGAGCCCAGCTGACATCCTAGTTAATTCAGCTGATTTACCATACAAATCATGTCTAAAACATGCACAGCCAATATATGGAAGAAAATGTTCTTGGCAGAGCCTTGAACTGGATGAACCAAAAAGACCCTTTTTTATCATTAACAATCCAAAATGCATCCCTGCTTGCAGAAGCCAGGAGATCTGAAAGGCCCCCTGATTTCTGATTCAGCACTGTAGCAATAGAATTCCCATGCACAAACATAAGCTCGTGCCCGTTTGTTACAGAGCGATTCTCCCCAGCAAAAACGTACCAAAAGCGTGGCACTTGTCTGCCCTCCACACCTCTGAAAAAACAATACGTGATCACAGATAAACTTGCAAAACTGCCCAAGTTACTGACACATTTGGTGCTGCAGCCTCCAAAGCCAATTATCTTTCTCAGCTTCAGGATTGGATCTGGTAAGAAACTCTGAAAAACAAGACAGCAGAGTCACCCTGAGAGCAGGACTGAGGCCAGCTCGCCAACTGCTCTGCCATGGCCCTCCGACTATGGGGCCCCGCCACCCCCATTTACTGAATCTCTCTAAAGCAGAGACAGCATTGGTTTCTCCCCCAGTAAGTGGATGGCTTTTATTTAACGTAGAAGTCAAATCCAGAAGAAAGGAAGGTGCTGGGATTTCCCAGCTTTGAGAAGTTCTCCCGCTCCATCTAAGGCGGTTCCAGCCAGCCCCCTCCATGTCCCCAAAATGCCCCAAAAGCAGGCTGCTGCTGCAGGACGGCACCTGATCTTACCCTGCAGTGAGCGGCTCTCCTGCTGGCCAGCACGGCTGCTCCAGGGCCCTTCCTAGACATGTCCTGGGCAAATCAGTAAACACACAACCAGTTTAATGTCAGTACATCCAAACACAGGGTCCCCCTTTCAAGACATGTAACACCCGAGAGGAAAGAACTGCCAGTCAGAAAAAATAATGCCAGCAGAAGTATTCTGTAGCATTAACTGAAACTCCATTCTGAAGCTTGTGTTCCCTCTGCTGTTTCTGCTGGGCTCAAAACCATCAGGCACAAATGTCCCCACGCCACTTGTTCAAGCAAGCCTTCAGCAGCCTGGACACCATCCCCAGTAGGTGTGGGAGGGTGCCGAGGGGGTCCACGCGCTCAGCACAGCCCTGGGAGATGGAGCAAGCAGCAGGGGGCAGATCAGCGTCTGGCAAAACCCAGCCCTGCTGCTGGGCACCAGAGGGACAGACACTGACTGAGGACGTGGCTGCGGAGGAGCCCTTACACATGCAGCAAGCAAAAGCCTTGCCCCAAGCCCCCTCTCCCCTCGACAAAACCGTCCTGCGGTCAAAGTCTCCACCAGAGCAGAGCCGGGGGAAGCACTAACGAGAGCCACAACCACCCCGACAGGACGCAGAGCCCGGTCGAGTGCGAAGCTAAGCCCACCTCCTCTGAGCCCACGCGGGCGGTGCGGACGGCCTGCTCGCTCCTCCGGTGCGCGTACACGTGGATGCCGCCGTCGCTGACTGCCGGTGACTGCCCTGAGTCCCCCACGCCGTGTAGCCTCCCGTTCTTCTCTGCCTCCTGGTCGCCAGCACGCATGGCTCTCAGAGGCCCTGGGGCTGCCAGGTGAACCTCAGGGATGCTTTTTGTAACTGCAGGACACCGGTGCGGCATCTGTAAAGGGCAGAGGCTCAGACACAGACCAGCCCTCCTCACAGTGCCTTACACCCACTGCAAAGACAGGGAGACACCAGCGTCGCTCCCGAGAGACTCTCGTAAAAACTCCAAACGTTCACGAGTGATACAAACGAGGAAGGAGTAATACGGAGGGGCAGCGTGCCTGCCACCTAACTGTCGGCACCTACCTGCGTACCAGCCACCTGGCACCATCTGTGCGGGCTTCAGCTCCTCCCAACACACCAGAGCCCCAGGAGCCCCAGCTCCAAACAGCCTCCAGATGAGCTGCCCTCTTTCCACGGAGCAGGGGAAGCCGAAGGCACCTGGCTGACTCAGCACATCCCAGCTCAGGGCTCCACTCATCAATTTCCCCCTCTGCGCAGCATTAGAAGGAGAGCTTTTCCCCTCTCCAAAAGCCCATCGCCAGCTTTCTGGTGCGAGAGCCCGAACGCCAGCTCCTGCATCGCTGCCAGCGGGGAAGGAGCGATCACGGCGAGGGCAGCTGCCTGCAGGCCCAGCAATCCCGACCCCATGTGCTGCTCTGCTCCCTGGGGGCACCCCATCAAGTTCTGTAGTCTCCAGTCCTCGTTTCCTATCTTTAGTTTGAAGACAAAAGTATTCGCTGCCTCCACTGACACGGGGATGGATGTCTAGAGGTTACGAAGCACTTGGCATTTCTCCTGTCCCTGCTCTGTGCTATGCCACACGGAACCACCGAGGCACTCACTGCGGGGCTGTGCTCAGCAGACCGTGCCCAGATCAGGCTGCGAAAGACAAAAAGCAGCTTCTACATCCTAAATAAAGGAACTAAAAGAGGAGACGCAGGGAAAACTCCACGTGAGGCAGAAAGGCAGAAGTCACACCCTCCCTCCAGGGCACGCTTACAGCTCTGGGACTGGTGATCTGGTGGATGAGGGACAGTCGGTCACGGACGGCTTTGGTGAGCGTCACCGGCTGGGGCAGCTGGCGGACGGGGTCCTCCGAGGGTTCGCCACCTGGATAACAAGAGGAAAGGGCTGGACTCTTTTGGAAGCTCTCTGGCCTGTTAGCTACCTGCTCCTGCAGGAAGGAAATGAACAGTCACATCAGTCAGCTTCTGCTGGAGCCTAGGAAGGTGTGGGAATGAACTGCAGTGAAAAATCCCCGAGTCCCCTGATTACACGGTGTCTGAAACTACATCTGTTATTAAACAGATACTGAACAGACAAAATATGCTGCAGATTTGCTGCCTTAGGTAGGGAAGGAGAAGGGAAAGGACTCCAACCCCAGGAGACTAGGGGCTGTTTTCTCAATGGCTCTATAAGAGGAGTCCACAGCAAAGCTTGTTTAAAATTAACCATATCTCACAGCCAAGAAACATCTTTGCTCCAGCCACCTCCTAAAACTCCCCAGCACTTCCAAACAAGCGTGGGTGCTTCAGCTGACCCATGCCAGTTCTCAGGGTGAAATGCTGGGGCCTCTCAGGTGCCTCTAAACCTCCGGCAGAAGTTCTCTCAGCATGGATCCCACAAAGGGCTCTGGACAAACGGAGCCCCAGAGGCCAGAGCACGCTGCTCAGGCAAACACCCAGGGCTGGCATGGCCTCAGCTGCTGCCCCCGGCCTTCCCACCTGCTGCAGGACCGGAGCAGCTCTTCTGGATGGAGTCGTATGGCAGCTTGGACCCTTCGGATGGGAACCTGAGCAAAATCAGAGGAAGACACCGTGTAACCAGGCCTCTGCACAGGCATACAGCAATCTCACGTGACACCTTACGGTCTGGCCCAACAGCCTTTCTCAAGGGTAGTTTAGCTGGCTGCCTCCTACAAGATTCCTCCTTTTGCCCCTTCCTCCCCCGAGCAGTGAGACACTACAGCATCTCCCCACTCCAAACCACCCCACTCCTTTTCAGGGCTAAGCTCGACACTGCCTGCTTTAGGCAATGCTGCTAAGCAGCGACTGTAACGAGCCACGATTTATGAGCGACACAGTTCTCTGGCGAAAACCTCAGTGCAGATGGGAGCAGAGCACTGAAGCTGAGGAAGGCACGCTTACATCTGCCTGCCTGACGAGGCGTTGAGGCTGATCACAGCTCAGCACCACCGGGAGCACCCTTGAATTAGCAAGAATTTGAAGCGCTCCTTAGGAACAGCATGCACGGAAGAAACATTTGCATTCACCTGAGTTAGCCACGGGGGCAAATCCAGCAAGAGACTGCTGATAGAGAGGACTAGCACTAACACTAACCTCTGGCGGGCCCGGGGCTCATTTTTCTGCCCCAAAATATCAGCAATCAGCAATTTAGGGCAGACTTACTAACAACCTCTAAGCACCAGAGCTGGGGCAACCAAAATGTTTTGAGCCCCAAGTCTGTACAAATCTGTCATTCCTTAACTGTGCTCATCCACCCTTCCTTCCTACAGCAACCTGCCCCGAAGAGAGGTGTAAAAGTTCTGGCGGTGCCAAAAGGAGCGCGGAGCGGGCGTACCTGATGTAGTCGTAGTGGTCATGCCACTTCTCCCCCTTAGGCACTGGGAAGGCCATTTCCCGCGGCATGGGAGAGACCCCGTGGCCGGCCAGGTTGGCTTGTCGGGCCTCGGAGAAAGTCACGCCTGGCAGCAGGAAGACAGAAGATGAAATTCTCCAAGGCCCGTGGAGCCGGCTGAAATGACGCGTTTCCAGTGGGACACACGACTGCCCTCTTTGAGGACTTCAAAAATCAGAGATTACAACTGAAGCGAGGTCTGTAACAAACTAAGACGCCTTTGCGTGGGAATATTGCTGAAACTCTCAACTTCCAAAGACAACATAAGAGCATTAACACTTGGTATCCAGTTATCAGACCCCCAAGCCCAAAATTCACTTAGTTTTCTATTATTTTCCATAGTTTCATGTGATTTGTGCTAGGACTCTGTTCTGATTTTCTTGTCTTGCTTCCTTGATGCATTTGTAATTTCAAGAATGTCTTCATGATATAAGAAATTCCAAGAGCCTCTTTCACTGCATGCAGCATCTGTAAGTTCTTTCAGCAGACTAGTAAGTCTGGGAAGATTTCCAGCAAAGAAAAAAGAAAAGTTAGATACAAAGGTTTTAACTGAAGTAACTCTGTCACACTAAGCGGGTGAATTAAAAAAGCGTTGGAAGATTCCCAGATATCAGAGACAAAAACCACAGGCTCTTTGGACAGATAAAAGCATGGGCCTAGGAGAAGCAAGCCTTGGTAACACCCTTTTTTCCCCCCAGAAAAATTCTAACCTTAGTAAGATATTTAGCTTTTCTTGAATCATTCGCTTTTCCAGCTGGAAAACGAGATGACACTTTCCTCCAGAGAGGTCATGAGACTGCAGTCACCAGTGCACATGAGACCTGCTAACAACACACCTGGGGTTTTGTCCCTTCCACTTCCTCTCACTACTAAAGTCAGCCTAGCTTTTGATACGGACGCATTCCCACGCTCACAGGCTAAGAATTTAAACCGCTTGATCAGGGCTAATTGCCCTACAGGAATCGCATCTCTAAAAGCGGCTTTAAAAACTACGGGGTACATCCAGGCTTGGTTTAAATCACAAGAACGCCACCCCAGAGTCTCAGCTCCTCACCTGGGTCAAACACCAAGTCGCTCGTGCAGATATTTCTCACCAGCAGGTTGGAGCAGAGCTTGATGCTCTTCAGGTGGCTGTAACGCCGGTTGAGGTACATGGAGAGGATGTAGTGGAGATCAAGCATCAGGCAGGTCCAGCGCACGTTAGCAGGGGCTGCCCCCACCAGATCTGGAGAAGAGAACGGCACGTGGCAAAAGCAGCAAGGGAAGACGTTACGATGCTGCAAACCTTGGACCGTGCTCCTCGCAGAAGAGGAGACGCAAGGTGAGTAGCACACGCCCGGCCTGCCGCACCCCTTAACGCGCGCATCCCGTCGCCCCTCTGCCTCGTGTACGCTCATTTCCCTGTAGGAAACCCATCTCCTTCCCCTGTGCAGGCGTGCAGCCTCGCACCTCCCTGAGCTACGCCCAGCCCACGGCCCGGACGATGCAGCCCCTGGGTCGCAGGCTTGCTGGCGCTCAGCGCTTGTGCCTGGCTGACACAGCCACGGGAAGCACCACTCGCTCAGCGCGCTTCGCCTTTTGCCCTCGGAGCCCGAACCGCTGAGCTCCCCAGGGTCCCTCTGCAGCGCGGGGAAAGGAAGAAAACCCCAAAGCCCTCTCAAGTAAACACTACTTATCGCCCACGATTTCCACCAGGCTCAACCTGTCTACTCCAAATGAGCAGAGATGTGAGACCAGAGAACTCATCTCACGACTCACCGACACAGCACTCGGCTCTGGGACGGACGGAAAGACAGACGGCCTCGCTGCCCCTGCACCCGCACACCCAGCCTGATGCTGCGCAAGGGGCTCCTGGCCAGGACACTGCGCCCATGCCACCCGGGTGCTCGCCCTCCTCACGCCCATCCAGCTGGCTCCTGCACTCACCATTCCCTTCGGCTGCGTCGCGCCTGCCCAACCCCGGCTCCTTACCTCGCCTGGAAGCCCCGGCTGTGCTCTCGTCCAGCGAGCCTTTGGCTGCTGCGCATACGAAGGGGAACTGGAGCCACGTGGCTGTGGATTTGAACTCCTTGAAGAGGTTGGAGAAGGAGATGCGCACCACCTGGTTCTCCTGAGAACAGACACAGGCAGCGCTCGGTCACCCTGGCGGCTTCGGCCGGGATGTGCTGCCGAGCAGAGCGTCCCCCGGGCACGCGAGCTGCGTCCCCTGTCCCCTCCAAGGCTGAGAGGAGAGACCCAGAGGTGTCACAAGAACAGGAACCGCCTCAGGCTGGGACCCCCCGCCTGTGATGATGAGGACCAGCTGCACTCGAGTGCGCTGAAGATCAGAGAGGGGTTTGTGTTAAGAGGGGACCTTGGTGCCCAGCTGGTCCCAACCCCTTCCCCGGCCCAGGCTGCCCAGAGCCCCGTCCAGCCTCGGGCACCGCCAGGTCTGGGGCTCACAGCGACTCTGTGCAGCCTGCGCCAGGGCCTCACAGCCCTCTGAGTGAAGAATCCCCTCCCAACACCTCACCTAAATCTCCCCCTTTTAGTTTAAAGCCATTCCCCCTCATCCTACACCGCACCTACTGACAAAGACCCCCCCCCCCCAGCTTTCCTGCAGGTACCGGCTCTGGGGACCCCGTGACCCAGGCAGGATTGCACTGCACCACCCGGCCACGCTCACGCACCTGGGTGGCCACATCCAGGTGCACCACGAAGTGCTTGCGGGGCAGGGGCCTGAAGAGCAGGTAGAGGTAGCGGCCCCGCAGCCCCAGCGACTGCGTGCCGGTGCGGGGCAGCTGCAGGTAGTTGCAGGCGGGGATGGAGCCCCGGATGCGGTACACCGTCCCCTTCAGCCTCTTGTCCTGCGGGAACCGGGGGAGTGGGTGCTGGGGGGGGGGGGCCCAGAGCCTACAGCCGGGGCAGGGGCCGGCCCCCGGTGCCCCCCGTTACCAGGCAGGCGGTGACGTCCCCCTCCTTGGCGGAGCGCTTCCACTCCTCCACGCGGAAGTGCTTGAAGACGTTCAGGTAGGGGCTCTGCCACGCTGCGGGACGCGCTGCCTGGGCACCGGCACTGGGTCCCCCCGCACCGGGACCCCCGGCACCGGGACCCTCCCCCCACACACCGGGATACCCCCCTTCCGCATCGAGACCTCCCCCCATACCGAGCCCCCTCCCCGTACCATGACACCCCCCGTACCGGGACGTCCCCCTCCCGCGCCGGAACCACCCCCTCCGTGCCGCAGTCCCCACGCACACACCGGGACACCCCCCCCGTACCGGCATCCCCTCCTCCCGCACCGGACCCCCCCCGCGCCCCACCGGGACACCCCCCGTACCGAGCCCCCTCCCCGCACCGGGATGCCCCCCTCCCGCACCGGAACCACCCCCTGCACCGGGACACCCCCTCCGTACCGGAGCCCCCCCGCACACACCGGGACCCCCCCTTACCGGGCCCCCTCCCCTGCACGAGGACACCCCCCTCCCATACCGGGACACCCCCGCACCGGGACCTCCCCCCGCCCCCCCTACCCGCCGCCGCCATGACGCGCGCCCCCGGCTCAACCGTCCCGCGCGCCCGCCGCCAATCCGCGCGCTCCCCGAGGCCACGCCCCCTCCCGCGACCACGCCCACCGACCCCCGCACCCACCCCGTGGCCACGCCCCCGTGGCCACGCCCACCGACCACGCCCCCTCCACGCGACTATGTGCTCGTGTGGCCACACCCCTCCGGAAACCACGCCCCTTCAGCCACGCCCCCTCCCCGTGACCACGCCCCCTCCCCCCGGCGCGGCAGGGAGCAGGCGGCAGCAGCGGGCGCACGGGGCTGTATTTATTTATTGACCGGGGGGCGGGGGCGCTCAGAAGGCCGGGTTGCCGAAGCCGAAGCGCTGCTGGGCGGCGCGGAGCTCCTGGAGCAGGGCGGCGGGCCGCAGGCCGAGCTGCGGGAAGGAGGGCGGCACCCCAGCGAGCCGCCGGGTTTTGGGCTCAGAAAGGGCGCCTTTGGGTAAACGGGGTGCTGGCAGCCAGGGAGGGCAGAGCTCGGTGCCCTACCCGCAGCCAGCCCCTGCTCCCCCCCAACCCGTACCCACCTTGACGGCGTACTTGTAGCACTGCTCTGCCTCCAGCTGCCGCCCTCCCTGGAAAAACACAACCGTGGGTTATGGAGAGGGTTAGCGGGGGGGGCACGGGTAAGCAGCGAGCGCTGCCCTGCCCGGGAAGGGTGCTCAGCAAGAAGCACGCTCCCCCGGGGCACGCGCTCAGCAGGAGAGGACAAGCAGCGAGGCTAGGTGCTGCTCTTGCCCTGTGCAGTGATCTTCCCTAAGCTTTTTCCCCCTGGGATCTAGGAGATGTTTTCCAGGCTCCTGAACAGGTGCAGATGAAGCCTCGCCCCTGCACCAGTCTGGGGTTTAGCGGCTGGCTGGGCACTCACGTGCAGGCAGATGAGGGCCAGATATGCCCACGCCTCGGCATTGCTGTTGTTCAGGGCATTGGCTTCAGAGAGAGCGTCCTCTGCTTCCCCCATCTCCTCCAGCTTGAGAGAGAGAGAGAAGGAGAGGCGTGAAAAAAGGCAAACGGCAGGCAGAAACGGCTTCTCAGTTCTTTGGAGCAGGTGCCTGTTAAAATCACTACAACAAAAGCAACCAGCAGAACAGCAGGCGCTGAGCTGCTGGGTGCTTCCCCTGACGGGGCAGCAAGGACAGGACTCAGGGCAGAGAAAACCAGACGGGTACTAACACCTCCAGCCCCAGGAACCAAGTGGTCCCGCTCCACCAGGAGCTCTGGTGACCTGCTGGTGTGCCGCTGCCATGGCTCTGGTCCTGGTCTCCCTTCCCACAGAAGCTGGCTGCTCAGCAGCTCCCTGGAGGCGGGGGGGGGCTGCCGCGTGGTCTCCTTGCTCTGCGGGCTGCTCCCAGGCCACACTCACCTCCCTGCCTTTTGGAGTCTGCAGCCTCTCGGGAGGTGTACGTTTGGCCAAAGGGGAAACAGAAGTTTGAGTTCCTCCCTGTTTGTTTCCCTCAGCCAAACTCCGTTGGAGGAGCCTCTCGAGGTGCGCCTTTGGGAGACGCCGCGCTGCTGGTGGCTCTGTCTGGGTGTCCTTGGCAGCCCTTCAGAGGCGCTGGATTCCTCTGGGCAGGGAAAGCACCGAGATTCCTCTGTGCTGACATTCTGCTCAGTTCTCTTGTGGTGACATGCAGGTCATGCGCAGGCAGGCACTCAGAGCAGAGCCCAGGCCCAGATCACACGCCTGCCATCACATCTGGGGAGGGAGGCCCTGGCGGCAGGACAAGGCAGGGAAGGAGGCTGCTGCTGAGGGTAACTGTCTTATTCTCTACCTCCCCTATGAGCAGCCTGGGGTGTCACCCTGGGACTGTGACAGGATGGCCTTCAGAAGCATTGGTGTGACAGGCAGTTAAGCTTTTCTTTAATAAAGGGCGTCAAGTAAAAGCAAGCTCTGCATAGCGTGCCACAAACCCAGCTACGGCACAGGTGACGTGAAGTTGGGATCTCACAGGTAACTGCACTTACCCTGTAGCAGGCGATTCCCACTCCCAGCCAGGTGAGACAGGATGCAGAGTTCTTGCAGGCCTGCAGGTAGGTCTGCTTCGCCTTGCCGTACTGCCAGGAGAGAGATTATCACGTTGCTCTGCGTTAAAAGCGTCCCTCCACAGTGGTCCCTCTCCTCAGGAAGCTGCCGAGTGCCCCATCTCCACTGGGGCTCAGACACCCACCGTCCCCACTGCTGCCGGAGGGGCTGAGGGCTTGATCGCTGCCCCCAAAGCTGGTGGCTCTACGCTGGCAGGAGCTAATGCAGTGGCGTAAAAGACACCCTCATTGATCTGAGGATGAGAATATCTCGGTAGCACGCCGAGACTGGGAGCCTGGCACAAAGGAGTAAGCAGCTCTGCGAAGGCTTTGCTGGGTTGTGGCATTTAGCTATAGCTGCAGATAATGGTGTTTTATACCTGGGATCTGGAATCTAATGCTGTTCACTTTGTTGCAAATTCCCTTCTTCCACTCCTGCTGCCTCCTCACCTCTTTCTCTTCCAGGTAGACGGAGCCCAGGCGCAGGTAGACAAAGTGCATATCTGCAGCATCCACCACAAAACTGATGGTTCGCTCGTAGCACTCCTTCGCCCCTGCAAAGTCTCTCTTCAGGTAGCACAGGTGCCCTTTCAGAGCCCAGACATCTGGATTCTGTGCACACAAAGCCAAAGAGTGAGGCACGGCTGGGAGATGGGAGAGAGAGAGACCTGGAGGAGGGCCAGGAACCCCTGTAATCAGCAGACAGGAAGAGCCGACAGGTATTTGATTGCAGCAGAACAGATTTTACGTACAGAATAAAAATCAATTCAGCAGGCTGCCTGCAATGAAAGCCCCCTCCAGCCTTCCCTGCACGGTATCCTGGCCTGAGCAAGGCTCCCCCAGGTACTGAATACACAAGTAGCATTCGGAGATGTCAGCTTTACAGTCCTCTGCGCCTTCCATTCAACCTGACTCTCAAAAGCCGCCTTCTTCTGAATAGCAACCTTGTTTCCCATGAAACAGAAGCTGACTCACCAACACAGGGAGAAGGGATCAGGATATACGTGTTCAAAGGGAGAGGAAAGGCAGACAATGCAGAGAGAGCACTTCTCGGTCAGAAATGCTGCCTGTCCGTGCAGAAGACGATGGACAGCAAATAATAAGCTGGGTAAGGAGGAGGGCAGTGCTGCAGCCACAGCCTGGCGCGGTTAATCACCTATGATTGCCCTCCCCAGCAGAAACTGCTGCAGACTTACGTTAGAATTGCTCAAGTGGAAACGAAGCACGGGCTCTAGGTTCAAACACACAACGCAGGCAGCGTCTGCTGCAGCGTTTGGCCAGTCTCCCCCTTTGGGGCAGCATCCTGCACTTGCGAACACAGAGGATTACCATGAAGTCGATCCTAACGGCCTCGCAGAGACATTCTTCACATTTGGAGAAGTCTTCCTTCAGCAAGTAAGTCCGGGCCAGCGCCAGGTAGTACGCGCAAGAGGGGCCTCCCAGCAGCTCATGGGCAAGCGCCATGTGAACAAACTGCAGAGGAACAGCACCCCGACACGGTTAGGAGAGCAAGCACACCACGGACATCCCCAAGACGCTGCTCCTGCCCTGCAAACACACTTCAGGAGGACTGCCTCGCGCCCACTTGAGTTCCATGAACAGGAAACAGGAGATTTTCTCCCCCCCCTCGCTTGAAAATTTACCTCCCATTACTTCTAGGTCTGTTTTGCTTTAAGCAGCTCTTTCTGCCACGTAAAATTAAGGCAGACAGCGTAATGTGGCAGTCAGAGAAATCTCACAGAGATGACTGGGGGGGGACAGGAACATCCCACAGGTGAAACAAATTGCTCTGACACGCAAATGTCTGAAAGAAGAAAGGAGTACTGGTGTACTGGAAGCATCGCAAGAATGCATCTCATCTCTGGACGTACAAGAGCACGTTGTTCCCTCCACAGCCAGCAGTGCCGAGCTGAGACACTCCGAGTGCTTTGCCTGCCTGAAGTGACTTTGTCCTCAGGCAGCATTTTGGTCTTAACGCTCTGCCTGGCCTTAGTTTTGCATTTCTGGGCAGTGGTTTTGCTCTCTTGGCATCTGGGGTAGCCTCGGTTTGCTCTCTAAGCCCAAGAGAGGTCCTTGCTGGAGCTTGCCACCAGCAGTTTGGTAATTATCACACCTCCCTTCCTCCTCCTCCACTCCGTGCCAAGCTGACCTGGATGGCATTGAATTTCATCAGGAATTCCACTGCCTTCATGAAGATAGTGCAGGAAGGCTGGCTAAGTCCTGAAATGGGGGGCGGCCCTGCAAGAAAATGGGCCTTCATCAGTCCCAAACTGGGCTTTTCATTTCTGAAATAAGAGCAAGGGCTGAGACCTTAACAGAGACAGTGGGATCCCAGCAACACAGTGTAAAACCCAGGAGATGGCAAGGGAGGCTGGAGTAGAGATTAGCACAACATTTCTTTCTGAAGGGCTTAAGATTTTTGTAAGATACGTGAAAAGAAACTATATTCTTGACCCACTAGTTTTCCATGCCAAACTCAGAGTAAGAAAACAGAGATTTGTAACTCAGACTTGTTAACTGCACTAAGACCCCTGCCTCCCCAGAACAATCCCGTGGAGCCCAAAGACCCCAGCACTGCCGTCTCTTTGGCACCCATAGGAGAGCGGAGCTATAGAGGAGGCAGATCACAACACAGAGGAGATCCACAGGGACAGTTTAAGAGCTGGCATCTCAGGAGGGAGACATCAGAGCAGCCGGTGAAGGCAGCTGAGTGCAGCCACACGTGGAGAGAGCTGCACTCACCTACCGGTTGTCCATCCTGAGATATGCTCTCCGAAAAAAAATCAGGATGAACCCCCTTTGCCGAAGATTCCCCAGCTAGGGAGAGAGAACGAGACTCAATGTCTTGCTTTGGCATCAGGACGGCCACGGCTCAGTGCCCCCAGGTTACCTCCCTCCCTGCTGATCACACGAGGCCACCTCCCAGCCCTAGGCTCTCCCTCAACCCAGACCCCACTCCCTGACCTTCTGGGGCTGCCTCCGATGCCAGAGCCTCTTCCTCAGGAGCTGGGCAGGCCAGGGCAGGCTCCTCCGCCGCCTCTGGCAGCCTGCTGGCTGAGCCGTCTGGAGGCCCCTCTGGAATGAAACCCCCCAACAAGCATTAGGTCCGTGCAGGCTTTGCCTTTATCTGGCCACTTTGGAGCAGAACTCCACTGAAACGGGGGGAAGAGAGAAAATATACAAGAACTACCAGATTTCTCTAACTGGGATGAAAATAGCTTGCACAAGGTAATACGTGGCTCTGGAGTCTTTAGTACAAGATTACCATATAATGCTAGAGATAGGTATAAATGAAGCAATATCCTTTCCTTCGTAATTGCAGAGGGTGAAAAAAGGCATATGACCCTGTAGGCCTGCTTGAAGCATTTTGCACAGAGTGGGGATAGTGATAAAAATAAAGCCAACTGGTATTTTCTGCAGCCCAGCCAAATACTTAGGACTTGGCTCGGGGTGAGGCCAGATTCGCAGAGGCTCCAAAGGAGGCCTTCAGCTCAGAGTTGCCACTAAGCAGCTGTCTTGCCCTTTGTGAGTTGGTCAGACAGTGCTTTCCGAGCGGTGTTGGGACGTCACAGCAACAGCTTGCATGAGAGCTGAACCTGGATGACCCCGGTCAGTAGTACAGCTGTCACGGTAGCAGCCCTACCCTTCCCTTCCAAAGCTTCACGAGGTACGCTCACTTCCTCCAGTTACCCTGGCCACTGCCCACACGTCCGTATATCAGCAGCACTGGGCTGGGCCAGAAAAATAAATGTGAAGGCTGGTTCCTCTCCTAGGCTCTGGGTAAGACAAAGCACGGGCCGTGCTACCTGCATTTCAGCTCCAGCATTTAAAGCAGGGCACTTTCTCTCTCTGGCATAGTTCGTGGTCAGGCTGTTCAAGCTCACAGCCCACTTCTGCTTCCTTTCCCTTCGCGTTTCTCCTCTTTGGTCTCACTGTTCACCATCTCGCATACAGCTTCAAGTCTCCTCCTTGCTAGCACGAGGGCACCTCCTGGTTTTGCTAGGAATTACCTGGCAAAAGCTGTTCTGGGCCTGGACTGGTAGACCTCACATACGCAGCAGCAATTTGCTTTTTCCCTCCTTTTCCCTCAGAGATGCTCCTCTCCTTGGCGAGCTGTGCTTGGAGTTGCTTCTTAGCCTCGCGGAAGGCCATTTCTGCCTGAATATTGTTATTCTGCAGCTCATAGAACAGACCTATGGGAGACAAAGAGCAGCATGAGAAGAAATCTAGCCCTTAGCAAAATCCTCCCCTTAGCCCTCAAATTAGAGCAGTGGGGAAGAGCAGCAGGGTAAGAAGCAACGTTCGTCTCTACAGGAATGCCTTGAGCACACAGGCCGGCTTCCTTTTGTACCTGAAAGCGTCCAGGCTACGACGTCGGATGGCTCCAAGCAGCAGGCATCCTCAAAGAAAATCTCTGCCTCTTCGTAGTGCTGCAGCACGACTGCCACGATCCCACAGAGCAGCAAGCTGGGGGCAGGCAGACAGGTGAGCCTTGCAGGCCCCCATCGGTGGCGTGGGGGACTCCCCTCACCTCCCCACCCTCCGGGAGCACACAGCACCTGCGCACGTGGTGTGGATCCAGAGAAAGAGCCTCCCGGAAGCACTCCTGGGCTTTGGTGGTGTCCTCGAGCAGGAGGCAGAACGCCCCATAGTCCAGCCAGTACTGGGTGTTGTGCTTGTCCTGAGCTATCCTCTGGGCACAAGAGATCGTTGTGGGAGTAAGGGCTCCTGCCATCGTGCCCAGCACACACAGCGCACCAGGGAGACAACTCTGCAACAGCCACGGCTTTCCTCTGGCAGAGTTTAGCAACAATCAAGCCCTTGTTTATCACATGCTAGGGTTTCCCTTAACTGGGATCATGCCGGGCTTCCTCTAAGCCTCCTTCACCTATCGGTGCCCTCCAGCTTCAGCTGACCTCTCAGCCCTCTGATAGAGGTCCCCAGTGCTGACCCAGCGTGCCTTTTGGACCGGCTCACCCCATTTCCCCTGGCCTCAAGGCTCAAGTCCTCAGTGACCTGGCCAGCCTCTGCCTCACATCCTCCAGAGAGCAGCATCTCCCTAGAAAATCTCTCGCACATTCAGCGCAAGTACCCTGCTCACGTTCACCTCCCTGCTTCGCACACAACAGACGAGGCTGGCTGAGCTGTCAGCTGCAGCGATGGTGTGCTGGCTGCCAGCCCGGACACGCGGGACAGAGACAGGAGGGAACAGGGGCTCCTTCACCTGCTGGTGGTAGAGAGCTGCCAGCTTGTAGTCCTTGTTGACTTCAGCTTCGTGAGCAAAGAGCCAGAGCTGCTCAGCCGTCACGCGGGTTAGAGGGACAGGAGAGGCAGCTTCCTCGTGCAGCAGCTGGTAAGGAGTGAGATAGAGTTAGCCCTGGGGAGGGTAAGAACGGTTCGTGTGCTCCTCATTCAGCAGCAGCCCCCAGTCCAGCACCGGGCAGAGCACACCTTGGCATGGCTAGGGCTGGGTGGGTTGGAAAGGCAACCTGCCCCAGCCTCTTTTTGGGGTGGGTCACAGCCCCGCAATCCTGTGGGCCCACGTCCTTCCCAGGTACCTCTACCAGAGAGGGAAGGGGCAATATCTATTATTGGCAGCTGTGGCGAGTAAAAGCATCCCCCAGATCAAGACCACTTCCAGCTTCCTTTGTGGTGTCACTGGTGACCCCAGCTCAAGCTGAAGGTCTGTGCTCTGCCCAGCTGGGGGGCAGATGGCACAGGCCCTGCCACCCTCCCCAGGAGCCGGCTGCAGCAGCAGCTGCTGGTGGTCCCTCGCATCCCACCAGCTGGATTTTGCAGCAATGGGATCCAGATGCAATGGATCCCGTCTCTGTGTGTGGCTTGGGGCCCACGTGTGATAACTGCAGCAAACGGAAGCACAAGCCTGCAGCTGTCTTGAAGGCGAATGTGCCCCTGCCTTCACTAGAAGCAGCTTCTAACCCAGATCCCCAGTGGCGCTGTATCCCAGGCTGACCATCCCAGCTCACCGGACACATGCCAAGGTTTCTCCCTACCTGGTTCACGGCAACGTGCATCTGATCCACCAGGTACACGTACAGCTCACTGAGAAACGCCTGGAACTGCTCCTGGGTCTCAAACGCCGTGGTCTTCAGGTATTTCTCCCTCACAATTTTTACTACAGCATACTGTGGAGACATGTGATACTTGGGCAAGACAGATTCCCCCACAAGCTCCACAATCATAACAACACAGAGCCAGAACACACATTTTCATGGACTCATAGAATATCCTGAGTTGGAAGGGCCCTACAAGGACCAGTGAGTCCAACTCCAACTGCCTGAAGCTCTAACTTAGTTCTAAGGAAGAAATCCAGCCCAGCACTGATAAAAGGAAAAAAAAGTAAGCAGTGATGAATTCCTTTCCCACCTCCCAGCCCTCACCTTCCCTGACACACAGATGCCCCTTTAAGGGACATGTGGAGAAGCCCCTTCTCCCTGGGGAAGGCTGTGAGAGTGCAAGAACAGTCAGCTTTGCCTTCCATGGGATACAAACACGGGGCAAATAGGTGTGATCAGGTTTGGAGTCTTCCCCTGTTGACAGGAAAGGTTCTCCTGGCGTGTGACCAAAGCAGCCTGCTGCCTGCTCCGTTAGAGGAAAAACCTGGCCCTCCCCATGCCCTCTGCAACAGCCTGGGTGGCAGGAAGGGATTCTGGAGCAACACGGAGTAACACACTAAGTTACCACCACGGAGCAGCAGTTCCTCACTGAGAAACTGCCTGGACAAAACAAGTAGGGAAGTAAAACAACACAATGGACTCTTTGCCTTTAGCTGTTCCTTGAAAGCAAAATATTTCCCAGAGCTATTGAGCTCAAAGTTGAGTACACGCTTCTGTTCCTCCAGAGTTTGATGGTCTATCGCTCCTTGGTCAGGCAGCTGCTTCCCAAATAGGTCGTGGTATTCACTTAGGATGGCAACAGCAATGCTTGTGACATGGTTGTGATAATCTTCCACAGCCTAGGATATAAGAAGTATCAGGAAATAAATAAATAATCAAACTTCAAAAGTCACTTAAGCCATCAACCTTGAAATGAGTTTTATTTTCCAGAGCCCCCCCCCCCCCAAACCCCACCTGACACAAATCTCAAGTAGCCTGTCACACATCTTTTCCTGTCCATACCTGAAACATTGCTATGTAAATACTGTGAAATACAGAAGCGCTCCTTCATAATGTTATCACTCCTGCTTTATTTTTCAATCAGAACCCAGTGTTTCAGTCATCATTGCCTTTTCTATAGCACTACAATTAGCTGCAAGTAAACTATATCTCATTTGCTGGGAGCTCCTTAAAGCCATGGGCAAGCCATCTTCTGCAGAGCCTGTAATCCCGGTGGCAAAAGCCTCCATGCACTGCAATAATCAAAATGTATCACTTTGTGCACTCCAGACAGTCCAGCACAAATCAATTCTGCAGACACACTGGGGTCAGTTATTGAAGTACTGCTTCGTCCCCCACTGTTGCTTTGAATTTCCCATCAGCCAGGAGCCATCTGAGGACAGGCTCCTTCAGCGGCTGTTCTGTACCTACCGAAGACCAGCCAGTGGTCTCAGATTGTTTTCTGGGGCCAGGATGTTGCACATGCAAAAGTCCTCACAATTTTTTTTTTTTGTGGGGTGACCTGGTTGAGGCTGATTCTGTTCATGTTTGTCTGGGTCTGAAGAAGCACGTGGGCTAGTCTGGGACAAGAAATTGCCCATAAGCATACAGTTCTGGTACCTCCCCAGCACCCAGTTCACTCCCAAACACTCCCACACTGCTGCTCTCTTCTCTGCCTTTTCCAGATCTTGCCCCTTTTTATGGGCTGCCAATGAGAGTAACACAGCCCAGGAATGATTTCCCAAGGCATAATGCTACAAAGATAACACATCCAGAAGTTTTCTGTGTGTTTCCTCTGCAAATCTCATCTATAAGTTGCTGCAGAGCTCAGACTGAAAATTAAAATCCCTTATGTGAGAGGGACAAGGGCAGAAAGAAGCGGCAAAGTGGTGGCAAGGCCACAGGCTCTTGCACATACCTTCTTGGCGCCTTCAGTCCGGGGAGGCAGCAGAGGGCGAGGGGGAATCATCTCCTTGACCCTGTCAATGAGAGGGCAGAAGAGATCGGCCTGACATCCTGCCAGCGACGCTCAATTGTCTCAGGTGCAGGCAGCCTGTAGTGCGAGGGCTCCAGCCTGTCATCGTGTCCTTGAGACACCTTGCAGGGACCAACACGGGAGAAACTGTGAAGGCTCTGACCAAGAATGAACTGTAAAGACTAGGGCACCTTCATTCAATGCTTGCAGCTTGTCATAATGCTTGGGAGAACTAGCTACTGCCTCGCTCCCTGCTGATGATTACACTCCATGGGGATTGGATAAGATTTATTTAGTTATTTTCACCAGGCTTCACTGACCCATTACACAAAAACTCCTGTAAAAATTCAGCCCAGCAGGTAAGGTTAGCATTTGTTATTGCTAGCAATCAAAACCACTCTCCTACAGAAGTAGACCGTCTTATCAAGTTGTTATTCCTTTAACTCACAGCCTCCTGGGTCTGCCAGAACACCTGTAAGAAAGGAGGAAAGCTCTGAAGAATGTTATCACTGTAAACCCTGGGCCACCCCATCCATCAGCTCCTGACATCCCACAGTGCAGCTGCAGCACCTTATTCTTTGGCCATGCATCGACTCCTAGACACCATGTCACGCCTGTCTGTGTCACTACTAGGGTTGCAACGACCTTCCAAATATTGATTAAAAGGCCTTAGGACTACAGTAATATTAAGATTTTACTGAAAGCCTTAGCGTCAAAACAGCCTAAATTCTTTGGGATTTTATCAAGATTTCCTGTTTGCTGGCACTAAAACACCTTCAGTCCTTAGAAGGCAATCCAGCCCACCAAGCAGTGTCACATCCCTGTTTTGGCCCCTGCCCAACTAACAAAGCACACTGCTTCCCCCACACCAAAGCAAAACCGCTCCTACAACCATTCTGCCGGCTCGCAGAGCTTCCGAGCAGCTGACTTTGCCAGGCCCTGACCTCCGGCCACTTCTCCCGTGCAAAACTTCTGTATATTCAGAGACCTGAAAGGTTTCAGCGCTGAGCAGGGGACTCAGCTCCCCTCCCGCCTCGCCCACGGGAACGGTGATGCCGCGGCCTCTGCTCGTGTCCCCGTGGGACCTGCCACCCACCATCAGCTGCTTTTCCTGTAAGGTCAAGGGAGGCTGCGCAGCACAGCTCCAAAATGTCCCTTCAGAAAGCTGCCGTCCTGCTCTCCTTGCTGCCATTCCTGCCGGTCCCTTAGCCCACGCAGGACGTACCCCCACAGGACACAAATACAATCATCTGACTCCGCGTGGGGCTGCCGTAGGCGCCAGAGGAGTTGTCGGGTCTGTGGAAAGCGTTGTGGCCGTGAGCAGCAACAGGTCCTCTTGCACAGCCTGCTGTGCTGCCTAGTGAGTGGTGCCCTCGTTCTGCAGTGCCTCCCTGCAGAGGCCTGTCAGCACTCCTCGGGAAACCCACGCTCACAACCCCACCCTCAGAAGAGCTCCCATCACTGATGCGGTACCTCTGCTAGGGGTACAAAGGAGAACCAAACTGTTTCACTTTAAGATGAGAAAGAGAAAACCAAGCACAACAACAACCCAGGCAAAGCAAGCGAGCAGAAGCGGAGGCTGACGGAGAATTTTGGACGCAGCCCAGGAAAGAGGGCTGTAGTTTGCTAACGAGCTATGTATTCAAACAGCCTTCCAGGGAAAAAAAAAGCACTGCTGATCCCATCTGCCAGGACACATGTACGTGTCATCAGCTCGAGCCCCTCAGGACAGGGCCCTCTCCACTATTCGGAAGTGCTGATTTTCCAGGCTTCACATCCACAGATGCACATGGCAGGTGAGTGAAGAGTAATTACACTGAATTCATGCACGTTGCAGTAGAGTAGGAAGCAAACCAAAAAGGTCAGGACAAGGTCTGTTGCAAGGGGGGCTCACTTTCCCCAAACCTGTTTTTCCTAGAAGACAGCAGGCAGAACAGAAGACAATGCACATGCTTCCTGTTCAAAGAACGACTGCTGCTGTGTGGTTTCTACTCACATTTCTGTTTGAAAGAGACATACTGCCTGTGCATGTTATGGTTTATTCATTTGCTGTATTTTCTCTTTTTTTTAATCCAATAAATTATACATACTAGGCCTTCCCTAGACTGTAACACAGCAGGACTACCACTCTGCGGACAGGAAGCAACTGTCTTAAATCAAACAGACAGCGAAAGACTCGAAACCTCAGAGATGAGAGGGCAGCTCTACAGCAGAATGATGTGAAAACTAATGGAAGAGCCCAGGAATGGGTAGAAAGTTGTGACAAAACTTCAGAAAAACAACAGAATGCCATCTGAGAGTTACAGCAGCACTACCGAGTGCAGCCCACTGGTGGCCAGCCCTGACCAAGCAGCAGACATCGCATGCAAGAGGCGACCACAAGGGGATGAATAGGAAACCAAGCCTGGACAGAACACAGATTTGGTCATGCTGCTCTGGTGTCTCTCTTTTTGAGGTGACTGGCAGGGAGATGCCAGCTCAGATGAACACAAACGTTTTCCAAACCCACCCAGTGCCACCTCGGAAGCAGTCTGGCCCAGCCCTCCTGCTGATTTCAGTGGGCTTTGGATCGGACACTCAGATGGTGCTCACGGAGCACACTGAAGGGTAGGCTCACTATCCAGTCCTGTTTCTATCCTGCAGGAGAATTGAGTTGTCAGCCCCAGGGTTATAGCATGTCTTTACACACCTTTTGGTGAGCTCCTCTCGCAATCGTTTTGGTACCAAGGCCTTGTCCAGCTTTATCTCCATCACCAGGAACGTTCCTGCTTCAGCATATTGCTGTGAACATAACCATTACTCTCTCAATGTCACGCTATCTAGAACCATTACTGGCAAGATGAAAGACAGCATATAGCTACAGATCTTCAGCAAATCTTCTTTAAACCGAAGACGTATAATTTGTTTTATAACCCGTGCTCAAAGTGATTTACACTAACGAAATTATGCTCAAGCAGTCAGTCCAGGAAAAAAAAAGAAAGCTAATCAATTTGCTTGGACAATAAATATGCATTCTAGATGTTTGGAAGAGGAAGACAAAAAAGGAAGATACCCTCCTAAATAATGCCTGATTATTTATGACCTTCTAGCCCAATGCTAGACTGTCCTCCAACAGGATGTCACTGGAAGAACTCCAGGACAGCATCTGTGTAAGACATCCCTCGTCTCCAACTCACTCTTGAATAATTTGATTATGTGAAAGGTACAAAACACTGATGCAGTGATGGTCTAGCAGTTTTCTTCTCTTTGGAGATACAAAATTACCTGTCCATCAAGACTGAGAGATTTTTCGGTATTTTCATCTTCTAGAGCAGCATCTGACAACTGGGTTTTTGGTGCATAGGACATCTGTTGAAGAATAAAAAAAAAGACATCTTGTTTCAGATTCAAACTTCACATCTTCACGCCTTCACAAACTCAGGATGTGACCGCATTGTACATTTGTTCAGGCAGCATGTACTAAAATTTCAAGGTGACGAGTATCTCTCAGTTGGCTAGAGCAACACAGCATCAGTCCCTGTTTCCAACTGCCTCTGATGTAGAAATGGTCCAACCACGTTGCAAAGTGCCTCTACAGACCTTACCCTTCTGTTGAATTCCTTTTCTCTGGTGCTCTTCTCCTTTTCTTCTCTCTGGGCCTTACTGGGAACAGCTCTGGAAAGAGGAGAGCTGATTCCTGGGGTGCATGGTCTTTCTTTAGTCGGACTGACCTGTGGCCTGAGATCCCGCAAAATGCTCTGCTGTTTTTTAGTCTGGAGAGGAGGGGAAAGGAAGAAAAAAAAAAAGGAAGTGACAAGAGAGAATCAAAGGACAAATTAGGCTTCCCCATCCTTTTTGCTTAACCTCTCACATCACAAAACACGCTGTCAGGGCCCTAAACGCATTAAGAAGCTCTGCAACCTCACTCTCTCCTCCTAGGCAGTTAGCTGCCTGTGCTCAAGGCCAGCTCTGATACTGTGCAGCTGCGTAGCCTCTGGTCAGACTGCTAAGGAAAGATCTGCCTGAGAAAGTCTCACTAGGGCCTCCCTGTCTTCTCTCAAGAACTTCGGTTTCACTGGGGCACTGGCCTTTGGTTCTTGCCCGAGCTACACGGTAAAAATGCTGGAGCCCAGCCCCAAACTGCCCTGATCCTGACCCACTGGCCTGGCGTGACGCTGGACCTGCCTCACAGCTATGGAGTGACCTGGTGATGTGGAGTGTCAGATGCACCTGGCTACCCTCCCCAGGTCTGCTCTGCACTTGTTTTTTGGTGCCCCTGCCTGCCCTGGCCTGACCCAGCTCCCAGCTCACCTGCCCACGTGGCGCAGCCTCCCTGACACACACGGGGACCCGCCAGGAGCAGATTTTTCACACTACCTGTTCACACGCTGCTTGACCACTGAGATGGGCAGTTCCCCTCCCAGCTGTCAGGGTTATAGGAGCTGGGCTGGCAAGAACCGAAGGGATGCAGGGGAGAAGGTGGAACAGCTGCACAGGTTAGCTGTTTACACCAAGGCCCAGGAGCGGCCCAAAGCATCCGCAAAACCAGAAAATGAGAAAAGCAGAGGGTGTCACCTCACTCGTGACGGATAAATGCCACAGGACAAATAACAGCACCATGCAGCCAGGAGGCCATTATTCCCAGCAGTGAGGCAGGGGCCAGCAAACAGCCTGCTTTTTGGTAGCTGGCACCCAGCGGTGGCGGGGAGGCACGGAGAAGGGCTGTAATTCACCCAGCTCTGTGGCCTGGGCAGCAGCACGAAGGGGGACGCGGGCAGTAAAAGCAGGCTGTGCATCTGTCCTCCTGAAACAAGCTCGGGTCTGTTTGGGGAGTGCTGTGGGAAAATGGAGATGTAACTGTCACTTTTAGCACCAAGGCGGGGGGAGAAATGGAAGACAAATAAACCTCCATGAGCTACAGCTGAAAGAGCTCCAGTGACAGCTTTTTTGGTTGTTGCCTGGGGTAACGCTATCCTTTTAGAGCCACTGTTTGCTCTTCCCAGCAACGCAGTTCATTTGCCCGTGTTCCTGAGTGGGGAGCGAGGAGTGATCTCACAGCTCTCCCTGCTCAGCTGCTGACAGAGAAGGGAGCGGAGTGAGATTTTGAGCCTCCCCCAGCCCCCAAAACCTGCTCACGCACACCCAGAAATCACCTGCCTTTGAGAAGACTGCACCTAGAAGCTGGTGTCGTTTTCCTCCAGCACCAGAAGGGCAGTGAAGCCTCAGAGCTGGCCCCTGAATACCACTCTGCCCGTACTCCTGCACCCACACTGCACAAACAGCCGCAGAGGTGGCGCGGAGCCTGGCTGTCTCGCCTGCTCTCACCTTCTCGAGCACCTCGCCGTCCTGGTAGGCAAAGACACGAAAAGCGCCTCGAATCCGCTTCACGCCAGGGCACAGCAAAGGCACCATGTTGACATATGCCACGCCGTGGAAGAAAATCTGCCTGTCCTCATCTCCCTGGAAACACAGATTGAGGCACTGAGATACTGAACAGACTGTTATTCTCTTTAAGGAAACAAGGTCACCGATCCCATTAAAAAAGGCCACCCAGCAAACTGATGCACCTGATGAGCCAGTGCCTCTCTGTCACTGGCACGCAGCCGAGACAACCTGGAGGAAAACACTGGAGTCATTCAATATGTAGAATATCAATTTTATTCCGATCCCTGCAGGGCAGCTTTTCTCTCTAATGCCCAAACTGTGCCACCCCTTAGGGCAGTCTTTTCAAGGTACAACTGCAAAATTGCCAGCTATCTCGTTCGAAATCCAAACTACCCTACCAGAGCTGTAAGGATGTCAGGTCTGACAGAAATCAGGTAGCTGCAGAAGTCTGAGAGCCTGGACCAGCAGCAGACCAGTGAGGGTAAGGGAGAAGTATCCCAGTCACAGCTGAAAAACCCTGGCACCAGTGACTGCTGAATGAGATTTATAGCAACTGATATGACTTTGCCCTGGAACATGTAAGGAGTTCTCATGTGTTTCTGTTCCTGGCAGCTGACCATTAGCGCGGGAGCTCATTCTTCATTAAACCACCCCAGTTCAGACACAAAAACATAGTTTATTTACACCCAGAGAAAGAAGGCATGAATTTCTTCAAGATGCTCAGAAAAACACTGTCTGAAGATAAGCTCAATGAATTACTTCTCAGAAAGTAACCTCTCCCTGACCCCCCTCCACCAAGCTACCACAGACCATCAGTGAGAGATCTGTAGGCTATATGGAAGAAATCTTATCCTTTGTTTATTTAATAGTCCTATAAGGCTGATTAATCCCTTTACAAAGCCTCTAGCTCTCTGACTTGCTTTGGCTGGTTCAAGGCTGGTTTTGGTGTAACAAAGGCATTGAAAGAAAATGCTCAATAACACGGTGCTGCTCCACAAGCCATAACACCACACCCCCTCCATTTTTACCTTGTCAGCTTTGCTACTTTTGCCTTTGCTGGATGAGACCACAGGCATCCTGCAGACCTCCACGGGCCAGTACCGGCACTCTGCAATGCGCTTCTGCAGACTGAATGCAGAAGAAGGCACTGAGAAGATGCAGAACCCAAGCTGGAGAGCTCTCCCCGGTTAGCCACGCTGCCCTCCCTTCTGTCCCAGCAGCCCCGAAGGCCCCTGCCCTGGCTTTGCTCTGCCCCACTCCGTGGGACACAGCATGCACTCTTGCGCCACTGGAACACACGTACTTTGGGGTAGGCCTGGTGGATTTCCTTTCCATCCACTGCTGTGGGCATTTATGGCACTAGGAGCTACAGAACGATTGCGAGAGCAACACAGTGTGTTCCTCTCTCCCCTGGTTACTTCAGAAATGAAGCGGATAAAAAGGAACATGATTAATGTTGGTATAAATTCAAAGCGGACCCTGAGCTCCCATTCAACACGCCTGATAACTGTGAAACCAGCAGGCAGGCTGATGAAAGTGTACAGGGGAAAAAAAAGATAGAAGGGAGTATTTCCACACATGAGGAATAAGTTGGCTGTGAAACTCAGGGCCACGATGCAGCTGAGGCCAAGAACGTTGCAGGATTCAAAGAGAAACGGGGTACCTACCCCGATCTGAGCACACCTAGAGCCATTAAAGGTAATGTTTATCTAATAAAAAGAGAAAATGAAGAGTGCCCACAGAGTGAAAGGATTTTAATATATCAGGAAAAAAAAAATAAATCAACAAAACTCAATTAGCAGCTCAGAAGAGAGCTGTGTGGGCCACCCTACCCCACGTCTGCTCACCATAACTCCGCTGCCCCTTCCTTCAAACCTTTAGGTGACAGCCTTGAAGGGGTCATGGGAGGGAACGCAGCTGGTCAGTGTTTGCACTGCGGAGGGAACAGTAACCAGCTCCAATTGCTGGCAGCACAAGTGAACATTCACAGGCTGAAGACAGCACCTACAGCCGATTCATCTTCTCCCACCGTAACAGAACTAAGCTGCTGCCAGCAATTAAAGGCTGTTAAGCTCCTCTCTTGCTAATGCAAACACCTTCGGCCAGCAGACAGCACAAGAAGTGAGGCAGGGCAATGGAATGGCCACGTAAGAGGTCTATGAAAATCCACAGACTGCTGCTCATTGCCTGAGACAGGTCACTCAACTAAGTGCATTCCACGATGGTTTCTCCCCCGGATCAGTGTTGGAGGGGAAGCTCTCGTATCCCTTACACGAGCACTGCAGCAGGATCCAGGTAACAGCGTCTTTCCGTGTCCCATACAATTCTCTTCGTGCTTTCTGCCTGGATCCTAAACTCCCTGTCCTGCGAGAAGCAGCACACGGTCAGAGCCAGGAGACCAAACTTCACAGCCTGCATCACCCCCAGACACCCCCCTAAAATGTTCCTTGGGAGAGAAAATGAGTCAGAGACGTGTCCCACTCACCACAGACAGGATACCCTAGCAGAGTACATTAGCAGCCATCCCTGCAGGCACCGGAGCCCATCAGTACTGAGAGCCTGGCTCACAAAGACAGAATGCAAAGTCTCAGCCCAGCAGCTCAGGAGTTAGGACAAGACGTGCCACGTTCACCCTAGGGAGCTCTTCTGTGGTGAGTTAGCATGCCGGCAGCGAGTTAGCATGCCCGCTGGCTCAGGAGAACCATCTCCATACCTGGACACTGTGCAGGGAGCCCACCACCCACCCTTCCTCCCCTCCTCCCGTCACGAGTCTCTGCAAGTCTTTCTCAGCGCCTTCAGGGAGGCTTGACGGGTCTCCTCCAGCCATGACACTGCCAGTCTTTCCTCACCTCTGTTTTGTTGAGCTCTCCATCCTCATCCTCATAGGGACCACCAAAGATGAAGGAGTTGGGTATGTTCAGAGCACCAGGGGCCATGATGTTAGCAAGGGACCATTTTTTGGGCCGGGGTAATGATTCTTTTTCACCACCAGGCTTCAGGATGCCATTCTTGAACAGCAAAGGGACTTCCTTCTAGAGAGACAGGAGAACGAAAGGACTTCAGTTTTCAGCGTGAGCAGGAGCAAGTGCCAGCTGAGCAGAGCTGGGCTTAGAAGGAAGAAAAAACAAATCATGGCGTGGAAGAAAACTGCCAGTTTCAACCCCAATCTTGCCACGCAATCCTTCATTTGTGTTAAAGAAGCACATCACACCTCAGAGACCCTGAGCAATCGCAACAAACCCTGCTGTGCCTCGAGCAGCAGAGCTGTGCACCTCACGGGCCTGGCCGTTTGTCCCCCAGTGTAGGACAACGACCTGCACTGCAGCAGCCAAAACCCAGCTCACTGTGCCAGGACCCGCCCTCACCTCCCCGGCTGCTGGTACTTGCAGGCAAGCCACGTAGTTTTGCGGGGGTCCAGTGGGAACGAAGGCGTCAGGGACAGAGTAAGCTGCCTCCAGCGTGACGCTCAACAAGTTACCATTTGAAAGCTGACTTGCAGAAAGCAGGGGCTTCTCGGTGCGCACAGTCACTTCAAGGCCGCACTGTGGGACAAGGATAAATAGAGCCAATAACCGGACAATTATAACTTTCTGCTCTTGAAGGAGAAGCGAGCAGAAACCCAAGGCTAGAACGTATAATGTTATCTTATTCCTCACTTCAGATGTAAAAGAAAACAGATCAGCACAGGGAAGGAATTTCACGGTCAGTTTTTCCTATGCCTGAGTTACGGTATTTGTGTGTTTAAATCCGAGCCTACTGGGGGGCACGGCGTACGTATTGTCAGCGTCTCGTAAAAAAAGGCCATGGAGAGAGAACACCAGGGACAGAAAACAATGCCCTCGTGATTCAGCACAAGTCAAAGCTACGGCCACGCTTCAACTCTGCCCTATCTCCGCACACTGTACAGCCGTCAGCTACCTGTCCCAACCCTGGATGGTTGGGGGGGGCAGTGAAAAGCCAGCTGTTCAGCATTTTCCTTCCTCCCTAAGAGGTGGCCCCACACCTTTCTTGTTATGCCTCGCTTATTGTGTCACTTAAATACGGGAAAGTAAATGCAATATCCATCCACTTAATTCACTCAGAGTGCTAAGTGCGTGGAGAATCAGAAGCAAAGTTAGACACGCTTTCCCAGTCTCATACCGCACTTCCTGCTTTATTCACTGGGTACTTTTCAACCTGCTGAATGAACGAAGACCTTGCAGGAGAGGCAGTCAGAGGTTGTACAATAATGGACTGTGAGACGTCTTATCCACAGAAAGGACTAAAAGTTGGGCAAGTAATCCTGCCTTTGCCTTTTCCCAATTTTTCAGCACTGTGCTTTCCATCTTGAATATTTTTTTGCAGGGCAATTTGGTAGCTGCACATATTAGCATTTCCTAGCACGACCTCACCTGTCATAAGCACCCTGGGACAGACGTCAATGGAAACTGGAAAGGCCTCCAAGCTTCTAACATATAGGGCTGTAACGTACCTGCGATGAGCTAGGCAGCTGAGTCATGCTCGCCTTCCCATTAAAAAGCAGCAGAGAGCCGAACGAGCGAAGGAACAGTTCCAAACTCCACATACCTTGGCCTCCGGGTGAAGGCTTTCTGATGGAGAGGTAGGCACGGCATACAAAGGAGCCAAGACCGTAAACGAACACTGTCCTGAGAAGAACCAGCAATGAGCACAGCGTCCACTGAGACCCTCTGTAGAGAAGTCACAGCCTAAAGCTGTGCCGCTACAACTCCTAAAGCTGAGCAGCTGCTGTCACCCCCCTCTCCCCACAGACCCAGCTTTCCAAAGGCTCTGTGAAACCCATTTTTGTCAGAAGGAGGTAACTTATAGAGAGGGGTTCATGAGCAAAGACCAACAAGTGCTGGGGAGCAAGAAGTGTTTATGGAGGATGAGAAAATCGATGTTGTACCTTGCAGCAGAGGCAGAAGGTCCACCACAGCCTGGCCAAGAGGCATGACCTTCTCCTCCTTCTGTTTCTTCTGCTTTTGCAACGCTTCTATCACTGTCACTAGGCAGAAAAAAAAAAAAAAAAAAAAAAAAAAAAGATAGGAGCTGGCAAAGTTTCTCCGATACTTTCGGATCAACAGACCAGAGCGGCGAGCTCCAACAAGGGCTGCAAAGGGTCTGTGTCAGCTCCGGCACAGGCTTCTATATCATCTCCCAAGGCTGACAAGAACAGTGAAGCCAAAGAGCCAGGCCAATATGAAAGGGGATTCTTCCAGCTGGCACAGACGAGAACAGAAGTGCTGAGACCCCCCCCACTGCTGCTGCCTAAGTGCTATTCTTGACCGAGTGACTCCTGCAGCAAGAAAGCAGAGCGCAGCAGCTGACAGCACCCACCTCCACCCCTCCGAGGAGCGAGGTGCAGCATCAGGTACTTACAGAGCACAGGTTTCTGCGCAACGTCGACCAAGGAGTTGGGCCCATCGGGGTGGTATTCAAAGCTGGTCGTGAAATTATAGCTTGCTGTCCCGTTTGGCAAGACCTGAATGGTGGAGGAGTCTCCCAAGATCACTCCGTCGTACTCCACACGCACCAAAGTAAAAGGGGTGTCGCTTCTGATGCTTTTCTGTCAAACACAGGCAGCAGATGAAGCAGCTGGCTCTGCAGCAACAGGCCCGTGACCAAAGTTGCCCCTGGGAGGCAGCTCAGTTCCGCACCCAGAACAGAGCGCACCGGTGGGAATCTTTGGCTGCTCCGCTGCAAGAACGGGGAAGAGGAACAGAGCTTGGCTGTGCCAAGACCTGCCTTTAGGAGGGAAATTTCCTGCTCCACCATGCTGTGGTGCCTCAGGGATCATTCAAACCTGCTGCTGGAAGGGTGGGGGCAGAGGGTGGAGAAGTCCAGGCTTCATCCCAAGAATGGGGATGAAAGGCACATCTAAAGCAAATCCAAAAATATCCCATAGATACAGGGCTTCCAGGAAAGAGGGGATTTTTGTTGTGTACTAAGAAGGTAGTCCCTGAGCTGCACGGCTGAGCTCACAAGCTCACGGGACGCTTGTGTCTATCACGTGGCAGCAGCAAGCCCTGCAATCAAGCCAGGGCTCCAGCAAGCTCTTTGGGGAGCTCTGGAGTTTGTTGTTACACCAGCGTCACGTCACTTGCTTTACACAGAGATGAGGAGGCTTAATTTTAAAGCATCTGCACAAAGGGCTGCAAACACAGGTGTACAGGCACAGCGACAGCACAGCACATCGCAGCCACACACACGCGCAGCCCTGTCCAAGCGGGCAGCACCAGGCACTTCCCTGGTGGTGCAAGGAATTGCTGAGACAGGCAGCTGCAGAAGAGTCCCCCCACAGGAGAAACACGGTTTCCTTCTCCAGCCAGGGGGGAGCAGCCACAGCCCTGCATGCAAGAACTGCCGTACCCCAACCAAGCTTTTCTTTCATCTTGAGCAGCGGGGATGCCTGATCTCCCCGGGCCTGGCCCTGAGCTCCCTCTCTCCATGTCACTGGGGTAATTAGTTCCATATTGGCTTTTCCACAAAGAGACTTCATTCACTTAGTTTTAATTTTCAGTCCTCCTGACTGTCACCTTGAGCATATATTATGTGAAAGACTAAACAGAAGAATCCAATTAACCTTTCCCTGTACCATTAATTATCCTATACTCCTCTCATCTTTCTCTACATCTCCTCTAATTAAACAGATTCCACACTTCTTATAGATGGAATTTTTTCCATACTGTTGTTCTCATTATTGCACCTTTGTTAGCCTCTCTCCTTTTGCCATAGCGTTTTCTAAGACAAAGCAATCAGAACCACAAGCAATATTCCAGATGCAATCAAACCACTGGTCTATTATTTTCAGCACAGTTTTCCCTCTTCTTACCTTCTACTTCTCACCTAAGGTGCTGTTTGCTGAACCCATCAATGTGAGAGGTACTCAAATACTACAACATTAAAAAAAAAGAAAAAGTAAAAAAAAAAAATGGGCAGATGATTTTGGTTTGCTTTTTGTCTACAGCTAGAGCTGAAGCAGGGATTTGCATTTTTCTGCTTGCAGCAGTAGCTGAGATTCTCCTCCGTGTTCCTTCCTAAATGCCAGATCCTCACGAATACTTTAAGGCCAGCTGGGTGTATCACGCAGAACATGGAAAGCACACTAGTCATGTTTTCATCTGAATTAGTTTACATTCTTGTACGGTAGGCACGCTGGAGTTACTGCCTTTTCAAAGCTAGAGCCACCCTATTGATTTCAACACAATTTAAACCGCTGTTGTTGGGACAAAAATCGGGCTTTATATGCTAGAACAGGTCTTCTTAGACTTCTTTGTCTCACTGATACGCATTTTCCACCATGTTTTGCTCAAAACACAAACAAACAAAACCCAGTAATTTACAGACTGTCAGGCAGGGAAGTCAGAGACATTTCAAGTCAACAGCACCCCACAGCACGTCTCGACTGCTGCTGAGGAGATGCGTTCCCAAAGCAAGGTGAACCACAAGCCTCCGGTCTGTGCGAATGAGCCCTCGGTGCTGGGGACGAAGCCACAGGGTGGCATCGCTTCCTACAGCCTTATCACCTCACATCTGGTCCAGAATTGGATCGCAGCACAAAGAACCACTCGAGTCTCAGTTATTAAACCAGCAGAGATGTTTTCAGAAGCGCTTTACCAGGTCCTGTGCCTTCACCACTGTGATCTGCACTGCATTTGCCGACGGTGGCTGGGACTCGCTGGGAACAGCCTGAGGCACCAAACAGGATCCCTTTCTAGCTGACAGCCCCTCGGGGGCCTCCATGGCTCTGCGGGAAAAAGACTGAGGAGAGAAATGTGAAAATACCCTTCCTTTCTGCCAGGCTCGGCTTTGCAGCAGCCTCCGATTACACCCAGCGGTGACACGAGGCCTCTGCCTCCCCTGGGAGCAGCTTCCCCAGACAGTCGGGGCTCGGACGTCAAACCACCACAGCGAGCACACGGCCTCACACGGGGCGAGCCCCACACGAAGGGCTCGGAGGAACTTGGAGGAACCCGAAGCAAAAATTCCCTGGCTCTGAGAGGAAACTCCCCCACGCTGCGCCCCCAGCCCAGCCCCAAACCCCACGCACCCAGGAGGGCCGTGACCAGTGCTGCACCCTCGCACCTGGCCCTGCAGCCCCCCGAGCCCCCAGACCCTCACCGTAGCGGCCCGGGGAGCCGTGAGGAAGCTCGGGGGTGCCGAGAGGGGAAAGCCCCAGCGGGAGCCGGTCAGCGGGAGCCGGGCGCGGCGGGGGAGGCGGGACTCGAACCCGCGGCCTTGGCGACCCCGGGGGGGGGGGAGGGGGAGCGCGGCGCCGCGCCTCTCGTAACCACGGCGACGCGGCCGCTCTCGCGAGCTCTCGACCCTTGGTGAGAGCTCAGCCCCGCGTCACGTGCTGGGGACCGCGTGCCCTTGAAGCCGTCGTGGGCGCCATGTTGGGTGTGGGCAGCCCTTGCCAGACCCCTGTGGGGTGGGCAGGGGGTGTGTGACAGAGGCGGGATGTGCCCCCCCCCCATATAGGGCCAGGCCTGTCCCCACCGCCCCCAGCCCCAGCCATGGCGTCCTGCCCCCTGTTCCCCATCCCACAGCGTCCACCCGGCCCCTCATCCTCATCCATGGGGTGCCCGGGGACACCCCCATCCCCTCACGTCCCCTCGAAGCCAGGGATAGAAGAATGGGGGCTTGCTTAATCGTATTGATCATTTCTAAATAAAACAATCGTAATTATTAAAGCCAGGAATGCTTAATCGCATTAAAATAGATATTGCTGAGTGTCTTTGCTTACTGCTGTGCAAATTAACCGAAACAAGGAGTCTCGGGGCCCCTCACAGAAGATGTTTCCTGACAAAAACGGGGAACCTGTCCCAAAAACCAGCTGAGACCGACCTCGTGGCTTGGAAAAGAGCCGAGGAGCAGCTGAGTCTGTACAAAGGCAGGGGGTCAACCAGTGGTGATGAAGAGGAGTTATCGGCTTTCATCCCCACGACCCCCCAGCGACCACCACCAGAAGGCACTGCGCAGGCACAGATTGGAGGAGTTTATGGAAATGACTTCTTGGAGCTGACTTTAATACAAAGAGGGGATAGGTTATGAATATGTATAGGCATATTGGGAAACTTCATGCATATGTAACTTTTTACTGCATATAACCAAAGCAGGTTGCTGCATTAAGGTGCGCATGCCTTTGGGAGCTATCCCACATGTGCTCGGCGCTGAAATAAACCACATGCCTACTTTATAACTTAGTTGCTTTGAGTTATAGAGTTCTTCCACGAATCACCCTCACATCCCCCAACACCTCCCTCAGACAGCTCTGGGGCCGGGGGCACCCCATCACCCTCCCCGGCCCCTTTTTGGGGAGCCCCGGGCGTGGGCTGGCCCCTGCCCAGGAGGGGCTGACGGGAATAGCTTCCCTATCACTATCGGTGTCAGACCAGCCAGGAGGCCTGGCCTTCTTGGGGCTGACATTTGAGCTCAGCCCTGCCGTGCCAGGAGCAGGACGTGCGGCCAGGCTGCCACCCCGGTCACCACCCTCCTCCTGGTGGGACGGGGACAAGCGTCGAGACGCCCGGACGGGTCTCCCGGGAGCTGGGCACCCCCACGCCCGGACCCCTCTGTCCCACCGCCGGCATGGCCCAGCGGGGGCAAGGAGCAGCCCGCAAGGCCTCCAAGAAGCCTGCGAAGAAGCCAGCAGCAGCAAGGGTGCCCGACATGGATTCCCTGGGCTTCCAAGCCATGGATAGCAACGTGCCGGGGCTGTCCCACGTCATCCTCCAGAAGCTCAACATGAAGAGCTATGAGGACTACAAGTGAGTGAGAGCAGCTGGGGCAGGCTGTGTGGGTGCTGTGTGTCTTCCCCTGAGCTGGGGCGTCCCTGTCCCCCTGGCTCCTGGGTGCACCCCCAGCAGCCCCAGCTCCCCCAGGACAAGGTGACGCCTGTGGCTCCCTGTCCCCAACCAGCTCAGCTCAGGATGGTCTTGGCCAGAGGTGAAATCCCACAAACGTAGAGGGAAGACATGAGTCCAGCTGGGCTGGGCAGGACCCTACTCACCCCCCCGATGCTTCTGGGCTCCCTTCAGATCTGCCATGGACGGGAGGAAGAGGGGCAGTGACTTCGGCATCCGGACCTACTTTGACATGTTCCAGAAGATGGAGGACACGTTCAAGTTCTGCGCCGAGTGCAAGAAGCTCCCCGATGCCCTCCCTGACCCCAAAAGTCTCCGCCGATGCAAGAGGTACAGGGGAGGCGGTGTGGTGGAGTGGGACTGGGTGTTCCCGGGCTCCCAGAAGGGCGAGTTCAGCCCGGTGACAGGGGTGAGGCTGGGGGAGGAACGGATCCTGGCCACCCCCAAGGCTGGGCACGCTGCCTCTCTCCCCTCAGATGCCAGAACGTGTATTACTGCGGCGTGGCGTGCCAGCGTGCCAACTGGCCTCTGCACAAGAAGTTCTGCAAGAAGCTGAAGCTGGTGGCCCTGGACCGGCTGGTGGAGTGGCTCGTCTTCACAGGTGGGGCAGGGGGCACTGCTCCCACCCCACACGCCCCCCCCCCCCCCCCAGCCCATCCCCTGAGCGTGTGGGGTCCCTCCTCCCACCTCTGGTCACCCTGGGCTGGCAGTGCCACCACCCCTGGCATCCCCGCAGCTTGCTGGGGGGGTGGGACGGGCAGCCTGGCCTGCAGGGCCACCCCTGAAAAGCCACTTTTCTGCCCCCAGGTGACATTCCCTTCCCCACGGAGGCCTGGACAAAACCTGCCGGGGACGTGGCAGGCTGGGAGGACTGGTTCGCCATGCAGGGGCAGCTGGAGGAGAAGCTGGGCGCTGTCCTGGCCGGGCGCTACATGAGCCTCCTCTGGGCCAACGCGGGGAAGCCCCGGCCAGAGGAGGGAGAGCTGCGCGAGTCCGTCCGGCGCCTCGTCACCGACTTCCACTCGCGGCCGCTCACCATCGGCCTGGGGCTGCGGCTCTTTGGCATCGACCCCCTCGCCAAGCCCCTCACCATCCACGTGGTGGGGGCGTCCCACGTGGAGACCCTCAACACCCGGGTGACAGACTACGACGAGCTGGCGCGGATGTTCCCGGGGCAGCAGGGCATGGAGGTGGTGATGGTGGGGGTGGATGTGGTGGACGGGCCCATCATGAGGCCCCCCCTGGCCACGCCAGGGCCGCAGGGAAGGATCTATCTCAGCAGCTTCAAGGGCCTGTACCACGACTTCTGGGAAGGGCAGGTGGAGACCAAGCTGGCCGCCCGCCCCGACCTGGTGGTGGGCTTCCACCCGGGTGAGTGCCCAGGGTGCAGCACCCGAGGCTGCTGGGGACTTTGGGACATGGCCAGGGCTTGCCACGGCTGTGCACCATGCCACCACGGGCCACCACAGACAGGGGGTGACGCCCTGGGGCTCGGCTGCCAGCAGCACCCAAAGGGGTCCCGGCCTTTAGGCTCCCGATCTCGGTCCTGGGGCTCAGCCCAGGACCCGGAGCCTGGCGGGGAGCGGGGACCATCCTTGCTAAGGGCGCTCAGTCCTTCCTGGCAGCCTCACGCTGCGCCAGCCGGGCTTTCTCGGGGTGAGGAGGACAGGCAGTGCGCCCCCACTCACTGATGCGTCCCCGCAGGTTTCCACGCCTGCCCTGACCTCATGGCAGGCTGGCTGCCCACGCTGCTGCTGCTGCGGGACTACCGCCTGCCCACCCTCTTCACCGTCTACAGGTGAGCCCCCGGTGTGCCCCCCAAGCTGGCTGCGGGGATGTCCCCACAGGGAACACCCCAGCCACGCAGTCATGGGACTCCTCCATTCCTTCTCCTGGCAGCGAGCAGGAGCTGAAGTCCTCGCTGCAGATCCTGGTGGAGCTGGAGACGCACATCATGGGCTACGCCGCCAACCCCTTTGCCTCCCTGCGGCCCGAGCAGGTCTACTCCAGCCCCAACAAGGTGCCCGTCTACTGCAGCTCCTACTACATTGCCCTGCTGGGGCCGGCCGCCTCTGTCGGGGAGCTGGAGGGTGGCAGCGATGACGACTAGCAGGGAAGGGAGCCGTGTTCCACTGGAGGCATCGGTGAGCTCCCCAGCACGACCCACCTCCTCTGGCCCACCCCACAAACCCCGACCCCCATGCTGCCCATCCCAGCTGGTGTCCAGCGTGTGCCATGTGCCGAGGAGGGACGTGGCAATGGTGCAGGTTCAGCTCTCCTCTGCAGAGCCCAATAAACCACCGCTGGGAGCCAGCCGCCACGTCTCCAGCTTTATTTCTGAAAAGGACCTTGTTTTCCCAAAGAAAATACAGGTCTGAGCCTGCCCCCGCACCCCTCGCACTGGCACGGCCTCCAACTGCGAGACCTGGAGTGCGTGGGGCGACGTGGCCCCTGGCATCCCACAGGGAGCCCCAGGAGGTGGCACTGGGCTGTCACTGTCACTCCCACACCCACCCGCCTGTGCCCGGTGCCTACCTTGCAGGGTGGTGCTCGAGCATCGCTCCCCGAGTGCGGCGGTACCCAGCCCGGCACGGCCACGCGCCCAGCCCGGCCACGGCTGGACCAAAGGGGCTGGGATGCTGCCGTGGCCCGATGCTGCCTGGGAGGAGGAGCGGGGCGTCCCCTCCCTGTGAGACAGCAGGTCCAGCGTGGCGATGGTGGCAACGTCCCACACGGGCACCCGCAGCGGCTCAGGGTCGCCGGCACCCCCACGGGGCTCCCCTGCGCCCTGACGGCGGGTTCCCCCCTCGGGGTCGGCATCCGTCGGAGGGGACGAGGCGGGTGGCAGGGCTGGCACGGAGGAGAGGACAGTCCGACCGGGCAGGTGTCACGGCGCGGCCTCACTCGGCACTGGCGCGTTCCCGCAGCGCAGGCAGCGTCAGGGTCTCCGGCGCCGACTTCTTGCGGGGCCGAGCCTTGGGGGGGGCGAGGAAGTCGGGGGCTTCGTCGCTGAGGGGAGTGGAAGGGGCGCTGGCGGGGGCCGAGTGCGTGGCCGTGGGCTGCCCCACCTCGCTGACCGAAATGGTGGGGGCCACCATGCCGATGATCTCGTTGGTGGCCTCCTGCGTCTCCCGCTCGTACCGCCGCACCTCCTCCATCGTCATGCCTGCCGAGCACACGCGGGCTCGCGGCCGCCTCCAGCACGGCCTCGTCCTGCACCCCCCAGCGGCCCCAACCCCATCAGGTGCCAGCCCCGGGCACGGCCTCCCCGCTGAGCTGCACGCGGGGAAGGGGACAAGGGCTGGAGCAGAGGGGACGGGCAGGGAGGGGGCACGCAGGGCAGCGGGCGAAGGCGAGGTGGCAGCAGGACCCTGCGGGGAGGGGACGCACGGGGGGGACGAGCCATGCCGGGGGGCGCAGCGGTGGCGCAGGGGGGCTCCATGTGCACGGGGGACCACCGGCGTGTGCCGAGGTGGGAACCCAACGGGACGTACACACAGAGGCCGTCCGGGAGCTAGGGGGGCTGGCTCCCCAGCTTTGGGCTTGCGGCCGCTTGCAGCTGCGTCTCGAAGGCGCAAACCTCTCCCGGGGACACGTCTGGAAGGCAGAGAGCTGCAATGGCACCAACGGTGGCCCCAGAGGCGGCCATTTCGGCTCGCCCGGCCACAGCCACGCTTCGGCCAAGCCTTGCCCAGCGCGATCCTGGGCGTGCAGCGAAGCGGGCAGCGAGCTGGGGGGGGCAGGCAGGGCGGGCAGGGGGCACGGGGAGCCGGAGGAACAGCCAGCGAGGTTGGTGGCATCGGGGGTCCCGTGCGCAGGGGCTGGGGGACGCCACGGGGACTCACCGCACCACTCGTCCACCCAGGTGAAGGCTTGCCGGTGCCCGATCAGCAGGATGTCCCGGATCACCTGTGACACCGGCCGTCAGCACCCACACCCGCGTGGCCCCCGCCGCCCTCGGCCGCCCTCACCTTGTGCACGAACTGCTCCACGCGCGTCTGCAGCCCCCACACCTCGAACTTGACGGTCACCAGCTTGTAGGAGCACATGATGGGCTTGGTGTGCTGGCGCCAGCCCTCCCGCAGCGGCCCCCGGCCCGTCTTGGCCGAGCTGAAGAACCGGGGGTCCTGGGGCGCGGAGCGGGGCCATGAGCCGGGGACGGGGGGACCCGGAGCGGGGCACCCCAGGGAGCTCCTCCCCCAGCCCTGTTACCTCCAGGCTGCGGTAGTAGCGCTCGGGGATCTCGTCGAAGGCGATGTCCAGGAACGAGACCTCGTGGTCGCCCAGGATTTTATCGCTGCGGAAGATCTGGGGTGGGGAGGGAGGGTGAGAGGGGTCGGCACCAGCCGCGTGTGCCCCCCCTCAATGAGTTTGCCGGGTCTCAGCCATGCCGCCAGCTCAGGAGGCAGGGAGGGACACGGCCGGTGCCACTCACGTTCTCGCTGTCCCCGCAGTTGTCCTCGTATTTGGTCTCGATGTAGATGGAGAACTTGGGCAGGAAGGAGCACTGCGGGGAGAGCGCCTGGGAGCTGGTCCCCGAGGGACGCCCACCCCGGCGCCCCCTCCCCAGCCACACGACGGGAAAGGGAGCGGGTCCCCCCGTGCCCCCTCCTTACCGTGTACTCTGCAGGGACGCCGCGGCACGCCAGCATCACGGGGTGGCACCGTGGGGGAAGAGAGGGAGAGGTGAGACCAGGACACGGCTGGCCCCGCAGTGCCGTGCGGCCCCGTCCCCGCGCCCGGGTCTCACCCGTGATGGTGTAGGGGTAGTAGTTCCAGGCCTTCTCCGTGATGTAGAAGATGCGGGGGGTCACCGCCCGGGCCCAGCTCGGCAGCTTGCTGTTGCAGGGGAGGGAGGCAGGATACGGCCCAGGAGCATGGCCCTGCCCTGCTGAGCACAGCTCCCGGACCCCCATCGCCTCCCCAGAGACCTCACCCCTTCCCCAGAACCCCTCCACCACCCCAGAACCTACAGGGACCCCCCATCACCCCAAGACCCTCCCCATCACCCCAGGACCAGGTCCCCATCACGGTCCTGTCCCCCACAGGCACCCCTGGCCCCGCTCCCCAGGCAGGATCCGGCCCCGCTCGCCACGGCGGCTGCCTCCCTCCCGGCGGCGGGGAGCCGGGCGGTGTTTTTTGATTAATTTTCAGGCGTTATAAATAACATCCCCAGGAGGAGAATCGTGAGTGCCGCAGCTAAAAATATCCCGTCTAACGCCAGCGACTCCCTGGCGGGGGAGCTGCCGGTACACGCTCGGCCGCGCGCCGCAGCTGGCGGCGGGGACACGGGGACAGCAGCGCCGCGTGCCTGCGGATGCCCGACGGGCACCTGGGGCTGCGTGTGGGGACACGGGGGCACCCCAGGACGGGCAGGGCAGGGCAGCAGCCGGGGGTGTCCCCGCAGAGCCTGGGGCGGTGCGGTGCCCTACCACCTGCGGGACCCGTGGAGGGGTGCGTGCCGGGAGAGGGTGCGGCCCCCAAGGATGGGGGCACCCCAGGACATGGGTGCGCACCAGGAGATGTACACGTCCCTAAGATGGTTGCAGTCCCCGAAGATGGGTGCAGCCCCCAGGCGATGAGTGCACCCCAGGAGATGGGTGCAGTCCCCAAAGGTAGGTGCAGCCCCCAGGAGATGCGCACACCCCAGGAGATGGGTGCAGGCCCCGAAGAGATGGGTGCACCCCCGGAGACGGGTGCGCCGCTGGAGATAGGTGCAGTCCCTGAAGATGGGTGCAGCCCTCAGGAGATGGATGCAATCCCAAAGATGGGTGCAGCCCCCAGGAGGTGCGCACACCCCAGGAGATGGGCACACCCCAAAGATGAGTGCAGTCCCTGAAGATGGGTGCACCCCAGGAGATGGGTGCAGTCCCCAAGACAGGTGCAGCCCCCACGAGATGGTGGCACCCCTGGGAGATGGGTGCATCCCCCAAAAGGTGGGCGCATCCCAGGAGGCAGGTGCAGCCCCACTTTGGGAAGGCTGTTCCCTGAGGATTTTGGAAGCAGGGACGGGGTCACACCACTGCCTGCCTGTGCCCCCCAGCACAGCAGCGTCCCCGTGGAGCTGGGGCAGGATGGGACCGCGGGCGGGTGCCTCACCTGGAGAGGTGGACGCGCTTCTCGGTGAACTGGCCGGGGCCGTGGACGGGGTCCTCGTGGGGCTCGTTCTTCACCACCTCCACGCCCTCGCCCTTCTCGCTCTCCTGGTGGCTGTGCTTGCTGATGGTGTACAGCTGCCCTACGCGGTACTGCAGTGAGCGAGAGGGGAAACTGAGGCACAGAGCAAAGCGGTGCCAGAGCCCGAGCCGTGCAGCAGGCAGGATTCTCCCCAGGGTCCCCCTGCTCTCATGCCTGGGTGAGGGCCGGATCCTGCCCTTCCTACTGCCCAGGTACCTGCAGTGATTTCCCTGCCTGCCTGCCTGCCCGGGCGGGCCAGGGAAAAAAAAAAACCATGGCCGTGTGTGCCCGTACTCGGCGGTGCGGCGGCGCAATAACCGCGTTGTTGTTGTGCCGGAGATCCCATCCATCATCCCGGCTGCCAGGCAGGTCTCCTCGCCGCTCCGCCTAACCGCAAACCTTCCCCAGGTGCTGCCAGAAACCCGCAGGTGTGGGCGCAGCTGCTGCGAGCCCCTGCTCCCCAGAACGGCCCCACTGATCGCTGCTGCTTGCCGGCGGGGATTTGGGCTGCTCCGCCAGCACCCAAACCGCAGCCCTTTGCCCACCACCTCTGCGCTGCCCCAGGCGTTGTGCCCCGGGGACGCCATGCACAGCGATGGGACGTGCCGGGGGTCCCGTGCTCGCACCCCAAAACACCACACAGAGCATCCCGCACCCAACAGCCGTGGCCAAAATGACTTAACCGAGGCACGGTCCTTGCCCCAGAGGGGACAGCAGCGGGGACCACGGTGTCCCCCAGCCCATCTGCGGGCAGATCCCCCAGAACCACCACCCAGTGCCCCCCGCGCCCCCGGGGGGGCCACGCACGCACCTCCTCGGTGGTGAGCGGCATGCAGATGCGGTACTCCTTGACGAGCATGGTGGCAGGGTCAGGCGTCGGCGCTGGCGGGGGCGCAGCTCATCCTGGGGGGACACGGGGCGCGCGGTGACAGCGGGCTGCGGGAGCGGACGCCCACGCTGGCACCGCGCCGCGAGCACCAGTGACTTCACGCGCCGTTGCCATGGCAGTGGTGCGAGGTCACCGGTGCGAGGAGCAGCCTGGGCGCACCGGCCACGGGGACACCCCGGCACCCCGACACCCCGCGGCACGCATTAACCCCTTCCTTGCCGCGCAGACACCCACAGCCTGGTGCAGCTGTCCTGGAGCACACGTACGTTGTTCTCCCCACCCCCCTCCCAAAAACGGCGCTATCAGTTTGGGGTGCCACATCCCCATCCTGCCACACAGACGGCTGTGGGGACAATGGGAGGGGTGGGATAAGACCCATGGGGACAGACCCTGACCCCAATCCTGCTCCCACCTGGGTGCCCCCCAGGTAGCACCCACAGCCGTGTCCCCACGAGGTTGGGGCTCTGTGGGGGTCCCTCCCCTGGTGACACCGGTCCCAGCCAGGGGCACTGCCAGGCTGCCCCACTTGCCCCTGGTCCCCACTCCAGCTGGAGCAGCCTTGGGGGGCTCCTGGCCATGGCCTGCAGCCACAAGGGACACAGAGGGGACGCAGAGGGGACATGGCGGGGGTGCGAGCCCTCAGGCAGTCACCTCAAGTGGGGCTCAGACCTGGTCCCCTTGGGGGAGGCTGATGGGGGCTGCCTGGGGGTTGCTTGTCCAGACGGGGACACGGAGGTGTCCCTAGGGCCACAGGGGCGCTGAGGGCCACAGCAACATCTCGGGGGGTCACAGGGGCTTCCAGCTGGTGGGGAAGGGGGGCCGGGCGCTGGTGCTGGCTTGTAAGAAGCTAAACCCCCCTCACCCACCGCCAGCGACAGAGGTGGCCCTCGCATGCGGTGCAGCCAGCTGAAGGAGGGGACCCCTCCGGGGGCCCCCCGGGATCCCCAGCCAGCCTGGGGCTGAACCGTGCGCTCCAGCCGGCCCGGGGGTGCGGGAGGGGGGTGCCCGGTGCTCCATCGCCCCCCTCCCCACCGCCCACCCCGCTCATCCCGGGGCCCCGGCTGCCGGCTCGGGTATCGTGAGGGGGGGCCCCCGGCCCCGGCGCCCCCCGCCCCGGCCGCACTCACCCGGGCCCTCGCCGGTGCCCGCTCCCCGCCGCCGCCGTGCCCCGGCCGCCCCGGGCCGTGCGCAGGAGCTGCCGCCTCCCGCGCCGCCGCTCCGGTGCACACCGACCCCTAGGGGGAGGAATCCGCCGCGCACCGGCACCGGCACCGCTCCTGCACCGGCAACCGCGCCGCACCGGGGCTCCCCACGGCACGGCACGGCACGGCACGGCACGGCACGGCACGGCACGGCGGCTCCCCGTGGCACAGCACGGCAACGGCACAGCACCGGCGCTCCCCATAGCGCGCTATTTGGGTACCCCATAGCACGGCACGGCACGGCACGGCACGGCACGGCACGGGGGCTCCGTATTAGCACGGCCCGGCCCCGGAGCTGCCCACAGCACAGCACCCGGGCACCCCATAGCACGGTACAGCACCGGTGCTCCCTACGCCCACCAGCACTCAGCTGCTCCCGGTGCCACCGCGCGCCCCGGGGCCAAGAGACACCCCCAGATCCCTGCGTGGGGTGCAGCGGGCTGGGAGCCCCCCCACACCCCGCACGCCCCCAGCCCACCTGTGGCTGCCTCCCCGCGCCCCAGCCTCACCGTGCCCACCGGCCGCAGCCCCGCCGCGTTACCCGTTACCGGCACCAAGCGCCGCAACTCATCGCCGGTGACGGCCGCCGCGCGCTCCCGCGCCTCTTTCCTCTATGAATTTCAATCAACTCGGGCACTAAAAATAGCTCCGCTCCGGCGCTGGGCAGGGCTGCGCCGGGGTGTGCGGTTTTTTTTTTCCTTTATTTGCTCAAAAAATTTCTGCCTCGAGAGGCTCCGGTAGCCGAGCACGGGCCCCACCGGCAGGGCGGAGGTCACGGTGGCGAGGTGATGGCCACCGTGGGGTTGTGGCACCTGGCTGGGAGGTGGCGGGGACAAGGCGGTGGCACGGTGGTGGCACTGGTGAAGGAGCAGGGGGAGCGCAGCCTGGGGCCAAACACGTGGCTAAAAGCAGCGCGAGGCCTGGGGAGGCAGAACCCGAGGGAGCAGCGCAGGTTGGGAACAGTGTTGGTTGGGGACAGCGCGGGTTGGGGACAGCGCAGGGACACTGTGCCCCGTGGGTGCCTGTCCCCCATGCCGGTGCCCTTCCTGCAGGACATGCCCACACCGCTTTGCGCCCTTCTTCCCAGCGTGGTGGCACCCTGCTGTGCCACCGGCCTCGCAGTGGCACCCCTTGGGCGCTGGTGGCTCCCCCGTGTCCTCAGGCAGGGGACTCCCTGGTGCCACCACGGTGTGAAACAGCAGGCACGGGGCGGGAGGCGCAGCCGCTCCAGCCAGCGTGACCGTGAGCCGTGGGGCTCTCACCCCGGTGATGGTGACAGACCTGTCCCAGGGCTTGGGGACTCTGCCCACCCCCCCCAGCAGCCACATTCCTCCCGAACCCGTTCTGCAGGGTCCTGCGATGCCAAGTCAGAAGCGTCCGGGTTGTTTTTTTTTCCTGGTTATGCCCCGTTTAACTCCAGCGGCAATGGGCAGGAGAGAAGAGAAGCTGCTGAAGGCCGGTGTCCCCCTGCCACCACCCGGCCCCAGGAGGCGACCCAGAACAGCCCCCCCTGCCCCAGCCAGGGAAAGAAAACGGGGGGAAGAAAGTGGAGGCAGAAACAAGTGAAAAATGACCCAATTTAATCCCAAAGCCCCCCCCGCCCCCAGGCCATCGGGATCCCCCCGCACCCTGCTCCCCCCCCACCGGCACCCCCAGCACCACCGCTGCCCCCCGGCCCAGGGGGAGGCCGGGAGGAAGGAGCTCTCCGAGGCGTCCGGCCTCTTCCTCAGCTCCGCGCCCGGCCCCGCGCCCGCCCCGCCGCCATCAGGGAGGGGCCCTGATGAAGACCATCTTGGTGGAGTAGACCAGGTCCACAAGGTAGGCGAGGAAGTTGAAGATGGTGAGGAAGGTGACCCCCAGGTGCTTGTTCCAGGAGCAGTTCGCGTCGCAGGAGTTGGGCCGGCTCGTGTTTTTGAAGCTGTAGAAGGGCCAGATGACGATGGCGGTGAGGTACATTACCATGGCCAGCGCGTTGTAGGCCACCAGCACCTTCTCCAGCGGGCAGGGCATGTAGCTGAGGCAGCGGCCGATGGTGAAGATGATGATGAGGAGGGTGACGATGAAGCAGATGGAGTAGACGGCCACGCACCACTGCAGGCCAGGTTGGGAGCCGTAGGAATCCAGCAAGGAGAAGATGAGACACGCCACATAGGCCTCAAACACCTTGAGGAGGCCGGGCACGGTGGAGAGGAAGCTGCTGATGTCCCCCGGCTTGGCGCGGGTGAGCCCCACCTCGAGGGCGTAGGCGAGGAAGCAGAGGCAGGACATGGCCGTGGCGGCCGCCTGGCGCATGCAGGAGCTGCTGCTGCAAGGGCTGGTGATGAAGGCGGAGGGGAACACCACCGAGCTGGTGAAGATCATCAGTGCCGCCAGCATGGAGAAGGCTGAGGTGAAGTCATCCCAGGAGAGGGGCAGCTTGGGGTAGAGCTCCAGCAGCTCCAGCAGGACGATCAGCAGTGTCACGATGAAGCAGAAGCACCAGCTGAACATGCACCACGTCCCGTAGGGGGGCCCGAAGTTCCTGGTGGAGGCCACCAGGCTGAAGGAGATGCAGGACAGCAGGATGGCGAAGAGCCGGGCGATGCCCACCCAGGAGGTGACGGCTCGCAGGTTCACCGTCACCAACGCCATGGCCCCGCCGAGCTCCCACGCCGAGCGCCGGGAAGTGGCCGCCGCCGCCTGCCGCTCTTATCTGCGTGCCGGGACCGAGGGGTGGGGCGCGCGGTGGGGAGCCGCCGGCTGCCGGCCCCCACACATCCCCGGGGGTCCCCGCGCCACAGACCCCGGTCCCCGTCCCCACCACGGCCCCGCACGGCTGCTCGGGGCTGGCGGCGGTGCGGCGGGTGGATCATTAACGCGGGGCCGGCACTGCTGGTGACGGTTCGGGGGGGGCGGGTGCTGGCAACCAGCCCGGGCCCTGCCCTGGGGGCGGGAGGTGCAAAGGGGCCTCTCCCGCACCCCAGCAGCACCCAGGGGGCCCCCGCGCCCTGCCGGTGCTGCAGGTGAGGATTTTGGGGTGCTGCACCCTGAAATCCTGGGGGCTCCTTGGAAATGTCCCCATGAAGGGGGGAGGGAGGGGGCCCGGGGTCCCCACCAGGGGGTGACGCAGCGGGGAGCAGCTGGGTGTAGCCCACACACCTCCGGGTGCTGCTGCCGCTCCCTGCGGGCACGGCCGTGGCCCGATAAGCGGCTCAAAGTCCGGGTGTGCCCGCTGCCGTCACCGGGCTGGGCCGGTGGGGTGACAGCGGGGAGGGGACCCGTGCTCCGCCAGCCCCGCTGTGACCGGCCGCCCTGCACCTGGCCAGCTGCCCCCTTGTCACCACCAGGGACAGCGCCGCGGGGGTGGCAGGGGGAGGATGACAATGGCGGATGCTGAAGGCTCCGGCTTCACCTTTAATGCCAAGCAGGCTTCAGGGGATCCTGGTGAAGCCCGGTGGCGAGGCTGGGGGTGACTTGGGGACGGGGACACCCTGGGAGCCCCCTCTGCTCACATCCTTGAACCAGCGTGGGCCGGGGGGGGTGCGCGGCGTTCCCCTGCACCTGCCGAGGTGTCCGGGGACAGGGGAAGGTGATGCTGGGGGGCGTGGGTCCGTCCCCAGCTGGCAGAGGTGGCGCGGGGCAGCACAGTCACTGGTGGGGCAGGTGACGGTCACCGCCACGGGGGCCGGGGTCCCAGGGCTCAGAGGTTGCTGTCGTCCTCGTCCTTGCCCGGCAGCCCGTTGGCGGGGCTCAGCGCCACCCGGTTGCTCTCATTCAGCCGCCGCACGCGGTAGCTCTCGTAATGCACGTTGTGGGTGATGTCCTTGAGATCCTGCAGGTGGGACCTGCCCGGGGTGGCAGCAAGGAGGAAGGGCACCAAGTCACCGTCACACACCGCCCCCGTGGCTGGGGGTGCCCCCCCAACCCCACCCTGGGGTGCTCCAGCAGGGTCCTGGGCACCCCCAGCCCCATTCCCCGGCTCACCGGATGAGCAGGTCCTGCAGCATGGGGAATTCGCAGTGCATCGGGTTCTCCACTGCAAGGCAAGACAGAGCAGGCTGTGGGGACGTCCTGGGCCAGCTGGGGGCCACCAGAGCTCGGGCACAGCCCCACGCCATGGGGAGAGCACCCACCCAGGCAAGGGTGCACCCAGGGGTGCTGCTGCCCTCAAGGCCCCCCTGGTGGCACCCTGGTCCCCCTTGGCTGCCCTTACCTTCGATAATGCCCCACTTGGTCTTGCGGCCCAGCACCCGCCTGCCGTTCACCTGGTGCTCCTGGTCTGCCCCCACCACGGCGAACGGGATCTTCTCCTGCAGGCGCAGGGGTGCACGGTCACCCCGGGGTGCCACCGTGCTCCCCCCAGCCCGCAAAACGCCAGCATATCCCGGCCCTCACCCGAATCACGTTGTTGAGCAACCTGTCATCCGGGTCCTCGTCGAAGTCCTCCTGCGGGTACACGCTGATGGCGTGGGCCTTCAGGTCCTGCTGGATCTGCGGGGCACGGGGTGTGAGATGGTGCTGGACTGAGTTTGGGGGGGGTGTCAGGACCAGGAGCCCCCCCGGGGGTGCCCTCACCCGTTGCTTGAACTCTGCCCGCTCCTCCAGGGTGAGCGTGTCGGCTTTGGCGATCACCGGCACCACGTTGACGATCTTGCTGAGCCTCCGCATGAACTCCAGGTCGAGGGGCCTCAGCCTGATAGGGATGTCTGTCACCCTGCTGCCCCTCCAGCAGCGCCCATGGGTGCCAGCAGGGGTGGGGGCACCGTGGTGGTACTCACCAGTGTCCCGTGGGGGGGACAAAGTACACGCAGCCATGGACCCTGGTGTCCGGAATCTTCCTCTTACGGGTGATGAGGATCTCCTCGTGCAGGTACCTCTCGTACTGCTCGTTGATGTACTTGATGATGGGGTCCCAGCTGGTGATGAAGGGATGGCATCAGAGAGCCCCGCAGGGGCTCAACCTCTCCCAAAATTCTGCCACCCCCCACCCCCGGCTGCGCCCTACCAGTTCTCATTGTTGATCTGGTCCCCGAATCCCGGCGTGTCTGTCACCGTCAGCTTCATCTTCACACCCTTCTCTTCGATGACTACAGGGCATGTGGGGTCAGCGGGGTCCACGCATTAAGGAGGCTTCCCCTGCTTCTCCCCAGGGTTTAAGGGACACGACCGCATCGGTGGCCTTACCATGGGTGACCGACTGCAGCTGCACTGTCTTTGGGATGCGCTCCTCCTGGCCGGGCTGCGAGGCTTTGCGGCTCACTTTGGACTTGAAGAGGGTGTTCACCATCGTGGACTTCCCCAGCCCGCTCTGCCCTGCGGGGACACCAGCAGCTCTGCTTTGTCCCCTCTGATGGTATTTATAACCCCTCTCCCTATGATAACGCCTCGGTACCCATTTAGGAGCATCCCAGTCCTGCAGGACCAAGGTTGGGATGAGTTGCCCAGCTCCTGGTGCCGTGGGAAGCATCACCACCGTATCACGCGACGGGATTCATCCTTCCCCAATTTATTGTTAAAAGCCTGCTTTTTCCCATCCTCCCCCCACACAGTGGCATCACATTTCCAGCCACCAGCCCCACGAGCGCTCACCGACGACCATGATGTTGAACTCGAAGCCCGTCTTCATGGTCTTGACCCTCATCTGGTCGAGCACGGCTTCGATCCCCACGTAGCCGAAGAGCTCATGCGTCCCCTTGCCGGGCGCAGCGCCGGGGGGCAGCTCCTCGAGCATGGCCGGCGCCTCCATGCTGCTCTCCTGGGGCTCCAGGCTGCTCCCTGCGTGGGGGCGAATGCGGGGTGAGCCCAGGGCTGCTGAGGAGCAGGGACGCCCCCAAACCCTGTCCCCAGCTTACTCCCGTGCCTGGTAGGACGCCCAGGCTGGCTGCTGCTCGCCCCACCGCCGTTACCCCAGTAGCAGCTGCGCCGGCGGGCACGCAGCCCCGGCGCATTCCTGGCAGCTGGCAAGGCAAAGCTCGGCAACGGGGCGCGCCGCCCCCCCCGGCACCACGGGCAGAGGGGACGTGGGCGTCCCTTAGCAGCATCACTGGGGCGACTCTGCCCCTATGTGGACCACCGAGCACCCATATCCGCCTGAGCCCTCCACAACGCCACCCGCAGCTCGGCAAGCGATGGTGTCACAAGCACTGGCACCCGGTCCCAGCCACCAGCATCCTTCATTGTCACCCCGTGCCATGGCCAGCGGGCACCTCGTGGTGCAGCCCTGGTGTGCACCGGGGGGCTCCGGGCACGGCACCGCACCCTGCTTTGCACCAGGCACCTGTAACCCAGGAGGGGAGCGCAGGCGGTGGCACCGCCACGGGGGCCAGCACCGAGACGCGTGTCCAGCTCCGAGAGGGTGAAGGGTGGCAGTGCCACCGCAGTGCCACCGGGTACCAGCTGGACCAGAGCTGCCGGGCGTGCAGCCAGAGCCCCTTGCCTTCCGCCCACCCCAGCCCTTTGTGTGGCAGCTTCAAGGGGCCCCCGAGCCCTCCTCCTCCTCCTCCTCCTCCTCCTCCTCCCCCCTCCCAGCACGGCCATTGTTCGGGTCCTACCTCTGAGACGCGACGTCCCTGCTCAGCGCCCCGCTCCCACGCAGCTGACTGGGGACTGGGGGGGGACCGCGGGTGTCCCTGTCCCCTGGCCGCTGCCGCGCCGCAGCCCGGTCCCGTCCCCTCCGGGGCTCAATCGCGGGCTGGCGCCCGGCTGCGCTCGCACATGCCCAGCATGGCAATAACCCTGCCTCCCCCGCCCCCCGCCCATGCACCGAGTTTGCCCGTTCTGAGCTCAGCCTCCAACACAGCCAGCAGCAACGGGGACCCCGGCACGGCGACGCCCCCATCCCCAAACGGCACACTGAGCACCCACGGTGTGGGTGGCCCCTGAGCACCCCCACCAGCCCCGTGGCACCCAGGGCTGTCCCCGGGGCACCCACCTGGCACCGGGCGGTGGTGGGGGAAGCACCGGGGACCCCCACGCCTGGCACTGCCCACCCTGCTGCCGCAGTGCCCCACGGCGCCTGCGTCCCCCAGCCCACGCCGCAGCCTCCCCGCCTGGCACATATGTGCCAGCCATCTCTTGGCGTTGGCGAGGCTCGAGCAGCAGCTTGCCGCCGGCCCAAGCTGCCGACGCAGCCACGTGCCATGTGTCCTGGGGACAGGGACCCGCAGGGCCTGCCCCGGCAGTACCGGGAGGCGGATGGAGCGATGCGCTCAGTGCTGTGCATCCCGGGGAGGGGGGACCGGGTGCCCTGTGCCCACCAGTGGGCACGAGCCCACCTTGCTGGGAGGTGCGGGATCAGCCGCTGTGTCTGCAAGGATGCAGCCGGTGACCGGGAAGGTGGCAGGGATGGGGACAGCAGCTCTGCATGACCTGGCGAGCAGCCGGGCTGGGAGCAGGGGGGGAGCACCGCAGGGTGCTGCGCACGCCATCCTCCCGGGGGGAGATTTTCTCTCTCCAAACCTGGCATGGCCCAGCTCCCATCCGCCCACGGCACCCCAGCGCCCTTGGCTGCATTGGCTGGGGCTTTCCTCGGAAATGTCAAAACAGCCTGGGACTTCCTGGTGACAGCCGTGACACCCAGCTGGTGGGGGGGGGGGGGGGGCAGGCAGCAGGGTGCTGCCTGCAGCAGTGCCTGCTCCTGTGGGTGCTTGGAGCGAGCTGGGGGGGCTCATCCTGCCCTGCCCCCCAACTCACCTCAGCACCATGCGGTGCCAGGACCCCCACCTGCCCCCAAGGTTGCCAGGACAGATCCGGAACCAAGCGATGCAGCCACTGCCTGCAGCCACCCCGATGGTGCCCCCACCCCCAGTCCCCAAGCCACAACCAGGAGGACGAGCGCCACTCGCTCGCAACCACCCCGAGCTCAGCGTGGGCAGGAGGAGCTGGGCCAGCCCTGAGCATCCCGCGTGTCCCCACCTCACCTCTGCTCCCCCAAGCAGGAGACACCCCCAGCGCCCCACAAAGCTTTCCCACCTCCACACGAACCGCCACCCATCGCCACCCCAGGGGGCCTGGCCACCGCAGGCAGGGCACAGCGCCTGCACTCTTGGCTCCCAGGGCTGCGATACCCACGCAGGGGCTGCCAGCACGGCTGTCACCTCCTGCCCCATGCTGTGCCGTGCCGGCGGCAGCGCCGAGCAGACACAAACAGCCGGAGGGGTGCGGGTGGAGCCACGCAGAGCCGCTGGGTGCTGCGCCCACAGCCCCCCGGCAGGGCGCCAGCCCCCCGGTGCCGCAGGCGACCCCGCCGCCCTCCACCAGAAACCGCGGCCAAGAGCGCGGCGGCCGGGCGGCCCATGTGGGGCCATTAGGGAGCTCTTCATTATCTCTTCATGTGGCCCAGGATAATGGCTCCCTGTAGACGGACCTGTTCCAGGGCTCATTTAGGATGGTTTATTTTCCAGGCAGGGACAAGTAAGCCCGGGTCCGTGGTATCCCGGAATGGTTTAATTACTGATGCGGGGTTAATCGGCACATTGGCCGGAGAAGCCTGTAATAAGCTCACGGGGTGGAGGGTGGCGGGAGGCGGCGATGGGAAAGGAGCTGAGCATCGCTGGGCGCGGGGAGCACAGCCAAAAGGCTCGCAGGATGCAGCCGCAGTGAGCCAGCCCCTGTGGTGCGGGGACGGAGGGTTTTGGGGTGCAGATCCCCTGCCCCTTACAGGAGCCCGTGGTGGCCATGCCATAGTGACAGTGCCCACTATGCCACAGCTGGTCCTCACCCAGCCGAGTGTGACCCAGAAACACCTCTCCCACCGCCATGCAGGACCCGAGGGGACAGCGGTGACCAGCCCCGTCCAAGGCCGGACCCGGAGCCGGGCTGGCCGTGGAGCTGCACTGGGCTGGGTGCCATGCTGCGGGCTGGGTGCCGCGCGCCCACCGCAAGCAGAAGAGGAAGTGAGACCATGGGGCCCTGCTGCAGCGACAGGGACCAAAACCCTGCCGTGACACTGAGCACCCTGCCCACCGCGCATATGGGAACCGGGGCGCTCGACCTGCCCCAGCACCCCACACCCGCCAGCCTCCCTGCGCGCCTCCATCCGCCCCTACCTCGGCTCCGGCCGTGCCGCTGCACCACGAGCTGGTCACTGGGGCCAAATGGCTCCTGGGGTGCAAGGCAGGAGGGAGGCTGCAGCCCACGGCTCCTCCTCCGCTCCTCCTCCTCCTCCTCCTCGCCTCGGGGCCCTGCGTGGGTGATTGGGGCGCTCGGTGTGGAAGTGAAACACGGCGGCTGTGGAAGTGAAGCTCAGCGCTTCCCGAAAAGGGGAGCGGGCCCGAGCACACCACCAAGAGCCCCCAACACCCAGGGCAAACTGTGGCTGCGTGCACCCGTGGGTGCCACTGGCTCAGGCCCTGGTGTCCCCCGGGAGAGGAACTGCCCCGTCCCCACCTCTTCCCGGCACAGGAGCCTCTGTCCCAGTGCCGGTGCCCACACGCTGCCCTCCGGTTTGCGCCCACTCCACAGCCTGGCTCAGCCAGGCCGCCCTGTCACCAGCGCCCCGACCCTGCTGTGTCCCCCCCCCAGCTCGGGTCCAGCCGGGCTGGCTCGGCCACGGGCATTGCTGCAGGATGATTCACTGCAGCCCGGAGCAGATGTATGGATGCCTTCGCGAGCGTTAGTACTTAGAGCCCCGGCGACGGCGGCTTTCAAGGCACCTGAGCAAGACAGGCCATGATCCCCAGGCATGTAAACAGGCGGCCCCGGCGGCTGCGGCCGTGCCCTGGCCACCCCGGCGTCCTCCCTCCATCCCCGGGGCCGCGCCGTGCTCGGGGACGGACGCCTGGGCAGGCGGCGGTGGGAGGCTGCGCCAGGGACGCGGCCGTGCCCTGCGCCTGGGGGCCCCGTGCTGCCACCGCCGTGAGGGGACACGGCACCGCGGGGCCCTGCCTGCGGTGGCACGGGGCCATGGGCACGTCCCACATCCCATGGGTGACACCAAGAGCCACGAGCTGCAGCCTGGGCATGTGGGCATTGCACACCACACCGCTGGCAGGGATGAAGCCACCGGTGCAGGGACAGCCTAGGGACGGGAGCGGTGGCTTGGGGACCCCAGGAGGGTCCGCTGGGGCTCTGCCGTGGGGGGGCCCGTGGCCCCCGCTTCCTCCCCACCCTTCCCGGGGCGCGGGTGGTGCGAGCATGTCAAAGCAGACCTTGGCCCCCCGCCACCTCCTCCGCCCCCGGGCCGCTGCGGGAAGGGAGGCAACAGGATCTGTCCCCGTGCCAAGGCGAGGAGGGATGAGGAGGGAAGAAAGCGCTGGACGCGGGACAAGATCGCAGCGATACGAGGCATGAGCACGGCCCCGGCGCTTGGCGCTGTGGCGGATGCAGCACATGTGTCCCGACCTGTCTCCCCACACCGGGGAAAACAATTAGTGCCGGGGGGTAGCGCGGAAAGCTCGCCAGGCACCCTGGGGCCGGGCGGGACGGGAGCGCTGCCAGCACCGTGCTCGGCTCCGTGCCGTGCGGCCCCCCTGCCACGCGCCGTGCTGAGCCGTGCCAGGTTGAGCCCCGAAGCACCCGGCGCCGCAGCACTGGGCACTGAGAAGGATGCAGGTGGGGACTGGTGACAGTGGCAGTGTCCCCAGCGGGTGCTTCAGGGCCAGCCTGGCACTGCCATGGCCACGTCCCCAGCACCAGCCGGGGTGGCTTGAGGTGGCACCAGCACCGGGACACAGCGCACCACGGGGCTCACCGACAGCAAGGGGTCCCGGTGGGGATGGGAGAGAGGGACAGAGGGGAGCGAGTCCTACCGTGCTCTGGCGTCCCTGGGGTGCAGCAGCCGTCTGCAGCCTCACTGGGCTCCTGCGGCCCCACTGAGCTGGCACTGGAGGCCTTCCCCATGGGGGGACTGGTGCCACCGCCATCCCTTGGTGCTGCTGAGGTCCCCGACATCAGCACCAGCCCCCCGAGGAAGGTGGGCTGGGAGCTCACTTGCACCGTCTGTGGCTGGGACACCAGCTTGAAGGGGGCTGCCTGGGGGGGCAGCAGCAGGGACAGAGCCTCGCCAGGGTCGGTGGCCATGGTGGCAGCAAGGGTGGTGTCCCCTGGGCCCCGGGGGGGCGGGCGGGCCAGGCGGGGGCTGGCGCTGAGACAGACCCTGAGCTGCGTCCGGGGTGGCCCCGGGGCCACCTTGGTGGGTGAAGAGGAGGAAGAGGGGGAGGAAGGCCGGTGGGCACAGGGCTGGGCGGTGGGGCTGCGGGCACCCCACGGCAGCGGGGGGCGCGAGGCCGGTGGGGGGACCCCCGGCTCCTCGGCGATGTGCAGGTCCAGCGCTGGCAGCGAGCCGTGGCCGGTGGCCACGTGGAGGGGACGCTCTGGCTCCGCCGGGAAGACGCTGCTGTGGGACGGCACCTTCTTCAGGCCGCGGCTGGTGGCCGGGGGGGCACCTGGCGGCTGGGAGGGCGCGGGGCTCTCCAGGCTGGAGGAGGAGCTGCGCAGGCTCTCGCCGTCGCTGCCCGGCCCCGGGCGGGTCTGGAAGGAGGCGACGCGGGCAATGGCGCTGCCGCTGGGGCCCTGGCTGACGGCGAGGCTGGTGCTGAGCCGGCTCTGCAGCAGCGGGCTGTGGGACGGGCTAGGGCCAGTGCCCATGCGGGGCGCGGGGCTGGGCTGCAGCAAGCGGTGGCTCTCGACGGCACCCGAGGGCAATGGGGATGCAGCAGGGGAGCCGGGCACCTCGTCCACATCCTCTGTGTCCTCTGCCTCAAACGACTTCTTGAGCGCTGGGTGAGAGAGAGAGAGAGAGAGAGAGAGAGGTGGTATGAGAGTGGCACCCGATGGCACCCGGCATTGTCAGAGCCACGGCCGAGCCCGGAGCTCATCAGAGACCCCCCTACCCCATGCACCCGGAGTCTCCTGCCGTGCAGCCGGGTGCCAAAGAGCCGTTTGTGAGCCCGGCCCGGATGGGAAACCGGATCGCTGCCACCGGCCCCACGGCATTGTTCTCCCCGGCTTATCTGCGGGCCGGCCGGCCGGTGCCACTGCCTCCCCGGCTCCCCCGCGCAGCACACTGCCCGCTTTATTCCCCTGTAAGGGATCCGGCCCTGCGTAACCAGATCCCCGCCAGACCCTCTTGTCCTGCATCCATCAGGAGCACAGCTCCAGCTGCGGGCACCAGTGCTGAGGATTCCTGCCATGTTCCAGGGCATTAACCCTGAAGCCTACTGATGGCGAGGCAGGCCAGTGCTATCGCTACGTGCAGCGGTAACGTTACAGGGCACGTGCTCAGCCTCTGCGGACCGCGACAGCCCTGCCAAGGGCTCTTCCGCTCCCCCACGAGCAGCACGCGGGAGGGTTCACAGCTCTAAATGTGTGTAACCAGCCCACGCCGCGTCCCCGGGGCTCCTGTCAGTGCAAACGTGCCTCCCGCTTCCCCTGCACGCCCCCCGCCCACTCGCAGCCCTTTGGGCATCGCAGCGCCTGGCTGCGGAGCAAAGCCGCCTGCCACGGGGCGTTTGGCAGTGGCGGGGGGCGAGCTGGGGCCCAGGTCGGGCATCCCACTCCCCCAGGGGCAGTGATCCCTCATGGCCCGCCAGGCACCGCCGCGGTGGGTCTGAGCAGCCGGGACCCCCATGAAGCCCCCGCGGGCAGGAAGCGCCTTCGCGGGGTGGCCGCCCCCTCCCTCCCTCTTTCCCTCTCTCAGCAGTGCGGGGCCCCCCGGGAGCCGTGTTCCTGCCAGATCTGCCGAAGCGGCACCGTTTGGTGCCGGCTCCCCACGGAGAGCTCCCACTGAGAGTTGCCCGCGGTGGGGAGCCCCATGCGGCGCCCCGTCCTCCCCGCTGTGCTGGCACGTGCACCGGCGTGAGGCCGCCCTCATCCTCTTCTTCCTCAGCCTCATCCGCTGCCCGGCTTGGCCATGGCCCCATCAGTGCTGGGGGCAGTGGGGTGATGGGGCGGGGGCGATGGGGTGGGGGCGATGGGGACCTGGCCAGGGGGCGATGGGGCTGGGCTGGGTCTCGCTGCCCCGTCCCCTCCTCAGGTCACTGGCCCCGTGCCCGGGGCTGGGCAGAGGTCAGGGGCCGGGGCGCGGGTGATGCTAATAACAGCTCTCCGCAGGGCAGGTATTTCCCAGGCAGCCAGGCTGCCGGGGGCGGTGGGGACACGGGGGCGATGGGGACACGGGGGGGGCGGCTCCCCCCACTCTGCGCTGCTCTCCACCGCCGCAGCCCGGGGGTACCCCAAACCACCTCCTTTTACCCCAAATCTTCCCCAGCCGTGAGCCACCCTCGCCATCCTCTGCCCGGCCGCGGTGCCCGGAGCCAGGGGCAGGGCGGGGGCGGCGGAGCAGCCCCGGGGGGGCCGGGGTAGGTGCTCGCATTCCTCCCCGGCGAGGGCAGCAGCAGCCCCAGCGTCAGGTTTCGCCGCCCGCTCCTCCCCACCCTGCCCCTTCCCAAGCCCCTGCCCCGACCCGCCGCGGCCTCCGGCGAGCAACGAGGGAGGATTTGGGGCCGAAAGAAAAAAAGGAAAAAAAAACCCAAAAGAACAGAAAAAAAAGAGGAAAAGGAAAAAAAAAAAAAAAAGAGAAAAAAGAAAGGAAAAAAAAAAGGAAAAAAAACTTCTCGGTGCTATCGGGCTCCCCGTGCCCGGCCCCATTGAGCAGCGACGGGTGGGAGCGCAACGCGGGACGCGGCGTGCACGCGTGGGGGAGCGCACACGCACCCCTCCGTATGTGTGTATATACGTACACGCATGCACACACACACACACACACACGTACACACACACACACACGCGCGCACCCCTTCCCGGACCGAGCCCAGCCCCGCGCACCCAGCCGTGAGCGCAGCCCCGCGTGGGGTCTGGGGGGCAGCGGGGTCCCGGGGGAGGATCTGGGGGGGCTGGGGCGGGGGATCCTGGCCTCACCTTCGAAGTCAGAGAGGATCCCGTCCAGGTGCTCCTTGACCGAGAGCCGGGCCATGGGCGCGGGGGGCCGCGGGGCCGCGCCGCATGGGAACCGGAGCGGAACCGGAGCGGAACCGGAGCGGAACTGGAGCGGAGCGGCGCAGCCCGGTCCGGGACGGCGGCGGCTGCCCTGGGCTGTGCGGGCGAGCAGGCGAAGGAGGAGGGGAAAGGAGCGGGAGGAGGGGAGGGCTGCAGGGGGCGGGGGCGGCGGGGGGAGGCGCTGCCCGCGCCCCCGCCCCGGCCGGATCCCCCCACCCGGTTCCCCGGGCCCGGCCTGGGGGGCTCCGGTGGTCCCAACCCCGCCAGCCCCGTCCCCGTGGCTGCTGTCCCCACCCCACGCTGCCGGACCCCTGCCATCCCCACGGCCGCCCTGGGATGCTGCAGCCCCTCGCCCCCAAGGATGGGGGTCACCCGTGGGTGCAGGAGGAGGACGGGACCCCCCCCCCCCCCCCCCGCCACCCACGTGGTGGGAGTGCAGAGTGGTTGCCAGAGCTGGGGACCCCCACGCCTGGCTCTGCAGCACCCGTGCAAAGGGGTCACCAAGCGGCCCTGCCCCATGCTGCCCCCCTTCCAGGGATGCTCCCAGCATCCGCCTTGGTGCTGCTCGATGTGGGGGTCCCGGGTGGGCTGGGGTCGTGGGTGTCCCGGGTGGGCTCTACACCATAGGCCCAGGGATTTCCTGCTTGGAGCAAGAGGAGGAAAACGTGGTGGTGCAGGCAGGGCTGCCTGTTGTCACCTCCTCACCGGGCGTGTGGGTGTCCGCTGGGCGTTACCGTCCCGTCCTGCATCCCGGAGCGTCCCCGGGGACCGGCTGCCGGCCGCAGGGACCTGCGCTCCCCGCGAGCATCCTGGGGTGCAGCCCATGGCGGGTCCCAAGTGGCAGCACCGATGGGCGAGGGGCCGCCCCCCACAGCCTTGCGGGATGCTCGAGGGGGGCACCAAGGGTTAAGCCGCCCCCTCCCGTCCCCAGTCCCAGCGAGGGAAATTGGCAGCAGATGTGGAAGGGAAGGAGCTGGAAATCCTTTCTCCAAACACGGGTCCCGCAGCGCCAGCCCTGCTCCTCACCACCCTCCAGCCGCCTGGCCGAGAGTAAACACCCGGCTGCTGCAGCGCATTCCTGCGCTGGGCCCGGGCTGGGGGCTGCAGCCCCACGTCCCCGTCCCCACGGGGAGCCCGTGGATGCAGCCCCGGTGCCGTGTCCTCGCCCTGGGGTGCAGGACACGGCTGCTGTGTGGTCCCGGCCGCATTTGGGGGCTTTCGGAGGTGCCCGCTGACTCCCCAGGGACGGGTCTGGACGGCGCTGCGGTGTGCTCCACAAGGCCGGGGTGATTTATGGCGCTGCCTTCGCCCGTGGAGCTGAGACAGTGCTGGGCTCGATGTGCCCAACCCGAGGAAGGCAGCGGCAGAGTGGCCGCAGGGCCGGCACCGTGGCCACGGTCGGGTCACGGTGCGTGGGTTGGGGCTCCCGGCGCACCCATGGCAGGACCAGAAGGGCCGGAGCGCGTCGGCGGCGGTGCGAGGAGCGTTGCAGAAGCTGCCGAGTGGCCCCAAGGAGTTTTGGAGCCGCGACAGCTCTGCAAAGCCATAAACCTATTGAAAGTGTGTTTGTTTAAACGCACTTCTATTTTTTTAAGAGCTCTTCAAAGCTCCCTGGGGTGGGCTGGGGTGGCCCACAGCCGCTGGGCGCTGCCGACATCCAGAAGAGCTCGAGTGCTTCAGCGTGCTTCACAGCCGCTGCAAACATTTAGAAGGCATTTCACAGGTGAAGAAGGGTTTTAGAGGAGTTTTGGAGCTGCTTTCAGCTCCACAAAGCTGCGCGGAGCAGCACGAAGCTGTTCCAGAGCCGCTCACACCTTTTCAGTGCCCTTTGGAGGAGGTTTCGAACCACTCAGAGAAGTTTATGGCCGTCATTGAGAAATTTTAATGCTGTCGAGAGGGATCTTAGAAGGGTTTGGAGGCAATTTAGGGGCCTCACAGAGGGCTTCAGAGCACTTGAGACATCTCAGAGCCATTCAGAAGAGGCTTGGAGTGCTACAGAGCTGCTAGGTTTTTTTTTATGTTGTTTTTTTTTAATGCATTTTGAGCGTTTTCAAGGGGTTGTAAAAGTTTGAGGAGCTCAAGAGCTACTTCGAGCCGCTCCAAGCAGTTTTAGCTCCTCGGTGCCATTCAGGGCTGGTTGGAGGAGGCTCTTGGAGCAATTCAAGTGCTTCAGCACTGCCCCGAGCTCCATCCTTGCAGTGTTTTGGGCTGCTCAGAGGTATTTTAGGGCTCCCTGAAGTGACTCCATGCCGCGCAGAGCTGTTTACTCACCAGATTTCTAGAGCAGCCTCAAGCTGGCCGAGCTCAAGCTTTTTTTTGGAGGCATTTTAAAGGACTTTCTAGAGGTGCTTAGAGAAATCCTAGCATCCATTTGAGCTGTTTGGAGGGTTGCAGATCGCTCCGTGGCTCTCCAGAGGTGTTTGAGGGACGCTCCGAGCGGTTTTGTTGCTGCTCAGAGCACTTTGGAGCAGGATGGAGCGGTTTGCAGTGAGCTGGGTGCTGTGCTGGGGCAGCTCGGAGGCGTTTCACAGCATCCAGAGGCACTCGTAGCTCTTTGCAGCAGCTTCGAGTGCTCCAGGGCTGCTTGGGTGAATTTGCAGCACTGCGGGGCTGCTTTCAACGCTCTGGAGTCGTTCCGAGGGGATTTGCACATTGGAGCCCTTTGGGGCAGCTCACAGAAGCTCAGCCTCCCTCCCGGGGCCCGGCCTCCCCCTCCCCGGCCCCTTTCTGCCTCCCACGGCCTCCCCCCGGGGCAGGGGCACTTCCACTGCCGCTGGCCCCAAGGTGCAGGGAAACCTCCCAGAGCTGCTGGAAAGAAGGGCAGGGGGCAGGAATGGTAACAGCTTTTAATCAGACAAGAATCGATACATCATTTAAGACAATACTGTTTTCGCCTCTTTTGGGACTTCCTTCACATACCGGCGGGGAAAGAGGAACATTTTTGGGAAGTACAGTTTTTTTGTGTTTTTTTTTTCTTTTTTTTTCATAGGGACTTTAAAGCATGGTGAATGTGCAAGTCAGTGCTTTGTTTGCTTAAAACTTTTTCCCGGTGCTTATTTACAGTTACAGTACCTCTTTGTGAGCGACAGGAAAAAAGACGATTGTATTAACTGGGGATCCGTGATCCCAAGTCGAGAAAGGCAGATCTCCGATATTTATATATTTATACATATATATATATATAATGCTTTTGTGTATACACAGATACATTTCTCTCTTCTTTAAAGTATTAAAAAAATGATCAACCTTCATTCTATAAAAATACCTACTCTACAAGATAGAAAAATTTCCCTCTCCAAGTATACACTGATTTACACCCAAAGCTTCTCTGGAAATGTACATTACGTGGCTTCCTCCCGCAGGCCGGGCACGGCGCGGTGTCCTCAGCGAAGAGGCGCAGGAGGGCTCGGCGTGGGGCCGGTGGCAGGGGGGACGTGGCTCTGGGGAGCAGCAAAGCCTCCGGGGACCCGGCCCGGGCTAAGGCTGCGGCATCTGCCACCGCCCCTGGCTCGTCGCGCCCTCGGGGCAAAGCCCACCCGCCGGCTGCTCTAACAACACGCCAGCGCAGAAGGAGACGCGGTGCGTGCTCGGCGCTGCCACGCTCGGAAGCATTTTGGGGAGGAGAAGACACCCCCCCCCCCCTCAAACCAGCGGCCTAGGGATCGCTGTGGCTTCTGTTTTCGGACCGCTCTGGCATTTCTAAACCCTGACAAGCAGGAGAAATAAGCACTGCTTTGGGCCCGATGTACTAACAGAAGGCAGATCCTTGGCGGCCCGCTGGCCTGCCTCCTCCCGGGAGCAGCGAGGAGCAGGTGGGGGTGAGCGGCTGCCCCCCATCGCCATGCCATGGCTGCCTGCGCCAGCGCACCAAGAGCTGTCCGGTGTAAACATGGCTTTTGTTTCCCAGGGAGCTGCTGTTTTATTCTCTGCCCAGAGGCCTCCTCTACCCAGTGGACTCACGGCGCCGTGGGCTGAGAAATCGGAGCGGCCGCCTCGTCCCAGGGCGAGGAGCAGTGGCTGGAGCGGGCTCTCCCTCCAGGACTGTCACCGGCAGAGCCCTGCTCCAGGCTGGGGCCCCTGGGAGGCCACGGGGAGAGCTCAGCCCTCGTGCGGTGGTCGCAGCCTTTCCCCCGGTGCCTGCAGGTGGGACAGGCAGCACTGCTGTGCCCGCAGCTGGGGCGGAGGGGACGGCTCTTCCCCAGCTCAGCGGACACGCGGGCACGTGGAGGAGCGTGGTTGCTCTGCCGGGCCGCACGCTGGGGCCGTGAGCGCAGAGGGAAAAGAGCCACAGACAGCAAAAATAAATAAGGAGGCAGGTGACAAACTGCACTCATGCCCTGCGCCAAGGACGGCCACCCCCCTGCCTCTTTCTGCCACCAGCGAGCGAGCGAGCAGCCAGCTAGCTCTCTGCACGTGACCCGTTCCCAAGCAAAAGCAGCAGGGCAAGGATTAACTGCGCCAGCTGGATGAGGACATTTGCATTAAGTTAATTAAAAAAAAAATCTACAAGTCCAGGACTCTTTCCCAGATCTGCTCCAGTGAGTGAGTGTGTCACGGACACTTTGGCAAAGCAGATACTTGGGCTGGACAGGGCAGCAAGGGAAAACGTCAGCTCCAGCGCTTCCTTCTCCATCCCGTGACCCTGCAGTTCGGAGAAACCCCCTCCTTACACCCTCGTGTCGGCCCCGTGTGTCAGAGGGTCTGCCACCACCGTCGGGACAGTTCCCACCAGGCGCAGCCGCCGGCCAGCTCTGCTGGTAGCGGGGCTGGTACGGGTCCTCCTCGCGGCTGTCCGTTGCCTGTACTTCTTCTCCAGGTTCCCTTTCACCCCTCAAAACCAGGAGGGCTTCAAAATAACGGAGTCAGACCACAAAGCCTTGCTGCTGGTTTTCTGTTTCCCCGGTCCGCTGGCTGGCTCACCCACTGACCCGACGCGATGCTTCCTTGTGCCTTCATCAAGAGCAAAGACGTTTCAAGTCCCTCTTTCTCCTCTCAGAGCACCAAATCCACACCCATCAAAGAGTGCACAGCCCGCGGCTCTCGGCCGCCCTTACTTCACTTCCAGGATGGAGGGGTTTGTCTCCATGATGGCCACGATGATCCTGTCGATGTAGTCCTGCAGGCGGAAGTTGATCTCCTCTTGCTTTTGAATCGCTTCCATGAGCTGCGAGGGAGAGAGAGAGGGAGAAGCGGTCACCGCTGCCGTGGGACAGCAGCAGGGTTCCTTGCTGCATGGCCACACCTTGCCCTTGAGCAGACATCAGGCAGAAGGTTCCCCTTCTTTCCCCCCCCCTCCAACGAGTCTCCCCGACAGATGCTCCCAGGCTCCCCAAACCCTGCACGTGGGGCTTGGCCGAAAAGCCAGAGGCCCCAGGCAGACGTGCTCGTTTCTCTGGGGCTGCCCCCAGCCCTCCCCTCCCCTGGAGCTGGCCCAACAGGAGGAGATGCCCTCAGCCACTGGCCGTGCTCACCTCCGTCTCTCTTTCAAGTTCTCAGCCAGACAGGAGAAAGCAAGGAGCGCCGCATCTCCCTCTGGCCCCCAAAACATCCCTGTGTTCTCCCTATACGCTTCTCAGGGTTCAAAAGATTGAATTCTGGCACTTGCGTGGGCTCTCCCACAAGTGTCTGGGTGCAGCCACTGGAGCAGAGACAGCATATGCCACAGGAGAAGTGAAGATCCAAGCTGTCCAGGGTAGATGTCCCAGCTGCCTGGGCTTTTGAGAAACCTACAGACGGCCAGGCACACCCCGTGCCTGCTGCTGCATCCCAGGAGGGGAAGGCAAAGTGGCGCTGCCAGTACCAGCAGATTGGAAGGGAGCAGCTTCCCCTGCTCCCAGGAACGAGGGCTGGCAGGCAGGGCGAGTCCCAGACGCTCTTTAAATTGTTGCATGGGTATTTCTTTGCTCCTGACAGCTTTCAGGTGAATCTGGGGAGTGAGCCGAACCACAGGCACCGCCACATCGGCTCCTGCCAGGCTGAGAGGGGAGGAGAAACCCCAGCCACCCTGGGAAGATGCAGTTTGAGCAAAGCAGCTCCCTGTGGCACCTACCTCGTCTCTGGAGACCGAGCTGATCTCGGCCGCCAGGGATTCGGAGAAGGAGGCTGAGAAGAGGTTCTTGGCTCCCTGGATGCTCAAGTTAATGATCTGCCCATTCAGCTCGTCGTTCTGCTCCTTCAGGTTCCTGTTATCCTGTTCGCAATAGACATCGGATCAGATATCTGATATGATATCTGATATAGCAGAACAGGTATCAGATGCTGCGTGGTGTCCCCACAGCAGACCCGTTCAACCCCCACCGCGCAGCTGGGGAAGGCAGGGGCTGTCCTTGAACCCAGCAGCTCCCGGAACACCAGGAGCAGCACACGGTCTCCTGGCTCTGGCTCAGGAGAGCCTGGAGAACCTTTGGAAACATGGAATGTCCCGGGCAGATCCAGGGGACACAGCGTACAGGGCCTCTTGCGTACACATGGTGTCCTTCAGAGGAAGGATCCCACCTCTCCTGTCCCAGAGCAGGGCAAGAAGCTGCAGGATGCTGGACCCATGGCCAGCTCCTCAGAGGGGAGCGTGCACCAAGCAAGGAGCCGGTCTGTCGAGGAACTGTCATCCCCTTGTGCAGACCACGCAGCCGAGGCGTTTCCCTCCTGCTGCCCGTACCTGCTTGAGCTGCTTGATCTCTTGCTCCAGCTCCGTCTCCCGCGTCCTGCTGTTGTACTCCTGGAGCCCCATGCTGCTGCTCCTGCCTCGCCGCTGCTCAGCTTCCAGCTTGAAGAGCTGCAAGTGCTCGAGCTGCTTCCTGAGGTCCTCAATGAGCTGCAGCACAAAGGAAGGGGACAGCTGAGTGCTGCAGCCTCTGCGGGTCCGACAGCTCGCGCGGGATGCGGCTGGTGCGACACACGGGCTGTCTCCCAGCTGGAGCTACCCCACCGACTGCTGCAGCAGGATTAACAGACTGTCTGGGGGGCACACAGCTTCCTCTTTGGGCTCTGCAGCAGGAGACAGAGCTGCTCCGACAGCTGCCACGGGCAGTGTCGTGAATCCCCATCTCACCCGAGTGCTCTCAGCAACACCAAAATTTCAACAATTTCCACTCTGAGTCCCGAAGCTCCTTTCCTACCAGAACAGCAAGCACTGTTTGAGCCTCCAGCTGGAACTACCAAGCAGACACCTGGAAGGAGGTGAGGGGGGGCTCTATTTCTGCCCCCAAGTAAAGACGAGCTGGGAGCTCTCCCCCAGGCAGCCCCGCACCCCTCTCCTCCCCTTTGCTAGCACTTGCTGGTTCCACGTGCTGCTGCCTCAGCTCCCTGGGTGCAGGAGAGCAACCGGTCAGCCTGGCACAGCCCAAACGGGTTTGTGGACGCAGGCAAACATGCTCAGTTGAATTTTAACGGAGGCAAAAATGACAAACGTTACACAGTTAAACTGCTGCACTACCTTTCTCCATGCAGGCAGGACCCAATGCTCTACAAATAGTTACAGCTGGTTCTGGAGAGGCTGCTGAAGCCAGCTCCCCTGTAACCCCCCCCCTGTCTCAGGGAGGACTAGCAGGGCAGGGCTGCAGCAGGCAACGAAACTCTACTCACCTCCTGGGTCGACTCCTTCTCCTTCTGAAACTGGTGTCTCTCCTGGCTCAGCTTGTCCCCCATCTTCCTCTTGTTCTCCTGCTCCTCCGTGAGCTGCACAGTGAGGTCTTCGATTTCATCCAGCAGCTTCTGCTTCTCCTGCAGCGACACGCGAGGCGATGAGGCAGAGCCCGGCTGCCAGGGCTCGTCCCGCTCGCCCCAGGGCCCGGCGCACCCAGTCCCGCGGGGATGCTCCCCTTGCGGACGCGCTGCCTGCTGCCGTCTCGTTTGCTGTCTGGGGGCTGCAGAGCACGAGTGCTTCAAGAAGAGCCACGGACTGAAACAGTGCTCCTAGGAGAGCTCTGCAGAGAGGACTGGTGAATGACCGCGGCAGCGATCACTGCACAGCGAAGTCCCTGCGCTGGGGCAGCGCCGTGCCGGGGTGGGACACGGCTGGATGGGGGCTACAGGGCAACGCGAGACCTTGGGCTCCTTAGGTCTGAACTGCAGAACAGCCAGAAATCCAGGATCTTATGCCACTGCGGGGAAGTTCATTCCTTGTGTCAGACAGCAAAGAACTTAACTGAGGACTGACCCATGCACGAACGCGACCAATTCGCACCAGGCAGTAAGACCAACACGCAGCCCAGCTCGCCTTGGCTGGGGCTGGCGGTGGTGTGGGAAGCTTGTCACCTGCTGGTGACAACAGCCCTGTGCAGGACACCTCCCTGTACAGCAGCTCCTCTCTTCCTACAACCAGTTCACCCCGGGGCTTCCAGCCTGGCTCTCCCTGTGAGGGAGGTTTTGGCTTTCTGATCTCCGGGCTGGGGTGCCCCAGTGCTGCGCAGCACAGCACCGAAGGCACCGCGCAAGCAGGAATGCAGCACTGACAACAAAATCCGGATTTCTGGCACCAAACAAGACAGCAGTCCATCAGCAGGGCTTCTCTCCTCGGCAGGGAGGGGCAGCAACTGCGCCTCTCATCGCTGGTTAATCACATTTAACTGCGGAGAAAAGCAGCGCTGCTCTGCAGAGGGATTAAGGATCAAAACAACCCTCGCATGGCTGGACACACCTAGGCAAGAAATTCATCCCCAGACCCACGGCAGTTCTCCCATCCCCGGCCTCAATGCACTGTGTTCACACGGCCGTGGCAGACGAAGGCAGCTTCGCCTTGGCCACGTCAGGCGGAGGCTGAGCCGCAGCGATGCCCTGCAGGCTCACGGACTGCAAATGGATGAAATGCTGGAGGCCTTCAGACGGGCAGAGAGGTTTGATTTGACTTCAATTTTAATCTTAAATGCGCCACAAACTTGAGCAGAAACACAGCGTGACCTTTGGACCTGATGTGGGACCCCTAACCCACGCCCCCTCCCAAACCAAGGCTCCCGGCCAGCCCTGGGGAGGCTGCAGCCCCTCGGGCAGCCTCCGCCCCGGCAGCAGATGCACGGCCTTGAGCCCTGAGCGGGGGCGAGGGTCTGGGAGATAAGGCAGCGCTTTGAAGACTCAGCACACACACAGCTCCTGGTGACAGCGTATCTGCCTGGCAGGAAGCAGATAAACCATGCCCGCTCCTCTTCCCCCTCAGACTGCCCCGGCCCCGCTGCAGGGCTGGGGACGAGCCTCCACAAGAGGGCACGAGTCCCCTCCTAAGCAGCCCCGCCAGGGCTGAGGCTCTGCTGCTGTCACAAGGAGAGGCTCTGCAGGGTTTTAATCCCAGGTTTTTAGCCAGGCAGTGCAAACCTGCCTGCAGAGCAACAAGGCGCGGCTCTGGCCCAGGGTAAGGTTTGCAGGTTCTGCAAGACAGAGGCAGCTCTGAAAGGATTTCCTTGTTACAGAAAGCAGACCCCACGAAGGCCCTTTGTGCAAATGAGAATTTCAGCTTCAGCCACGTGAGGCGGCAGGTGGGGACCCAGGCACAGCCCCAGGAACAGAGCGGCCAGCACAGAGCGATGCTGCCACTGTGTCCGTGCTGCTAATTCTGATGGCAGCCCCAGCATGGAGGGCAGAGAGACCCTTCTTACACACACACACACGTCCTCACCTCCTCAAGCCTCTCAATGTTGGCTTTTAAACAAGGGACACAGGACCTCAGCTCGCTGTTCTCATCATCCAGTAGCTGCAGCCTGCAACAACAGAGATGTGTCAGAAATTCACCCAGACCTCCCAACTGCAGGAGACTTGGTTGAAACATCATCAGGAATATCAAACCAGGACCTGCTGGAGGCAAGCCAGCAGTGATTTCTCTCTGCAGTGCAAACCCGGAGATTTCCACTATTGCCATTCGCAGGGGAAAATGGGGGAATCCACACAATTTCAGGCAAGTCTTTTGTCCAGTGCCATGCTCTCCTCAACTAGGTTGAATATAATTCTTTAGCCCAAAGCCTTCATCAGTGTCCATGAGCAAATCTCAGCACTGGGCACCAGAAAGCAAAATTTGCCTGGGCAGTCAGAGCAGGGGCTCAGACAGGGCTGCAGCTTTGCATTCTCCCAGTAAAGTAACATCCCGTCCACGTGTTGTGGTAACTGTCCTACCACAAGCCGAATTAAAAAAAAATAAAAAATGAAGTTCAGTAATTTTTCATTTACCGCAAGGGCTGAGCAATAGCAATAATTGTTCTGGAAAAGCAGAAAAAAATACCCCATCAAAAAAAAAAACCCTACCAAATACATGGCACTACCTCCCCTGCTACTCTTTCCTTGGGAAGCCACGAGGTTATACGAACCCTAGGGGTCCAGGACACCACCTGTGTCACAGCTCTTCCTTCTCACAAAGGGGTCTAGCTCTGCCCCAGTATGCCTCCTGCTCCTCCAAGCAACCTGCAGCCACGGCCCACTCGTGCCGCACTACCTGCTCCTTTCTCACTGGGGAGAGCACTGCCTTCCCTCTCAACCTGCGCCTGCCCAGGTCCACAGCCCCTGCAGCTTCTGGGAGCAGGATCAGACATTTGCTTGTTTCCAAGAAGCGATTCACATCTGAGCATCAGAGTTCCACGGGTCTTTCATGTGAAGAAGCACTAACAAATAACATCTGCGTTCGTGCACTGCGGGGCAGGCCCAGGGAAGGAGAACACGAGCTAGACTAAACTGTATCAGGGAAACCCAAATAAGTCTGAGAGTTCACAGAGGGGCCTGATTTTGGGACAAAGGTGAGGAAGGAGAAGCAGCCAAACCTCAGGGTTTATATTGACTTTAGCCACACCTTTAACCAAGTTCAGGTCACCCTCTGCCACACTCTGTCTCCCCAAAGACACCAGCGGCCGTGCGGGTCCAGGAGACCTGCCGCCACCCAGCCCTGCCCCAGCCCTACCTGGCCTGCAGGTTCTCGATCTCAATGCTCTTCTCCCTCTCCATTTTGCTCAGCAGCTCCCTCTGCTTCTTGATCTCCTCCAGGAGTGTCTGGTCGGCTCTCAGCTCCTGCTCCTTCAGCTGTTCCTCGAGAGCGTTGGCTCTGCGGAGAGGAGGGAGAGGATGAGCAGCTCCCCACGGCTCGCCCAGCACGCTGCCCTCCCGCGGGGGGGATTGGGCTCTCTTCCCGGCCTTTCTCCCAGCCCGTGAGAGCTGGGAAATAATAAACCGAGCTTTGGGGGAAAGCACACCCACAGCACCTTCAAGCAGCAAGTGTGTGAGAGCTTCACTTTGTCCCAGTAAAAGTGGGGAAAAGCATCACGGTCCACAAAATCCCCAACGTGGTATTAAAGTAAAATAAACTGGGTGGTACATGCTGGTAGAAGTCCCCATCTATTTTTCTACCTCTCCAGGCTGCACCAAAACCTTTGTATAAGGGGGGAGGCAGCAGGGGGGGGGACAAGGGTGAAAGCACAGCAATCATTTTGTAACACACCCTGCGGGTCTCAGGCACAGCACCACCGGGAACAAGTTACTTAATGTGAACCTCATCCCTTAACCCTCTTCCTTTTCACATTCTTATGTCCCCAGCCCAAAAAACACAGGCTCTGCAGGTCAAACCTCTGTGTGCCAGCACAACAGCGATTTCCACGCAGTCCTGCAATCGTGGCACGCCGCTGGGGCAGGAGCTGTGCTTGCTCGCGCGGGCAGAGGAGCGGGCAGAGGCAGTCCCAGCCGCCGCGGAGCTCCTCACCCCGGCTTGCTGGGAGGCTGCTTTGCTGTGCTTTATGTAATTGCTTTGCACAGGCAGGCTTTTGCCAGATGAAGCCGTTCTTCAAGCAGCAAGGAGTACACAGAGGGCTTTACGTGATTAAAAGACGACTGACACTTCTGGGCCAAGCCACTGAAGTGAAAGCGTTCCCCTCGCTGCAAAGTTTATCACGGCTTAGAGGAACCTTTGTTTGGACGCTTGGTTCCATGACACAATCATTACTTAACAGCCTTACAGCCCTATAGATAACTCCTGCTGGGTTTATCTGGGAGTGTAAATACACTGCTGGAAGAGAGAAGCCTGCCAGATCCGTAAGGACAGGGATTACTTAAAATGGGATCCGAAGGGGCTGTGCTGCAGCCAGGATCCGAAAGCAGCAGGGCTGAGGCTGGCTGAGAGCCACGAGCCTCCCTGAGCCAACCTCTGGGGCTCTGCAGACAGCGTTAAGGGTGGACATGTGAAAACAGACCTACAAAGCTCTATGTTTACATGCAACCAAGCAGAATGCTCCGAAGGAGCGAGTGCAAGCTGGCACCGTAGCCAGAGGCGGGCCGTTTGTTCCTGCTGAGCTGCCAGCAATTAACCGAGCTCCTGGGAACGAGCCAGCGGCCCCGAAAAGTGCGTGCGGGACCGCGCGATCCCGCGTGAGAGCCCCTGCTCCTGGGCAAGAGGCGGCACGAACCGGGCTCCTTACCTGTGCACGAGCTGCAGGTTCTCCTGCTTGAGGCGGCTGTGCTGCTCGCCGTTGGCAGCCGTGTCCTTTTCCAGCTCCGTCACCCGCTTCTCCAGAAAGACAACCTGGGCAACGGGAGAGGCAAGAGTCAGCCCGCACCCCGCTCCCCACCCCACAAAGCGACCCTCGCTGCTGGAGCCCTCGCGGGAGCTCGGAGCTGGCTGAGCTACCTGAAAGGGGAAGGCTGCCACTGGAATCAGGGAGCCGTGTCTTTGTTCAAAACATCCTTCTACACTCTGGTTTCTGAGTTTCTAATGTCTCCCAGGTAGAAATACGGGGCCCAACACTTGACTGTTTCCTTTCTTCACAAGATACTACATGAATGTCCAGAGGGAAAGACCCAGTGGGATCTCTGCAGCATCACCACTGAGCTCGAGTGCAGCCCTGAGGCTGGGAACAACCACCCGCTGCTTAGAAAAGGACGGCTAGGTGTAAATGAGGCCACGAGGAAACAATACTGCCTGCTGGAAGGGGGCAGAGATGAGCGTTTTCTCCCCGTACCTATACCTGGAATATTTCAGCCCTCTCTGTGTTTCCGCTTGCTCGTGGTCCCCAAGTCCCACTCACACCCCTACACGGACAATCACAAACCACAAAGGAACTGGGGGCACGTCTACGAAACCTGAACTGTAGGACTCCCATCACTGGGGGGAGAAGGGCAAACGAGACCCGAGTGTATTACAAAACAGCAGCATGCGGAGACAAGGACTTTACTAGAAGCACAGGGGCAGCTTTCCTAGCCAGACGGCTGGAGACTGTTCAGGAACGTGAGGTCTGCAGAGTTGTATTCAACTTTCAGACTTGGAAAAATGTTAATTTGTTTTTTAAAGGCCTTTTATGCATGATAATTATACCAGAGTGCAGCCAAACACACACGTTTGTCTTTCACACGCTGCTCCACGCAGGTCTCTATTCACGGCTGCAGAATTAAGAAGCTATTTTGAAAGAGTTTCATTACTGCAGCAAACATTTACACAAGCCCAAACTCACTCATCTTTAACTTTCCATCCTTCCCCTACCTATTTTTAGCTCCCGGTGTTCAAACAAAAGCTTTCTTGTCTTCTTGCCCCGCTCCCACCTCGCCCCGTAACCCCCAGCTCACAACACCCAGGACGACCCCCCCAGCCCGACACAAGGTCGGCTTTGTGTCCTCGCGGCAGGACGAGGCCGAGGGAAGGACGCCCTTGTTTCCCACCAGGGGACTTTGCTCGTCTCGGAGAAGCAGATGTGGATGACATCTCAACTCGAGACATGAAGCAGAAGTGAAAACCATCTGCAAACAGCCAGCCCTCGGCGGGCACGGCAGCGGCTGGAGGTGCCACCGCCACCTGCGGGCGGGCGGCACGCCGTCCCCGGGGAGAAGGCAGCAGCTGGAGCTCCTCGCTCAGCACAGGAGCTCTGCAGCTTGACTCAGAGGCCTCTCGGTTTACACCCTCTCAATTCTGAGGGCTTCCCACATCCCACCAGCCTTCCCCGGGGGCAGCTACACACCCAGAGGAGCTCTGCCCCAGCCCTTGCCTGGGCATCTCAAAGCACGGCGAGCCCCCCCCGACCCGCTGCGGGATGGCACGGACACCCCCTGCTCCTACCTTGTCCGTAATGTCCTCCTCCGTGCACTCCAGCGTATCCCGGTAGGACTCCTCCATCGCCCCCACGGACAGCGCGCTGGTCTGATGCAGCTGCCTGTAGCAGAGAAAAGCCGCCCCGACCCCCAGGAACACGAACATTAGGGCGAACATGGCAATTCCAGGTGACAACCGCCGCTACACCGCAGGATCCGGTCCCTTCTCTCTCCTCCTCAGCTGCCACCTCCTGCCGTGGCCCTTGCAGAGCAGTGTCCCTTGTCACCACGGCAAGCTAAAGGGGCGAAGCAGCCCAAGCACCTCGGTGCGCCCGGACGGGAGGCTGCTTACCGGCTGAAGGAACGCGCCCTGCGAGCGGCGTGCAGACGTGGACACATGCTGCTGGGACTTCACACTGTGATCACCTGCTCTCACTCTTTGGAACAGGAGATAAGAGCTCCCTCTGCCCACTTTCTTTCTTTCTGAACATACGGAGGCCGTGCATTACCCAGGGAAGGACGGGGCGCTCGGCTCTTGCCGCTGGTACGGTGAACAAGTGGGGGCAGCGGATGGAAGGGGAGGGAAGGGGGGAAAAACCCACCCAGCCCACCGCTGCTGCAGCCGAGAACAAGCTAATCATTAGCAAGGCCTTGCGACACTGGTGTCCGTGGCTTCGTGCCAATCCAAAGGACACTGCCCAGGATGCCGCGTGGAGGGGCCGACTTGCCCTTAATTGCCGTGCTATCGCTGCCGATTAGCTCCGGGGCACAAGCAGCAGCTATTGCCACAGCGAGGGGTCGTTATATTCCAGCTCTGGGAGCCCTGAGCCTGGAGAAAACCATCAACGTTCCCAGCAAAATCCAGTTCCTAGAGCTTCCAACACTGGCACCAACGTGCCTTACACCGCAGTCTGTGCTCGCAAACACCTGAACTGGTTCCCCGCTGGGGAACGGCCGCTTCTTGCATGGAGAAGAGGATGCCCGAGGACTGCCAGCAACGGGTTCAGCTCGCTCAGGCTGGGCGATGGAGATGGGGCTGGAACCCCGACAGTGTCATGGAATCGGGCGGTCCCCTTCCCTCCCCGAAAAGGGAGAGGGGTCTTTCCCTGTTTCCCTGTCTCACGGGCGCTCTGCTCTCCTGCTACCCCATGCAGCCCGGCTGAACGATGAGCAAGCCGAGCTACTTCGAAGCCAGCACTGCTTTGAGCAGGAGGCGAACGAGAGAAGCACAGAGGCCTCTTTGAACCTAAATTATCCAATGAATATGTCATCTGGGCTCTGAAATTCACCCTGCTACACAATATGCTCATGCAAATATTCATGAAGCATAACTGGCATTTACAGAAGAGACCACAGCTGAGTACCAGGCTTATTTTGCCTCCTCACCCTGGTATATATTTAGATTCTGAAGTCTCGGGCACATTTGTCATTTGAATCATGCCAAGCGCAACAGGGCCTAAGCAGCTGAGATTTCTTGGCACACGCAGAGCAAGGATAACAAAAGTCAGGGAAAGAGCCCTTATCAAAATGAAATCAATTTACAAGGAGCAAATGTTATGTTTTAATTACAGTATCTGCATCAGAAAGCACCCTTTGGGCTGATCTTCAGGACCTGGCTCCTCTCTGTCACTACCACAAACTAACCCTGACTGCTCTCGAAGTGACCACCACTGGCCCATGCCCACGAGCCCCAGGGAACCCAGCCCAGCCCCATCCCTGCAGCTCGACCCGCAAAGCCTCAGCCGGGGCAGATGGGGCATCTCCATTCCCAGGAGTTTCACTCAAACCCTCCCCAAATTATTTCTGCCAGACGGGACAAAAGCTAGTCCTGCAACAGGAAACCTGGGGACAGGCTGCTCCCTTCAGCCTTCTTTCCTGCCCCTGTTTTTAACAAAGACCTCGAAAGTGAGATGAGTGGAAGGAGGAAATTTAGTATCAAAGACCCGCTTCCTTTCCAGGAGGAGAGACTGCTGACCACAGGAAAAATAGGGAAGAGGAAAGTGAGACGAAGAGGTTCAGGGAAGCTCCTGAGCCCCTCGGTTGGGTGCACCCCAAGCACTGGGGCAGGGGGCTGCCCACATTTGTGCTTCCAGAGGGAGCACGGCGGCTCCTGCTCCATCCAAAGGAGCCGCCTGTTCCTCTGCAGTGCCTCTGCCCTGCCTGGAAAGGAGCAAAGAGCAAAGCCAGCGACCGCAGGAGGCTGGGCAGGGGAGGTGAGCCTCAGCGTCCGGCTGCGAGCAGGATGACACGGGTACAGGTGGGACGGTGAGGCGAGGAGGAGAGAGGAACACCAGGGTTCATCGGGATGGGATGGAGCCTCTGCCCTAAGATTCACAGCACGCTGCAGCTCTTCCTGTGCAGGCAGGATAAGAACACCCACCGGGGAGGGCAGCTGGCAGCACACGAGCAAGCCCTGGGCAGTCCCGCAGGGGAGGACAACCCAGCGTTAAACCCCAGCAGTGAGGTTACCTGTGGCTGCCCCCACAATGCCCCAAAGCCCCCGACCAGCCGAGCAGGGAGGGCTGCTCCAGCAAAACCAAGCCCCGAGGCTTGCCCTGAGCAGAAGGGCCAAGCCCCCCCGGCGGGAGAAAGCGGGCTGACAGCAGCCTCCAGCTGCGGGCACAAGTGAGAAATCTCCATTTCAGAAAAAGGGCTGCCACAACACAAACCCAAACGAAACCCACTTCTTCTCAGCACCACGCAACGCGTCCAGAAGACACGGCAAGCTTATTGTGACAGCCTTCCTTCTGCGGGCCTGGCAGCTAGCACAGGCACCCTTCCCACCGAGGCAGCAATACAAGCACGAGCTTACCTTGCCACTTTCTTGCTTGAGAGTCTTTTATTTGGACTGCAAAACGAACAAAAAACAGGAAAGGGTTAGGAAAGCTGACAGCGGAGAGCAAGGCAAACAGGAAGCTGCAGACACTGCGGGGCACATCCTTCGCCCTCGCAGCGGCACGCACGCCGTGCAGCCCCGCCACCCGCGCGAGGAGGCAGGCGAGGAACCGAACCGAACCGAGCTGAGCCCGCCGCAGGACCCTCACCGCTGCCAGCAACACCATCCTCTCACTGCCTGATCCCCGTCCTGAAAGCTGAGCCTCAGGGAGGGTGCTAAGAATAGAAGTGAGTTTGGTGGGTCTCGGCCAGCGCCGCCGCCCTCGCAGAGCCCGAGCACCACCGGTGCCCCCCCCATTGCCCCCCCGGTCCCTACCCGGCTGCCACGAGAGGCTGCGCCTCTCGCCCCCAAATCGCCATTTCCATCGTTTTGCACGCTGCCGGTTTTGTGCTGCTCCAGGACTCTTCTCGCCAAGCTATATTTGGCGTTGGATCACCGCAGAACTGCTGCCTACTCGCAGTTCAGGGATTTTGGGAGCTGTTGATCGTGGCCCTGTCTGGATTTCAGGCACAGGCATTATTACAGTCACCGGGGATGGGCACGAGCTCCCTTCGCCCGGATAACCACCGACGGAGACCAGCACCCGCTGTGCACGCCCCAGCCAGCTGCCACCACCGCACGGAGGTTGGGGTTCAGCAGAGGTCCAGCACAGCACAGAGCAGGCAGCGCAGCCCCGCGCGACCCTTTCCCAGCAGCGGCTCCTGGCTGACACTCCTGCCAGGCCTTCGGTCGCGACCGACGCAGCTGCACACTGGTGAGACAGGCAGGGCCCGCGTCTGCACCCAGCCACACGCCGTTGTCCAACAGATGTCACCGGGACACGTCGCTGGCGCCAGATCACCGCTAAATGGTGACAGCGAGCAGAGCTCCGGCTGAGGGGGGATGCAGCAGTTGCATTCCCCGGTGCTTAGCTCAGTTTAAAGAAAAAAAAAAAAAATCAGCGGGGAGTTCATTTCTGCCTGGAGCTGCAGCAATGACATTAGTTCTTCGAAGGAGGAATTTAAAATAGTGCAGGGCGATTTTCTTTCCAAAAAAAAAAAAAAAATCCAGCTTCTGGGAAACAACAACTGACCGCGGGTTGTTGTCAGGGTTACACCCGTGCCTGTGTCAGCAGTGCATCCTCCCAGCGCAGGCTGCAGGAGCAGCACCGCTGGCCAGGCCTCAAGGACACAGCACGCGCCTCGCCAGGCCCGCGGGGAGAGGCCAGGCCCCCGCGTTTGCCAGCAAATGTACAAAGTCACGTCCGTCCCCAGCGCCGCAGGGAGGAACGGTGTTTGTCTCTGCAAATGGCTTATCGGAAAGCAGCGCCGGCACCTGCGGGTCTCTCGGGAAAGGACGAGACGTGCAAACTTGCCTTCAAGGGTGCTAAACCACAACACGCTCGCAGGAATCTGGCTTGTCCCGAGCTCCCTGCAGGTTTCAGCCCCGGGCTCCTGTGCCGCGGGCTCGGGCAGCGGCGCCCTGCCACCGGGACCAGGCTGCAGTCGGATTTGGGATTGCAGTTGGATTACTTGCAGCACAGCAAACTCTGACTTCCTCCAAGATTTCCAGCACTGGCCTGGCTCCCCACTTCTTCCAGGGGATGAACTCTCAGTATATGTACCCCAAACTCTCGATATACACCTAAAGCCTTTAGGAGCGAGGCTGTTATAGGGCGGCTGGGCTGCACCCCTGGAGCGCAGCCGTCCCCCGGATGCGTCTCCAGAGCCTGCCGGGTGCGGTGCGAGGCTGCTCGGCCCATACCTCGCTCCTTGCTTCACCCAAGGTCTGGCACTCGTGGGCTTCACGTTGCTCATGAGGCTGGGAGCAAGGAGCAGGTCCCGTCGCCTCCCGAGTGCTGCACAGGGCCGCCTCTCACCCGCTCTCCCCACAGGATGGGCCCGGTTCCCCCCGGTGGCTCTCTCCTGGTGACCAAGGAGCTCCCGACCTGCCGTGCAATCCCCGTTGCACCTCCAGAAAGTGATCCCAGTGGTTTGTAGCCCTCCGGGAACGCTGTCTTGTGCTTCGGTCTCGTTGTGCTGAGACCAGTGGGTCCCAGCAGCACTACTGCTCGTGCGTTGGACTCGTGTGACTCCCAAAGCGGTTACACATGGACCCAGCCCCGGCTGCCCCTGAGCTGCTCACACTGGCAGGCAGGGCAACACTTCCCAGCAACAACAGCAAACCTGTGCACGGGAAACCCTGAGCCCAGGTGGGGGAACCAGACCGTCATCAAAACCTATGGAATTCCTATAGGGACGCTGCGGGGTGCGGAAGCCTCCACTGTACGTGCCATCCACGCCAGGAGGCTCAGAGCGGGTATTTCAGCCTTGCAGGTGAATTTGGTGGAGAAAACCTGAAATGGAGTGGGGCCACTGGTGCATCCGGGGAAGTCCAGTGTTTTCCTGCTTCACCTGAGCCACATCACTAACCCTCAAAGCCTCCCCCTGGGAGATTTCTAACAGCAACTATTTGCCTGAGAAAAAGAGGGGAGAGAAGTACTTTTGGCGCTAAAAATTCTAGGCCAAGCTCCTATTTGTTCTCCAGGTCTCTTCCCACAGCTGCAGCCCAGGAGGGCCCTCATGTCACGCTGTCCCTGTAGAGGACACAGACACAGACCAAGACCATGACCAAAAACCAGGCTTGAAGGAGCACGCTGGGTATGAGCAGAATTATCATTACCATCAGTCCTGCGATCCTTCCCCCTCGTGGACCGCAAACAGGCCAGAACAAACAACACCAGACATCCCTCCCGACCTGCCAGGTCAGCAAGGCTGGCTGGCTGACCCCCAAAGCTGCACTCAAGAACCTGTGGAGCTCCTAAGAAAGGCATTTATCCCCCCTTCTGGGCTGGGGGTGGTACGAGTGACACCAGTGGGTGAAACGAGTTCGTAGGGCTGCAAAGCGAGCGCCTACAGGAGAACCCCAAGCAGAGAGCACAGCGCTGTGCTCGGGTCCCCGCTGCCCCGGGAGGAAGGGCAGCAGCTGCCCCTCCAGATTCCAGCCCTCAGGGGCTCCTCCACGCTGCCCACTCGTTCCCCTGGTGACAGAAATACCGTGCCCGGCCAGCCTAGGGCTCCAGATCCCAGTGTAAGCAGCGGGGTGCGGTAACGCATCCACCTGACACTGCACAGGCCATGCAAAGAGGCTGACCAGAGCGGAAGGGAAGATTCCCATTGTCTGTTAGCTTCCAGGGCTCAGATTAAAGCAAACCCCTGCTCACCCTCCACGATGTTATTACAGACTTGGCCACCCCGCTCAGTGAAATTCACCCCCTTCTGCCAACAGGAATCAAGCCCAACATCAGCAGAGGAAAGCTCTGCTAGACAGTGAGAGTCTTCCCTTCACGAACATCATTCCCAACACGGACATTGCCATGCACAAGACCAATTACCTATTCATTTCAAGATCATTCAGGCGAGCAGAAAGATCCTCAAGGCGGTTGATTTGTTTGTGGCACTGGCTACAGTAAAACTCAAATGCTTCATCTGCGATAATGCTGTGCAGTTTCACAGCGAGCGGATTGGTGCTAGAGAAATCACAAGTGTCATTTCAACAGGACAGAACGGAATAATCCGCGTTCATCTGTGGCTTCCACAAGCTGAGGGGGGAATCTCTGGGCAGGGGTTTTGGTACGAGATACGAGACTTGCAATTAGAGCCTGAGGGCAGGTTGGGTTACTTCCCTGCTTTCCTTTCAGAGGCCCAATTTCTGTCCATCTGGAGTTAGTACAAGTTAGCAGGAGCTCCACACCACCGTCCTCCTCCCAAAGTAAAGGGAGGCGTATGGCAGCCAAGCCTGGCCAGTTTCCAAACCCTGTGCCAACCTGCTCTAGCTGGGTCCTGGGAACCCCAGGTGCATGCTTTACACGAGCCCACAGGACTACTAAGTCCATTTTCCATCACAATTTTCCAAGCAACCTGTCTCAAGAGGCCCTACAATCATCCTGGTTTGCCCTGTGAAATGCAGACTGGGCTCACACACGGTGCCAAGACCAAGAGCCAAGTCCTTCGGTCAGTCACACCGCTTTCCAACAGGACCACCTAAAAATAGAGCGGCCGTGCTGCTGCGGACCCACACTGGGGGTAACGCACACTGGAGTCAGATTTTCATTTCAAAGAGCTTCCCCCTTGAAGCTAAGCTCATAAAAAGGTGGTTGCGAATCAGTCCTCTCTCCTACAAAGCCAAGCGCATGGGCAGCAGCTTTGCCTTGTAATTTGGTGAGGGGACACGAAGGCCTACAGGACTAATTGCCTTTGGAGCTAACAGGCCTGCTCAGCTTTTCATTTTCAGCTGCCCACATGGACAGGGAGCTGCGGAGACACCCACCGACACCTGGCAAAGCAGGGAGCCTCTTCCCCACCTGGCACAGCTTGGGCAGGAGAGGGCCAAGGGATTCTGAACAGCACGGCGTTCGTCTTGCTTTGGGGCCAAACGCACGCCACAAATCCTTTCTGTGGGAAAACATGCTTCTGGAAGCCACAGACTTTAATCAAAGCAAGGTTAATAGTGAAAAAACAAAGCAGTTCAATAGGAAAGACAGGTAAAGGTGCGAGCAAACACAAGCAAGCTTAAAACCAAAAGATATCTGGAAAGGACTAGTCAACCCCGTGGTGCAGACCCACACTGGCAAGTCCTGGCCCGGGAGATGCTGAGGCCCCCCCAGGAGGGGTGTTCCCCCCAGCACCTTTGCATAGCCTCTCATGGACTTTTCCTGGGGGCGGTGGGGGGTCAGCAGCCCCCCCTGGGGTCAGGTCTCTGAGTTTGTGCCATCTGTACAGTACTTCCGAGCCCCCTCAGATCAGGCAAGTGGACCACAGCGCATGCTGCATTGCTCATCTCTTCCCATTCCTGCAAAAACGTTGAAAAACATCCCCCTAGCCTCTAGGGCAGGTTCGGTCTCAGGAAAGTCTTTATCCACCAGCAGTCATTTCAGTTGCTCAGGCTTTGCAGGGGGCAGAAGCTGGCAGCAGCCCTGCGGTACCCGGAGGAAGCCACGTGCCCTCCTCCAGGACCTGACCTCTCCTGGGAATGAGCCGCCGGTGAGCCCTGGGGAGCAAGACTGGTGTGCGAACTCGGCTCTAACAGGCACTACTCAAGGTGGGCAAAGCCATCAGACAAGAAGCTGTAGGAGAATCCGCAGGTATTCGCTGTGTAAAGGTATACCTGGCCCCTGGCTGCGCTGGTTCCTTGCCAGCTGAGTGGGCGAGAGCTGAACAGCACCACGCCTCGGGGCGTCCCCACCTCCCGCTGGTGGCGAGCTGCCACCCCCGGCACGCAGCCCTGCTGCCTCCTTCCTCCATCTCGTGGGGTAACATTTGCCTTCAGCAGCTCGTCCAGCACTTAAGGAGCAGCACGTCAGCACGCGAGGAGCTCGTACTTTCAGTCGCCATCCTTTTCTCACCAAGCGTGGCAGGGAGACCTTGCTCCTACCGGCTGAATGCACCAAGAAAGAGGTGGCAACCCAAGAGCAGGGATCAGAAACATGCACACCAGGACTAAGCAGGAAAATGCAATACCCCACAGTGTTCCCCAAAGGCTCTTGGTGCTTGTGTTAATCCTCTTGTGAAGGTCTGGAGCTGTAGCGGGAAAATTTATCAACGTTATTCCTGTTCAGAGGCTCTGGTAACATGGAAGTGGTGTGTGGCGATGTGACCGCTTACAAGAGATGCTGTTCCTCCTATTCAAACCTCTGCAAAAAAAGGCTCATCTAAGCCAGTGACATCCTGTAGTTCTTTGCAAGGTTTCACTGCGTGTAAAGGCATTGGGAAGGCAGGGCTTTGTTCAGAAAAATAGCACCTGCTTAGAGAAACATCAGCTAAGGACCTTCATGCACACAACGATAATCCCAGGTGAAGGCTAGACATGAAAGGCACGCAGAAACGCTCTGTTTCCAACAGAACCGCGTTCTTTAGTCCTGAGGTTTTGTCTGCAATCTGCCTTCCCAGCAGTGGGTCTGCAGCAAAGCCGCCGAGAGCTGGAGGGCCACGCGCCCGCTGAACCTCTCCCAGCAGAGGAGAGATGCTGCAGAGGCAGGACCCGAAGAGAGAGCAGCACGGGGAAGAGAGCGCCCTGACAGAGCAAGAGCTGGGCACTGTGAGCAGAGGTAACCTGGGAGCTCAGGACTGGTATTAAAGAAAAAAATTAGCGGATTGCAAAGCTATTTTAGTTGAGTATTTCATTGCCAGGAGGCTTTTGAACTGGGCTGGAGGCCTACACTCACGGAGAAACTCGAACACCAAGGCTAGTTTTTGTCCGAGAGCACTTGTTATGCTGCAGCACCAGCACGGACAGTTGTGACCAGCATCTCCTTCTGCACAGTGCAATAAACAGCCAAGCATGGATGAGTGACGTGCCGCTTCCATGGCAGGGTATCCCAGCTCACCAAGAGCACTTTTTTCCCCAAATAACGGGTTAGCCATGCTTTACAGCAACACCTTCTATAGCAGGTTTAGGTAACATCTTCAAAACTGCTGCTGAACCAGCAAAAAGAAAAAAAAAGTCAGCCCTGACTTGCAGCAAAATGTCAGTGTGTAGATTTGACAGCAGTTCTTCCCTTTCAGCCCTGTGCAAGCAGAATTGCCCAAGCTCTACAAAGGCCTTTGGGAATCTTGTAGAAAGCAGGTAAACAGGAAAAAAAAATGTTGTAACAGGTTTGTACCGCCGTAGAAAGTCACACATCACCCCAAAGGGAAAAAAGTGTCTTCTGGTCTTCAGTGTGAGCGTGTGGCAGGCAGGGAGCACTCCTGCCCTGCGCAGACTTGCGCTGCCTGGTGGAGGAGCATGTCCCCAAGTCGCCTGTCGTCACAGGGGCTGCAGGTGTGCATGACCATTCCAGCTTTTACTTTTTTTCTTAAAAAATAAAGATTGGCCGGTTTGTATTGTCATCCTCAGTCCACCCTGCATGGGCTGGAAAACCAACATTTGCCTGGTTTCAGACCCTAACACAAGGAGTGCAAGAAAACGCTTTGGCCTCCTTCCTGCCCCATCTATCCCTCAGGCTGCCTAGAGGAGGAAGGCTGCAGCTGCTTGTGCAAATCCAACCAAGCATCCTATCAAAGCCAAAAATGCATGTGTAGCAGAAAGAAAAAAAAAAAAAAAAAAAAAAAGCTATCCAACAGGATCAGGGATAAAACTCCACGGCAGTTTTCTCTACCAGAATGCTGTGCGAGGAGCCACATCCCCAACAGAGAGGGAACGTGGCGTTGTCCCAGACTCCGAAACTCAGAGAGCTCTTCCAAATGCTGCTGGACATTAGTGCCTCTGGATGGGAGGACGGGAACTGTTCAGGAAAATGAAAGACTGAAGGAGGCAACTCATCTTCCACTTCTGAGCTGGTTACCCCACTGTATCCAAACGTTGCCAGGAACCCCCTCTTGCAGCAAACCCAAACTCACACACACAGAGCCTGAGCGAGGACACTAAGCCAGCGAAACCGGTTAAAGCACTGCGAGTGCTGTGCTGAGCATTACCTGGGAGAGAGGAACGAGGAGCTGTTAAAGCTGCTTTCCCCGTTACACAAGCTGTCCGAGAACAAATCTGCTTCATTCCCTTCTCCATAATCCTCGAAGTGCTCCTCTCCGCTAATGACCGTAACGATGGAGTGGCTGAGGTCCGAGCCCAGGGGCAGGTCGTGCGGATGGGATCTGTGGGGACAGACAAAGATGTTATGGGGTGACCACTGCAGCAGCCTTTCCGATTGCACGCCACACATCTGCTTCCCAAGTCGCGTCTCCTGTTTCGGTAAACCCGGCCACTTCTGCCTTACTGTGCCTTGAACAGGGCCGAAGGAGCAGCCCAGGCACCCCCAGGAAGTTTGCAGCATTTTTTTTTCACAGCTAACCATTGTTTTTTCATGCAAGCTCCCCTGGCAGCTGCAAGGCAGCTCCTGGGATCGCCAGGCACGCAGGACAAACCCCGAGGCCGGTGGCCAGCCCTGGCACAGCACAGGTGCAACCAAACGCATGGCAGAGACAAAGCCCGGTGTGTCCCGAGCCCGTGCTGAACATGCTCTGAGTTACACGGTCAGCCTGCACGCCAGGCTCATGCACGCTCTGTGCTGCGTAATCCTACCGAGAGCCCGGTGTGGGGTTCGGTGCTGCAGCCCCCGGTGACACAAACCCCGGGGGTTTAGGGGCGGCTGCCGAACCCAGCACCGAGAGACCTCCCGGCGAGGCAAGGGACCTTAACTCAGCCCCTGCACGCACTTGTGGCAATTTGTAGGGCTTCTTTAACGTGTTTGTAACATCGGATCCAGAGGGCTGTGCTGCACCCAGCTGAAACACGCCCAGCACGGGCCCGGGGATGTCCCTCGCTTCGGAGGGGACGCTGCTCGACACAGGAGTCGTCACTTCTGGAATTATCTTTGCAGATGGGCAGCGCTACATATATTCAGCCCACCATGGCAGTATGCACCAGCAATCTGGAATTTCCTGCCCAGGACCGCAGAGGTTTTAAAGGGAAGTTTGGGGGAAAATGTGGAGGGGATTTCTGAGAACCAAGCCTGAAAGCAGCCCACATGTCTGCGCCCCAAAGGGATGTGCTCTGGGGAAACTAGAACCACTCGCCTCCCTAAAATTCAACGCTAAAGAAAGGGGAAAAAAGCTGGATTATAAAAACTGATATTTCAGGCTAGACCCCCCATCCTCATCCACTTGGAGGGGGAAAACAGACATAGGGGACATTGAATATATCATTGTACCAAGTCAAAAAAAAACAATTACTGATAAGCCATTTATGAGAAAAGTCTGCAACACCTGAAGGATTTGCCCTTATCCTGCTAATAAAAACATGTCACCCCTCCAGCCAAAACAGCAGCAAATCTCCCTTTAGCCACAGACAAGCCCAGCCCAGCTGGTGAGCCTCTGCTCGCCTTCCTCGTGCCCTTGCGGAGCACCGCAGCTCCTGCAGCGGGGGGTGGCAGGAGCCCACTCCCCCACCAGGGAGTCGGATGTGGCACCCAGCACACCCAGAAAGCATCAGAAACCGCTCCAGGAATAGAAAGTAGAGGGGATTTTTTTTTTATTTTTATTATAATTTTTTAACTCACAAGCAAAAGCCAAGCCCCAGCTCTCTAAGCAGGGGCTGTGGTTTGACAAACACCTTGCAGCAGATCTGATCAGGCACCTGGGAGCCCTCAGCCAGGGCTGCCTCAGGCACTAGCATGGGGAGTTGGTGCACACCTACAGGATCCACCGCAGCAGTTTCAAGATCCAGAGCTCAGCCAATCTTTACCACACACAACCTAAATAACCGCTCAAACTGTCTCACGCGTGTTGAGCTTGAACAGCCACAGGAAAGCAGGGCTGGATCAAAACTCTGCTCTGGCTGGATTGCACTTACTGACTGCTCCTGGAAGAGCTCAGGGCACCGCAGGCATACAACTTCTGTCCTGCTGCGGGTCTGATGGCACCAAAACCAGCCCTCAGCAGCCTGGGATCAGATTCCCAAGTTTTCAGTCTCAAGCCTTCCAGTATTTAAACCGGAAGTCCAAAAAATTCCAATACACTTTTGCCTTGAACCTTTGGGTACCTGGAGTCTGCCCACACCAAAGACACCTGGCAATAGACACCACTTGCTTGAACAGAGCACCCAGAGGACACCTGAGGTTAGGGAAACCTCAACAACAACCTAATCTTAAAAAATCCCTAAGCACCGCGTTTTGTACCTACAGGCAGGTGAATCCAAGGCACGGCAGTTTCCCAAGAGGACGAGAGCGCACGCAGGCTGCCATGGCCCCTCCGGGGACACGCTGCTCGCGGCCAAGGGCTCAGAAACCGCTTACATGCCGGTATAAATGCTGCTCGGGCAAGGAGCGCGTGGCCGGCTAATCCCCTTTCTCCTCTGATCTGCAGCACCTCTGCCAGCCGGCACCCTTTCGGCCCCAGCGCCCAGCAGCACCGCCTGCTCGCATGTCCCCAGATGTGCTTTTGGGGTGGGAGAGAAGCTGCTTTCTAAAAGCAAAGGGAGCTGTGTGTACTCGCCACAGCACCGAGCCTGGATGTCACACTTTTGGCCAAAAAAACCCACAGGTGTTAGCAGACCTCAAGTGACAGCAGCTCCAGCAGTTTCAGTGCAGACCAGTGCTTTGGGCTGCTGATAACAAAGTTATTCTCTCCCCTCCCGCCTTCCCAGCATCCTGGTTTCACCCCCAAAACAACTTTCCCTGCAAAATCTAGGAAGCGAGGGGGCCCGGGAGCAGTTTCGCCAGCAGCAGTTCAAATGGGGAAGCAGCTCCCAGTTCACTCTCCTGTGCTCACGGCACAAGTTTCAAACTAGTTATTACAGGAGGTGGCTGCACATCAAAGGGCACGCGCGTGTTTAGGAAAAACAAGAGTACAGCGAGTTCCCCTCCTGACTTGAAAATTACACGTTACGTTTCTGGCTTCAGCGATAGATTAAAAACTGCAGGTATTTCAGGTGTTCGGAGAACTTATTTTAGAAGTTAAAGATGCTAATGAGGGTACAGAAGTTCTCCCAAGGCAAGCAAAGATTAGCTCAAAGAGATTGCCAGGCCACGCTCCAAAACAGCCTACACATGGCGCAGCCTCATTATTATTCTTAAAGAAGAGCTATTTCGGTCTCGGTGAAGTGGCAAACACTACGAACAAGCCAACCAGGTTTAGCAAGGCAGACTCAGCCCACTCGATTAAATCCTCGGGCTGCATCTCCCCCAGTCCCTGTCCTCTCCCAGTCTGTCCCCCCTCCTGCCCCACAGCCCCCCTGCCACCCCGCCACTGACCCATGCTCCGGCTCCTCGATGGGGTCGGTGAACTCCGAGTGCACGGTGGAATCGATGGCGCTGTCCGTCTCCACCTCGTCGTGCATCTCGTGGTGCACCAGCGTGCTGGTGTCCTCATCCGTGAAGGTTTCGCACTCGCTGTAGGTGCTCTCCGAGCCCATGTACGCGCTGTCGGTCACCTCATTTGCCTGTTACAAGACACAAGAGGGAAAAAGCCGCCCTGTAAGGTGCTAGAGCCACGCGGTTGCATTGCAGAGCAGGACAAAGCCCGTACGGGACAGCAATTCTCCGGCACGAGCCATACGCCATGCTCAGGAGCTCTGCCTTGCCGAGCCACCCCGTGCCTTGGCTGTTGGGACTCTGAGAGAGATTTTGTATGGGTTTATGGAGTCCCAGAGGGATTACCTACTGCTCCCTCAGCAGTTCCCATCACTGCTCCTTTCACCCACCCCATTGGTACAAAGACACGTTATCAGTTTGAATTCTCCACATGGAACCACCATTCAAAACCACCAGTCAGCCCTCAGAGCACTTTTTCCACCCCGCTGGTAATACGAAGGCACCTTCCACCCCTCAACAGAAAAGTCAGCTGCTTCATAAACCTTTACTACAGCCTCTGGTTTGCAAGGCCTGCGCCACCAGTCTGCATCTTCAGGACATGCTTTTTTGGGACTGTACCTTGAATTCTTTGCACCACCTCTCCGTTACCTGCAGCGAGCCAGCAGGCTCCGGGGAAGGCGCAGCGCTTGGTTTTCAGGAGCCCACACCACGAGCACAAAGGGCTGGGTTTTCCCAGCCCCAGCACGAGGGCAGGCTGCTCCTCCCCAAGCACGGGCGGCGCTGAGCCTCCCGCACCCGCGTGTGCGGAGCGGAGCTGTGGGGCCACGAGGGAACACCTCGCGAGAACAGCGAGGGCTGGTGGCCCAGCACTTCTGGGATTTCCCCAGGTGGTTTCAGAACAAATTAACTCAGTTGTGCCTCTGGGATCTCAGTGCTGGGAACTGTCAGTGGGGGCACGGAGCTCCAGCTGGTCCCCTGTCACCAGAGGTGACCTCCAAAGGGAAGCAGGCTGATGGAAGCCCGTCAGCCACCCGGCCGGATCAGAGCTGCTCTGCTGCTGGCGGCCTCCCCCTGCGGCACGGCAGCAGGGCAAAGCAGCAGCATGTTGGAGGCAGGCACTAATGCCCAAGCAAACTCCTCTTCCTCCACCAGAGAGGCGCACACGGCAGCAACCAGGGCTTTTTGCAAACGCGTCCAAGCAAATGCCATCTTTTGGGTGGTCCTTTGGGGACCCAGGAGTTGGACTCAATGGGCCTCGTGGGCCCCTTCCAACTCGGATATCCTGTGATTCTGTGACATTTCTCAGAGCCCCGCAGCACAGAAGGCCAGCAGCTGGGCAGACACCACGCAGACGTGCCAGGAGAAGGGAAACTTGCGCTCGAGCCGCCCGCTCCACGCCGGCCGGGCTGGGTGCGCAGCGAGGCGGGCGAGCCCTGCTCAGCCCTGCAGGAGAGCGGTACCGGTTCGTGCCTGCTCAGCACAGACAGACAGACGGCCTCTCACGGCCACCACCCCCAGGTTAAACATGATGGAAAACTTTACAGAACCAGAGTCCAAAGTCGCCACCCGTGGAAGACGAGGCCTGCCCGGCAAACTCCACCAGACGGCAGAGGCTGCTGCAGCGAGCGCCGTCACCAACAGGGGAGGCAGTGGCTTCACCTGCCTCCCACATGAAAACAAAAACAATTTGCAGCATACGCCAAGTTTAGGACAGGTCAGGCTTTGGCACGTGGGACGATGCCGGGTTGTGACACTGTTTGGGGGGACAAAAGCCATCCCCAGCTCGCACCGCCTGCCCGCATGTGGTTGCCTGCATCCTTCATGCGGCTCTGCTGTGCGCGGGGCGATGGGAACCCGAGGCAGCCAAGAGGGCCCGAGGGAGGAGAGCAGCCACCAGCATCTGCAGATTTACCTGCCTGCTTCAAAGGGCTGCTTTTTGCCTGCTTGAAACAGATTTAAAGCCAAATTGGAAATACCTTTGCTTGCAGACTCCAAAGTAAACTCTTGTTTTTAAAAAAATAAAAATAAACAAAAGAACAAAAACCTTCCTACTGGAAAGGTTTAAATTCAGACATACATTCAAGTGTATTCAAGAACAAAATAAAGACAACTATTGCAAAACAAACAAACAAAAAACATGGAAACAAAACAAACCCCCCAACCCACACGCTGATTAAAAACCCACCCTCTGGAGGTTACAGTCGCTGGCCTCCCAACACAAAGCGTAACAGGGAGCCCAACAGCTCAGCACATCAGAACATCCCAATGCCCTTAAATCAAATGATTTATCTATGAAATTGCTTCAAAAATCTTATCGACAGGAAAAAATGGTGCAGACTGGCCGATGAGGGGGCAGTCCTGAGGGAGCCAGAGGTAGCCACCAGAACAGCGGACCCCATCCTCCTCCAGCCACACCGCGGATGTGCAGCAATTTTGTTCTTTAAAAGATGACCTGGAACACCATCTGCAAACATTCCCTGTATTTAGCAAAGGAGAAGAATGTGTTTTTCCCTGCCACGTCCCACGTGGCGTGCATACAGAAACCAGAAGAGACCAGGACAGAAGTCGCTGCGGCTTCGATCACACGCGGCCAGGCAGGGGCAAAGCGAGGGCCGCGGTCCAGGAGCACCTCGAGAAACAACCAGAGCGGTCCCAGCACATCCTGCGCCTGTTCCACAGCCCTGCTGCACACTGTCACTGCTCACATGGCCAAAAGAAACGAGCCTGAAGTTCGTTTTTATCTTATTAAAGCAATTTTAGGAGAGTACAGACTGCTACCTCGCTCCTGCATTTTCCTGGAAATAGTGGGTTTTCAAAGGATATTTTAGAAAACAGAAATAATATTATTTTTTCTTACAGATTAAAAAACAAACAAACAAACAAACAAAAAACTCCACTACCTCTACTCTATGCTTAAAGACTAAATCTTTAAGGAGGGGAGAATTGCCAGTTTGTGGGTGTCCCTTGGCCAGCTGTGCTGGGTACCACAAACCACGTGACAGAAGAGACGTCCCCATTTCTGCCAAACTCACGATGCCCTGCAGCTCCCTCCAACACAGCCTATAGGTAATGGCAGTACGTTAGCATGCTAGACCTCGATTATTCTCTTTTAATGCTTTTTCAATTTCAAATGCAAGAGCCTTATTAAAGTTAAACCCATGCGGTCAATGAGTTATGAGACAGGTGAAACTTTAAACAAAGTTCTCCTCCTGAGCACGAGCGTGGAGAACTTTGCTTTATATTTCATCACAGATTAAATAACTAAACCTCAAGAAAAGATGCCAGAAGGAGATAGGCGAACAAGCAGACTAGGGGAAGATATTACAGAATGCTTGATAAAGCGAAGCAAAGCAAAACCAAAACCCTATGCCCTGGGCAAAGGTGCAGCCGCAGATCTCAAAGCTCTTTTTATGGCCTCGTGAACTGCTGATTTGTACGCTGACCCTTTAATTCCCACTGCCACATCTCTCTCCTCCAGCCAAGCTTGCTTTTCTGATCACAGGCAGAAAACACGAAAAATCACAACACAGCAGGTCAGGCAATGCCCATTTGGCAAACACATCCGTGGGGCGGCAAGCGCCCTCAGCATGAACATCCCCACTGCACGCTCAGAACAGCCCGGTGCCACCAGCCCCAGCCTATTTTCATTTTTAATCAAATAAAACACCCCCTGAGATGCTTCAGGTAAACCTCAGACCTTAAAATCAGGACACCCCGCCCCAGCCTGAACTGAAACCACGGCTTGACCGCAGTTTGTGCCCTGGCACGGCGGCCGGTGGCCTGACGCCCACGCGAGGCTCAAGCCCCGTCTGCGGCCATTTTGTTAGAGGAAAGGAGACTGCAGCGAGTCACCCGCACGGGACGAGTGTTAAGGGACCATAAAGCCCCGTCATCACTGACGTGCCCGGTCTGGTAGCCAACAAAGATGGTATGTGGAAGGCAGCTCGAGAGAGGCTTGAGGCGATGAGATGCGGCCACCGCCCCCAGAGCCAGCGCCAGGCAGCAGCCAGCCACAGGGACGGGCCCTGCCACACCACGGAGGCCACCACCGAAGCCACATGCGAGCCGGCGAGGCCGGGCATGCAAAGCTTCCTGCTTCTGTGCCGACTTCAGGGCACCTGCCAGCTTTGCAGGGCGTTCTTTGCTGGCTGGAGGATCGGGCTCAGGAGGGCTCTGGGGCTGGCAGCCCCTGTGAGGAGCTTTACAAGGCAGGGAGCGGAGTGGCGGCACGCGCTCAGGTGTGCTTCTGTGCTTCCGAGCACGTCTGTCGGGAAAAAGCACAGCACACCCCAGGCTCGAGGGAGCATTTATTTGGCTTCTCTGATCCGTGATGGACAATTTCACCCGAGGTACAAGCGAAGCCCATGAGTGGGGCGGCAGCTGGTCCCTGCCAGCAGCCTCACCATCCTGCAGCACCGCTGGCCTTGGCCATGGCGACTGGGAAGCTCGGGGGGAGAGGAAAAGGAAAAACAACTCTGTTTTCCCAGCAAGAGTGAGCGTATTTGTGATTCACGCCAGCTCTGAGGGACAGGCGGGGGAGAGGGATGGGTGGCACACAGCACCCTCCAAGGACACCCCGTGCTGCTCCCATCCTGTGGCCCTGGCCCCTGAGCTGAGAACGCCGCTCTGTCCAGAGCCACAGACCTGGGGTCAGGGGAAGAAGACCACCAAAAAGAGCCCTCAGTTGCTTGGTGCTGTGTCCTGCCCCGCAGGGGTGGCTCGGCCGGTGGCAGTGAGCCCAGCCCAGCTCGTGGTGCTGGGGACAGGCACCTGCCCAGCCACGTGACGTGTTTAAATTGGCTTTACACTGATGTAAAGGGGAGAGAGGAGGCAAGTTGTGCTGGCAGTCCACCCTGAAATGCCCCATGTCAGTTCAGCCCCGTGCACTGGCCCCAGGCCAGCAGGAACCTGTCACCCACCAAATAACCCCACACCGGGGACTGTCACCAGCAGCAAGGCACCAACCACTCAGCCACAGTATTTGCCTCTTCCTGCTTATTTGGGCAATACCCATTTTTCAGAGAAGCCAGAGGGTCCTCACTGAGCTCAAGGCAAAGACAATGACCCATCTGGCCTGGCACAGCCCCAAATTCAGGTTGACCCAAGCGCCAGCAGAAAGCAGGTCCAGGGCCACCTGAAAAGCCGCCTGCAAGGTTTTGAGGCTCCTGCACTCAACGCCAGCTCTCAGGCTGGGCAAGAGAAAACCCATCAGGAAAAAAAACAAACAAACAAACAAACAAACAAAATCACAAGACCTGGCACATCCTCCGTGCCCGGAAAGCCCACAGCCGCCATCCTTCCCGGCCCAGCTCCCCGGTCAGACCGCAGTTACGCAGACACAGCCTGCCCCTTCCTGGCGATGCCAGGGCTCGGAGCAGTCCCCAGGACAGAGATCTGCCTCCTCCAGGACCCCAGCTCACTCCTTATTTCGTGCTAGTGCACAAAACTCACCTGTGGACACATTGCCTCTTTGCCCACGTCGAATCCAGCTCCTGCTGGGCAGGAGGTGGGAAGCAAAGTCCCGGAAAGGCTCGGCGCGAGGTTCACCAACGGAGTGCAGGTCTCGGAACAGAGTGCCTTTTGTTCCTGACCTTCCAGCCCCCGCGATAACAATATGTGAGCTAATGCACACTCCCCTGCCGTGTGACTGCAGCCATCCGAGCTACGTGAATACCAAAATAAAAGCACGCCCCACGCGACGGCCAGCCCCGCTCCAGGTGCATGTGCTTTCTTTCTGTGTAAACGTATCTCCAATTAAGGTTAATTTCGAGGAGTGCCATTCTTGCTACAGAGGCTTCCCAGGCTTATCTCATCTTTCCTGGTGTTTCTGGTGAATATTTAAACATTGAATAACCATCTCCTTCCTTATAATAACAAATAGAAAAGTAAATAACGCCCGTCTTGCTCACTCCAGAGACCAGGAGCACTTTGCTGCTGATAAGTGATCACCGCTGCAGTGACTCAGAGAGCAATGCAGGACGGGCGGGTGACTGCCACCCCAAAGGGCTGCTGCTTGGCTCAGCAGGGATACCCAGCTACAAACACACCGCCCCGAGCTCCACGTTGCCCCCACCCAAGCTGCTGCTTCTGCAAACAGCGGAGCCACCGCCACGGTGCGACCCGACGAAGCGCTTCGGGTCCCTGGGACCCCCCTGTCCCCAAGGCAGCCGCCGGCATAGGGACAAAGTCCGTGGCCCTTGAACCCGGAGGTTTGGGCTGTTCTGTGTATATCTGCACCTGGGACCCCAATGGGGCCTTATTTCTCCATCTCTTCATTTTAGCTGCCTCTCCAAGTCCTTTTCCTGCAGACTGCTCCCTGAGCCAGCACTTGGGGACAGGAATATCTCAGCTGCATGCTGCCCAGATGCCACTCCCTGATGGGCTGGGGACTGAACTCCTTCACGACGCACCCAGAGCTTGCCCCCTCCGTCACAGCAGCGATACCCTGACCGAGGAGAGCACCAACACGAGCTTCTTCAGCCAAACGTCCACAAGAGGTACAATGGCACCAGGCCTGCAGGACCCGACTCTTCTGTGGGACCCGCACGCAGCTCCTAACGCACAGAACAAGGAGCTCAGTCCATCCTGGTTCGCTGGCCTGCTCCAGATCAGGAGCACAGCTCACCATTTCTAGCACAGTTTATCTGACAAGTCCCCCAAACCTCCATCCAAAGGTCCTACCTCTCCCCCAGCTCCAAGCAGTGGATCCAAGCTTTGCTGCTGATCAGAAAGTCGCTCCCTGGTGTCTAGCCTAACCCTCCCCACTTCGGCTACACCCTCTCTTGCATTGTGCATGAGATACCAAAAACTCTGCTCCTTCCCTCCACAGAAACTTCCCATAATTGAACTTTGGTATCCGTCGGTCACGGGAGCCAGCATAAACGAGCATTTATTCCCATTACCTTCACAAATCACATTTTCTCATTTTCTCTGGGCTATTCTTGCTCTCCTCTGGGACACATCCTTCCTGCAGCACGGTGCCCCAAGCAGGACCCTCTGCTCCGGCAACACCAGCAGGAAGCGTCTTGCTTGATAACCAGGCGACCCTCTGTGCTCAGCGTGAAAGAGGCAGGGATTCCTGGTAACGAGCACAGCAGCAGCACAGTTATGGTTTAACCCGAGCTCCTGTCCTGGCTCCATCCAGATCTGCCACTTAACTGAGCGGGTCGCAGCCCTTTTGCTCCCTCAGCTCCTCTGCTTGTGCTGTGGGACCTCAGGGGCCTTCTAGCACCGCTGTACTGCAAGGCAAGGTTCGTCAGGAGGCACCAAGCGCTGCCAGTTTTACTTTAGGAACTCTTACTGAGACAGCTTTGCCTCCTGGAGCTGCCTGATGTGCTCCTGGCCACCCAGGACCACGAGCTGCAGCTGAGCTCCTGCCTCTCTGGGTCCCACGGCCATGCTTGCGGCTCAAGATAAAGCTTCAAGGTCCTTGTTTTCCAAACTCCTTCCACTTTATCTTGCACAAGGCAAACACTACAACTAGGATCTCTTCCAACCAAGGATATTTCTCACAGTATGCCTGAACTACAGAGTCCTACTCCAGAGACACTCGTGCCCGATTTTCCCACCTTTCATCCCTTACTCTAAGTAGTGCTGAGGTCTGTACAATATATCAATTTCCTTGGTACTTTCAAGCTGCTTCTCACAAGGTTGTCAACAGAGCCAGATTTTGGAGTTTGATCCAGCAGTTTTAGCAATTACCGTATTTTCTGTGCCTAATCAATGCAGATAACACCAGCTGTTCGCTTGTTTGCTGTGAACACGAGAGCTCTGCACGACCGGAGCTGCCTTTGCTGCTGCTTCGCGGAGCAGGGAGGCTCCGCGTGCTCCCTTAGGGGACGGACGGATGAGCAGACAGAGACCTGCATCCATCGTGTTTCATGCTCCGGCAGCTCCAGCCACCCAAGAGATTCTGAGTGCAGCAGCTCTTTATGGCCAAAGCAACGCTAATTCCAGCAACTGACTTGAAGAGTGTTTGGTGATCATCTTCTGTTCGGACTTGACGAGTTTTTGGGCCAGCCCCGTGCAGGGGAGCCCGCAGAGGCCGGTCCTACCAGGCAGGGGAAAGGCACTGGTAGGAAAAGGGAAAGCCTGAGCTGAGCTGCCTCGTCCTGCAAATGCTGCCTGAGGTCCGCAGACAGCTCTGTGCCTTGGCAGAAGGGAAACAACTCTTAGGGCAGCCTGCAGTAAGGAAGGAGTGCTCAGAAAGTCCACAGGGCTTCCAGGAGGAGAGAGGCACGACCACCCCCACGTGCCCACTGCGAGGCACAAGCCAAGAGGAGCGGTGGCCGATGTGCCGGTGACCTGCTCTTGCAGGCTGTGATTCAGCTACAGCTCCTCCACCACCACCGTGCAGTTCGAGTCATACCAGCCTTCAATCCCCAGGCAGCCAGAGAAATTCAGCAATGTGGATTTAAATTGCCTCCCTCTGATTTTTACACCCTTCCAGAAGCATTCAATTCAATTATTCCACATGAAAAGAAATTCCAGCTTCAACGGATGCAACAGTTTGCAGCAACCGCCAGCGCGCCGTGCCTGCAGACAGGGGGGTGGGATAGCCAGGGGCATCCCCCTCCCAAAACTAGATGTGGGACCCCAAAAAGGACCGTGGGACCCCACTGAGGACTGCAGGGCCCCACCAAGGACTGCTTTCCTCCCCAGATCCACTCCAGCTGTGCCGTACGCGTTGCTCCTGAACGCTTAGCCAAGGGGACAAGCCAGGGGAGAAGGCTTGCAGGGTGCACGTGTCCAGTGAGCGCCGCTGGCACGCCTGCTTAGCGCTGCTGTCCTGAGAAAGCACAGCACCCCTCTGGCGGCCGCGAAGCATCCTCCCTCGCTGCTACCACGGGGAGCCCCAGCGACTGCCCAGCAGATGGCAACAGCCCTGCACACCGTGCACAGCCCTGCACAGCCCTGCACACCATCACACAGCCCCGCACACCGTGCACAGCCCCGCTCCTCCTCTGAGCCCCTCACCTTCTGCAGTTTCAGCTGCCCCATTTTGCACATCTCAAGAAGGGCCTTCCTGCCATCGGGCTGGCCCAAAGCACGAGTTGCCATGGCTGAAATCGGCGTTTGTGTTATTTATCACACTCCTGGCCAGCCTTTACAGAGCACAGCCCTGCAGCGGCTCTGCCTCTCCTCCAACCCACCTAAGGTTACAAATCTCCGTGCCCAGTAACTCTGGCAGCCCACCAAATTTTTGTGGTTTGCTTTCATTTTGGGAGAATCGTTCTATTATCGTCTGATGCTGGGAGAGCCAGCCTGCCCGCTCCGCACTGCTCCAGCGGGCTCAGCTGCCCTCAGGAGATGGGGCAGGTCGGGCAGAGGGCTCTGTCCTGGGGCAGGGCACAGCAGGCATCAAGAAAGCTAACTCCAGATTCACCTTTCCCCCCTCGCAGGGCATTGCAAAGGAGCCCCCGTACCTCAGGAGTGAGTCACCAGCACAGCTTGATGCTGCCCAGCTGGCAAGGGAGGTGAGGATAACTCCCATCTCCCAGTTAGTCAGAGCGAAGCTGCACCAGCCCAGCCTGGGGGAAAGCCGGCGAGGACTCGGGTGCCTGGACGGACGGACTCCAAGGTCCTTTTGCACTGCTCGGCAGGGTGGCCAAACCGCTGGCATTATTGTTAAGTGACGTTTCCCTGCCGGAGCAGAGAGCTGCCTGCAGCCACCACGGTCAGGCAGGGAGGCACTACGTGGGGCTGCCGGCAGGCACGTGGCCCCACGAGGGGATGCTCTCCCTGCTCCGGAGCCGGGCGGGCAGGGGATGAAGTTCCTTCGGCACGCGTGGCAGCGCAGCTAGGGATGGCAGGGAGCCCCTGCAGGCACCACTTCATGAGCGAAACGCCACGTGGCTGCAGGAAGCCAGGCTCCTGCATTTCTGACCCCCCTCCGAGCCGTTGTCTCAGCAGAGGTACGCGACCAGATATCCCCTCTGGAAACCATTTAACAGAGGGACCGTGTCTGCTGACCAGAGCTGGCAGGGCGCAGCGGGAGCCAGCAGCTCCGCGCTCCCCGTGCACGCTCCTTCGCTCCCGCTGCCTGCCTCTGCGCTGCCCCAGGGCTTACGCTCTGCTCCGACCTGTGCTGACCCTGCTGGGGACTTCCCCTAACTCCAGAAAGACCAGGCCTTCCCCAACCAAATACAACATAAAAACACCGCGCTCTCCTCCACATCGGTTTTTGCCTACCGCCTCTCACTCTGTCCCTGCCATCTCTCTCCAAGCCGAGCTGATCACATCAGGGCTGAGTCCCTGCGTGAAGCGGCAAAGCTCAGACCTCGTCTCCTGTAAGGCTTTTCTGCCCTTACTCGAAGGTACAAGTGTTGGCTCTCCTCCCTCTGCAGGGCGAACACTCGCTGAAAGTCACCAGTGCTGGTTCCTCGGGGATTTCTGCAGATGTTCAGTCCTCCCCGATGACAAGCGCCAGAAGAGGGGATGAGTCACCAAGAGGAGCAACCTTATCAACAAAGGGAAGGTATTTTCATTTAGACTGCTTAAAGCTCTTGTTTACACTTGTTCGAACAAACATTTAAGAGAGCAGCTCTCTGTCAAGGCCTCTGCACTTATAAGAGCCAACCACTCAAGCCCCTGTGATTCTCCTTGGCTAAGAGGGACGAGGGCCGAAACCCCAGAGGCAATAACCGCAACTGCTCTCAGCGCCTGGCGCAGCACACGCAGCACCACTCCTCCAGGTCGCCTTTAGAAGGTCCACTGATGTGACAGAAGGCCAAAAGCTGGCTGTGCCCCTAGCCCCGCCGCCCTGCCGAAGCAAGAGGGGCTCACCCCTGGCCCAAAAGCCTTCGTGCTGAGGCTGAGAAGGAAGCGGTGGCCTCCAAGAGGCTGTTGAGCTGCTCGGCGGTCCCACGCAGAGGCACATTTTCGAGCCCCACGCTCGCTGTGCACCAGCTTCCCAGCTCTGAAACAGGGACATTCCCATGCAAAATGCTTTTTGGTGGTGCGTGGGGGGAGGTTTGTTCAGAGGAAAGGCAACGCCTTCACTTTCGGAAGGATTTTTTTTCCCCCTCCTCTCTTCCAGGTGGATCCAGGCAAGGCGGAACATGTCCCGGGGAAGGCCACTTGCTCTGTTTGCTGTTGTTGCCGTTTGTTCTGTTTGCTGTCTCACCATCTCCAGAGCTCCCTGCTGCACCCAGCCGAGCCCAGCCTGCCGCAGGTCCTGCTGGCAAGCAGCCCTGCCGGGCTCCGATGCACAGCGATGAAAACCCCTCGTTTGCTGCTCCCAGCAGGATGCCCTGCACCGCTCCTCTCACCCTCCCGGACACAGCTCACGCTGCCCAGGGCACGGCTCCGCAGGACAAGTGGAATAAAGTGCACGTTGGGAGCTCAGCGAAATGAGAACAAAAAAACACACGCCCCAAGACACCAATTTATTTTTACACTCGCAACACTGAGCGGTATTTCTCGATCATGTTCTCATTTGCTGAATCTCTACGAAATCCTTGCAGGCTGGAGAGTATTTCGAACCACGTATCCAAGACAACAAGGGTAATTCTTCCCCAGCATATTAAACATAGACACCAACAGAGCTCTGATCTTTTCAAGATTACCCTGATTTCAGTAGAATAATCCATTGGCATCTTTCTGAAAAGACGATTTCAGGATTCATCACTTTTTGCCTTCGGTTCACCTTGTCGTTGCAAGGAATCAGTGGCCCAGGGGCAGAAGCACTCCATCCCGGTGGGGCACGCACCCGGCTTGTTGGTATTCCTGCCCAGAGCAGCCTGCAGCACTGACGGAGCTCATCTGTGTTAAATTAGCCCTTAGAAAACATCTCTGCTCTGAATCGCAGCGCAATCGTCCCATGACGTAGGTCTGAGGAGCAAAAACCAAAGCCCTTGCCTGCCCGAGCACTGCGACTCAGGGCGTCACAGCCTCTAAACTGCTCAGCGCTCAGCTCGGTGGTTAAAAAAAGGCAAAGAAAATAAAACACATTTGTGACCTTATACAATACAGAGGGAGGAATACAAAAACCCATGTCCTCTCCTGCCTTCCTGTCCCCCTTCTCTATCCCGCTATCTCTGGATAGCTATAACTATCCTTACCCCCCAGAAAAAAGAGAGCGCAAAAATTATTTTAGGCCCTTTGCACAAGCCGTAGACGAAGACAACGACAGCAGTTCAGCCTACGGAAAAATAATCTCAGATCCAAGGTGCCCTGGAAAGCCTTCTGGTGGAGGGACGCAGGGTCACGAGCTCGTCAGGCCAAGGGAACAAGTGACCCGCTCTGGGTGGCGGTGTCAGCCCAACGTGCTGAGCCCGGGCAGCCAAATGGCTCAGCAGAAACCGGGCCTGGCCGGGACGCGTGCTGCTGGCACAGGGCTGTCGGGCAGCAGGTGTCAAGGGGACAGCTCTGAGACATGTCAAGCGATGGACACGTGCTTCTCATGAACAGGGGGAAAGGAAGTTGCCCAGCGCCCAATATATTGTCAGGAAACTCAAACGAATAGTTTCAGCCCTTTATCACGAAGGCCAGGATAACACATTACAGACTACACAAAGCAAGGATGTGCATTTACACGCAAATCTAAAAGAGCTGTTTTCAAGTCACTATTTCCACGACAAAAACATAAAACCAAGGGTACCAAGATGAGAGTCAAAAACCCACAGAGGAAAGCTTAAAGAAGGACGAGCAGAAGGAAGCCATTCAGTCCCCCCGGGGGACCCGAGGACCAGCAGGCCCCTGCTCCGAAGGCACCTGCAGCACCTCCTGCTCCAGGCTGTGGGGCAGAGCAGCAACGAGGAAGCTTACAAAGCAAAGCCCCAAACCCCACAGACAACGAACGGCAGCCTCCCTTCTAGCCGGGGCTACAGGGCCCTCCTGCAGTGTGCTCCTCTGCTAAGGAGTGCAGAAGGGAACGGAGGGATGGGGACCGCAACGTCAGCAAAAGGAAGGAAGTACAGCACGTAAGCATCCTTGATCAACCCCAAGAACAAAGAGGAAATCTACAATTTGTCTTCTGGTCTACCTTCTGCTGGCCGGACGGCACCAAGTGCCCGCTGGGCCTCGGAGGCAGGCTCCCAGCTGGCTTGTCCCAAAACTGGGCTCACGTTCTGCAACGGCAGCAGCTCCAGCAAGGACACAAACGCAACCACAGCAGGCACCCGTCCCGCACCCAGCGCACCACGCTCTGGCACTCTGCAAGCTAAGACAGTGCTAGCAACGAGTAGGTTTTCGCTTGGACACTGCCTTTAGGTTAAACAGCACCAAATGCTCGGTGCAAATTCTCTGGCCCGGTCACCCACAGCTGAAAGGTTTCGTCCCAACTAAGCGTTAAAATCCCCGAGCCGCAGCACAGCGAGCTGCTCCACCCACCGAGCCCGGCGTGCTCAAGCCTCACGCGGCACAAAGCTGCCGTTCACGGGCGTTAGCAGCATTCGTACTTGCCTCAAACGTGACAAAGTCATCAAATTCATCAGGACAGGCCGGGGTTTCCTCCTCGGGGGTATATCCCATATCATACAGCTGGCTGTCAGGATCTGCAGAGGAAAAGAAAAACAGAATCACCAAAAAGAAACCCGCACCCCCGAAGGAAGGGCAGCTTTGGGAGACAAACAGCAGAAGGACAAGAATTTCCTTCTGCACCCGCTGGTGCCTTCAGCTTTCAGAAAGGACCCCTGCCTCCAGGCACCCCACCTCCAGGAAGGGGGGGAAGGCAACTCGGGCGGCTGCTCCTGGCAGAGGTCCTACGAGGCCCTTCGCTGCTCCCATGGGGCTAGCGCCTCGATTCGTCCCCACCCCGCCATGGTCTCCGTTTCTTTTCCTGGTTTCTTCCCTATCTCTGTTTCCCGCATCCCCTTCTTCTTCTCCCAGAAGGCTCTAATCCTGCTGTGGGCAGGGAATACATTAGTTCTGTGTGTGACAGCCAACTACCATGGGAACAGCAGAGAAGGCAGGCGGCACCGAAGCTGTTGTCATCTCCTGCTCCTCCCGTGACCAGCCGCATCAGGAGCCATCCTCACAGGAGGACAGGAAAATAGGAGGTTTTCAAGGAGATTTCTTAAAAAATTTACTCCTCCCACCCCCAAACACATCTGCAGCCGAGCGGGTCGGCATTTCTCCGAGCCCTTCGACGGAGGAAGCACGCACAAATTCCCCGCGCTCCCTCAAGCAACAGCTAATGCCCGATCCAGCACTCGACCTAGATCACAGCCTGGAAACACCAAATCGAGATCAGATGCTGCAGTCCCAAAATAAATAGCGGGCTCCAAACCACACGCCTCGGAGCTGCGAGTGCTGCGGCACCGGCTTCATCTGATGTCAACCGACTTGGCCAGGCAAAGGGCGCCGTAATGCCGGCGCTCCCGGGGAGGCTCCGCGATCGCGGAGGCTTTCTGCGCACCGCTGCTGGAGGCAGGGGACGGGAGGAGACTTCTGAGTCCTTCGGGCTGGTGGCTTCCCAGCGGGCTGGCAGCGCGGCCGGATCCCTTCCAGGCCGGGAGGTGCCTACGAGCTGTGCCGCGGCCAGGCAGCGTGGCCACATGGGCAGGAGCACGCACACAGCCTTCTTTTCTGTGGTTGAGCCTCAGCAAGGAGCCCGGGGCCTCCTTCGGGCACGAAGGAGGGCCATGCTCCACCCCAGGGACCTGCACAGCCAGCGCAGAGGCAGGTGGTGAGGGCATGGGGCAGGCACGCCTGCAGCAGCACCCTCCCACCCACACGCACCCTCTTTGGGCTGGCCACCAAATGCAGACACGGCGGGTGCCCGGGAGCCTTCGAGGCGATGGCCACCCTCAGCTTGGGGCTGCCAGAAGCCAGCGCAGGGCCTGACGTGAGCCCCCCCAGCCCGGGGCTGGGGCTTTTGGGGCTGGACTGCAAAGCAAAACGAGGAACAAGCCAAATTACTTTTCCAGAAGCCAGGGTACGCCGACTCGCTCTACAACGAGCGCGCCACGAGGTGGTGGCCTTAGCAGAAGAAAGGTGCTGGAGTTGGAGTAGGAGTTGGACTTATGATCCTTATGGGTCCCTTCCAGCTCGGGATATTCTATGTGCTCTGGTTTGTGGGGCGCGACCTTGCTGTCCTCGCTGCTTTCCCTGCTGACAGCCCTGGGCGAGCGGTGCCACCGGGGGCTGCGCTCCCACCCCGGGGCAGGCAGCACAGGAGGAGGCAACCTCAGGTCGCCTTCTGCTACCTTCACCTGGACAGAGCGCCCCGCAGCCTGAAATCCCGTGTTCCCACTACTTATCCCTGCCTCTGCTCAGATGCGAGAGGCTCCCTGCCGACAGCTCCCCCAGGGCTGGGGACAGGGACCCGCGGGCTGCGAAGCCACGGCAGCACCTGGGAGCAGGACTCACCAAGGGGAGCCTTTGCCCGCTCCTGGGACAGCACAACGGCGCTGCTGGAGGGCACCCCACCCCACCAGCACCCTGCAGCACCCCCAGAACCACCGAGTGCCCTGCAGTGGGCAGAGCCAGGCACAGGCTGCTCCCTTCTGCTTACCCCGCTACCCATTTTTACTCCTCCCCCTCAAACTAGAGGCACGAAAACCTGATTTTCTACAGACACAGATAAAGGTATTTATTCAGCTCCTTCCTTCCTAAGGGGCTTGAAAAGGGAGGATTTACAGTCAAGCGAAAGCTTCCAGATCCCCCTGGAAGCAGAGGTATAAAGCATGGGCAGCCGCGGCACAACCGGCTCCCTGCCCGCAGCCGTCCCCACCGCGGCTCCTGCCCAAAGCGAGCGCTGCTGGAGCCCTTCGGGCGTTTCTCGGCGTAGGGCGAGCAGGAGGCTGGTTGCTCCATCTGTCTGCAGAGCGAGCAGCCTGCAGAGGGGTCTGTGCGCACACAGGGCTCATTTTCACGGCAAGCTCCGCTGCTGAGAGCAAGGAGAAGCCCTTTGAGAGGTCCCCTGACGGTGCCTTGGCTGAGCAGAAGCCATGCCCAGGGGACAGCGCCCCACGTTTCCATCTCCCCCTGCTCCGCTAGGAGAGCAAAACCGAACAAAACAAGCAGCACAGGTTGACTTCCCTGCTCGGTTCGTTCCCTCCCCCTCCTAAAAAGCCATATGGTGCTTTGTGTATAGGGAGAGTTGCCATGGAGAGCTTGCCTGCAAGCCTCCCAGCACAATACGCTGCATTAAGCCTCCAAATTCCTGTCCAAAAGAGCCCCAAACCCAAGAGACCTCTGCGGCTCCGCCGGCAAGGAGCAGCGACGGCGCGGTGTGGCCCCCATCCTGCACCACACACGGCGAGGAGGGATGGGAGGGAGCGCACAGCCCACGCTCACCCCACTCTCCTCCAGGCCAAATCCCAGCCGATCCCCTGCTCCCCTTCACATCCCCTTCCCCACGCCCCTGGCACCACAAAGCAAACCTTCATCTCTTACACCCGGCCCCCATTTCCCCTGGCATCGCCTCCCTCCAGCGCCGCTCAGCAGCGCAGCCTTCGCCCAGGTCGGACCCGAAGGCGGTCTGCATCCCTCCCGCCCGCATCCCTCCCACCCGGCTGCCCACCACGGCTTCCCCCCCGCATTTCCAGCTCTACCAGTCACCCTTGCTGCTGGTCCTGGTACCTCTGAACAGAGCCCAAAGGCTCAAAGCTACAAATTAGGCTCCACGAGACCCTACGGGGAGCTCTGCTGCCCAACAGTCTCCTCACAAAGAGGCTATAAGCTATACGTCATGTCTTTTTCCCAAATTAATTGCACTAATTTACTTGACCGGAATACTCACGTATTGCTCACCCAGTGTGCCCGACACCCGGATAAAGTGTTAGTTAAATTAGTGGGGTAGCACAGTTTTACCAACGTAGCTGATAGGGAGCGTACTATTGCTGTAACCAGTAAAACCGGGGACATTTATTGTACCATCCAGTGAAACTCAGGTGAAATAAATAAATAAAAAGATGTAATAAGCAGATTAATGCTCTGCAGCACCCCTCTGACACCTCTTCCCACCCCTGCCTTGACGTTTCCCATTGCCTGACCTATGACTGCCCTAACCCCGCTGGAGATCACCTTCCAAGCTCGCTGCATGACCACAGTTGGGAGACGGGGATGTGCCTTCATGCACGCTCCTGGCCTCCTCCAGCCTGCTGTGAGCCCAGCTCAGAGCAGCCAGCCCCAGCACTTTGTTTTCCCCTACGCATTTGACTTTCTGCTCTTCCCAGTGCTGCTCTGCTTCTTGCTGCCTTTGGGCTCTGCATTAAATCCTGCAACTCCCTCTAGCCTTCAGATGTCCTTATTCCTCCCAGCGTTTTAAAAATCTTTGTCCAAACACCCTCGCGCAAAGCATCTGACGTGGACCATCCCTGAATATATCTGCGCTCTCTCCCACTGACGGGTATTTGCTCTCGCCTTTTACGAGGACCACGAGCCAAGGGCAACCTCTGTGTTGCATCTGTCTCACATCTGGAGCCTCTGCCAGCAGCAGAGACGCAGCCAGGTGGCACAGAGCACGGTGCGCACGTCCAGCAAGCAGGATGGGTCCTGGGCTCTGCGCGGGGCTGGGTGAGCGCTGAGCTCTTGCAGCAGCCGCAGCTGCGCTCTCCGTCGTCTCGGTGCTCTTCGGAAAGGCTCGGAGGCGTAACTATAGCCTGGGCTTTTCAAGAAATGCAGCACAGCGTGGAGCTACAGGAAAAGAAGTCACGGGGCACAGAGGGCTCCTGAAATAGATTCTAAAAACTGCTTTCAAAAGGCAGCATTTCAGTGAAAAGGCACCTTGAGTGAAGAGCTGTGGGTACAGGAGTGACACACAGGTCAGAAACAGAGCCAGTTTTATCGACTTCATATAGGAATGACCTAGAAAAACAGAGCCTTTCAGAAGTATTTAAGTCATCTGCCAACACACACCGCACATACTGCTGCAAGCCACAGAGCCACAAACTCAAAGCGATTCCAACAGCCTGGATTATGTGCAGCCAGCAGACCAGAATCATCCAGCGCGGCACTCAGGCGAGGGACCTGCACGCATGGCACAGAACAGCCCCCCGAAAGGCAACCTGAAGTTATGGTCACCTTACGAGAGGGCAACCGACACAGACTGAGCTCCCTTAGCGGGCACACTGCTTGAAAACGAGGTGGCAGACGAGACGCAGCGAGCACTATAAATGACAGGCACCCAGGGCAGCAGAGCCAGCGAGGAAGCCACCGTCCGTATTTCCAGCAGCACCTCGGAGCTTTGTGCTCTCAGTACACTTCCAGGCCCCCACGTGCTGTCACCGGCCGCAGGACAAGGCCAGCCCCAGCCCAGCCGTCCTCCCTTCTTCTTGTGCATCGCTTAGGACAAGCGTGCTCAAAACCTGATGCTCACGTGCAAAATGGTAGCACCGAGCAGAGCCAGAAGCAGCAGAAGCTACTCTGCCCTCCACGTACATCTCCTGTCGGCACCAGGAGCACCACCGAAGGCCAGCAGCCTTTCCCAGGAGAAGCACAGACACCTCCAACCTCATCCCCCCGAGCACCACTGCCCTCCTCCCTGCACGCGACTTCGGCGCGAAGCGGCAAATCTGCTTCCCCCGTAGCTCCTCCAGGGCTGAGACAAGGGGCTGGGAGCTCCCACCGAAGGAAGACTCATTTCACAACAAAAGTTACGTGATGGGAATAACCAAGCGGCACGCTCAGGCCCCCAAGGAAGCAGCATCAGCACTGAGGTTGCTCACACAACCTCACCCCAGCCCCACGCAGCTAACGCGCTTCAGCAGCCCTGCGTTCCTTGGCTATCGCTGCTCGCGCAGCGGGATTTCTCAAACATCCCTTTTGATCCGGCCCTCGGGCTTTGTTTGGATGTACCACCTGAAAACAGAACAGAAAGAATCGACTTCGTGGCATCCAAGCACAGACCCAGGCACCTTCCCTTCACCTCGGGGACCAGCTGCGGCACCGCGGACGGACCTGCGAGAGGAAACCCCACTAACGCGTCTTGGGTTTGGTCTTGAGATGAACCTGCAGGTCCCCATTTTTCATTTTCTCTGCTACTTGAGCCGTTTCAAATGAGCGTTAGCAACACCAGCTCGCATTCCTCGGGACCTGTGGCAGGCCATCGCTCTGTGACCTACCGGCGGAGAGGGCAGAGACCGAGCCCCCAGCCCAGCAGCAGCTGCCAGGCGAGGAGGCCAGCCTTCCCTCCTGACGTCCTCCGCTTCAGGCACTCCACAGCTTCTGTTTTCAACGCCTTTGTATTTCAGGAAACAAAGCTGGATTTTGCAGCCAACAGCTTTATTCCCCGCTCTGTGGGGAGGGCAAGGCAGGACCCCCTCTAAAAGGGCGCGCACAAGCGTGCAAATAGCAGACCAGCCTGGTTTGGCCTCCCAGAGCACGCAAGGTACGTGCTGCCTTTGGGACATCCACGCTGGTGTCTCACCAAGGCAGGGGGCAGCGGTGGGGTGGCGCCGTCCCACCAGCAGCCGGCTCCAGCCCGAAGAAATCGAGGTAACGCAGCTAAAAGCAGCTCGGTCCTCCCCAGCTCACCGCTTCCAGGCCCGCGCCTACCGCCTGCAGGTACTTGGCCACGCTCAAAGCTACGGATTATAAACGTGGTGCCTCCGAACCTAGGCACAGCTTGCCTGCAGAGGAATCCCCGGCCCAGGTGCGAGCACTACGGTGATAACTCCTTCCAGCGTGTGGCTGGCCACAGGCGCCTCCCATGCCAGCCCAGGCTGACCCCAAAAGACACGGAAAGCCACCAGGAAAAGCTCAGTGCAGTTATTTGTACAACGGGCCAGAAGAACTCAACCTGAATTTGGGGGAAAGCAAGGAAAGAAGAGAGAACGTAGCAGAAATGTTAAACTGGGCCTAAGGGGAGAATTCTTCCCAACGTGGCTTTTCCCTGGTGGAAGTGAGGGCTGCGTTGCTAAAAAACATTGTCCACGGGGGTGAGCTGGCCATGGCAGAGCAGCTTGGAGCCCCCATCCTCCAGAGGCTCCCGAAAGCCACCTGATTAACAGGAAGATGCTCCTTAAGGCTCACCTCCTTCCAGGATTCTCCCCCCAAACGTCAACACTGCCAGAAATTCTCTCCAAAGTGAGCCCAGCGGCGTGCCAGGTGTTGCTGAAGGAGAGCTGGTTTTTTGTTCGGCTTCTGTAAAAACAGATTGCCAAAAAAAAAAAAGAGTAAGGGAGGAGAGTCCCGTAAGGTTGGTGTTTAATCCTTTTTCCATCCTGAGATCCTCCAAGGCGTGGGGCAGGTGGACAGCCCGGCCTTCCTGCGAGCGGGAGCCGACGCAGGCAACCCAGTGACTGAACGCAGCCCTCAGGAACCACACACCCCGCAACGCCTGCACCAGCAGGGAGCACCAGCACTTTATTCAAAGCTAATTTAATTACCGGGGAGATGAAGTTTTAATAAACCTCATTGGGCCAGTTTTCAAAGGTTTCGGTAACTTTTCATTAGCTGGAAGGGAATCCACCACCGTTACTTGCATCTGAGCGTTCTCTCCGGGGGAAGGCAGGCAGTTTAGGAAGACCCCTGTGTTGGAAGGGCCAGACCTCTTAAATCCAGCGGCGTTACACCTTTTCGAATGGATCCAAGGGGCTGAGAGGTAGCAGACACGATGCTGCCCAGATCCTACCGGCTCACCAGCAGCCTTTCTGATGGAAGCTGTCACGTTATTCCTGCTGAGGTCTCTATAGCTACTCACTGCAGGAATAAAACTCCATTCAAAACAAAACGGGTTTCAAAGACGAGGAAGCAGAGAAGCAATAGGAGGACTCAAGCCTCGGACCGTGCCGAGCAGGGGGGCACAGCAGCTCTGCTACACACACATCAGGCTGCAACCCCAGCCCAGGAGGCACGGACAGCTCGGTACGGACAAAGGGACAGAGGGCAAGAAGCGAGGCAGGGCTCGGCCAGAACCCCAGGGGACGTGCTGCCACCCATCCCTCTCCATTCAGGGCATGGGCCTCAGCGTGCCTGCTGCTCACATACCACAGCCCTGCAATTAGGACCAATTTCCCAGCAAAGCCACATCGCAGCCACTGCCTGAGAACAAGAGCAGAAAACGCTCAGAAGAAATAAGCCCGCACCACCTCGGTCTGTCAAGGCGTCACACTGGCACGCTCACCACATAGACACAAGCCTCCGGGCTGTGACAGAGCCAAGCGGTGCTATCCGAGAAGGAAAAGTCCTAGGTAAGTAATTATCCCCTCATTAGTGACACCAGATCGACTGGGTTCCTAACGAGGAAGGAATGCGTGTGCCCACAGCTCTGGCTAGCCGGCTCTCGGAGAGGCAGGAGGCCGGGCTGCTCGCCTCCCTGTGCCCACGCTCAGGCAGCGTCCCTCCCTGCTCTGCAGCCAGAGCTTTCTGGTGAGGACCGAGGAGACGTCCCTCACCCTCCAGCCTGGAGCAGAGCACCAATAATCCCTCGCTCCTGGGCGTACTCGGGAGCCAACATCCAAACCTGCGAGATGAGGGGACCCAGGAGCAAAGCTGCTGCCACCCCTCCGGAGCCACCAGCCCAGCCTCCTCCTGCTCCCCGGCCACAAGCTGGGCCAGCAGCAGCAGATGTGGAGCAAAACAGCACGCTCTTTGAACGGAGATGTGAAACACGACGGAGAAATACAGACGGCAGATGGATAATGAGAAAAGTCTATTTTCTAACAGAAGCAGCTTTTTTTTTTTTATAGTCATCTTCTCCATAGAAGCGAGCACCAAGAACCTCCCCAGGACTCCATCTCCACGTCTCCAGGACTCCAACGAAACTCTTCTGTTTTCACATTGACCACCTTCCCAAGCAAACAAGCAGCCCTGCAGCGCTTTCCCTTCTCCTTTGCCAGAGAAAAGCGTTCTTCCTGGCACCAAACTCAGGCCGTCCATCTGCGGGCTTGGGTTATGGGCTGAGGGTTTAAGCAGCAGGCACAAATCTGCTTTACTTCACTCCACCAGGACACGGGGCTGTCCCTGCTAAGCCCCCCCAGTCCCCCCGGGTTGGCTGTGCAAGAAGTGTGGCTGTGCAGCAGCGCTGCCCCTAGCAAGGGGGTGCACGCAGGGGGTGCTGCTTTGGGCATCTGGTCCTGGATTTTGCATCACAGCTTTGCACTGCTATGAACCAGGCCTCCGTTGGATTTTGTTTCGGTTTGGGACCTGCAGCCCGTGACAGTCAGCGGCAGGGACTCGATGCAGCAAGATTCCTCTGGTGTGTGCATCCAAAATATTCATAAAGAAAGAATCCTGAAAATTGCAAGGGATTCCTGGGCAAATCTCTCGTTCTCCATGTCCCTGAGGGCTGCTAAGCGTTAGTGGCAGCACGTTTGAGCAACTCCCTGCCCTTCCTGTTCCAGAGCTGTGAGCAGGCCTCCGGACACAGCTCCTACAACTCCTGCGCTTCCCCTGAAAGTAGGTCACTGCAGCGTGTCATCTGCCAGGCTGTTTTTGGGAAGACACGCTCCCCGCTACGGCACGGAGCAGGCCAGCTTTATCCCTGATGTAACCCTTGACCAAGCTGCCAAGGTACAAAACAAACGAACACCCCTGATTGTTGACACAAATGAAGAGGAACGCGGGCCAGGAAGCCCTCGGGAGCCAGAAGCGCCCCCTCCCAGCAGCGTCTCAGACCCGTCTCCAGCACAGCTCTGCTCGTGCTGCTGCGGGGAGCTCCGTGCTCGGAGCGAGCCTCGCTGAGCGCAGGCAGCCACGGGGCTGGAGAGAAATAACTCTGCAGGTGGTGCTTTTGTTCCTGTTTTTCCTGTTAACAAGTAGATATCCTTCCTCGCAGTCGAAGCGGCTTGAAGGCATCCTTTTTGGCACGATGGTATTCCAAAGCAGAGGGTGAGCACCAGAAGCACCCAGCACTGACCTCACCTCCTCTCTGCTCCAGAGCTGCTCCCGGGCACACAGAGCATCCTTACCCTCCGGCCACACAGCCTGCAGCTCCCTCAGTGGCAGCTATTAAAAACACACGTAGGGAACAAAAGCAGGTGCTCAAGCAGGTACAGCTTTCCCCTTGTTTCAAGAGGTCTGAGAACAAGGGGTTGGGCAACAGGCATCTGCGGAAGCCCCCCTCTGAAGGCAGCCGAGCAGCTGCACGCGCTGGGCAGCATTTTGGGCTCCACGGAGCAGAAGACTGGCTCTTCTTCTCCCCAGCATGACGTGGGCTGAGCGAACACCCCAGTGTCGCCTGCCCTGGGGCTTTCTCCTCTGTCCTCACCCCATCCAGGAGCAGCCTCCAGCGATGAGAGCTGGCCTGCCCTCACAGCTGCTCAGCTCCTCGTGACGAGGACCTCTGTCCATCTGGGGCCTGGGGACCAGCCTGCCACAGGAGAACACCTCAGCGCCCTGCTGAAACACTGCAGAACTCAGCGCCCCGCTGAAACGCCCGATCTCTGCCGCTGGCGATGCCTCTGCAGGACAGGGATGGAGAAAGACCTCAGGCTGCCGCAGCCACGGGGTGCCGCTGAGGCAGCTCACCTCCGTCAGACAAGGATGGAGGCTCCTGATCCACACCCCTGTGGCGAGGAGTTAAACTCAACTGATTGCCCTCACAGGTTTCCACCGGCAGGCTCAGCAATTTCCAGGACAAGCGTTCAAGCACCGCTATTTCAAGAGAAAACCAAGTTTGGTTCTTCCAAGAAAGGCTCGCTACAAAGAACAGCGGGGGGATTTTTTTTTTCCTCCCCTCCTAAGTACACATATACATTTTAATATGACATTTAAGCCTTCACTCCTTTCACTGGAGGAATTAACACTTATCTTCATAAATTCCTTATCCCAACAAGCAGCATATGCCAGAGCAGAACAAGATGCGATGCAAAAAAGGCAGAAGATTTAATCAGAGCAATTTTGATTTTATTCTTGCTCATGAATCAATCTTGATTTCCCATTCATGGCAGCCCCTGTTCTCTGAATGGCAGCCGTACACAAAGAGGCATCTGTTCTACCTTCAGCCATCACACGGGCTGCCTCCCTAACCAGGGACAGCACGACCAGGGTGAGCAACAGGCAATACCAACGGGATAAGTCTTGACTGCAGCAATGCTGCAGGAATAAAGAGATCAGCAGATCCGAGAAGTAGGAAGCGTTCACGGCAGTGCCAGATCCTCTCCGAGCCATTGAACGTGCACGTTCGCTCTCTCCCCATCTGCTAGGCATCGGTGAATACTCTCCTTTTAAAAAGCAAGCGCCTGGAATAGCGAATGGGGCCCGCGCTCCCCGCTGACAGAAGCGTGCTCCGATGCTAGCAGGGGCCTGTTGCAATACTGTCGTACTTACTGCCACACAAATGCAGCCTCATAAAATAATTACTGGGTTGGAAGCGTACGAGGGAATGCACGCCTCGGCTTCTGGAATTCTCTCTGTGCAAGGAAAGCCTGCATTTTGTGGAGCAAAAGCCATCTGCAATGCAGATCCTACAAAGAAAGAAGCTACACACGAACCACACAGTGGCTTATGTTGCCAGCCAGCCAGATATCTAACAGGCTGCTCACCTTCAGACGCTCTGCGGAGCCGGGGCAGCAGCCAGCCCGGCTCCTCGGAAATTCAGAGCCACCGCGTGCTAGCCAGCAGTCCCATGCAGGCACTGAGCGCCTCGTGGGCAGCTGGGGTCGTGATCCCCGCCGGGATCACCCAGCACCATCAGGCACAGAGGGGTCCCCGAGACGCTGCCCGGCCGGGGCCGTGCCTGCAGAGCCGGGAGCTGGTTTCACATCCGACGTGCGGTTCTCTCTCTGGCTGCATGCTTTGAGCTGTAACGCTCGGCCTGCATCCAGCAGGAGGGCTGGATACGGGGTTTTCTTTGGGGGAAGTGATTCCTGGGTTGCCGTCCAGCTGCCAGAAGCACGCCGACCGTCCCAGGGCGCGGAAGGCTGACTGCAGAAGCCGGAGTGCTCCCGGGGCTGCTCTCAGCAGCCGAGGGTGGTGCAGCCCCCGCACAGACGTCTTCGGCCTCCTCGACTTCGCACCACCGCCGGTTCCAGCAAGCGGCCTCGGCCGGGGCCTCGCAGCAGCCTGCCCCAGCACCCGGCCAGCCCCAGCCCTCGGTTTGCCGTTCGCCCCCTGCCCTACGCCCGCTCCACAGCTCTGCTCTCGTGCCCCCAGCCGCTCATTCGGGAACCCGAGGCTGGCCACGCTCCTCCTGCCGCAGGCCTCGCTCACCCCGCAGGCTGCCCGCCCCGAGCTCGTTAGCCCAGCGCCGCTGACGACCCCGGCGCTGCCGAGCGTCCCCCGGGCGGTGCCCCAGCGGTTGCAGCAGGCAGGAACTCCGCTGCAGCTTCCAGGTTTGGGTGTTGGCTCCGGAGCGGTATTTTCCATCTTCCCGAATCCAAAGAGCTTTCAGTTCAAGAATCTGAAAAGGGATTCGACTGTTTCCATCCTCGGGCCCAACCCCGGTGCCTCAGCGGACGCGCTGTCCGCACAGAGCTCCTTCTGTTCGGGGAGCGGAGCGGGCGGACGGCGCCGCTGTCAGCAGCGGTACCCCGAAGGGACACCAGCAGCCCGCCCTGCACGCAGCAGGGAACCTGCACCGTGGGCCGCGTGGGGTTGTTTTTAAGGCAGACGTTACAGATGTTTCAGATCGCAGCACGAGCGTTAATTACAGGATTTGTCCATCTCTGCTACTGAATTTAAGTGCGTTGGTCTGCTACAGAGAGACATTAAAATATCCTACTGGATGCCAAGAGGCCTCTGCAGGAAAAAAAAACAAAAAAAACAGGTGTTTGAACTTAAAAGGTTCTTAAATATCCTGACAAAGAAAGGAGCGCCTGTGAACACCAGCCTTGTTGTTCACATCTAGCCGTGGCTGACCCTGCCCACTTCTCGTGTCTGCCAGCCACACGGCCCTGCAGCAGCTCCCGCATCAAACGCAGACCAGAGCCGCTCTGGGCCAGGCGCGTCGACTTCAAACAACAGGCTCCATCTCGCTGTCCCCCTGTCCCAGGGTCAGCTCCTTGCCAGCACGGCAGAGACCTTACTCCTTCCCAGCAGCTGGCACGCAGCTCCTCGTACCCGGTTCTTACACAGAAGATCCCCCCTCAGCCCTAGCAAGAGGAAGGCAGCAGCCACACGGGTTCCCCAGCTCAGCTCCCCTGCAGAACAACTCCGGGGAGGTCCCACGGGCGCTCACTGAGCCAGGCCCACCCTGCTTTCATCGGGCTGTGGGTTTCCCCAGCATTACACACCTTAAGAAGTTAACTAGTAAGGAAAAGGGTTTTTAAAAAAAAAACGTCCTTTGCTATCTTTTAATACCGCTGAGGACCACGTTCTCCTATTAAGTCTTCTCTATGGGAAGGGTGGAAGGTAAGGCAGCCACAACAGGCTAAAGAATCTCTCATCATAACCTCAAATCCTGCTTCTACAGCACCTAAGTCATTTTGCTCTTTTTCTCCATGGTCAGCATCACCTGGCAGGACAGCAGCTTCCAGCAGCCAAGACCAGACCTATGAAGAATCTCTCCACCGTAGCAGAGAGGTGGCGCGGTAGCTCTCGGTGCCGCGTGGTTAAATCTTCTTAAATCTTCCTCGTGGTTAAAGCTTCGCTCTGCGCTGACGGCAGGGGCACGTCCCAGGAGTCCCAGATCAGCGTTCCTCAGCCAGCGGGATCACTCCAACAGCTGGCACGGGGGTAGGACTGAGCGTACTGTCCTCCCTGGCCGTAGGGGCTAACTGAACACGAGAGCAGTTGTAAGAAAGCAGCTGCCTACGCAGGCTTTGCTAGTTTTGTGTCTGCACCATCAGTTTGCCGGGCTGGACCACAGGAGCCTGAGGAAAGTCACAGCTGCTGGCCTCCAGAGAGCCTCCAACAGGGGGGAGAGGGAAAGGAAAGCAGAGCATCCTCAGAAACAAACCTCACCTGCATTAAGGCAGTCACTGCGAGGCGCAAGCTTCCCAAAGAGGGTTCTTTCTCCCTCCCTCCCCAGAGGTGGAGATGGATTAGCCAAGCATCTCCTTGCTCCTGAGTTAGCACCCCGCTCCTTAGCGCGGCTGCCACACACGAATGCCTGCAGAGATTAGGCCCACGCCTGCACACAGGCCCAGGGTTTTCACCCAGCTGCACACTTGGCAGCCAATATCATTCCTGCCCAAAACTTGAGGGGGAAAGTCTGAAGAAAGCACTTAGATCACGCACTTTTTTGGGATGCTGCAACCCCTCTCCCCCTGCTCCTTCATTCTAGCCACAGCACCGTGCAATGGCCATTGCCCTCGGCAGCTCCATGGCCAGGGGAAGCCCAGAAGGGCTAAGAACAGTGAGAAATCCCCAATAACCACAAATGTTATGTCAGGTCTCACTTCAGGGATGGACCAAAGAGCTACAGTCTACCAGGAAATGCAACAGAGCTCTCCCTGGCTCAAAAAAGGCCAAGCTAATTAATAAAGCCTTGTTAAAAGGAACTCGCAGCAGCAAGCACAGCCTCTGCTGTCTTTACAAAGGGAAGATCAATATCGGCCACCTAAACAGCAGCAACGAGTCCTCGAGACCATTTCAACGTGAACAACTGCTCAGCTGGCAAGACTTGAAGAAACACTCTGTGCCCTGTCCCACGTTTTTTCATAGCTGCTCAATGCTGTGCAACATTAGAGAGCTCTGCCGTTCTTAACCACTGTAATAAATACGTAGCAATTTCTTACAAGGTTAATAAATAGGATCTTAAAAGCTTTGTCCGGATCTGCTTTTTCCATCCAATTAATACAGCACAATACTAGAGCAATGAATTATTGAAGAGAAATACAAGCCGTGGCTTTCACAAACATGCTCTACTCCAGTAGCAATTTATTACAAATTAATAGCATGCTGCATTTCCTCCTGCACCACGAGAACTGCACTCAGCCACCCGTCAAGCTACAGCAGCCACCAAAGCTCTGGAGCTGCCACAAGACACAAGTCCTAGCCACACAGGGAAGAGCTGCGCGCAAATAAGCCAGGGGAGCAGGAGGAGGGATGGATGGCCGACAAAAAACAGAAGCTGCTTCTGCTTTTCAGGGCTTTTCTACTCATGAAACAAACCTGGTCTGTACGGGAATAATTGGTCTTTGATTCTATCAGTGCTCAAAAGCATGCTCGGCGTGCAGGGGTGACAACACGGCGCATGTTCATCCCTGCATGAAAGCAACGCTGAAATTTAAGACGGTCCTTACCGTAAACAGAATTGATTAATGTGCAAATGTGACGCTTCCAATTTGCACATTTAAAGTTACATCTGCTCAGCACGATGTTTCCAACATTTTTCACACCCTGTCCTTAAAAACACATTTGCCCCAAAATGAACCTCCAAAACTTGTCTTAGAGATGAATCCCATATTGAAAAAAAGTCTGTGTTTATTTTTTTTTTTCCTCCCCTCTTCAGCAAAGCAGTTCAAACACCAGCCAGCCAGAAAGATACCAGCATTTCCCCAAGCTATTGCTCTGGAAGCTGTGACAAGCCCCTCAAGAGCAGCATCAGAGCTGCCACTGGCCTGTGTAAAGGTTACCTACCAGGCAGCGAGTTCAAAGCCCGTCTCACGTGCTTCTTGCCAGGAAGCATTTGTACGTGCTGATCCTCCAAACAGCTGGAGCGGAGGTAAACGCATCAGTGGCCAGAGGTTAGAAGATACGTGCTCTGCAGCACTCAGAGGGGCATCTCCAGCCATGACCCATGGTCAGCCAAGTCGCCCCTCTGCCCGAGCAGCAAAGCCCCACAGAGCCATAGGGGAGAGCAGATACCAAACCAGAAGGGAGTTTCTCTCCTTGGCTTTGCTGTTTCCATCACACGTTTAGGAAGGGACTTTCCTGGTGAGCAGGAGAGCACGCAGCCACCACCACAACTGCAGTGCCACCCTTTTCAACCCTATTACTCACCGCACCCGGCCACCCCCTCGCTCTCCACCCAGCGCGGAGCGGGGACTCCCAGCAAACCAGCCCAGCTCGCTCCCGCTTCGCCGCAGAGCCTGGCACCTTCCCAGCCTCGCCTGCACCGCGGCACCAGACTCACCTCCATTTCTGATAGCTCTGATCCCCCGATGGAAATCTTCGAAGCTGATGACTCCAAGTCCGCTGGGATCGAGGTACTTGGTTAGGTCCTTCACCTGCAAGGACAAGAGCAGCGTTACCAGGAAGCCCTCTGAGCATCGTCCACACACTCACGCGAGCTCCCGATGAGGGAAACACCTCCTAACAAGTGCTGCCTCCCTACCCTCCTCTCCCACAAGACAAAGATTGCGGTTAATGACAGCGGATTTCTTAAACTGACACCAAACTGCAGCAGTTCTCCCTAAAACACAAGTGCTCGGCACAGAGGGGTTAACCGGCACTTGGCTGGCACGGAACCATTGCCTTGTCTTGAAACATCGGTGAGCGCACTATTTCTTTCAACACGGTCCAGGGATTTTCTGCCGGGGCTTTATTTATTTTTATGTTGTTTAAAGAGCTTCTATCATAACTGGGAAAACTCATTAACGGGCTGCCCAGTAGGAGGGCCCAATTAAGAGGATTTGGTGGTAATGAACTGCTCCACGTGTTACACGTTTAGGCCACACAGTTGAAACATTTGCACAATTAGGCAATGCCTGCAGGGGAGGGAGAAGCCCGTCTCGGGGTGCGGGCAGGCACACCCCAGGAGCAGGGACGCTCCCGAGACACGCCGAGGGCGATCACAGCACCTCCAGCAGGGCGGGACGCGGTTCAAGGGCAACACCGAAGTCATTCCTCATGGTCCAAACAAAGACTTGAAAAAAGTGCCTTTGGTTCCTTCCTCCCAGGCTGCCACTGCTGCCATTTCTCAAGCTGCTGTGACAGTCGGGCATTTTCCTCTAAAAAAAATAAAATAAAAAATAAAATAATGCAAATCCTCATTTCAAGAGACCGAGGCACCTTTGTATACTTGAGACCCACAGCCGCGAGCTGAGGAACAAGCCCAGGATGAAGCAGGCTGTAAGAGGCGGAGAAGGGAGCTGCAGCATCAGCTCCACGCTCAGAGGCTGCCCTCGCCCCGCCGGGCGCATCGCCCTCCGCTCCCCCGCCGCGGAGGCGCAGGAGGGAGCCTTCGGGAGCTCAGCTGGTGCTGGGCTCGTTCGGCCCCCACAAGCACAGCCGGGTGCAGAGGGTGAGCTCCACCTGGACCTGATCTCGGCAAGGCGGCGGTGAGTCGCTGAGCCTCCCCTCGCAAGGGAGGGAGACGCACACCTCGCGTCCAAGGACGACTCTCACACCCAAGGGCAAGGGGGACGAAGGAGCGCAGCCGCGGTGCTCGGAGCCGCCTGACTCAGCCACGCATCAGCAGGAGCTTCGCTGCTGTTTGGTTTGCTTCCCTCTAGAAGCCCGGCTCTGTCTGCACAGGAGGACGCCCCTGCAGCCCCACCTGCGGCTCTCCGAGCTGCGTGGGACAGAGGGGAGGGAAGGCCAAGCCCACACGCGGGCAGCACCCAGCACGCTGCCGGCACGGAGGCAACGGTGGGGCTGAGACCCCCGGAGCTCGGCTGTGCCTCCCCGGGGCCACGGTGAGACGAAGTCACCGAGCCCCAGTGCCCACCAGCTCACCCGCCTGCCCCGTCACGGACCGGGGCGAGGAAACCTGAGCACCTCCTCCGCTTCTGCGGGTGCCTTTTTGGTACGGGCTGAGCTCACGTGGCACTCTGACTTGGGCGAGTCAGGCCTCTTGTACCTTAAACAAGGGTGTTTTAGGCTAATAAAAACAACTTCGGGGAACGTGGTAGTTCCAGTTAGAGCATCTGGCGGTTTGGGGTTTAAAAGCCACAACTTTTAATTTGTTATCTGTGCCTGTAGACACCAACTGGACTTGACGAGCCTGTACGCGAGCATCACGGCACGTGGCACAGCGCGGCTTCTGCAAGGACCCAGCATCGAGGCAGTGCTGCAGGGAGCTTCTTGCGAGCAAGGGCAGCCTCGAGCCCTGGTACCGACACCCCAGCAAAGCACCTCCAGGCGGGTGCTTGTGCAAAGCAGACAACAGCTGCGTGAGCGTTTTATGCGAAACATAAAAAGCCATCTATGTATTTAAACTAAGCTGTGGGCAATGGTAAATGACTTGAAATGCTTCTCTTTAAAGAAGACTTCACTACTCGGATGTTACGGATGCAAACAGAAAATCTGCACGACTCCGGGTGAAGCTTGAGCCCACGGCAGATGCCTGTGTCGACCCCATCCTGCCCGGAGTTGCTGTCCAAGTGCGGGAGGAGCCCTGGCCGCTCAGTAAGCAACTGAGATGAGCGTTCCCACCAGCAGACGCAGCACGAGCGGCCACCGATGCTCAGCATCGCTCGGGGCATGCAGAGGACAAAACCACCAGCAGCACCTGCCTGGTCCACCCAGAGGCCGCTCTCTGTCCCTGCACCCACAGCCACGGAGCTGGGGACGGAGGGGACGTCCCTGGCCAGCCCCGCTGGCACCCACGGGCATCCAGCCCTGCCCCCGCGAGGCCCAGCAGCTCGCTGCCTGCTCCCACAGGCTGTCAGCGATTCCACGCCATTCCCTGGTGTTTCACCACCACCTCCCAGTGCCACCACCACGAGACACGGGGAGGTGTGATTGTGGTGTCCCCGCGGGGTCCCAGCCGCTGCTCCGTCCCCTGGACCATTTCCATCACTATCCCATACCCTCTCCAGCCCCCCTGCCCCTTTTTGGAGACAGAGGAGAGGACCAAGCACAATATTCGAGACATGGTACCAGCCCTCCGCGGTACTCCCGGACCCCTGCTCCCAAGGGCCACCGTCTCGTTCATGCCTGGGCTGGGACAGCTCCAGCGCCCCACTCCTGGGCTGTAACCACCCATCCTCTCCATTTCTTCATTTTGATGGCTAGGCTGAAAAACCCACCTTATCGGGATGGTTAAAAACAAGAATTGCGGCTCCAATAGTAAAGCTAGATTTGCTAATCTACTAAAGTCACAGATCTGCTGCCTTTAGCTGAGAGCTAATCTAAGAAGTAGTTAACAGTACTAGCACTAACCAGTGCCTGTCCCTATTAGCACAGAGGTTAGCACTACCCAACTCCAACACCACGCCAACATAAACCACAGCCACAGGGAGGTACCTTCTCCTGGCCAGCGAGAAGTATTCAAAATAAAGGCTTTGCTTGATGTGTTTGTAGCCGGTTACAAACTCCTTTTGAACAGGCAAGAGCAGCTAGAAACAAAGCATTAACGAGTCAAAGATGACAGGGCTTCAACAGCAGGCTTAAGTCCCGGCTGAAAGGGAGATTTGCACGACTTTGAGTCAAAGTCCCTCGAGCCGAGAGCAGACGCGGTGAGACCTGCGGGAGCTCTGCTCACCCCCTGCCAGGGTCGAGGCACAGCCCGGGGCCAAAGCGGGACAGGGCTCCTGGCACCAGCCCCTAAGGGACTTCTCACGGCAGGGGACGGGGCAGCTGGCCAGCCAGAACCACTGAGCTCAGCACCTCCCAGCTGCGCTCCAGGGCGCAGGAGGTGGGTTTGCCCCGGAGCCCAGCACTCCGATTTACAGACGCTTCCCTCCCTTGCAGATCTCCAGACCTCAGGCACCCAAATGCAGCGATGCCAGCCTTGGGGAGCTGCATGCCCCAGACACTCAATCCTGCCTAGACAGGCCGCCATGAGCACGGGATGCTTTAGGAATGCATCTTCGCTTCCAAACGCAGGTGAGTTACAGCACGCTCACGCGAGCGGCACCACGGTGTGAGTTTGACACGGGCACCGACGCCCGGCCATCGATCAGCCCAACCACATTGCCACGTCTCCTGCATTCGAGAGCTCTGCGTGCTGGAAGGGCGTTTTGCCTTGCCAAACTACCAAGACCTGCTGCCAACAACCCCCGTCTCTGACCAAGGCACAGCCGAGCACGCACACCAGCACAAAGCCGCGCTGCCGCACCGCCTGCTCGCGGCTTCCCCGCCACGCACGGCGCCGAGAGCTTCCTTGCTTTGAAGCCGCGAAGTCGTTTCGCCGAGAGCTTCTGAGGCTCAGCTAAGCCAGCGGTGACAATCCCAAACTCGGATTAGCACAAAGGCTTGGCAGCTGCACAAGGGGAGTTCTTCCTGGAGGTGAGGGATTCCCCAGCCCTGAGGGGCCCTATTCCTCCAGCGGCCCTGGAGGAAAAGGAAAAGGAAGCTCCAGGCGTTTCTCTTTGCCTTTCTGGTGCTCCGTGTTTCCACCAGGCAGCAGAGGGGTCCAGCAGAACCAAAGATGCCCTGCACATGTCCGAAGAGCTGACCTGCTGAGGAAGCGAGGGCTGCGCTGGCACCCCCCAGGCCCACCAGTTTTCATTCATGTTCTGGCAGAGACTGAGGCTAAACGGGGATCCGAAAAGAAACCTTCTGAGGGGTGAATCGAGGGTGGGAGATGTCCAGTGGCCACGGTGGCCAGGCACCCAACAAGGGGGAGTTCAGCTCCTCCAGGCCCTTCGGCATCTGCTGGGGGTGTTGCTTCCACCTGGCCACCACCAGGCCCACCCCGGGGCCTCCGCGCTGCGTGAGGCAGTGACTTGGTAATGCCACAGCAAGCAAACAGGGTGGCACCTCAGTACTGCTTTATGCCACGCAGACCCTAGAAATAAATCCAAAAAAGAGACAAGGAGGGGGAACCAGTACCGACATTCCCGATGCAATATGCCCAGACACTGCGTGCTTGCACTCCCACACGTGCTGTGATAAGCACAGACTGAGATGCTCTTGCTTTGAAATCACTCCCTCCTGTCCTTGGGAAGGTTTTGCCAGGTCTCAGCCTGCCGAGCACCAGGACAAGCACCGAGGTAAGTCACGGGAACCTGAGTGAGGCTGAAGAGCTGGTCTTGCCTAGCAGGCAGCTTACGCTGCCGGGTCCCCAAAGGGACCAGCCACACGGAGCATGTGCACAAAGAAACTGGAGAGCTGTGAGAAAGACACCGAGAGGCCTGTCAAGACAAGGAACACCACGCTGGAGACTGCCCAAGGGTCCGGCTGAACCAGCCAGGCGCCTGGCTCAGCACCCTCCGGACATCTGAGCTACCAGCAGGGACAGACCAGCTCCCCAGTGAAAAAGTCCTCAAAACCAGTAAGCAGAGTCTAGAATGCACTGGGTGACACAGCACACTCCTGCCTGGGACTTCACTTTAGCCTTTAACACAGCCACCCGAGGAAGCCCCTCACCCAGCAGCTCCTGATGGCAGCGCTGGCTGGCGACTGCCGCAAGCAGCAGCAGCTACCCGTGAGCGGTTCAAAACCCGTGAACATTTCACTTCTAAAAACTAATCCTACAGAAAGGCAACGGCTTAGCCTAAAGAGCGAGCACTGAGGGAGCTTTGAAAGCGACCGCTCAGAGCGAGGACGGGCTGGGAGCCCCCGCCCCAGGCAGGCATTCCAGCGCCGAGGCTGCGGTGGGCAGAGCAAACAGGCGGCCGCACGCACGGCTCCCGGCCGGCTCCTGGCACCCGCTCCTGGCGGAAAGCCGCCAGCCCGGCCGAGGCAGGCTGCTGGTGGAAGTCCCGTCCGCACAGACACGGGGCTGCCGGGGAGCGGGGCAGGCACCGGGGACCCCATGTGGCTCGGCAGGAGCCGAGCTTTCCTAGGGAGGGAAGAGAGGAGAAGAGCCAGACCCCGTGCCCCTGGCACCTCTGCACCCCCGTCAGCCCCACACGCTCGTTGCTGCCCCTCCAGCTATACCCGACTCGATAGGAGCTTGCTCTGTCACAAAGAGACGACCATCCCTGCTAAAGGGCCAGAAAGGTTTCCAAAACATTGCTGTAGCTCTTTAATCGGCTCTGCAAGTCACGCTGCACGCAGACACCGCTCCCTGCGCATCTGGATGTTCGGAAAACATCCGACAACAGAAAATAAAACTTGGCTTTTGAGCCAGCTGCTGAGCTTTTTTTTTTTTTCCTATCAGCCTCTTTTCATTTGCTTCCTGCTCCCCTTCGCTGCCTGCGCGCTCTGCTGGAGCTCTGCCCAGCTCGGCGCTACGCTGACCGTGTCCAAAGCCAGCCCGGGTCTCCTGCTTGGCCTTAAAAAGCCCGCTCCAAGCCACCACCCCTCCTTATTTGTAGCCTTCGGATTGCAGCAGAGTCAGGTTTACAAGGCCCTGCCTGCAGACAGCCTGCCGTGCCCAGCAGTCTGGGTCTGCCTACTTTGTAGGGCCAGCAAGGTTTCGGGAAGGGAGACCCACGGAGACGGTGCCTGTGCCCGCGCACCTGCTCTGCCCACGTGCGCCTACAGGAGCTGCGAGCAAAACGAAGGAGTAAAAACCATCCTAAAAGCCTCTGGGTCTTGGAGCAGAAAGCAGAGCGTAGGATCAGCCCACAGACAGTGTTTGTATCACGTGCCCTCCTGCGCTAACCTCAAGCTAGATGCCAGCCCTGCTCTGAACGGGGGAAATGGGCATTTAACGAGCCGTCGGATAACGAGGCCCAGACCAGATCTGGGTGTGCTCTGTACGAGGCCTGCAGCACTGAGACAGGACACAAACGTCCAGGCACCTCTCACATAACTCCCGCTGGGCCCTTCTGCCCATAAGCAGCCCAAATCCGCTCTGGGCATCTTTTATCTGCAGGGAGAAAAACAGTAACGAAAGCGACAGCGCCTCGACTTCAGCAGAGAGCAAGCTGAGTCCCACCCTGGCGTTCACGCCAAATGCCGGGATTTTTACTTCTTGATACCCTAAAGCCCAGGGGAGGGCTCAAGCCAGATGCTCCCTTCCGTACATTTATAGCCAGATCCTCAGCCCGAAGGGATACACAGGGCTTAGCAGGGCGAGCACGTGCAGCGAGGAACCTCTCGTGCTTCTGCAAAGGTAGATGCAGCACCTCCACGCTGCAGTTATCCACAGGGTACGAGCCAACACATTCCTTTGTGAAAACCCACTTGGCCTCTGGAGGCTAACCCCATCCTTTCAAGGAAAAAAAAAAAGAATGTTTTTATATGTGACTATACCGGAGGCAGTAGCTGTGTTCTCTGCCTTTGGAAATGCACAAGTGCGTTGGAACTGCTGGACCTCGGGCAGCCCGACAGCAGCGCAGCTGCACAGCTTGCAGAGACAGGGCCGGGCCCGGGCAGCTGCTCCCTTCAGACCGTGCAGTCCCTACATCAATGGTTGCAATGCGATCAGCTGAAATGAATTGATCCCTCTTAATACGGCATTTGTCCGGGCTAAGACCGCATCTATCCCCCTGTGCTGGGTGCTGAGAGCACGTTAACGTGCCAACAATGTGAGCAGAACTTAACGTTGCTTCGTGCGATGCATTTCCCAGGATGCTGCCGTGATCCGAACCACGGTCGCACAGATCCCAGAGCAGAAACTCCCTTTCCAGAGCCCACTTCTGCAGTTTCATCGGCATAAACAAGCCGCCTGAGGGGAAGGCTGATGGCTCGGGATTACACTTGTTCCAGCAACGTGTATAGGAACCGACTCCATCATTTGTTAAAGAATCTGGCACTACAGAAAGCAGGCAGAACCCCAGAGCAGGCTTCTATTCTGCTGCAATTACACCTAATTAACTAACCTCTGAAACACCCTCAAGGGGCAGCTCTCATTACAGGGAGAGGCAATGGTCAATTGTGAGGAAGAAACACAAGGGCTGCATTATTTATTCTGCGAGCAGTGGCACCTATCCAGGGCTGCTGCGAGCACGCTGCTCCCCAGGCCTTCGCAGAAGCTCCAGGAGCAGAGCAGCAGGCAGATGTTGTCTGGCCAGGTCCCTGTTTAAAGCTCTAGCACCAGCAGCGCTCGGTGAAGGTGCTTTCTGCAGCATTTACCCCACTAATCTTGCGCACACCGCAGTGCGGCCATCCTCTGTCGTCACTTCAGTCCTAGAGGCTCTGTTATCAATCTCGTGCTGGAAACCCAAAATCAAGACATTCTTCTGGAAAGAAGGCAAAGATTCAGCATGTCTTATTCTTGTCTCTTCCTGCTAGAGAAGAAATAATCAAACCTGCTATTTAAGGCAGAAGGGGGATAAAGCCTCCTGTGGTTTTCATCAGCCTGCAGATGCCCGAAGAACTGGAACAGGAGAGGATCCCCCACGAGCCACGCGTGAGAAGCCCCAGCAGTGCGACTGCCTCCTTGAAACACACCGGGAGAGTTCACCAACGGGACGACTTCCCCTCCTGTCCTGCCTGCCCAGGAAGATGGTGTCCCTCAATTTAAACCTACAAGTTCTCCTTCCTCCTGTTTCACCCAAAATAAAAGTTGCTTGGCTTGCCTTCGATTTTGGATGCACAAAACCTACCTTCTGCAGAAACACCAGAGCTGTGAACACACAACGAACAGGAGCATGTGCTCGAGATGGCAAAGGGTCAATCTGTAGAGAACTCCCTCTCCAATAAATTATTATTTTCCCTTTTGGGGAGAGGAAGCAAGAAGTTTCTAAGTCAACTGGGAGCCAAGAAGGAACCCTGAGTTGATGCTGATGAGCAGCTCCTGCCTTTCGCTCCCAGAGCATTCCCCTGCACTGCATCGGGAGCGTGAAGAGGGAAATGCTTCTCCTTCAACGCTCAAAATTCAACAGGCAGAAGGCAAAGAAGCCGAAGAACATGCTCCGAAGAGCTTGAAGAACATGCTCCGGAGAGCTCGCAGCCAAGCAAGCCCAAGGACCCAGGCCCTTCCTACCCACCCTCACGGGAGGGAAGAAGCCAGCACATGCAGGCAGAGCTCAGCCGACACACCGGTAGAAGTTCCCCTGGGCCGTACCACCCAGCAGGCGTGAGCACAGCACCCTTGGGACTAACCCTAGCAGCTCCAACGCTTACCTGCACGGCCTCCCTCAACGCCTCTGTACTCACCACAGCTCCAGGCGCCAAGCTTTGCTGTGTTTTTAAACGTGTTCTCCCGGCTCAGGTAGGACTAAGTTGTCCATCAATTGCTGCTACTGAAGCATAAAAGCATTTAGAGGAACCGCTTCAAGGGCGGTTTGAAAACAACAGCGGGAACATAAGTTACACCAAGATGGTTTTATCCACATTTAATCACAGTTGTCTGGAGTGTTGCAGATTTCCTGTCACTGCACTCAAAGGATTCAACAGCACCACTACTACAAACATAATCCTCGGCGTAAGCAAACTTGAAAAGTTCTTCTTCCTCCGCCCTCTAGGACATGGGAGGCTTTGTCTGCAGCCTTTGTTCTCCTAATGACACAGGAAGCCTGTTCTCACCCTTCCCAACGCACAGCTCAGAGGCAGGGGACTGGATCCAGAAGGGAAAAAAACAAAAATCAACAAAAGAAGAGGTTTTGTGCTTGGTCACCACTCACACAAGACGTACACGTTAACATCGGCTGGGGCCAGCCCCGGAGAAGAGCTGAGCGCAGCCGGAGCTGCCCCGGTGCTGGCAGGACAGCCACAGCCCACCGGCAGGTTTCAGAGCCGGATAAGGCACACCGGGCCACGTGCCGAGGACAAGGCATTTAAGAGACCGCTTTGTAGCGCCTGGCGTAGCTTGGCGTGAAGTCCCCTGGGACAAGACCAGGGCTCCCTTCTGGGGCTGCTGCCGCAGAGCTGGCTGCGCGGGCTGAGGCATCCTGAGCTGCGGCTCCTTCCCATCCCTCCTCAGGGAGGGGAAGCAGCACCAAAAACCCCGCGGCGTATGCCAGAACAAGCCCCCCCAGCTAGCGCGGGACTCGCTTTTACCAATCCACCCTCTCCAAAATCCGAGTTACGTGCTGCGCTCCCTAAAACAGGCAGGGTCATCGGAAACAGGAGGGAGCTCTTCCCACCGACGCACAAAACCAAACCACAAGAGCGGGGCCAAGAAGCCCTCCTGCAGCGAGCTGGGCCTGAACCGGGGGCGCACGCGGGACCAGGACCACCACGTGGAGCCCCCCAGCCCTGGGGGTCCCGCAGCTCAAACCGCGGACCCTGGAGCTCTGCGGGCACAAGCAGGCGGCGGAGGCGAAGCCGTCCGGGCTGCAACCTCCTGCCCGGCCAGGCTGCGCCTGCCACGCTGTCAAAACCGAGTTTATCTTAATACAAACAAGCGTGATTCACAGACCGGCAGAGCACAAAGGCTCGTTTCTTTTTCAGAACCGCAACAAATTACACCCCCCCCCCCCTCCACTTCTGGCAGCCCTTCACCCAGCCTACGGAAAGCGCTGTCTGCGCGGAGGCAGAGCCGACAGGCGGGGCGCGGAGAGCCCGGAGGGGCTTCCAGGCTGCAGGAAGGTGCTCAGGAGGGAGCAGGAGGCAGGACCAACGCGGGGAGGCCCAGGACTTCAGGGCGGGATCGCAAGCACCGGCCCCACGACCCTCGCAGCAACAAGAGCAGTAAGGCACCACGACCTTAACGCATCTCCAGTTTGCCACCTCTCTGCCCCCGCGACGCCACCAGACGAACGCTCCACGGAGCTGGAGGAGGCGCAGAGCAGAACTGGAGATGCTCCTGCTGCCCACCAGCCTCAGCATCCTCCCCGGGCCCTTTTGGGGCCGGCAGCCCCCCACAAGCCCTGCCGCCCCTCTCGGCACCCTCCTTCTACGCTCCCGCCAGTGCAGGCGTCCCAGGAGCCCAGGTACCAGGAGGGGATCAGCTGGATGCCGCGTCCGTAGGAAAAACATCCCACAAGGATTTCCAAGTTGTTTTTTTCCAGCCGTATTTGCCCCCCAGCGAGCGGGGCACAGAACTGGTACTTCCCCCTGGAAAAACAGGGGACGTGGCCGCGCAAAGGGGAGGCAACAGATGCCTCCTAAGCCCTCTGCAGCCACAGGCACTAGTGAAAGCCACAGGGTCCTGATTCTTATTTTTAAAGAGACATCAGCTTTAAAGCAGAAGCAGAACTGAACGTTATTTGCCCACGAGGAGTTTCACTGCCAGCAAGCAGCAAATACACTGCTGTAAGTACTCCTTCCCCAAGCAGAAGGGCCCCTCAAGCAGCCCCAGGCCCCACAGCACCACGGAGCACGCATGTGGCTCCCAGGCTGCTGCGGTAACGCTCACCGTCCGTTTCCTGCCCCTGAAAGCTTCTGTTCTCTAAAAACTGTTGGTTTGGGCTCCTTTCACCTCTCGCACATTCTGCTGAGCTTCCTATCGGGCTCCGGCAAACCGTGCCGGGTCGCACGGCGCCGCGTCCTCCCGTTTGGTTCGACCGCTTCCCAGCAGCCTGCAGGCTGAAAGCCCCTTCCAGAAGCAGCAGGACTCAAGCTCAGCTTAACGCTACCGCTCTCGCATCAAAGGGCGCCGTGGCAGATGGAACAGCAGCTCTTTCCTCTGAAGGCACACAACGCGTTGTTAAAAATACTGCTCATAATCAGACAACAGCCAGGCTGCTCGAAACGTGACCTCTCAGAGGGGTGCCCGTCCTGCAGCAGCACCGCGGCAGCACAGCGCTCACCGTGCTGCTCTCGCACCCGGGTGGCATCCCGAGCGCTGGCGCTGCGCCGGAGCCAGGACCCAACGCTGCTATCACCAGAATCGGTGCCATTTAAGCGAGCGCTCAAATTTGTGTTGAAAAGCACAAGCACCCGGCCGCCTGCTCCAGCTTTAGTCACCTCGGAGCTCGAAGACGGCAGCACCCAAGCAAAGCCTCAGCCCTGCAGCGGACCCCGCAGCTTGCAGGAGGGGCTGCGCGGCCGCTCGCCGAGAGCGGTGCCACCGGGTACCTCACCTCCTCTGAGAGAAACCCCAAAACCACCGGGCAGCCTGCTGCGGAAGCACCTGCCGCCACGAGCTCACCGCAGTGATTTTCTTTCGGTTCTGCTCCAGCTCGCTCTCAGCCTGCTTTCCTTTCCTTTCCTCTCCTCTCCTCTCCTCCCCTCCCTGCAGGGCGAGCGCTGCGCGCTGCAGCCTGGCCACAGCAGCAGCTGGGGCGAAGCGGCCTCCAAAGCTGCCCTCGCTCACGTTTCCTCCCCCCCCCGTAATCCACGGGGCCATTCATTACTTTCTCCCTGCCCCACACCAACTGCAACGTTCTGCAAAGGGGGCAATGCCGTGGCGAGCCGAAGCTCAGGAGGAGGGGACAACTTCAGGTCTGAGCAGAGCAGAACGCCCAGGCCCCGCTGCCCCGCTAACCCCTGGGGCTGTAACTCGGGCTCGGACGTTTTGGGTTCCCGCAACAAGTCTCACGTCAGGCGCCGCGGCAGCACAGGCATCACCCGAGACTCCCCGGCTCACACGGAGAACAAGCTCCCTGTCAGCCCAGAGGGGTTCCTCCCCGCCACCAAGCAGGAGCGCACCCACACTAAGAAGCCACCTTTTACGCCACGTGCCATCCACGATAGCTCTGCCCCACTGCTAGAGCCCCGTCTCCTTCCTCTGGAGACCCGAAAACAGCTCAAGCGTCGGCCTTCAGCAGCGCCCCACGCGTGTCCTGCCGTGCCCCGTGGGGCATGGGGGCCGTGCTGCCACCAGCAGCAGCACCGCGCGGCTCCGCTGCGGGCGTACACGTCCCGGGGCGCATCGATGTGAAGGGGGGAACGAGGGACGTGGAGCTCTCAGAACGGCAAACGAGGACTGAAAGGAGCTTCGGGGGCCTGCTGGACAGGGGGGACTTGAGCACCCGGCAGGGAACCGCTGCCTCGCAGGCTGCTAGCAAGCAGCCGTACCGCAGATGTGGGGAAAAAACAGCGCCAAGGAGCACCCCGCACACCTCGTGCCACGCCGAGGCGGGGGTGCAGTTGCAGAAGGAAACGCTTTCGGCACGTGGGAGCTGTTGGAAGCGCAAACTACACGATTCCCCCCAAGGACAAACTCACTGTCTGTGTCAGCAGCCACACCGAACGCCACGGGCACAGCGGCGAGGTATCAGATCACAGCCTAACCCGACTGAGCCGTGCCGCCAGCCCACCGCCCCGGACGGGATGAGCCGGGCACCGTGCCCAGCCTGCAGCCGCCCGGACCCGCTTGCCACTCCCCAAGCAACCTGCAGGAAGGGACGAGGAAGGCACGGCTCCTCGCAGGGCAGCGGGGGCACCCTACCTGCAGCCCGGAGCTGGAAACCGGACGGTCTTCGGGGAGAAGCCGCCGAGCACGGGCGAGCTGCAGGCTGCAGCTAAAAGCAAGGCGTTGTTTTGCAAAACCGAAAGCTGTTTGGGGGCGGGGGGGGGGGTTGGGGGAGATGCTGCTGGGCTCCAAGCAAATCTCATCTGAGGACGAGCGGCAAGCAAGGGTCAAAACAGGAGTAAAATGGAGAGAAGTTACGTAGGCAATTGTTGTAACGACTATCAATTACTGGCCATATTGAGTTACACAATGATATAAGCAACCCTGAAGCGCCGGGGAAGTGTTTATAGTTGGAAGCAGCAGCGGGTCAAAACGACTCAGAGAGCACAAAGACTGCGTCCTGGTGCAGCCTCAGCCCAGCCGGGCGATTGCGATGACCCCAACTGAACGTTGTTAGTTATAGCCCAAGAAACACGCCGCTCCCCCGAAGGGAGGAAGCCTTTCACCATTCAGCCTCTAGCAGCCGTTCAGCCCCCCGCAGCAAACGCCGAGCAAAACTTTGGGAGAGCCTTTTCCTTTTTTCCTCATGATGCACTAACAAAAAAAACAAAAAAAAAAAAAAAAAAAAAAAAAAAAAACCTCCCAGAGACAGCAGGGGCGCGCGTTCAGCCAAACACAAGGCATCGCCCCCCCCCGAGCACCCCACGAACGGCCGCAGGTTGCACAGATCAGCCTGCTCCTTCCCCTCTCGTGCGAGAGCAGCCCTCCGCCTCCCAAACAGCCCCCGGCACCAGCCGTGCCCCCGGGGGGAGCGCGGAGGAGCCAAGGAGAGGCTCCAGCCCCTCCTGACGGGCCACGAGGTTTCCCTCCGCGAGCTGAAGCCACGGCGGGTTCCAGGGTCTCTGCCTCACCTGCACCGCCCTCAGCCCCGAAGCCCCCAGCCCGGCTCCCCCCTCTCTCCCCCACACTTTGGGTTTGCATCCCACGGCCCCCCCAGGCCCCAGGGCTCCCCTCTTGGGCAGCGCAGGGGAAGCGCCTCTTTTTTTTGGAGAGGTGACCCCAGAGGGCAGGGGAACGCATCCGATGGCTTTCATCAGGAGCGGTAATCGAAAGGAGGAATTAACAGCCTGCGCAGCAGTAGCTGTATTCTCAGCCTGAAGGTGAAAGGAGGAATGAAAAAGGTTTCTCAAGCAAGCTGGGAGCCGGGCTAAAGTCACCGCCGCGCCCTCCTGCGCCCCGCGCAGACACACTGCGCCTTTGGGCATTCACGGTGCCGCCGGCCCGGGTAAGCCATCGATCCGATTACGGCTGCAAAGGCGAGCACGAAACAGATATCTTCAAAGAGATCTGCCTGCGGTACGACACGCTGCTAACCGTTCTCAGCCGCTCGGGAAAAGGACCCTTGCAAGGAGCTGCGAGCCAAAACTTACCTCCGTCCTCTCTCCCGAAGCCGTCCCTCTCCCGAAGTCCTCGGGACGCGTACAAACCAGAGCTTCTCTGCCAATTCCGCTCTCAGCTAACTGGGAACCACCTCGCCCCAGCCACACTGCAAGAAATATTTTGGCTTGGAAGCCTCTCCCTCTCGGACGGGGAAGGAAAAACCTCACGGCCTCAGGTCCCGCAGGGCGCCGCCGGGCTGTCAGCGATGCTACCGCTGCCTCTGAGCGGGGACGGGGCAGGGACGGCCAAACCGGCCCAGCACCCGAGGTGAGCAGAGCTTACGCCCGAACCAGCGAGTGGGAGCCTGGCCACGAATTTCCACGGTGAAGGGCTGGGCCCTCGGTCAAGGCAAGCAGAGTGTTTCAGACCCGCTCCCTCCCCGAGCACACGTCCGTGAGCGTGACCGCCTGCCCGCCCGGGGGAAGCTCACGCCGGTCCCGCACCCGCAGCAGCTCCCGCTCCGCAAAGTCGAGCGGCAATTACAGCCTCCGAAAGGTGCAGCGGCACAGCTGGAAGCAATTTAAGCTTCACTCGCACTTACGTGGTCTGCAAACCCACGCTAGGTGCTCACGGAAGCCTCTCCAGAGGCAAAGCCAGTATTTCCTCTGCTCAAAGGGCGTAAGAAACTTCAGAGACCGGGGGGGAAAAAAATAAACGTAGGTTTCCTCACGACAGGGCTCCAAAACAGCAGATTTCACAGGCAAGTGGGAGAAGACGGAGGGGGGTGGGGAGGATGTTCGAGACCAGAGGCACTGACAGCACCTCCAGGACAGGACCACGCTGAAGCAGCTGACCCAGGGGCTGCGCGCCGTGCCCGAGGGATCCATCGGAGGGGAGCAGGAGAAGCGAGCCTGGATTCACCGCGCTGGAGCCTGCGGCTTGAGAGAAAACAGAACTGGGCTTCCCTGAGGGCTGCAGGGTTGCGGGGGGCTTTTACCCGAGTTCCTCCACACCCGGGCCCCCCAGGGCCGCCTGCTGCCCCAGGTGGGAGGTCGGAAGAGCTCAGCAAACCTGGCAAAGAGCTCCAGAAACCAGCACGCAGGGAAAGTTAAAAGCTACAGTTAAAAGCTAAACACGGAGAGCTTGGCTTAGGGATTAGCTGGCGTGGGGGCAGAGGAAGGCTGGTAGTCAAGGACAGGCGTTTGAAGGATGTAAATATTAAGGAAAGTAAAAGAGCACGTTGAAACGGAGCCTGAGCTGATCATCAAGAAAAAGAGGCCAAAGATCTGCAAGAGCACAGAAGGCGAAGACGCCACAGTGCTGGGAGCGATGCAAAAATCAGCTAGGCAAACCGTCGGGACTCCTCGTAATTGAGCAGAAGCAGGGGGATCATGTGGTGCAAGAGGCTTTCCCACCTCCAATCCTCCTCCAGATCAAAACCAAGAAGGAAAAAAAAAAAAATAATCAGGATGCCAGCAGGACAGCGTCTCCCCACGCGTTACAAACGCTCGTTTCCCCTCGTCCCCTAAGGGACCCTGCACTAACAAAGCCAGTGGGAAGCGACGCGGGCACTGCAAGCAGGCGGACACGGCAAAGTGTGAGAGGGGCGAGAGGAGCGATGAATTTGTCGGCTCAGGTGGTTGTGCAGCAGCCTCACGTCCCGCACACCACAGGTGGAATCCGCAGCCCCCTGCTCTTTAACCCTAATGCCAAGCGTGCCCACACGCACACCCTGATGCCCGGTACGTCCCAACGCCTGGCTGCGGGACCCGTCCCCTCCCCTGCCCCGGGTCCCAGCCAGCAGAAATCCCTCCTGCCGCTGGGGAGAACAAAGCGGCTCCGAGCGAGCGCCACAGCCCCGGCGGTAACGGGGAGGGGAAGGAGACAAAAGCACGGCGCTGCTGGCGAGCGGGCTGGGGGCTCTGCACGGCCAGCCCAGCCGGCCTCGAGACCTTTCCCCCTCTACACCTCCCTCGCAAGCCCACGGGGCTGCACAGCCGCTCCCGAGCGCAGATACCCAAGGGCCCATCCTCAGTGCTGGGACCGCAGCACCCTCTCCACGCACCCCGAGGAGCTGCCCCGAGCCCCTCGGACCCAGAGGAGCACAGTCTGCAGCTTCCCCTGCCTTCACCTCGGCGAGCCCACGCCAGCGAAACGCTGCCGGTCCCACGGCCACGGAGCAAAGACAGCCTTCGACAACAGCCAACAAGCAACTACCCAACCAACCCCCCTCCCCGCACACTTCTTCTATGCGGATGTCACCGCGCAGAGATAAAATAATCACAGAAATTCACAACCGTGTCATCTTTTAAAGGAAAGAGACCGACGGCCGTTTATTGCGTGGCATTTAGCTATTAACTGTTTCAGCCAAGGGATCAGCCAGCACTGAGCTCAGCAGCCCATCAATGCCGCTGGTGTTTTACTGAGCTCCCCAGCTGCTGGTACCGTGCACATGTGCCTCCTTAACCCTCCAGCCCTGCGCGAATCCCGGATGATTCAGCCGGCTGCGATGACTTGCCGCGCTTAAATTTAGCGGTTTGTTCCAACGCCACCCCGTGCATACCTTCCACGCGTCCCCCCCGGCGCGGGCGGGCAGCAGGAGGAAGCAGCAGGCGGGCAGCAGGTAGCTCCTGGGGCTGGCGAGGCGCGGGCAGGGGACGGGAATTCGCTGCTCCTCGGCTCCTGCTGGTCCCCTCCGAAACCCTCCCGAGCCGCCAGCCCCCCGGGAGCTCCCGCGAGCTTCCCAGTTCCAGCTATAAATACAGCCCCCATTTGTACCTTGACTTCCTTTTAGTTTCCGTAGGCGTTTAGTCATCTTAACAGCATTTCGCCCACCCGTGGACGTTCCCGTCCTTTCGCTTCCACCTGAGCTGGATCTCCATGTCTCAGAGGACCCCTTGCTGGCCTCAGCTACAACTCCTCCAAACAAAATGGGTCAAGAAGCTTCCGCAGAACCCCGTCCTTCGTTACTCCACACAGCTCCTGGGAGCTCGCAGACCCCACCGACGACCCCGTCCGCTCCTTCAGCGCACCTTCTTGCTTCTTTCCTGCTCCCCGGGCTGCCCGCTGCCTTGGCTCAGCAGCTGTCACAGCAGCCTCACCGGGGCCTTCGGCACTTGCTGTACCCAGACACTTGGTCTGGGCACCAAGAGCAAGCTATGCGAGTCTCCTGCTGACCGCAAACGTACCAGAAGCGCAGTGCGTTTCAGCATGGACACCCTTACTGATAACTCAGGGGGAAGGAACGAGTGACTGCAAAGGGACAGCCAGCACCAGACCCCCACTAAGCCAGGGCAGCAGCTTCCAGCAACACGGAACCTCCCCGGACACCCTGCTTGGCTTGGGACTGACCTTAACAGCTTCAGCCACTCCTCCGGGCTCCATCTCAAAGCCCTTAACAGCCGCATTTTCGCGCCTTTGAAGCGCCAGCACAGCTCCTGCATCACCAGAAGCCGAGCGGGTCCAGAGGGCGGCTCTGTGCCCCGAACAGCCGGCAAACGCCGGACCCACCTGCCGCATCCCCCCGTGCCCCACGGTGGTGACAAAGGGTGGCGGTGACAAGGGTCCGTGAGCCTGCACGGGGCGCAGGCAGCTCACACCAACAGGAACCGAGCGCCTGCTTCTGCTTCCCCGGCTGCAGCAGCTCCGGGGGCCGCGGGGCCCGAGCCGCAGCGAGGCGAGATAAGGCGAGATAAGGCTCCTGTCGCCCAGCTGCGATCTCCTGACGCCCCGGTGCTGTGACGCTACCTGTAATCACGCCAGGAGGCTGCGAGCACCGTGCCCCTCACAGCCCCTTAGCAGGGCCCTGCCAAAGAAGTTAAATAGCCCCCCTTTGCAGAGGCGTTGCCTTGAAGAGATGCCTCTCCTCTCTTCCTAGGAGAGGTTTTTACCACGAGGAGGAATAAAAGCCCCTCTCCCACCAATCACTCCTTCACACATGATAATTTGCTTTGTCATGGCACTTCAGTGCCTGCACGGCAGCTGCAGCTGGAGGAGCAAAGCCCAGCTCCTGGGCGAGCACACACCGGCTTCCCGAGGATGCCTGCATACCTTAAATAAATCTATTTTACGCAATGCTTTGTGACGGCAGTGGCAGCACAGGCCAACGCACAGAACAACCGCAAATTCATTTCCATCCCCTGGCGAGCTGCGGGAGCTCTCTCCATTTTGGGTCATACCAGGCAGCCTCAAATTACACCGCGGCTGATCTGCTGCAAGGGAACGCCGGCTCACCGTGCTGCAAAGCAGCAGAAAGAAGGAAAAAAAAAAAAGAAAAATACAACGTATTGAGGATCGTCAGGCCCACAATAAGCGAGCAGCCCTGCGCCCAGCACGGCGCCCACGCAGGATCTCGCAGGGCCTGGCACGCCGGAGGTGCCGAGGGCCGGACCCGGGTGGTTTATTCCTGCGGGATGAGGACGGGAGGTGCCGGCTCCCTGCAGCACGGGGTGCCCAGCGGGGCCGCCGGCTTCTCCCGGTCCTCACCGTGCCCGCCGAGGCCGGCCATCGTCCTCCAGCGGGACGCCAGCGAGGCGGGCGCTGCCTTCGCTCCCACCCGGAGCTCCTCGAGGACCGGCGGCGGCCATGCTCCGGGGGAACCCCGCACCCCGCGGGGCCTCGGGCGAGGCGTGAAGGCAGGCCGAGGCCTGGCAGGCGGCCGCCATTTCGGGGGGGACCCCGCGCCGCTGGGGCCGGGCCCGGCCTCGGGGAGCGCCCCCCCGGCCTCAGGAGCGCCCCGGCCTCACCTGCTCGGCCCCGTAGGCCGTGGCGAACTGGACGAACTCCTCCACCCGCACGAAGCCGTCGCCGTCGCGGTCGAGGGCGTCGAAGACGGGGCGGAGGCGCGGCTCGGCCTCGGGGCTGCCCCCCGGGCTCTGCACCGGGGCTGCCCACGGCGGCGCCCCCGCGGCCGGCTCAGGTGCCCAGGGGGCTGCTCCCGGCTCCGGTTCTAGCTCCGGCTCCGGTTCCTGCTCCGGTTCCGGCTCCGGTTCCGCTCCCGGTTCCGTCTCGTCCCACCGCAGCCCGGGGCGGCCCCGGTCCCCCGGCGGCGGCTGCGGCTCCATGGTCACCCCGCGGCCCCCGCCGCCGCCGCCCGGCTGCTGCCTGCCCCTGCCCGGCGGCTCCCCGCGGCGCGGCCATGCCCCGCGGCCATCGCCCCTCACATCGCGGCCGGGAGCTCCGCGCTGCCGGCGGCTCCGCCCGCTCCCGGCTTTGTGCGAGGCGGCGCCGGCCCCGCCCGCCCTCCCCGGGGCGGCCCCGCTCGGTACGGCCCGGCCCGGCCCCGCCCCGGCTCCGTGCGCCGGGAGCCCGCCCCGCCGCCGCCCGCCCGCGCCGCCGCAGCCGGGGCAGGCGGCGGAGAACCGCGGGATTTATCCGAGCGCTGCCGCCGCAGCGGGCCGGGCGGTGACGTCACCCGCCAGTGTCGCGTCCCCGCCCGCCCCGGCTCGGGGCCGGCCTTAAAGGGGCCGCGCGCACGTGGGGCCGCAGCACGACGCCTCGGCCCCAAACCGGCCCTTTTCCGCCCCAAAACCCTCGCCCAGCTCCCCCGGGACGGGCGTCGGGAGCAGGAGCGCGAGCACCGACCGGCAGCTGGAGAGAGCTGGGACAAACCTAGGGCAGGGGGAAAGGATTTGGGTTACAAACCCCCAAACCCCCAAAACCCCAAACCCCAGCCGGGGAGCGGGGCGTCCCCCGGGGCCACCCGCTGCCTCCAGCCCCGGCGCACAGAGGAGAAGGCAGCGCTCCGCAGGGAACTTCTTTATTGGGGGCCCGGGGGAAGGAGCGAACCGCTCGCAGCCCAGCTCTGGGACAGCCCTCGGGGGGCTCGGGGCGAGCCGAAACCCGCTGGCACCTCGGCCCCGCGGGCAAGGGGCTTCTCTCCCGGCTGCGCCACGGGGAGCGCCAAGGCTGAGCCCGTTCCCCCAGCAGCACGAGCTGGGGAGCGGAGGTGGCGGGCGGCGGCAGCAGCAGCGGGGAACCGCGCGGCACTCCCCAAGCCAGCCCCGGAGCTGCTCCCCGGCCGTGGTGCAGCGCAGCTCCGGGGCCGAGAGGGCAGGGAGAGGCCGGACATCAGGAGAGCAACTGCAGGGAGCCGCGGGCTGGGCAGCGACCATCAGAGCCCGCACCCGCGACTGCGCTCGCAACGCCCGCAGCGCCCTCGGTGCTCCCTCCCCCAGGCACCGCTGGGACGCGGCTCCGGCGTGGGCGCCGCCGCCCTGAGACGTCCCAGGGCCGCGGCGCTCGGTCAGGTCTCTGTCCGTCGGTCCGTCCCAGGCTGTCCGTCACTGATTTTGGTTTGCTCCCGCAGCCCAGAAATCTGTAAGAGAGCCGGGAGGTCGGTACGCACGGCGCTGCCCGAGGGCAGCAGGAGGCGGCGGGTGCGAAAGGAGAGCCCTCTCCCAAAAAGCCCCGGCCCCGGTCCCCAGCTCTGCAGGCGCACGCGGCCAAAACGAGTCCCGCGTGCGACCGAGCCCCAACGCGAGCCACGCTGCAGTAATTCGAGCAAGGAAGAAAGGGGAGGCAGAGGCTGCCAGGACCCGAGCCTGCTGGCGGGGCACAGAAGCGGAGCGCTGTCCCGCTTCGTGGGACACTTGGAGGCGCCCAGACGAGCGTCCCCCAGCAGGAAGAAGAGAGACCCCGTCACCCACAGGGGCTCAGAGGAGAAAAAACCAGCGAGTTCTGCCCTCCCCCACGCTCCTCACGCTGCGCGGCATCTCGCAGCACCGGGCCTGGCACGCCACGTGGCATCTCCTGGAGTCCTGGTGCTGCTGCGGCTTCGCTCCTCCGCCCTGGCAGCGCTGCGGCCAACCCCGCGACACCCCTCCTGTGCCCACGGCAGCACGGCACAGGGCTCCTGCTGCCTCCCGGGGGGCCTCAGCAGGGATCCCAGCTGCCCACCCCACAGCTCAGCCCAGGCCCCATCCTTCTTCGCTCGCCCGAGCAGGGCCTGGGCGCAGGGGAGCGCTCGGAGCCGGTCGCTAGAGCCCAGCACCCCCGCAGCTTCCTGCGGCACACGTGGCCTGCACGGCAGCAGCCTCAGCAGGGGCAGAGCACGGCACAACGGGACCAAGGCAGGTGAAGAAGGCGGCGCGACGCCCGCTGCTACGGCAGCCGTGCCTCTACGCCACGGGGCCACAGGGTTTGCGACAGGAGCCCTGCTCTAATCCCACAGAGGGGGAAAGGCACGTCACCTAGAGTTTAGCAGAGGATGGAGCAATACCCAGCAAGGCGGGGAAGTTGTTGGCAGAGGTCAGCCAGCTCCCGCCGTCCACCACCAGGGTGGTGCCTGTCACGTAGGAGGAGAGGGGGCTCGCCAGGTACAGCGTGCTGTGGGCGATCTCCGTCTTGTTCCCCGCGCGGTGAAGGGGGATCGTGTCGAACTGGCTTGCTTCCTTGGCAAATTTCCCACCTGAACGATGGAAGAAAGGAGTCAGCTGCAAGCACGGGACCTCTCGCCCACCACCACTCAATCCGGCAGCCCAGCAGCAGCGCCCCAAACCCCGCGAGCTGCGTGGCACCGGTGCCCCGTGGCGGTCCCCTCGCAGGCAGATGCCAGGGCAGAGGCAGCAGCAGCCCCGGGGCCTTACCCAGGCGCCGGAAGCCCTCGGTGCCCGTGATGGGGCCTGGCGCCAGGCTGTTCACTCGGATATTGTTGGGACCCCACTCCACAGCAAGGTGACGGGTCATGGCGTCTGCAAAGGGGCAGAGAGTACAAGAGGAATGAGACACGGAGAGCGAAGCCGTTCCAGCAACTGTCGGCGGGGGGCAAAAAGCCGGGGAGACCGGCCAAGAGCAAAGGGCCCGGGAAGAACCTGCCCAGGTGAGAGAAGAGCCTCACCCCAAACCCAAGCACGTCAGCACCGCACAGCACCCACACCGCTTCTTGTTCGCCTCCCCGCCAGAGATTTTCCCATCCCAATATCCAGGGAGAAGCAGCTTCCTTACTGGCCCCGGCCAGCCTGCAAAGCCCCAGCGAGGAGCCTTCAGGTACCTATAGCAGCCTTAGCGGTGCCAGCGTGCACCTGGAGAGCCTGCCCTCGGTAGCCCAGAGTCGCCGTGATGTTAACGATGACCCCACCGTGGTCCTGGGGAGGGAAACAAGACGTGGCGTTAGACAGGGAGCAGCACGAGGGGTCGTGCAGGAGCACGGTGGGCTCGGAGGGAGGTCACCTGCGGGCACGGCCACCTCCGAGCTGCTAACGCATCCCCTGGCCTCACCGAGCAGGAGCCTTCCAGAGAGGCAGGAGGCGCAGGTGACAGCCAGGGGAAAGCAGAGGGGCAGCAGTTTACTTCTTCCCGGGCAGGTGGCAGAGCGCAGGAAGGTGCTACGCAAGTCAAAGCCCCGTGGCCGGGGACTGGCAGGACTGGGAGCACGGCTCCCGCTTCCCGCGGCGGGGCTGCGGTCCCCAAAAGGGAAGGGGATCCGAGCAGGGCAGGTGGCACAGGCTGACGGCGCAGCCCCGGGCGCACAGCGCTGTGCGTACAGAGCCCGCTACGCTTCCCTGAACGTCCCACAAGCGCGGTTTGTGCAACGCTAACCTCCTGCTTACCAGAAGCCGCTTACCCGGAAATATTTCTCGAAGAGAACTTTGGAGGTGTTGAAGGTGCCCAGGGTGTCGATATCCATCACGGTCTTGAAGGCGTTGAAGGAGAGGGCGCTGGCTGGGCACAGGAAGTTTCCCGCAGCACCTGAGAACAAGCCGGGGGCTCAGTCAGCACGGGGCCAGGAGCCGTCAGGCAGGTCAGGGACTTCTTGCGGGGGGGGACAGCGAGCAGCGCTGCGTGGGCAGGTTGGAGGGGATGCGGAAACAGCCCTGATCGGGGGGTAAATCGCTCGTGGCACTGGGGGCGCAGGGATGACCCGTGCAGGGCTGGGTACGGACGGGTCCTTGCTTCCTCTGGGAGCATCCCCGCCGTGCTGCTCTCAGGGTCTTGCACCGGCGCCTGCCCAGCGGCTCCCAGAGCGGAGCAGAAGGCGGACGCGGCACACGCAGCCCACGCGCGGCCTGTGCCGGCCTCCCCCTCCCCGCGCCGGCAGCTCACCGTTAACCAGGATGTCGATGCGCTTGAACTCCCTCAGCGCCTCCTCCACTGCGGCCACGATGGTTTGAGGCTGCCTGACATCTACGGACAGAGGCAGGCATTGCTGCCCCGTGGCTGCCACCAGCTTTTTTGAGGCCTGGAAGAAGGGAGAAGCGCGATTCTTTCCGGGACTCTGCTCTTCGGCGAGGGCCAGACCCAGACCTCACAGCCGGCAAGAAGGCTGGCGGGAGCCACGGCCCTGCCGCCACACGGCAAACACAGGCACTGCCCGCACGGACGCATGCCACATCCCCTCCTCGAAAGGCCGCCCCTCATCAGCCAGCACAGCCTTTGTGCGTTTAGAACAAAATGAAACAACCCTGGGGCAGGGGAGAGCCCTGCCCAAGTGCGGCCAGGGAACCTGGGGGAGCCGGAGGAAGCTCCTGCACGTTTTGTCCCACGTGGGCCCCGCGGCCGCGGCTCGCTAAGCCCAGCCACCTCCCCGGCGATCGCACGCAGCACGTCCCGAGCGAGGTCTCTGCAGGGCGAGTACAAAGGTCGGACCCCAGCGAGGTTCTGACAAAAGCAACCTTCAGATCCAAAACGTCAGGAGGTAAAAGGGCGAACGCTAACCAGGGGCTTTGCCTGCGAGGCACAAGGGGCAGCTCTGCCACCCAGCAGCCGCCTGGAACCCCTCCTGCTAGGGACACGCCTCTCCCCAGCAGCCCACGACGTCGAGCGCGGCGGAAAACTCGGCCGGAGCCCCGCACAACGCCCAGCAACGTTCTGCGTGCCCGCAGCCTCGTCGCGCTGTTCTCCGAGAAGTTCAGAGCCCTGGCTGCCAAGCACATACACCACGGGTCAAGACCCTGGGAAAGCAGTCCCTGGGCGCTCCATTCCCTCAGGACTAAAAAGCTCCTGAGTTCTGCAGCTCGCCTTCTGGCACGTGAGCACGAGGGGGATGCGAGACGACAGCACTCAGCACCTCCAGGAGGCAGCTGGGTCACACCAGCTCACTCCCAAGTACTGATTTTGATCTTTGCTGTATTTCAGTGACACACGTAGCTACCACACAGCTCCCCCTCGGCTGCTTCCCGCCCGAGACAGCTCAGAAGCCAGTGGGGAGGAACGGGAACTGCAGCCAGCCACATTCCAGCCCAGGGTCAGACACACGGGTGGGTGTTTGTCCCACCCAGCCACGTACGGGGTAGCTACAGCCTAACACAGATTCTCCAATCCTTGCAGCCTCCGCTTTGCCTCAATGCACAAAATAAGCGAGCTTTTGGGGCTCAGGGAGCCCCTCTCAGCCCACGTAGCTCCCGGACAAGGGGGGCTTGTCATACTCGAGGCTGAGTTTGAAGTTTGACCTCGGGCTCTGCCAGCTCCCAACAAACCTTCGCTGCAATTTGTTTCTTTCCCTCTCATCGAGACGAGGAGACGTAACCCCAGGCTCTGGAGCTCGACTATAGAAAGAAAACACTCCGTCAGAGCGCCAGAGCTGTTGCACGAGGCTTTCAGGGGTCCGTTCTGCCAGGCGCCGAGAACAGCACCTCCCAAGGCCAGCGGGGGAAGGGAACAATTCCTGTGACTAACTGAGCCCTACCGCCAGGCACGGGGGCTGCAGCCCCCCCCCAACCCGCACCATCCCACGGCTGCTGCCCGCTGGGGCGCTGGGAGCTGAGGGAAGAGGACGGGGCAGCAGGGACAGGCAGCAGGGGGGTCTCCAGGCGTCCGCGGCTCTCCCTGGGCTCACCTCCGAGACCCGCTGCAGGCTCCTGCTCGCGATGACGGTGCGGCAGCCGTGCCTGGAACAGAAGGGAGAGGGGGCTGGGGGGGGGCGGGGGGCGAGGGGACACACGGGGGGGGGGGCAGGGAACTCACGGGGGGGGGCAGGGGACACACGGGGGGGGGGCAGGGGACACACGGGGGGGGGGCAGGGGACACACGGGGGGGGGCAGGGGACTCACGGGGGGGGGGCAGGGGACACACGGGGGGGGGGGGGCAGGGGACTCACGGGGGGGGGGGGCAGGGGACTCACGGGGGGGGCAGGGGACACACGGGGGGGGGGCAGGGGGACACACGGGGGGGGGGCAGGGGACTCACGGGGGGGGGGCAGGGGACACACGGGGGGGGGGGGGGCAGGGGACTCACGGGGGGGGGGGGCAGGGGGCGGGTGCCCGCAGCGCCCTCACCTCATGAAGATCTCGGCGATGCGGAAGCCGATGCCGGAGCCGCCGCCGGTGACGAAGGCCACCTGGCCCCTGCGGGGGGGAACACGGAGCGGGGTGTGGGGGGGGGCGGGGGGGGGGGTCAGAGCCGTGCCCCGGGGCCGCCCCCGCCCCGCCGGGCGCTCACTCACGCCAGGATGTCGGGGCTGAAGAGGTGCCGGTACTCCCGCAGGCACTCGTCGGCCTCCACGTCCCCCGGCGGCCGGGAGGCGGCGGCGCCCTGCGCCATGGCTGCCCCTCACGGACCCTCTCTGCTCCCCCCCCCACCCCCCCGGCCCGCCGGGAGTTGTAGTCCCCGCCGCCGCACGGCCCGCTGGGAGTTGTAGTTCCGCGCGGGGCTGCGGTGGAGGCGGCTCCCCGCGGGGCGTGCCGGGAGCTGTAGTTGTCGCCGTGCCACCGCCCGCCTATCGCGGCCCCGGCGCATGCGCCTGCGGGCGCCGCCTGGCAACGGAGCGGGGCTGGAGCGGGGTCCCACAGCGCCGCCCAGTGCTCCCAGTGCCCCTGTCCCAGCGCTCCCAGTGACGGCCTGGCCCCTCCCAGTGCCATCCCAGTGCCTCTCAGAGCCCCCGCTCCCGCCCTCCCAGTCCCCTCCAGTCAGTCCCAGTGCCCCGCCGAGCCTCATGCTGTCCCCAGGGACCCGCCCAGTGCCCCCCGGTATGTCTCGCTGACACCCTGGTGTCCACCAGAGCCTCCCCGGCACCGTCCCAGTGACCGCCAAAGACGTCCCAGTGCCGTGTCATTGCACTCCGGTGACATCCCGATGCCTCCCAGTGACGTCTCAGTACCACCCGTTGCCACCAAAGCCACCCAGCACTTCTTGGGAACATCTCAGCGCCTTCCAGAGCTTCCCACTAACGCCCAGTGACTTCCAGTGCCACCCCAGTGCCACCCCAGTGACATTTAGCACGTCGTGGTGTCATTCAGGTGCCCGCCAGAGCTTCCCTGTGCCATTCCAGTGCCCCATAATGGCCATCGATTGACAAGCGCAGAGCCACACTGGAGGCACTGGGTTTTAATGGGCTGGGGAGAGGGGGGCTGCGTCCTGGCTGGACGTCCCTAGGGCCCGTAGGTGTAGTCCCGGTCGCTGCTCTCCCAGGCCACCAGCTCGTCCCGCTGGAACCAGAAGCCAATCTCCTGCAGCGCCGTCTCCACCGAGTCGCTGGCATGCACCACATTCCTGCACAGGGATGGGGACGGGGACGTGGCCGCGGGGGTCCCGCGCCATCCCCATCCCCACGCCCCCCCCTACCTGCTGACGTGCATGCTGAAGTCCCCTCGGATGGTCCCCGCCGCCGCCTGTGCCGAGTTGGTGTCCCCCACCATGGCCCGCGAGGACCGGACCACGTTGTAGCCCTCCCACACCTGTGGGACAGGGGACACCTGAGCACCACAGCCCCGGAGAGGCCAAGGGGGGGGCGAGGGCTGGCTGCTCACCATGGCCACCAGCGGCCCCGAGGTCATGTAGGAGAGGAGCGCGGGGTAGAAGGGCTTCTGCCGCAGCTGCTGGTAGTGCTTGTCCAGGAGGCCCCGGTCCGCCTGACGGCACCGTGGGGTGACGGCGGGGACACCCGGTGGGTGCCCGCGTTCATCCCCGTGGCGCGGGGTCCCCCGGGGGGCTGCAGCGTAGGGACGGGTACCTGGAGCAGCTTCATGGCCACCAGCTTGAACCCGCGCCGCTCGAAGCGCCGGATGACATCGCCCACCAGCCGCCGCTGCACCGCGTCCGGCTTCACCAGCACCAGCGTCTGCTCCCGCAGCTCCGGGGGGGCTACGGGGGGCACGGGGACACTGAACCACGGCCACCCTGCTGCTCCTGCAAACCCAGCCCTGTCCGCGTCTCCGTCCCCAGCACCATCCCCTTTCCCATCCCCGTCACCGCGGGCTCCGCGATGTCCCCCCCACCAGCTGTGCCTGGGCCCCCGCTGGCTGGATGCGGCCGCGGGCCCAAGGGAGGCGCAGCGATGCCGTGACGAGCGCAGGGGACGTGTCCAGCAGCGCTTGATCCCAGCGTGGGATGGGCTCGCCCTGGTTTCGGCTGGTGGCAGGGCCTGGCACGGCTGTCACTGTCACCCTCAGCCCCTGCCGGAGCCACGCAGCAGGGGAAGGCGCAGGCAGGAGCAGAGCGAGGAGGGCACGAGTCCCCAGGGGCACCGAGCACCCCGGTGCAGCGAGGCAGGAGCCAGGAAAGGGGATGCGAATCCAAGCAAGAGTGTTCCAGCGCCAGCCCCGGGGTTGGGGGGGGGACGCTCCGTGCCTGTCCCCCCAGGGCAGAGCAGGACAGCCCCGACCTGGCCCTGGGGACACCGAACCCCGGGGTGGCACCGGGGGAGCCACCGCCGGCCCCGGCCTCAGCTCCCAGGGGTCGGGGTCAGGAGCCCCCGGCACCAACCCGGGGGCACCGGGAGGGGCCGGGCAGCGGGGCCGTGGGGGCGGGACGGGGCTGGGGACAGGGTCCCCGGGGGCAGGGTGGGGAAGGGACGGAGGGAAGGACGGGGCCGGGTCTCACCGGAGCCGTAGCGGCGGGGCTGCCCGAGGGGGCGGCCGAGGCCGGGCTGCCACCGCAGCAGGCCCCGGGCCAGGCAGCGCCCCAGGGAGCCCATGGCCGGGGCGGGCGGCTCGGAGTTGGCCTCGGCCGCCCGGGTGGAGGCTTTAAACGCCCGGCCGGGGCCGGCTCGGCCCTCCCGGCCCTCCCCTTAAAGCAGCCGCCGCGGCCGCAGGGAGCGCTCCCCTGACAGGGGCCCAGCCCGGGCTCAGCAAAGCTGCCATGGGATGGGGCAGGGCTTCCCCCCAGGCAAACAGGGCAATGGCCAGCGCTTGCCCAACAGCCCCTTTGGTGACCAGAAGCTGCTGCCACCCCCGCAAAGAGGGGTTTTGGGGGGGGGGGAAGTCTGCTCCCCGGCACCCACCTGGCACAGAGGGTGATGGTACAGAGGAAGGAGATGCTTTGGGTAAGGTTAACGCAGATACACGCAGACATTTACTGTGATATTTACTCAGTGAGTGCCCAACACCCAGGGCCAGGTGCTCCCCTGCCACCCTACGCAGCCCAGGGCCAGGCCGAGTGCGCTGGTGTCCTCCTGCTCCTCACCCTGGGGAACGGGGGCGATGAGACATTGCTCCTGGATGCCAACCCCACAGCTCGCCGCCTTTGGGACACACAGGGACAGCAGCAGCTCCTCAGCACCTAGGTGAGCCAGGGCCAGCTGTAGTGGAGCTGGGGGACAGGGGATCCACCTCTCACTGCCCCCACCCTGGGGAAGAGCCCAGGGACTTCAACCCCAGCGCACTGCTAGAGGCAAGGTGGGGGGCATTTTTTTCTTTGTCTACGGACCTGGGTGGAAGTTAGACTAAGCACTTAAGGCGACCAGCAAAGGAGAATCAGTTTTTAGTACAGGGGCTCGCAGGTTCCAACCTGGGCTTTGGCCCCCTTCCAGCTGCTGCCCTTGATCAGTTGCCCAGCCAGGGAAAAACACGCACTTTCACCCTCTGTCAGCAAACAGCCACGATCAACCAAAGGTTTTGCAAGAAAGAATCACCAGCCCAGAGCACCGTGCTGGGAGTAGAGTGAAGCCCCGGCTGCCCCTTCCCACCCCAGCCCCAGCTTGCAGCAGGGACCTACACGGACTGCAGGAACACCTGAACCCAGACAGCTCCAACAGGACAGACAGAATCCACATCCATGCCCTCCCTCCATTTCTCCACGAGGACTTTCAGTAGCAGTGAGAGGAGGCAGGAGACCTCTCTGGCCCTGTAGCAGGGCTGCAGTCCTCACGTTAACCTCACCGGGCTGCTCTTCACACCCCCTTGAGGACCTCCACAGACAGTTGACAGCCCCCAGGTACAGGGCCTGGGGGCACACGTCCCCAAGCAGGTGGGGCTCTGGTTCACCTGCATCTTTCCAGCCACTCACTGCAGGGTACAAAGCCCACAGACAAACCAGTCCCAGTGCAGGCAGCCTGGACGCATGGCTCCAACTGTACACAGGTTATCCAAACATCATCTCCCAACAGTGAACGTGTGCATTGCAAAATGCTTTTAACAAAACTAAAGGAACTGTGGAGCAAGTGCTCCCTATGCTTCATCTCCCCCCCCGAGACCTTCCAGCTGCCCACACGCAGCCATCTCACTTCCTGTCCACGTCTGTGAACATTTTGGGGAGAACGCACACTAATCTGAATGACTGCTCCAGGCTTGCCCAAGGACAGGAGCTACTCCCACCACGCGGCCCTTGCTGAACCTGCCCTTGGAGCTGCAAAGAAAACACAGCAGAGGAGTAAAACCATTTTAATGCTCTGCTCTAGCTACCTGATGAGAGAACTGCAGGGACAAATGGCTCCCAGCTGCATGATCAGAGACTTCACGAGCCCCACAAAATCCAGTCCAGTTTGAACGGGGACTGGGATTTTAGCCTTATGCTCTAGTGCCAGCGTCAGGTCACTGGCCAGGGGCTGGCATTCAGCTCAGGTGTCCTGCAACGCAACCCTGCTGGCATTAGGTTTTCTTCCTGCGGGCAGCTCTTGATCAACATGGACAACGGACTGCCGAAGGGAATAGACAGATCACCACAACGGATAACAGAAAACAGGGAACATCGGCAGGAGGTAAAACGGGAGTGGAGAAAGGTCACGCTGCTCTGCACCAGTTCAGCACTGCACCTCTCAAGAGCAGCTAGACCGCTCGCAGAACAGACTGTGCACGGAGCTTGCATGAGGCATTTCTGCGAAGCAGGCAGGATGGGCAGTGCAGGCATCTGCTGCCTGTCTTCTGGCTCCACTGCAGATCCCTGCCTTCAGCATGAAACACGCCTTGCTGCAAAACGGCTTGGTGGCAGGCCTGCGTGGAAACTAAAATAAATTAGAAGTTACTTAAAACAACAAAGTAAGCACTTTATTTCCATTAAGCATGTTGTTTTAGTATCACAATGGAATGATGAGAAAACGTTTAAAAAAAAACAAAATGTCTCTAATCCCCACAAACAGCAGGGAGGTTTTCAAGGCAATTTAAAAAACAAAGGGAGTGACAGAAGTGCCAAAACAGTCCCAACATCACAAGTCTCCTCCTCCGAGAGCTGGGCAGGGGCAGGAAGATGGAATGACACGAAGGTACGAATGTCTGAAGTAGTCTTTGGCGCTTCTGCCTCATGATTGATACGCACAAGATCTCTCAAGACAACTCCACAGATATCTCCAGACGCAACAAAGTGCTACGTTAGTCGAACAAAACCCGGGCGAGAGGACTCTCCATACAGCTGAGATGCCCTGCGGTTGGGCGTTAAGACACATCCTGCAGACAGTGCTGACTCCAGCTGGGGGCCTTTGGGCTGGGAGGGAAGAAGGAAGCGTGGTGCATGAATCCAAGAAGATGTGCCCACCTGCAAGACACCGCGTCCTGCAGTACTGACAAAACCAGGGAGGAGAGAAGGTGGTGGCAAAACGAAACATGGATCCGTTCCCTACAGTGATCAAAACACGAGTCCAGTGCAGTAACTATAGTTTCACAGTTCCAGGGGGCAAACTGTCATTGCAGAGTCTGTAGTAGCGCAGGTCATTCACCAGTCTGTGCACATTCTGGGTAAACGATGGCAGATCCTGGAAGAGATCAAACAGCACGTTGTACTGCAACAACAACAGTACCTACAAGCACTGTAAGACAGCAGAGAACAGAAAGGCACTGGGAGGGCCAAACACCCACGTGTATTTTCATACATGAGATTAACAGACTATTTCCTCCAGTGTCTGAGCCCAGGAAACCTGAGTTTCTGCAACCTACGTACAGGGAACAGAGACTGCTCCAGGGTTGCTCCAGAGAGCTGACTGCAGAGAACCAGGCTCTCTTCGTGGCACGGGCTCCTCACTGTGCACTCAGGCACAACACGAACAGTCACGACACGGCCATCTGCAGCGGCAACTGTTCTGTGCGCTCCTGCCAAGGTTCCTGTGTCCCACAACCCCCTGACAAGGGCTGGTTTTCCTGAAGAGCAATCGCCTACTGGAAGTTCAACAATCCTCTCAAAGCTCCTCTCCTACCCTTAAACCTGGTCTCGAATCCCCACCATCTCCCATGGGAGAAGCAGCAAGCAGACAACCAAGCTTCAGCAGATTGAAACCATGAGCTGGCTGCGGTGCCGTGATGTTCTAAAGGGAACTCACAGCCTCCCTCAATTGCAGCTACACCACTGTCTCTTCACTTGTAACCCTCAAACATCTGGCTAGCAGCTGCAGCAAGATTTTGGCAAGGATCTGAAGGTCCCACTCTAGCAAATGTCAGTCTACTCCCCCTAGGGAACATATTCCCCAATTCCCACGGAATAAGGCAGTCCAAGAGATGAGATGGCAACTTCGCTACCCACAGTGAAAGATCCTAGGCTAGGCATTGCTGACTATGGAAGCGTTTGCAGCAAAAGTGGTACTGCCTCAAACCACTGCTCGGAGAAGCCTATGGCTGTCTACCAGCATGCTCAACAAGAAGAACACTGCCCATCCCAGGAATACTTGCACTCTTCTGCAGCACCTTCACTTCTTACCCGGTCCATTTTGAAATTCCTTCCCAGCACGTTTTTCTGGTTCGAGTCCACACCATCACAACTGGCCAGGAACTCAGGGAGAAAGGCTGAGTAGAAGCCATCAAAGTCCACTGAGGCCATATTATAGGTGGCAATGCCGATCTCCTCCTGCAACAGGTCGTGCGACTTGTGGACAAGCACCTGAAGGAGCACGTTCACAAACTGGAACAGCATGGTTGTCCGGAAGATCTTCTGCACACCAAGAGGAGGGACACAGTTAGGGAACTTCACACCAGCAACCTTCCTCCCACTACAGGCACCAGAGCAGCAGCACATCGCTTCAGAAGCGCTAACTTCAGAGGTCAGACCAGGCACGCGAGCATGGCTGCACCGGGTCACTTCAACACCAGCAGCTTCTGAGCTACCAGTGAGGTCTGCAAGCTCTTGTGAGCACAGAGATCATTTTCCAGTCTGAGCTATGTTGTAGCCATTTGTGCTTCTGGCAAACTAGATGGATATCTGCTTCGAAATTAACCGTCAATTTGGCCACGCTTACCTCACATCTAGTTCAAGTTTTAAACATGGGCATTTTAGGAAACTGCATCAAATCCCATTTAAATCCCTGCCAACGTTAGCCCTGCCCAGTGCTCCTGAAAGCAGCCAGAGTTCCTAGGGAATCTGGCTAGCTGCCTGAAATTCTGCAACAGGCAGCTGTTAACATGATGGACTGTCCTTGAGTTGTGACCACAGAGGCAAACCTGAAAGCTCTGCCTTCACAGGTTAACCAGAAGGGCTAGACCCTGGACTGCAACTCTAGTTCTTCATGACAGCCGCTAACAAGCCTAAATTAGAGGGTCTGGAGGCTGGATCCTACTTGACAGCAATGGACAACCACCTTGCGGTGACCCAACTGCAAATGCTGAACACCCTGCTGCTGACCCAGACAAGAACGATGGGGAGACTCTGCCACTGTCTCAGCGATGACCTACTTGATCCACCAATTTTACTTCCTCAGACAAATCGCCCCATCGCTGCGTGAGTTCTTTGCTTTCTCTCAGGGTCACAAGGCTTGCTTTGACTAGCAAGCATTGGGATTCCTCCTGTGCCCAGCGCAGCAGTATCAGGGAGGTGGCAGTGCCACTCTGACCAGCAACATCCTCATCATAATCACAGCAGAAGATGCAGTAAACAAGCCCCCAGATCCTGTCTGTCAGTTTGTAAACCATTTGAAAGACAGTTTCCCACTATCACAAAGCAGCTTCCAGCCCCCTTGGACTGGAAAGCCCTAGCCTTTAACCGCACCTTGCCCAGCACAGCTTCCTTCGCTGTGATTCAATTCCCTATTGAGCAAGTCTCAGAACGGCACCTGCCCATTGCCAGGTGCCCGAGCATGCACTGGTCAACTCAGACCTACCTTGTGGTATAGCTTCTGCTTGGTGTTCAGCGTCTCCAAGTAGAAGAGATTCTGCTTGAATAGGTGAATGTCAGGTTGCAGGAAGGACTGGCCAAATGCCTATGAACAAAGTAGAATGGAAGTGAGGGGACTGATACCATAACGAATATCAAACCTGCCAGGCAGAACAACGCTTTCACCCCAACATCACACAGAACCCATTTACAGATCTCCTCTGGAAACACCATGTCAATGTTTGAGACACATGCCAATGACCAGGGCTTCTGCTGCTTATGCAAGGTGGTCGGCTGTACCCACAGGTGGGTGGGAGGGGATCTTCTGGTAGGATGTCCCAGGGAAAGAAACCCCACGGGTACCACGGTGAGCACGCACAAAGCCCTAACAGACTCACTGGTTTTGCTCTCAATCTAAGCCTAGAGGCCAAGGTGACCGGCAGATGTGTTGAACACGTTACTGCACTAAGTTAGAAAGATGTTAGAGATGGGAGCTGGGAGGCTGACCTGGGCATTACAGAAACAGGAAGAGCCTAGGAACAAAGTCTGCTGGACCCCAATGAAGTGTCTGGTAGGCCTGCACAGACTCTGGGATAAAAATCTTAAACACCCCAAGCTCCTTTGAAACACTAGAGATGAGCAGAGGTAGGCAGGAGAATTTCAGTAGTTGCTACTCCAAGACATCCGGGACGGAAGAGCGTTCCTTCTTACTGGTGTTCATTAATCAAGTGATAAGAGGAGTGGAAATGGCCTCAAGTTGCACCAGGGGAGGTTTAGACTTGATATTAGGAGACATTTCTTTACTGAAAGAGTTGTGCAGCATTGGAACAGGCTGCCCAGGGAAGTGGTTGAGTCACCATCCCTGGAGGTCTTCAAGAAATGTGCAGATTTAGAACTTAGTACCACGGTTTAGTGGTGGACTTTAGTACGAGGTTAAAGTTGAACTGGATGATCTTAGAGGTCTTTTCCAACCTGAATGATTCTATGATATTAGCCATTTATTATTAGATGGACAAAAACGACCCTTTCAAATCCTTTCAAGACTGAGCTAGATCTGAACTTAGATCTCCTGTGGAAAGCAGCACAATAGTACCCAGTAACATCTGAAACAAAATGCTGGCTGTTCTTGCATTTACAGGACATTGAAGTGTGGCATCAAAACAACAGCAGCCAAGTAGTAAAACTAGCCCAGTACTTCCGTATCGAAATTACCATGTAAATGCCTCCCCATACACACACACATACACCCCCCAAAAAAATTAAAAAAAACAACAAGCCAAGACATTGGGGTAAGTTTGGAAGTGTCACACCACTACAGGAGGAAAAGATGCTTGGGCAACCCTGCACGGGGACCAGCTCAGGCCTCATTCACAAAGGTGCTAAAATAAGGGAAGCCCAGAGAGAAATACCAATGTAGTTCATGTCATAGTGCAAGAGCTCCCTCTTCACGTGTACATCAGAAGGGACTGAGCCTCCACAAGCGCTCCAGGACAGGCTCTGCAAAGAGCCCTCCCTCCTGAAGCCCAAGCACGTGGCCATCCGCTCCGGCGCTCACTGCCCTCTGACTAGCAAGCTCTGCTCTGAGCTTCCAGAGCATGGTGCAAGTGTGCTTCTGTTTGCATTGATGCAAGCTGGAGGTGAAGGGCTCCATACCAGGTGGTCTGTAACAGACCGATTAGAAGGCTGATCTTTTTTTATCCCCCAGCCTGAGACAACTGGTGCTCACTGAACATGTGCTGGCATACTGCCTCTGCCTGCCCTATTCCTCAGGCCATAGATGACAGGATTACCCAATGACCCTTCCCTACCAGATTCAATGGCACAATACAGAACAAGTTCATATATGAACATATATACGTTCATGTTTATATATTTCAATATATGAAGGGGGCTTATCAGAAAGATGGAGAAAGACTTTTTACTAGGGCCTGTACTGACAGGACAAGGGGCAGTGGTTTTAAATTGAAAGGAGGTCGATTTAGACTAGATATAAGGAAGACATTTTTCATGATGAGGGTGGTGAGACACCAAGACAGGTTACTCAGAGAAGCTGTGGTTGCCCCATTGTGGGGGGCTATTCAGAGTCAGGTTGAATGGGGCTTTGAGCAACCTGATCTGGTGAAAGATGTCCCTGCTTATGGCAGGTGGTGGTCTTTAAGGGCCCCCTTCCAACCCAAACCATTCTATGATTCCATATAAAACTAGAGGACATCTTGGTCTCAAGAAAACTTTCCTGCACCGGTAATTTGTCCTAATACTAACTATAAGACTTGTAAAAGAAGTAAATGGGTCAGCACCAGTAATATTTTAGGTCCAGACAAAGGATGTAGGCATGGAAAGGAATTAGCAGAAGTGAGGAAGAAATGTTAACTGAGGCACTGTGTCCCATGAGCAGATCAGCAAGACAGCCCTACTCTGATTTTTAGCGGTCCTACACAAGACCTCACACAAGACTTTGTCTAATCCCAAACAGGACTTTGTCTAATCCCAATCAGCCACATGTTTAATGCGCTGCCGCAAGCAGCACACACTGCATTACAGAATAGGAGCTTAGACATGAGCGACAGAGTTACCTGCATAATGGCACTGAACTGTGCTTCGTTCTCCATCTGCTCCTCTGCTACTCCCCTTTGGACACTGGCCAAAACACTAGATTTGAAGAAGTACCGCCAGTTATGGTGGAGGACCCGGAAAAGCAGCTCGAACAACTCTGCTTTCACATCAGGAGATGAGCGCTAGGAGGAAAGAAAAACAAGCAAACTCTAAACCTCAGCAGGCTCCTGTGCTGGAATCCCATTTATCCCCTGGGTCCCACTGCTAACAGCACCCTGTCTTGTGGCCACTCAGGGTCGTGCTTTGCAGCCAAGGTACCAGAGCAAAGTATTTCCTTCTAAGGAAGGCATCAACCTCAGCAACTGTTGGATCATGCTAGGAACACATCATTCAGTTTTGAGTTTTACCTCCTGCTTTGAGCACGTCTGTAATTTTATCGCCTTTAACAACTCCTGACAAAATCCTCCACCCACGCTGGTTCCAATTCCTACTGTCTAGTCACCCAACTCTCCCTGCATAGGGACTGACATTTCAGCTCTTGGAAATCAAAAAAACTTCATCGCTCCCACACCCCCAGCAATGCCTTCCCTTCCCCTTCTTCCTTCACCTGGTGAGAACAGTCCTACCTCCGCAATGATGGGGTAGACCTGCTCCATGCACAGTGAGATGACGCTGGGTAGAAACGGCTTGAACACTTGGCCCGGCTCTTGTACCACCACTTGCAGGATTTTCAGAAACTTCTCCACCACCCGACAGCCAGTGCTGCCCTCATGGAGGATGCTCTCTGCCAACTGCTCTCTAAAACAACAAAAAAAGAGGTTGTTGTACAGGAACATGCCCTGAGATCTGCATGCTTATCCAATTTAAAAGAAAGCAGATAGTGCCTCTAACCTTGCTCAACTAATACGGACCAAGTACATTAAGCCACAGACGGGAGCTAGGTCTTGACCAAGGATTGATCGACACCCTTGCCCAAGGGAAGCTTTAGAGACAACTGGGGCACGCACAGATGTTAGGTAGGAGCTAACAGGTAATGCCTGAGTCCAGTTCAGTATCACAAACTTCCAAGATTAGAAAGTCTGTGGGAAAGTTGAAATCGCATGATGCCTGTGCGCTCAATGTGCGTGGACTGGGTCACTTCAGGCTTGGAAGCATTTTCCTCAGCTTTAGCTCTGGACACAGAGGAAACACTATACTCTTTAGGGACAAGGACCTGTTTTGTTAGGCTGCTCAAGATAAATCATCCTGAGAGTAAAGGAAAAGTGACCAACACGTGACAATACCTGGTGAACATATTTAGGAAGGTCTGTATGATCTGCTCAGTGAAAGGCACTCCCATCTGCACCCTCAGTCCTTGAAACAAAGTGAGGAAGAAGCTCAGCATCTCATCCGTCACATCTAAGATAGAACAGGAGAGCCAAACGAATGTGTTATGGCAACATTCAAGTACATCAAGCAGTCTTATGTGAGATCTCCCTCCTCCTGTACAGGGAACCCCATTTATTCTTGGAAATACAGCGGCAGTGTTGCTATTAGAAACTGAAACCAATAGCTGGTACTACCACAGAGCTTAAAGATTGATCGTACGCTTCTGAAGACCATCAGGGACAAGTACAGCCAGCACCAAACAACTCAGAACAAATACAGTAGTATCAGCAAGGGCCCTTTGTCCGGTCTGCCTACACAGACTGCTTGGAGAAAGCTCTTGCAATGGCCTGGGCTGACCTCCAGTTGTTCACTGCGTGGACAGGGTTAACAGGAAATACAAGGAAATCCAAAACAGCTATACAGCTTGGGGTGGCCAGGAGACAGAATCCTTCCCCCCCGCCCCCCCCCCCCGGAACTGACAATATCCTTCTGACTTCAGAAGTAATTTTCACGGTGGTGCAGTCGGCTGGTCAGCACTGCAGCAAATTCTCTATCAGTCCCGACATGCTCTACTGAATAGCCAAGGTAAGCTGTAACTGCTCATGTCCTACTTCATACAGCCTTTTACAGCCAAGACAGAACAGGCTAGCAGCCTCATGCAACTGAAGACAGCAATTCACTCGAGTCACAGCAGCGTGCTGTCTTGGATCCTCTATTTCTTTGTTTTGCCTCCCCACAGGCCTGCTTCACTGAGAAAATCCCACCTAACTCCAAAAGTTTTTCTGGAGTGCTTGGCTCTTCATAAAGCTCCTGTAGTCCTGGGCATAGAGGCTACATTGATGTGATACAAAACATAAGTAGCTGGCCACAAGATGGCCAAGCCGCAGTTCTGGTTACATCTCCGCTTTTCCTTTACAATGATCGAGTTTGATGAAAGCTACTCCGTCGTCTTCAAGCTTCCGGACAGAAAATAAGTGACAAAGATAGCCAGACAGAGTATTTTAAAGCTCTTTTTTTTGGGTGCTCATGAATAGCTCCATTCCTGTTCGCTGCTGAACGCAACACAGGGCATCTCCACCTTCTGTGGAGTGTGACAAGCCTTCATGACTCTGTTCTGGATGACAGAAGATCTCCCTTTCCTGTTCTGAATCAGCCCAGCCCACCCAGCAGTGAAGACTCACGTTACACTTAGGCACAGCAAGCCCACACACTTCACATGAACACCAAGATCTAGGCTGATGGACTTTGGATGTTATCGGTAGGTCATAAAGCTACTCACAGCATTAAAGCCCGTCCTATGGTTATACCTGACTGATGAATGAAAGCTGGGAAGAGGGCTAGTGAGACCTGCACGGATTCTTGCAGCGACTGATAACAGATCTGTCGAGACTTGGTGGATTCTCCAGAGATACTTTCCACAATATCTTCTAACACGCTGAGTGTCTGATGGATGATCACTTTGGCTGCAAAATCAGAGAAGTGATACTTCCTGATATGTCAAAACTACTCAGAGGCAAAAAACGAAGAGAAATCAAGTTCACACACACACAGTACCTAGAACACCACATAAGGCAGCATATACACCAAGCTCAGGTTGGAGTCAAAGACATTCCCAATGCATGTTCACGTTTTAAATGTTTAAACGGGTTCAGTTAAGTACCTGTGGCAACTTGCTTTCTTAAATTATACAGGCTTACTGCCCTACAGATGCATCCATTGCTCGAGTACAAAATGAGTACAAGGTGCAGAGACTGAAGGGAGCTCTAAATATTATTTTCAACCCAGTATAAACTGCCCAAGAAATTAGAAGCACATTCTGGTAGGAAAATACCCTGCAGATTTCCATTTCTGAAAGTAATGATTGGAGTCGTCGGACAAAATCACTGTACAAACTAACCCAAACATTGGGAGAACTGAATAGGATCAGTTCAAAACCACGTGAACACTCAGCTGATATTCTTTTTGTGAGGCTCAAACAACCCCCTCCCACGCTTCCTCCCTTCCTGCACAGAGCTTACCAGCGTGTCAGGTTTGTCAGAAGCTGTGACAGAATACTTACAAACAAGTGATTCTTAAAAAAAAGACAGACAAGACATACCCAAAACCAGTCTCAAAACTGATAGAATAGCTTCAAAAGGTCCCTGAACTGCATCATTTCAGGGCTCTCCTTCTACATATATACACCTCTACAGGACTTCCCTAAGTCTAGGTGAAATTCTTATTTTCCCCTTTAAGTTTTATAACCATAATCTTCATTAACACTGCCTCCAATCAATGTTTCTAGTACTATAGTATGGTAGTCCCACCATTAGGTGGTTCAGTATTCCCAACACAATCATTACTATTCAAGTTTTTATTATAAACTTGATCCCATTTTGCCAGAACAACTGAGGAAGACAGCACTTTGATGGAATAGTTTACTGGCAACCAGGGGTGAAAGTGTCCTTTACACACACAGGGAAGTGTCTCTTATGAAGAAGAAACTAATTGCTCCTTTCCTGTCCTCCTCTAAACAGTTTCTCAGCTAAAATAATTATCAAAAAAACAGCTTAATGACTCCCATCAGCAGTTTGCACTGTATCTGTAAGAGGACAACACATGCTAAGGAACTTTGTACTTACTGTCCTCCATCTGCACTTTCCTCTGTGGCAAGATAGCGTTGGATTTTAATTGGCGGTATTCCCTTGTGAGGGCAGAGATTAGGCTGGCATGGTTGGTGGAGCGAACTGCCCACTGCTGTTCGCTCTCTGGAAGATTTGGCCAGGGCAGCAACAACACGTTTGACAGCGCTCTGCACACCAACACCTGGGCCTAAAAGCAATGAGGCATTAAGCAAAGAGAAAAGATTTTAGCGTTTGCTACCCACTTTATTTTACTAGAGCACAACCCCAGACTGACATTTTACAGTTGTCCAAGGCATCCAGCAATGCTCACTATTTGAGGAAAGAGTTCAACAGCAAAAGTTGAGCCCAAGTGAAAACTCGCAGCTGTGCAAGAGAAGCAAAGCTCCATGTCCTAAGAGATGGAACCTGCTCCCAGCTCTGTCCAGCCTCCTGTACAACAGGACGTCTCAATTCTTTAGAGATCTAAAACAAAGATGATGCCACTTTCATTGCTCTGTCTGGTTTTCACAGCAAGTGTGCACACTTACACGGCACTTCATACCTCCATGCTATTGCACAATACAATAGTAACCCAACCTCTACTGGCGCTTTTCGGTACTTCTGTAATACAAATAGTAATTTGGAGTGAGATATGGGGAATGCTAACAAGTTTCACAGAAAACCCTTTCCATATGTCAGAATCAACATGCCAGTATGTAAAGGCAATGCAGTCAGGGACTGTCTCGGCAAACGAGAAAGGAACAAGATCTAAGAGTTGCAACTGTGTTTGTTTTTTCCTTATGCTGTTGCTTGAAATAGATAACTGTTGACAAACCGTCACTGATTCCTGGATATACACAACACACAGAACTGCTGTCCCCTACCCTCTCCTTCCCTCCCTCCCCACTGTAGGTTATACTTCACAATAGTAACTGAGACAGAGCATCCCAAGGACACCTACTACATTTCTTCACACTCCAGGCAAAAATCACCTTATCAGGAAGCCGCTGAGCAGAAGTGTCTGTGATCCTGTTGAACACTTTCTGTACTGCAGGGATGCTGATCAAGAACACTGGTCGCACTGTGGTGGCTAAAGAGACTAGCAGGTGGCACGCAGACAGCAGCAGCTTCTCCTGCACCTGCAAGAGGGGGCACGTGGTCAGGCTGCCCAGTAACACCGCCACACAGAGCCATGCGGCGTGGCGCAGGTGACAGCACACTGAGTTGCCGTTACCAGGTCTTGCAAGCAAAATAGTTTATGTATTCCTTTATTGTGAAGGTGGTCAAACACTGGAACAGCCTTCCTAGAAAGGTGGTTGATGCTCCATGGCCGTCAGTGTTGAAGAGGTACTTGGATAACGTCCTTAATAACATGCTTTAACAATTAGTTAGCCCTGAAGTGATCGGGCAGTTGGACTTCACAATTTCTGTAGGTCCCTTCTAAGCAGGATCACAGAACCGTTCTGTTCTATTTACTTACCAGTCAGAACACAGGTCATTCCTCTTAATACTGCGGAAAAAATACTTCCCTGCTTTCAAGCTATAAAATCATGAATCTGACTTCATATGCCTGTAAGTTGCTTACTCTTGTATTAGCTTGCCCTGCCCCATGGTGCTATTAGTCAGCGTTGTTCATATTCTCAGCCTCGCACGAGACATTTGCTGTGGCTCTGGCAGGCACATCAGCTCTCACACAGATTCGCATGGAGCCACAGCGTGGTCCAGAGCAGGCTGCTCAACACCTGAACGAACCACACCATGGCTTGAGAGCCTCCTGCTTCACGTGGCCGCCCAGCCCCAGCCCTCAGCACAGCACTGACCTTAGAGCTGATGAGGGGTGTGATTGCCTCCAGAGCGGTGGAGACGAGAGAGATGAACTGCTCTGGGTTCTGCCGGTGAACTTCGCTGTAGAACTGTGCTAGCCAATGCGAGTAGGCCTGCAGCGCTGCCAGGGACTGCGCGTGGCTATGGGGGAGGAGAACAAGGGTCAGAGACACGTGCAACACGCACACAAGCGGGACAGCCGCTTGTCCTGCCTGAAGCTGTATTACGCTGGCTTGGGAAGATTGTTGTGCCAGTGAGCATTAGGTTAGGACTGCAGAACGGTATCCTTATTTATTTTCAGAACTCTTTCCCATCATATTTAACCACCTGAAGAGATTTGCAACCTGTTTAGATTCAGAAGGTCCCCATCTCTTATTAAATTTAACAGCAATATATAGCAGTGTTTGATTCTGCAGACTTCCCGGCCCCATGCAGCAATGGGCACAGAAGGGAAAGCAATCACAAATTCACGCCAGTGGAGGCTGCAGAACAACAAGTGCCATGACAACCTAGTCCCAGGTACTCCTGCAAGCACCTCCCATATTCCCTAACCTTGCAGCACAAGATTTATTCCACGTGCCCACTTGATTAGTAGGAAGAGGGGACAATGCAATTACCTTTAGAAATCTCTGGGCATCTCGTCACACATGGTCGCCAGTCTATGTAACACACTGCCCAATTACAAGTGCCCTACGCGACAATCCCTGTGCTGCAGATTTTACTGAAAGAGTCTATGAATGCTGATATTCCCTCCAAAAACAAAGATCCTCCCATGTGTACACATCCCCACCAGAGTGGCTACATTTAAGACCTCAGTCATCTCTGGCAGGCAGCTTCCAGGTCTGCATCAGCCACCTCCTGAACACACCGGTTTGTCAGCAAGTCCAGCGGGTTTATGCACAGTGGGCAAAAATAAGGAAGTATTTTCACAATTTTACTTTTAATAGCAGGGTGAAGGCTTTTATTCACGAATCAGCTCTTTTCCTTTACATCTTTCTCCCCCTCCCATGCCCCCCAGCCTTAGTGTATTTGTCTCTTTCCCATTCTTCCACTACGTGAGAACAGATGCATTCCTTGAGATTGTTAGTTACATTAAATTTTTCTTTGTCCTGGACCCCGTACATTCAAGGCATATTTAAAGGTGTGCTATAACTGGACTTGTCCACTGAGCAGTAGTATTAAACCAACAGTATAGACTGATAAGGTCAAATTATCAATCATCATTTGGTAGGCTGACTATAATTATACTTCATAATTATACTTTTGGTAGAGTGCCATTTCACTTTTTTTTTTTTTTTTGAGTCAGGATGGTGCGTGGGGGATCAGACAGGTGTCCTCCAAATATATGACAATGTACCTATTTTTAGCCTCACATTAGAAAATGGATCTCAATTTTCTTCAAGGACATTAGACCCAAGAGGAAAGGACGAAACCCCCTAACTAACACATCACAAAAAAGCCTCCAGAGCTACTTTAAACCAGAAAGAGAAGACACCAGTAAAGGAACATTATCTGCATAAAACTCAGTTCTAGTAACTCGAATTAATAGGAGCAATCCAGTCTACTGTGGGTTTTCAGGAAGGTCCTATACATACAGTCAGAAGGAAGAACAAGCACTTGACATGTTTAAAAGCACAACCTTAAATTCTGCTCACAAAATGCCAGCTGGCAGGTAACAGGTTTGTACAACACAACCATTAACAATGAAAGGTCTCCAAAAGGACATTAGACTGATGTCCTACTACCAGCGGCATCAAGATTTCACACAATGTCAACTTCTGAATCAAAGGTATTTGTTTGTTTCAGAAACGGCCTGCATCACTGGAAGGCACACATTTGTTTTGGAAGCCAAGGATTCAAAACCTTGCACTAAAAAAAGCCATCTTTACCTGGGCCATCGATTTGACTTCGGTAGCAAAAAATACAATCCATAAGCCTCAAACTACGTATCACTCCTTTCTTAAAATGGATCTATTTCTTAAAATACCACCATTGTAACACTTACTTGACCATCTAATTTTACTGCAAAAGAGCCGAGCTTTTATAGCCATTAGTACACAGCAGAATAATGGTTTGCTTTTAGAGCTAGCGCAATGGGCATTTTTACATCTGATCACAAACATTTTTCTTTAAATAATTTAACTACATCAATTTGAGGAAACAGTGGTCCAAAATACTGGTAAAGGTCAAGGCTGTTGCCAGCAAGTGCTCTTGTGGTTAGCTAACATTTACAATTTTCAGAACATTTGCCAAACTAGTAATTAGAGCACCAGATCTAAGAGATCCGAAGCTTCCTCCATCCCACATAGGTACCAAATTTGTATATAATCACACATAGTGCGTATCTCATACTCACACATCAATAAGGTCAGGTTTCAATACAGATGGTACTGCAGTTTCAATGTTGTACAGTTTAATCTGGGATCCATATAGCGTTACTTTTACCAACCTGCAAGTGAATACATAAATGGTAAAACAAAAAGACTGCAAGACGGATACACGCATGCACAAACCCACTCGCATGTCTTATCTGAATGCGGCTCTTGACAAGCCTGTGTCAATATTTAGCTATTATATAGATTAGATTTAGGCCATTCAGTAGAAAGTAATTTAGAACCCATTTCCTTGTTTGTGATAAGATGGAACAAGTATGATGTTCCTGTGTGGACGTGAAATGACAAAGGCAGTGGCTCTGAAATTCTGTAATTTGAAACTATGCACTACCTAAGTTTCTTTGAGGGTAAGGATCAAATAATGCCCACTTTCCAGTTTTTAGAGATCTTTTTAGAAAGGAAATTTCAGTTTAGAAGATTTAGCTCTCAGAGATAACTCTCAAGTAATCATAGAATCATCTAGGTTGAAAAAGACCTTCAAGATCATCAAGGCCAACCATCAGTCTGACCTACCAAGTGCCATCGCTAAACCATAGCCCTTAGTGCCACCAGAATCAACAGTGCATCACAAATGCAGATGCTGGAAAACAAGTACTTCAACCTTTCCAGTAACTGATTTTATTTATTCCTCGCTACTAGTTATTTCTCTGGTGAAGGGTTAAAAAGCCACCTGAGAAACTCAGCACTGATGAACCTAACGCTTCAGGTACTAGTCATCGAGTCCTTTGTATCTCAATTTAATCATGACAAGGGGAGGTAGAAAGAATTTCTATGGCTTTCATGCTCACTGCAGTGGTGATGATTGTTCCTTGTACTGATGAAGGGACAGCAACCCCCCCCTCCTACACCTACCTCTCCACCACTGTAAGAGCATCATTGAACCTGGCAGCAAACACATCCCCAATGAAGTATTCTGCTAATCGACCAACAGCCTGCAGCAAGGAGCTCAGATCCCTCAAGGAGCAGTGCAAACGACGGCAATCATTCTCTGCAGTGATGTTCAGCCTGTGACCTGAAATGACATTTTGGTTTACTAGAAGCAAATCCAAAAGACACACGTGTACACATTCACTTGTGCTAATAGCAGTCTGAAAACTCATACTTCAAAGTGCATGTTAACTTTGTGACTAATAAGTACAGCTCTTTGGGATGGGAAACCTAATTACAAAGCTACAGGAAATGCTAAGTTTATTCTAATTACATTGCAAGCATTCTTCTTAAATTAACTCGGCAGTGGGTCACAGTTCAAAACTGAGCACAGTCCAAGTGACTGAAATAGTCAGTTGGGTAAGACAAGTTCAGCTGTTCTGACTGCCAAATTCAAATTTCTCTTTAAGGGCTGAAAATGATGTTACCAACAATTTCAGCCTTTTACACAATTATTTTATTCTATTTGGTATTACAATCTGTATAAACAGCAACCTTTTTGGCTATATGTCAACACCAAAAAAGCAATCCCAGTTCTGTGAAAGTCATTACCCAGACTCCCTCTGCTGGCTAGACTGAAATAGATGTTCCAGCACTGGAAGCACATTTGGAGAAAGAGCGCATTTGCTTCTAATTTGAAATGTGGTTATATACCTTCATATCTGTCAGTTAACAAGAAACATGCAGATAAGTAGATATGCCTGTCTTACTGCCTATGCAATTGTCCTACTGCTCAACCACGTACACCTGGTCTCCAAACATCCCAGACCTTTTACTAAAAAAGTAAATATATTCTGCAACAAGGTGTTTCAAAGAAAATCTGTTTCTTTCTACAGACCATATCTAATCTCATATTGTTTACAATTTCAGCAACAGGCTTGCCATTTATGTACCAACAGCACACTGTCACCCAGTTCTGAATGTCCAGTTGCCTCTGAGTTACTTCTGACAGCTAACACAGATCATTGCTACAACATTAAAAACCCTCTGCATTACTACTAAACCTAGGATGTCTTAAGTGTTCTTCAAATTGGAATTACTTCTTTTTGGGGAGGGGGGGGGGTGTTGGGGGTCTGCTGCATAGCTGCTCTCAACACCCAAGGTATCTTCCAGTATCAGAGCAAGGGAAGAACCATACCAATACAAAATCGTATTATTAGATTTTTGTTTGCTATTGGAGTTTGACTACTAAGCCATCACACACCATGTGTATTGGGGTAAGAATTTCAGATCCTCAACAAAGCGAAGAGGAAGCAATACTAAAGCAGGTCTATAGTGTTTTCGCAGTCAGCTACTCAAAGAGTGAGGACTTTTTGCTGGATGGCGGTGGTTACCTGTTCCTGAAGTGACCACAAACTGCTGGAGTCCCAGATACACTTCCAAGTTATCCTGCAGAACTGGAAACTAGAAGAGGAAAAACGAGCATGATTTGGGGGCATGGCAGTCAGTTAACACTCTACTATCAGTCTATTAGAGAACATTTTTCCTATTTCTCCCTAACACCTTCAAAGAGACATTTGGAAGGAGGAAAGGCATGTTTTCTGGGCTGATTCTGCAGCTTACGTCTCTATAGGTGTCATGAAAACGATGACATGAAAAGCACCCTGAAGGCACTTCCCTGTGGTAGCTCTCCTTTTCCCACAAATATCAGCAACCAGCCTCACAAGCTAGAGGTCTGACACGTTAGGGTTGGCATGGCACAGCATGCCATCAGTACGAATGTGCAGATGGATGTATAACCCAGACCAAACAGAACAGGGGTACACAAGCAAAGAAAGGCAGAGCCCGAAGCACTGGAAACTTGCACTGCATCCACCTAACCCATAAGCATCAGGTTCTCAAAATGCAGCTACCAAAACACTCAACTGAAGAAGCTGAGTTCAGTGCCTCTAACAGAGCACAGGGGAAATACTGCAGCCACTCTGCTGGCAAGCTGCAGACTGCACCAAGAACAGCTGAAGTCCCAGAGGGAAAACAGCCAAGGGAACAAACAACACAGTCGTCATGCGTCCCGATCTGGGAACACAGAGCGTTATCCTAACTCCATCACTCAGGACTGACAGCAAACATGCCTGTTCCTACTGATACTTCAGCTGAGTAACAGGTTATGCTACCCTGGGGAACATGTTGTACGTAGACTAGGAAGCTTTCTGACCAATGTTCAGCACCCAAGGTACTTCAGTGGTACGTGTTAGGGGATTATTTGCCTTGTGCTTGAACGCATTTGCATGCATACAAGATTGCATGGTAACCTTTTCCTTGTAGACATCTCACCTGAAAAACAGTTTCCAACCACTCTGGCATAATTTTACTCATTTTCTATTGGCAAAGTCGCCACATTCGAAGAGTTTGGATTTATGAAAGTTCACTTGCCCATCAGCACAAAGAACTACAGCCCTTCATTGCTCAGCATGGGAAAGAATAACAGCAGCTGCTGTACTTTCAGTTATTTGCTCCTGATGACCAGCCACTGCATTCAACATCACTGCAGAGACTATTGTGAAAGGCATGCAAAACTTCTTGAACATCTCCCAGACCATGCAGCGTACGAGAATGAACACAGGGCTCAAGCATTCACTGTCACATTTCTAACATACTGTGCCTATTTAACAGTTGAGTGCCTGTATATAATTGCAGGAGGAGAAATATTTAAAAAGAACAGATCATCTTCCTCATGCTAATGTGTTACTTTGAGGGAAGCCACATGCTCTTCACCATATGACCCGTATGCTCACTGTGCTCACTGAAACAGCTGTTCTGTTTGTCTGCCCCTTGCTAACTCATGCCATGCCACCACGCTGCAGAGGAACTTGACATTCGCATGATAACTATTTTGCTCACTACTTTGGAGTTTCTAATAATGTGCTTCTGGTGCTTAATTCAGGTCAGGCACCTTCTGCCTCTGTAGCAGTTCAATGTTCTTTGCTTCTTGATGACATGGCTCAGAAATCTAGGCATGCGTTATTTCCAGTGGGGTTAATAGACTTGCTTTGAGTTCCCACTGCATATACCTGCCTTTTTTCTCGTCCAGAGTAAAGACCAACTCTGAATTTTGGACTCCACTGGCTCACAGCCTTCAAGTCTCCTCCTCAAAAACCCTTTAACGCTACGAAATAAGGCAACTTGTTCCAGCAACAGCAGTGACACTAGCTGGAAAGAAGCACTTATCTGTGTTTATCAGATGTAATTCCCCTCCGCCCAAGGCACTGTTTTCAGCATTTGTATCTAGCCTTTCATTTAAACAAAGATTTTGCTCTCCTTAAAATCCTAATGACACATATCTGTCCAATTCACAACGCTGTCTCCTAATATAAAGACCAAGATAAACAGCAATGAATTATTTACACTTGAAGAGATGGGCATTTCCATAAAGCTTGGTGTCCAGCAAGTAGGACTCAGATGCTCACTGTGAAGTATCTTCACAACACCACACCAAGAAATTCAACAAAGCCAAAAAACAATTTTTTATTTTGATTTCTGGTCTCTCCTTTGCCAAGCTTTCACTTCTAAAAGCAAATCTCCCTACTTCTTTTGGCACCCTGGCCTCTGTGAAACAGCTTGCAACAAATTCCAGCAGTTGGTGCTCATTTCACGTTGTACTTTTGGTCTGCATAGCTACTTACTAGTGTGGAGAAGGCATGGGTTGGCAAGAGCTCCATGACTTTTGCAACCACTTCCAAGCTCTGGCGCAAGTACCGCTGCCACTCAGTCTGCTGCTATGGGAAGAAACAACAAGGTAAGTACAGCACTTCCTGAGGGAAACAGGCGGCCTTTTGTAGCTGGTCCCAAGCACTGAGCCCCAGCCTAACTCCTTTCCAGAGCCTGGCTTTTGCGGACACCCGGTTGCCGAAGAGATACTGCTCCTGAGTCTCACATGGTGCCAGACACCTGACTGGGAACAGTTTTACTGACCCTCTCTCTGGGCCTGCATGCCTCTATTTCCCCGGGGTGACAAGGCACAAGCTTTCAGTCCTGAAGCACAGTTACTGCACAGATGACTGGCATCTGTTATGTAGCACCACGTGGCACTCTAATGCTCCAGTCTGACACTTCAGCCACCTACTGCACTTTACTTTTACTGTTATCAGTATGGATTGAGATGATATTTACTGACTTCAGAGAAATATGCTCAAATGAAAGCACCAGTATATACAGCTTAAAGCTTCTGTCTTGAAAAATATTTCTGCATTTACATTCCAAAGCAACCAGACACAGACACCTAATGCCTCTGATAAACAGAACATAGATACCTGTATTTTTCCCCATAAGAACAAAGTTAAAAACAAAGGTCATATCCTTTCAGTGGAACTTAGATGTATTTTTGATAAATGCATTTCATGGTTCTTTAAACCTCAAAACCCACGCAGAACTGAGTGAAGCAGCAGGCATCTAGCCTATACTCCAGAACTCAAGCTTTGGGAAAGACGTTCCAGGTGTAATGAGTGTGGCAGTTAATATCTGAACGTGCAGCTGTCCTTGTTCAACTCTGCTCCTTACATCATCATCCAGCGTCTCATCATCCAGCTCCTCCAGCTGTGCCTGGTTATACCTGAACTGGATTCGATTCAACACCTCCGTCAGCAACAGAACCAAGGCATCTTCGTACCTATGACCATGGAGAAGACAAAAGGAGTGTGATAAAGCAATTCTGCAGGGACTGCTGTGCTCACAGCCCTTCCAGCAAAGGAGAGATGTAAGTCAGATGACAGTTTAACGTCAGCCACTGCAAAGAGCCTGCAGCACAGCTTTACGGGCTTATACACACAACATCAAATAGAGCTTTGGATTAAGAGTAACATGTCACTTTAGGTCACAAGCTACCTGCAAGGAAAAAGCCTGTGGTAATATCTGATATCCCACTATCTCTGAGAGGGAAATGGATAACCATTGGCTAAAGCAGCAGCCCAGGAGTACAAAACAGGAAAGGTAGCAGGAGTGGTCTTCCAGGAGGAACGGCAGCTGTATGTGAACAGGAGGCACCAGCACCCTCTTACTGCTCAATCTGCTCCTCAGGAGCATGTCTGGTGCTATACTTCCTGGGCAGTGAATAAGGAACAGATAAAGGGGGATAGAATTGCTGTTCGCCTACAGAAGGGGACATCCCCTGAGGCTCTTTCTTCTGCTATCTTCTTCCCATACGTTGTTGGCCAATGAATTCAGGCCCTTGCCCTCTAAAACAAAGCCAGCACTTTTTCCACTTCTACTATAAAACTAAAAATGTGTCACTGAAAGACATCCTTTCATCCCAGGTACTATGCAACAGGTATGGAGTGCAGAAGATACTCCTTCCTCCATTGATCACAAAAATAATACCAAGCTGCTAAGCTAGCAGTCACCTGACCACGCAACCATTTCTGCTGGCACCGCCAAAGTCTGGGGATTTGGGATTTTGTTCTGTGTGTTCTTTTCTCTTTTCTTAAGCCACCTTCCTCAAAACCCGGCTTGTCCTATGCAAGGACCAGTCATGCCCTTTTCTAAGTGAGATCAGGTTGGAAAACTAGACATTAACATCTACTAACAAAGATGCAAGGAATGATGCAATCCAAGTGTCGGACTCATCAGCTGCACCACCAGCTAAGCAGCTGAAAGCTTTCAGCTGCTTAAGGTGGCTGAATTAACTTCTTTTCTGTAGCCAGATGACATGACTCACGATTGGGCAATTTATCCCAGTAGTAGAAGTTGCAGTAGTAGAACTGCAACGTGTACTAAATGCAGAGTTTATAAGCCACAGAACAGGAAATTTCATCTGTGCTCCTGTGGTGTAACCACACCCATATTATCAAACTGAGGCATTTACATGTCTTAAAGCACAGAGGAAGTCGTAGCTATATAAAGTTGCTATTAAAAACAGGTAGTTCTGACAAAACAGCACTACAAGCTTCAAACACTTATATGCGGTTCTTTTTTATTTGCCGCTCTTTTGAGTGAAATATCTCCAAGAGAGACAGCTATGGTTTCTTTCAGTTCTCTCCATAACAAAATGCCTGACGTACAGAGAACATGCATTACACACACATTAGCCAGATGAAGGGGAGCGGAATGCCAAGGCAGAGTTCAACAGCATCAGGCAGACAGCAGCAAATTAGGAACAAATTGTAACAAAGTTCAAATGCAAATACCTACTACCTGAGAAATTAAAAATACTCCGTTCCCATGCTGAAGGGAAGAGAGCTGTCTGGTGTAAGCTAGTTCCACATTTGTTCTTTGTGGTTATGACACCAGGCTGTCTTTCAGTAACTAACCACTTACTTATATTTAGTACGCTCCAGGGGAAAACAGCTTCCTTCTGCAATTGGCTAAGAGCAATATGGCACAAGCCATGGGGCTTTTAAGCCTAACAAATTTGAACAAGATCCAGTATATTCACCAGGTATTTTTGGGGGGAGCAAAAGGACTCTTGATAAAAGCAGAGAGCCAACTATTTCAGGAGACAGCACCTACCAAGGAAGTGCTGCCAACCACTGTTGCAATTCATACACGTCATTAGCTATAGAGGTAAGCAAGCAGAACTTTCAAACACAGCACCACCACTATTTCTCAAACACATCCTCCATTTAAACAGATTTTAAAACCCCAATTAAACCTAAAAATTTCGTAAGTCATTAGTTAGTTGTACAAGCGGTGTGTGAACCCTTACTACACAACTTACTCTGTAGTCTCCTCCTCTAGTATGAGATAAAATGTGCTCTAAAATATTCTAAAAATATGTTCCAGTTCTATTTTAGACTCCAAAGCTTTCTTCCTCTGGCTGCTAGGTTCACATGCAATATTTCTGTGACCTTTTTTCTTGCCTTAATTTGCTCAGCTTGAATTCTGTTCAATGAACATGTGGTAAGCACTCCAGTTTAAACTTATGTTCAGTGATTTTTAGAAAAAAGGGCTCTAGACACAGCTGCAGTAAACGATAGCTTGTTTCTCAGTATTTCCATAGTGACCACAAGACCCTCTGCAGCTGTCAAATCCCAACTACCTTCCCATTTACTTACCTATTGAGTACTGCTTCTTTGTCTGCCAGACGACTTTTAATTTTGCTAGTCAAATAGTCCAAGAAGAGCGTCCAAATGTCCAAGCAAGAAAAATAACCTTCATGGGTAGGCTGAAATACACCACATTTCATAATGAATCTCTCAAACTATGGCAATTTCAATTTCACACAATACAAATGCTAGTTAGCATGCACTTCAATCCATGGGAATAACTTCTTGCTGTACTGAAAAGTTTCTAGGAGGTCACTGAAGAGACTTGCAGCCTCAAGATGTCAAAAGACGAGCAAGAGCTTTGGCACAAGGTGGGAACCCAGTGATGACAAGGGCTGTCTCAGCGTGAGCCCATCTCACGGCTCGCTACATCAACTTCTAGCATTTTATAAATCTGCTTCCTGTCATTATTCACATATGATGGTGAATAGGACTGAACTGCATTATGACAGCTTCTACAGCAATGTAACGCGTATCAAAAGCCAGTTTGTTTTAAACTGCAAAATTGTAAAATACAAGGAATGCTTCAGATACAGTAAAAGCAGCAGATTCAAGAGAAAGAAAAACATCCCCAAACACAAAACAAGCCAGACAGATTTTTTCCGGACAACATTTTCTATTTCATGGGCTAGCAAAAAAAAAAAAAAAGGTAGAAAAAAGTTAAACAACAGACAAGTTGTTCTTACAAGGTAACTACATGTGAATACTGTCTCCAGCTAAATCCAGGAGCACATTAAGACATTTCCAAGTCCCCAGCAACACTGGGGAAGTAAGTGCCAGTAAGACGTCAATTGTTTTTTGTTTTTTTTCTGGGCTAGCTTTAGGTATCAGCTCCACTGAGGTAAACAAGCTACCCCTGCTGTACAAAACAACAGGACATGAAGAACAGACCAAGGAAAAACAATGTCACAAGGCTGTACCTGATGAAAAGTGTATTTGAACAACAGTGCCAGAAACTCAACCACGGGAAACTGGGAGTAGGATTCAATTCTTCGTAGATGGACACTCACAAAGAGACGAAGAAAGTCCGTAAACTTCTCAATGTAGCTACAAGGGACAGAAGAAAACACAATTAAGAAAACCTGAAGGATGCCACAAGAAAAAGCAATTTCATTGAAACAATGATAAATTCACTCAAAAACCTTTCATTAAAAAAAGAAAGTTACAATTAACAGCCAGTAGAACAATTAAAATATAAAGCCCTGCAACAATTACCTACAGGATGGGCAACCCTTCCTTCCATTAATACCTGAAACAGCAGAAAAGACAGTCTAGTCAAAAGCAACTTTAATATTCAGATAAATATAATTGAGTTTAGTCAGGCCTGCAAATAAACACAATCCCCCCCACCCTAGAGAAATAAGTACACGATAGCAAGACTGATCATACTGATGTATACAGGATTAGTCATATAAACTGTACCACTGAGGAATTCAGCTAAAAGCAAGAAGTTAATGCACAAGTTAACAATACACGTGTTAAAAATTCACATGAGGTAGTGGGAGAGCCACATAGTTTAGAGCTGGAAAGGACTGCTTCTTATGCGGTGCAGATGACCAACTATTATCCTGAAGTTTCTCAGCTGAGCCCAGGCTTTTGTGACTGAACTAGACAATAAAGACAAATCTTCCTGCAGAGCATGGGACCATACAAAATGAAGATCCAAAAAGAAGCCTGCTACCAAAATTTCAGGAGTCCAGCAAGAGCATGACCTCGGTGCAAGCACAGAGGGTTCTTGTGTACCACTGGGGAAAAATTACAAAGACCACAATGGGGTAAGCTGTCATGGAATAAAAACATGCCATGCACAACACAAGCTTCCTCAAGGTTAAAAATCATCTTCATATTGATCTAAACACAGAAGAACAAAGCGCTCCATCTGTACACAGGACCAATGCATCGCAACGTGATATACAAACAGCAAGAGCTCCAGTGATCCAGTGACAAGGCTGTGGGCAGAGTAATTTGTCCTTCCCATACCTTAAGAGTTCTGAAGCATAAGAGCACTTCAAGTTTTTCTTTTAAAAGAAACAGCAAGTTAGGTTTAGCACAGTTTCAGACACAGTTGAGCAGATTTGTTTTACTGTACTGCCTTGCTCTCCCCTTCTGCAAATGCTGGTTTGAAGACAAACGCTCTAACCACAAGTAATTCAAGTCTGGAAGCACTGCCAGCTAACAGAGCTGCAACACTGTTAGTTATTATAAGCTTATAAAAACCATACGATGCTTTGAATATGCAAAAAGATTACACGAACTTTTTATTTGGCACTGTCTGCTCGACAAGAATCATCACTAAACATGCCTGACCACTGACCAAAGGCATCAAAAATAAAAGAGAGCAAAAAATAAGTATCCAGACCCAAACATTTCCTTCATTTTTTTCATTTTTATTTTCTGAAGAGGTTCTGACCTGAGACCAGTGACATTCCTACTTGGCACCTAGCTCTGCACACCTCAAAGCCCATATTGCAACCTCTAAGCCACTGCTTCTATCCAGACCGGACATTTTCCATTCCCATTTCCAATATTTTCACGTTTTTAAGTTGAAGCCAACACAAATAAAGCAAAAGACAGTTCAAGCTTAATCTTCTTCTATTCAGCAGTAGAATCTATTCAAAACCACACTGATTTCATAACAAGACAAAAGGAATCACTGCTACAGGAGGCTGGGGAAAAACAGACCTATGGCAGGGAAGCTCTAAAGACGGCGATCTGCTGAAGTAGGGCACTTGAACCAGCACCAGTTTTGTTTAGGACTTTGTTAGTCCATCTCAAGAAGATGCATTCATGCAATAAGCTCTTTAGTTTTGGATGTAAAACTAGGAACATCCTCCTATACAAGGCAAAGCCATTTCCACAGTGAGGACAGAGTGAGCACAGAGCTCCATTCCTGCCAAAGTCAGCTAGATTTTTCCAAGCAGTCTCCCCAGAACATCTTAGTTACTTCCGTATTTCAGACCTTAGCAACGAGTGAGGAGGATTCTTGTAAGTAGAGATATCAGAGATCTCTGGATAACACGCATAAGCAGCAGAAGATAATGGGACAGCAATATGATCTCAGTAAAAGCCAACACAGCTACATCTCTTCCACAGTTTGGTCACTGAAGGCAGCTTACTGATATTTCCATAGAAGAAAAAGGAGTTACAGAGGGCATTTCATTTATTGCAGGTTTACAGGACAACTTTTGTGAAATCCAGAGTGCGACCCCTTGCTCTCTGTGCACATATCCCATATGCAAAGGTAGCACATTTCCACCATATAAGACGTTATTTTTAGGAAGCGAGCAATACTGAAGTCACAGTAAGTCAAGAAGCGAGCAAGCGGAATTCACTGTTAAACAGAAGTCACAACTAACCTACATTTATTATCCCAGAGTTGCCAGTGTATTTGAAGATATGGAAAACGTTTTTACAGAAGAAACATGCAAGTCATGTCTACAAAAAGACTCACAGTTGATTCCAAATTCTGTTTTACACCTGAGTGAGTATCAAGGTGAAAAAAAAAAAGCTCAAAAATCTTTCTGCTGCATCTTTGTCCAGCAGCACCAGAAATTTATTTCCATCATTGTGCATCCACAGCAAGATACCGAGCACATTCACATTTACAACATATCTGTCAACATTAGCACCCGTCTGCCTGTCTTCCCATCGCAAGCGCTCGCACAGCAGGCCGGCAGCGAAAGGCAGCATCGAGTCATCACCTCGTTCACCACCCTGTCAACACGTGGATTCAACCACTCAACACAACAGCAAGACAAATCTCACTCTCTCTCCTACAAGTAGGAATATCCGCTACGAAAGAGTCAAGCTGTTTCAGGCAAGGAGCACGGCAGTGACTTTCTGGAGAACAACCAGAACACGCAGCCTCCCGAGATGCTGCCACTTCCCCTGCTGCCTCCAGCCAAGCATGCAAGACAGCCTCCGTGGTGGAGCCATTCACCACTGCTGTGAATGGAGTTCCCCAAGCTGTCTTTCAGTGTTGTTTAAATACAAAACAAACAAAAAAAAGAGTAATCAAAAGTTGTCACATCTCAATGAAGGGTATGAAACTATTTCTTTTTTCTTTCAAGTCATGACTCGCAGAATATCTACCCACTCTTTGTATGGTTGAGTTTAAGACAGAGAAGGCAGATACCGACCAGCAAAGGGAATACTGCAATGCCTTTACCTCACTGTGCCTCTTCTGTTGTTCTGTTACAACTGAATGAAGGGCAGGTTCAGCTCTTGTGCCACCTCAGACCTGCAGTCAAACAGTAACGAACGGGGAAAGGGGAGGAAGAGGACAGGAAAGAATACAAACCTGTGCCACCACGGTCACTTAGCAAACTTAGCCCCTTACCAGAACCTTACCTGTGGGCACCTACCTTTCTGCCTGTCTCCACCAGCACAGAACTCTGAAAAAAAGGTGATTAGACACACCATGCATGACCGCAAATTAATAAACACTGTCCTTTAGAAAGTAAGAGGCCCTAGCACAGCTACTTAGCTGTATGGTTTCTCTTACCTTTCATCCAGTTCCTCTAGTCGGCTCTTCACTGTATGGGCATTATTCTCCTTGGTAATCTTCTGCAGGAGGTAGAAAGTCTGCTGGAACATCCGTAACAAATACTCCTCAAATTCCATAGGTACGCAGTTCTTAGACATCAGTTCATTGATGCAAGACATAGCCAAGACGCCAAGTCGGCCACGCTCCTGTCCCAACACCGAGTTCTGGCTGCTGCCGTTGACAGAAGACATCTTCCTAACGCGAGTGTCGCAGCCAAAGCGAGCAAAGTGGAAAATGGTGGTGAGGAGTGACGGGGTGATACTGGTAGACAAAGGGATCCAGCTGAAGAGGTGTGCCAGGCACTCCAGTGCCAGGGAACAAATATATTCACTTTCCGTGTCAAGGATGGGGATTGGCTGGTTCAATAATTTGGCTGCGCTGGGACTCTGCAACAGGCTACTTAACAGGTCACCTAAGGAAAAAAAAGAGCACATCTCTCCATTATACATCGAGGCGATAGCTTCAAATGGTGCGACTGCAAGCCGTAGCTGAAAATCCAAAGCCATCAGAGCCTCTGGCACACAGCAAGTCAGTGTACAAAGATTTGTCCGAGATGAACTAGTGATTTTTGTATTCTAGAATTTTCCTCAGTTTTTGCACAGATCTCACGTGTCAGGTCAGAGGAGTTGCTGAGAGGGACTATTCTGAACAAACAAGTTCAAGTGGCAGCTCTGTACTGTCCTTTAGCTTTACTGAGAAGCACACGTGCAGCGTTTTGGAAGAGATAATAGTAATGCCAGGGTGTGTATTTTAGGGATTTCTTACAAAAGTTATTTCCTTCAAAAGCTTGAGCATCCTTGATGTAAGCTTGCATTAGTTCTCTGGCACATCCATATTATATTGAAACTTGGCAGAGTTGCTGCTGCTTGCATATGACAGCTTGTGGATTATATAAGAGCAGATGTACCGAGTGAGACCAGAAACCTGCTTACTGAGAACAGGACCTGCCTGTTCCCGGAGTGACCAAAGACCCATGGCAAGCACACGTGAGATTCGTCAGCCTCTGGCCACTTGCAGTGCAAAGGTTTCCTGAGCCAGGTGGGGTTTGAAGAATTCTGCACAGCCTCAGAGGATTTGTCTCCCATGGATTTAGCCAGGCTCCAGCTGAAGCCACCAACACTTCATATACGTAGCATCCTGTTACAACAGTTTCACAGCCTAACTATATATAGGTTAAAGATGGCTTTTGTTTGAAGCCTATCAACTCTACTTCCTATACCAAACAGGGAAAAATAATTTTTCCATTCATCTTTTCACTCAGTATCTTCTGTCCCAGCTCCTCACTCTCAATTTGAGACTGTACCTTTCTTATACGGAAGAAATTCAGTATCACCTTTATTGCTGTTCCACAAAGCCTTCATTTCTGTTCTACCCCCTTGATACAGAAGACCAGAACTGCACCTGCTGTTGAAGATGTGGGTGAGCCTTAGTTCCACACAGCACCACAGCAGTTTTTGACTGCTATTGGTCTGAAGTTCTCATAAAATGACCTCGTGCAACACTCAGAAGTTAATCCTGTATGCTGAAGGTGAGCTTGGAGCCCACAACTCGGCCTGAGATGAGTATTGCTCTCCCTGCCAAATGCAGGTTACGCTCCCCTGCATCGCGTTTCACTTTGTTAGCCCAGAGTCACGCAAGATCTCCCTGCCAGTCGTACCTCCTTTTCACCCTTCTGACCACTCAGTGCTGCCAGCAAGCCTCCTCGTCTCTTCACCCAGCCTTTTTGGCAGGTCTCTCAAGTACGTTCATGTGCACAGTCCCAAGCAGGACCCCACCGGTGACCTCCCCCCTCACTGCGAGGGCTGAGCATTTCCACTTACCTTTCGTCTCCTACCTTCTGCCCAATTAATCGTCGCAGGGACTCCCCGTATGCCCAGTGAGCCTTTGCTTTCACAAAAGCTTTTAGTGAGAAGCTGCGTTGAAAGCTTTATGAAAATGCACACAGATAATGCCAGCTAGACTGCCCTAACTAACTCACAGGCTTCCACAGACCACATGCTGGAAACCTATTTCTTTTCCCCAGGTCACTCCACGCCCTTCTCTGCCTTGAGTGCAAATAATCTCTTCACCTTTAGAAAACCACAGGCACTTGCTACATTACTGAATTTAAAGTCCTCCCCCAAAAATCCAGGTAACTTTTTTGAAAGTGAAGTGACCCAACGCCCCTGCAGGACGAACACAGCAGGTATGATTTACTGAGCTATTTCCAAAGTACTCAGAAGCATGCACGATGAACAGGCTTCTCTTAAGTCGCCACTTCTCATCAAAATAGATGTCCTACACCACTAAATTCATAACTCCCTGCCATACTTTATCACTTTTTCTCCTCCACTCCAGAAATTTGAGGCATCATGCTACTTCAGATGAATTAGATAACCCTGCACTTATCCTTAGTATTATGACAGCTGCCATCGCAGCACTCACACCTAGACGTGTGCTGCAGCACACGAGCTGCTTTTATCATGTTTATAGAAGCAGACATGCTTCTTCCAAAAGGCCTTCTTCCACGAGAATCAAAGATTCTGAGCTGTCAATACACCAGCCACAGACTGCAAATTAGGACCCTTTAATTCAAAGAAATTGGTCTGAGTATTTTGCACCCAGTTTTATCACTGAAGCTCAGAAGTGTAATTTAAGGTATATTTTGTACCCGTGCAAACAGGTGATATACATTTACAACTGCATTCATGCACAAGGAGAAAAAACCTCAAAGGAGAGGGGTTGGGATCGTGCTAGCTTTGCAGAAGCAACATTTGTGCTACTCATTTGTTTACCATACATGAGTGAAAATGCCTAAGGAAGGGATTCATCAAGTAAAGAGATAAATCACTCAAAGACGTTTGGAGGATGGGAGATTATTGTTGAGTAAGTTCTCTACTGATCCAATAGCCCAAATGTTTCCCAACATAGAACACAGTTCCTTTGCTTCAATGGTACAAGAAATGAGTTTAATATGGTTTTAGTGCTAGTTAAAAACTATGCAAGACTTGTGAGTAACCATTTCACTTTGCTTCCTTTGTTGCACAGGGAAGCACAGTTTTTAAGCTCCTGAAGAGATTCTGGCTCTGACAGAAGATATTAAACATTTATACGGACTTCTGAAGCTTATTTTACTTTTTGGAATACCTTTAATTTCTCCTGAACATAAGAAAAGGAAGGTGGCCTTATCTAAGCTATGGAGGAAACAAAAAAAAATTTAAGCGTCACCAGTAAACAGAATACTTCACATAAATGTGACTCAAACGTAACCAACATGCATGTAAGAAGATTTGGTCAGCATTGATTTCACGAATTTTTAGGGGAGAAAAGCAATTAATTCATACAGTGCAGAATTTCATGGCAAGGTGTCACCAAACCCACATTTGCCCTGCAGTTCATCTCCGAAACCTGTATTTTATTTCTATCTGCAAATAGATCAGTAAACGTGCAACGCCACAACCGCCACTCACTGCTACTGGTTTGTGTGTCTGGCTTTAAAACCCTGCGTTCTCCTTATTAGCAACCCCAACAGTTAAAAATCTTGAAAACACACCGCATGAGTTTGTTCATTCTCATTAAAGAGGGAAGACCCAGAAATAACTGCATCATAATTCCCATGTAGAGAATTGTGATCTAAAGTCCCCATGAGATAAGAGCACAACTGGATGAAAAACTGTCTTGGCACCAGCAACATCCAGCAATTCACCGAGGAACCAAGAGGACATTTCAAACAGGCTTGTGCTGAATTTCTTCCCGTGATTTTGCTGCAGTACTTGGTTCTGCAGGCACGGCCTTGAACATGACTGTATCAAACAGCCTTCTGCAGGAACGCACAAGGGCTCACTAAGCGATTCAAGCTGTTTTGTACAAATACAGCATCATTATCAGCCACTGAGTCACTTGCTGCCAACTGTGTTATGGTAACATGAATCAGCTTTTTACCTTGGAAGACACCGATCTTACTCAACGCCACAGCACCGCAGCACTGGGGCACTTGCTGGCAGGGTGGGTGAAGCTGGCACTCCTGCTCGCTCCAAGCAGCACGCTCACTCTTGCCAAGTGATATGCCAGGTTCAGTGTGGTTTTTTTTCCTGTTAATATTATTTTTTTCTATCTTTTGCTAACTACAGCAGAATTCCCCCCCTAAAAGCAAGGTGATATTGCTTTACGTTTAAATTTTTGTATTTTTTATGTAAATATCAAAATGTCTTAAAGCTCTAAGGAAAAGAAGCACTTGAAATTCTGGTTCAACTTGGATTTAAATGTGAAAATTTTAACACTAACAAAACATTAACAAACCAAACACTAACATTAACCAACACTTAACAGGGACAGCTGTCTGAAGCTAACTAGTACAATCTGGCACAACGAAGCAATCAACAACTTTCAGTTAACTACTTAAGGTCCTGCAGACAGATTTAAAGACAAAACAAGGTACCTTAACACCTCGTAACAGAATACACATAATTTGGTATCAGTGTGACCCTAGAGATCCCCAAGTGTTTCATCCTCTCCTTATGCACAACCAGACATTACAGGTTTCCAGACCATAAGCCTTTCTTTTTCTTTGTTAAAAGCAGACAAAGCCAAAATCAGAGTTTTTAAAGAAAAATGATTTAACTGAATCATGGTATTTTTTCCTACTTTGTATTCCGAGAAGGACTAAAAACACCACATGCTGCTGCACAATTCTTGGGTGAGCTGAATGTAACAGAGGCACCACAGAAACCAGTACTCATCCAGACTGTCTTCACACCTGGGGAGACCCTCTGCACCTACAGCTATCCCTGGTACAGCCGTAACAGGATGAATGAAATGTGCTCTGAGTACAGGGATACAGAAACATACTCTTTTTTCAAAGGTAATTAATACGAATTTAAATGAGTATAGATAAACAGCCATCCAAAAATCTAAGATGAGAAGGAAGAAAAAGTTTCCCAACACATATATGCCCAAAGTTCTAGACACTTCTGTTTTAATTTAGAGCTTCAGTTTTGCTCTACTACGCCTTTTGATATACTTCGAGCTGAAAATCACAGATAACAAATGTGCATCGGGTTTACGGGACAGGGCTGTGGTACCAGGGAGTTACAAGGGTGGCTGCTGTGAGTGGAGTCCAGCAGTTTTAGTTTCTCACTGCTCTAGTCTGTTAGTAATAAGCAATACAAAATGTTAATCTCCCTACACTGAGTCTCTTTTGCCCAGGACGGTAACTGGTGAGCAAACTCCCCGTCCTTATCTCAACCCTTGAACGCTTTTCCATTGCGTTTTCTCCCCTTCTTCCTTTGAAGAGGGGGAATGAAAGAGCAGTGTGGTGGAGTTTAGCTGCCCATCCATGTGGAACCACCACACAACGCCAACTCACTGATGTTACAGCATTTTGAATTGACACTTCAGAAAGCTTTTTGCCATCTGAGAACAGTGCTGTCTTGAATGAGGCACCATTTTCAAGTGGGACATCCCCTGCAGTGGAAATTGCTTCTTCAGGTGAAGCTTGCCTTTCTGACCAGAAGTTTGTTGGACTAAGAACAAGTTTAGGAAAAGGTTAGACAGTAAGGGAAGGAATCTATACTCGATATTGCAAGTTAAAGCGCTTGGAAATAATATTATGTAGCTTAAAAACAAGTACTCAGCTTCAGCTGTCCTTACCACTTTCTCCTGAAGTTGGGGATGGTGGTGGAGTGGCAGCAGTAACACTGTGTTTGTCCCATATGCTCTCCAAAATACCTGGCCAAAGAGACATTTTTCAGAACAGACTGCTAAAAGACAGATTGATCTAACAAACATACTGGAGACAGAGAGCTCCGCTAAAACACATCTTGAGTGCTCTAACAAGGAACATTCTGTACAAGAACTCATTAATTTTTTCAGGGTCACTAAGAAAAGTGAATTTCAATCCCTTTATAAAGAGGAGAATGTACCTACTAAGAGGAGAATATACCTACTTTGCTACACAAGCTCCTTTCACAGTAATCTGACCCAGTCACCCAACAGTAGAGTTGAGCATTTGAACAGCAGGAGTGGTCACTACATCGCCCACACCTTGCCTCACTGCACCGTGGACATGCAAGCCTGCTAGCATCATAGGGACGGTGAAGGAAGACACTTGTTTCAGGGCTGCAAGCCCACTGACTCGTACCTGTGAGGAGCCCAAGCACTGTTTGCACCTGGTCCAGGAGCAGCTTGCGTAACTCTTCTTTCCGGGCTACGCTAAGATCTTCTCGCGGACATGCCAGTTCTTCTGAAGTTGTTTTCAACATTATCAGTCCCAGAGGAGTGGTCACAGGAGACTGAATTAACTGAGAGGAAAAGGCATGAATGCAATATGTGATAACATTCTGCAGAACTATCAGATCACAGAAAGGAGATAAGTAATTGTATTAGCAGTTAACAAGCAAGTATCAGTTCCCCCAGTTTGCAGCACTGCATGTTGAGGGAAGAGGACTGCAAGTATTGGATTTCCTGAGACATTAATCTATGTTGCAACAGTTCAAGCACCATGGGAATCCTTGGGGTTTCGAGAGAGCTTTCATAATGTCATTGCACACATTCTCTGTTCTAGCATGTTTACCAGTAACAGTTTGTTCCTCTTGTTTACGGCCTTCTGCTGACATCATCACTTCTCAGAATTGCCTCAGCACCCGTGAGTTCACCACGTAACAGGGCTGCTGCTGAAGCCATGCTCAGACCGGGAGCCTGCACCATCAGCCAAACAGTTCCCCCTCACCCCCCTAAAAAAACGTTCTTTCCAATTGCAGACAGACAAATGCAGCCAGTACTGGATGGCAACAGAACGCAGGTAAGGGATGTAACCTCTCCTTGCATTTGCACCACACCTCAGTCTGGAAATCACATTTACCCTAAAAAGAATGATTTCCACCATGTACAGGACGCACAGGAATAGGACTAGAGAAAGCAGTGATTTTTGCCTTCATTAGGCACTGGGACATTACAGACATGCTCAAGTGGGACAAAGTTTTATTTTCAGCTGAAAGACACTGCTGTTCTCTTGACCTGAAACATCCAAATGATTTATGCACTACTCCCTCTGGAAGAAAAAAAATCTAAAGCCAATCACAATTATTGCAAGTAATCCTTGAAGTCATAAATTGAACAATGCAAGCTGACTTCATCTCACTGGCCCACCAGACCAGAGACAAACTGACTTAACATTGCTCAGGCTACACAGTTTGGTGAAATATGCTGGGGAAAAAAAGCCATCTATAAGCTCTTAGTCTAGATGTACACGACTCTGGCCTTCAGAAACGAAGCATGATGGCACAGGAGCAGACAGCTAAAGAAAGTTAAACATACAACTTGTTAGTGAATTAAAAGACGACTTAACATCTCCTCTCATAATATTTTCTGACAAAGCCAGGAAGTCTAGCAAAACCAGGCACTGGCACTTCAGTAATATTAAATTTTGTACCTCTAAAGCAGCAGCATTAGAATTACTGTTTCTGCATAATGATAGCACAATAGACCAAGTTACTTTTCTTCTCCATTTCCCTAAAGGCTCAATAAAACTTTTAGAAACTAGTTAGAGGATTGTGATACCAATTTACTGCTAAAGAATCTAATAACTGCTTCAAATAATCTCAGAAGAAGAAAGGACTTGTGCAACTCTCAAGTCTATCTAACACAGGAGCAGAGCGTTTTGCTTTTGCTCTTCACTATTTTGGGATCCTGAAGTTGAGTACTAGTGCTTCTCTTCCAATTTCTCTGAACATTTTTGGAAGGCCTCTGATACAGAAATTAATTTATAGGAACACTTCCCTCAGAAGCTGAGTCTACAAGGAGAGGCTTAAAGAAAAATTGATACCCGAAGTGGGCTTGCAAGCACCTAAGATAGCCTCCAAATGGCTAGAAAAGCAAACGGAAGCTCAGAAAGCATTTCAATTGCAAATCCAGATGAAATCAAGGCCAAAACTGTAAATGTAGACAGTTGTCTTAAAGTACTTATTGTCAGACTGACAATTCAGGAAAAAATTGCAGTATGCTGCACTACGTGATTACAGAGAGCTATTTGAAAAGAGATTACTCCAGTAAGTTAACAAGCTCGGTTTGTCAAGTCTGCATTTTTTTTTTAAATTTTGCAGTTAATACTAGATCCATTTGTCTTAGCAAAAACTCCTGACACTTTGGGACCTTGATTTATTTCAGTAATTGCCTTGTGGTTTGTCTGTGGGCATAGCTGCATTCAAATCATGTAATTATATCAGCAGAAAAACATGGAGCAGCACCTCAGTTTACACTCAGCCTCTAAGCCAATTATGAAGGATTTGGGAAGAACTGGAAGCAGCACTCAAACCAAAAGAGGAGGGTAGCACCAGTCTGGCTGGGCTCCAGCAGCAGTGAGCTGTTAGTCTGACCCAGGCTTCACTATGAAGGAGCTGTATGTCAAACAAACAACGTTCAAGCTAGTGGCAGCGTCTCAGCCATGGCCCTCAAACACACCTTCTCTCCTCTCAAACACCCCAGCAGCATGCAGTTAGTGACTCTACATGATGAGGTGGCAAACCTTTTCAGGGTAACTTGGTTAATAGAATTAAGTAAAAAAAAAAAGCTCTTACAGCTACATTCAGAAACTTCACTTTCAACATAACACTAGAAAGATGTATAATAAGTAGGAAGCTATGGGCCACTTGAAAATTAAAGGAAAAGGAATCAGAGAAGGAAGTTTGTTTTTCATGCAAGTATTTAACCTTCAAGGGAAGTCACTATTCAAGGAAACAAATTATGGCCCTCTGCGAATGAAAAGTTTTACCTTTAGAAGCTTCTTACCTGCAAGATGTTAGTGAAGAAGTCATGGTAGAACATTGGCCAGTCCTGTCGGCCAATATCCACGATGACTTTGCAGAGCTTGTTCCTGATGAAGTAAGGCAGAGTTTTGTGGTGAGCTAGCAGGAGCTTGGGCAGGCAGCTGCGGATCTCCATTTTGTCTTGAGATGGGACCCCAAGCCACATCTTATTGATCAGGTTCTGGAAAAGAAAAAGACCTCCACAGTGAGCCCACCTGAAACATGCTGATATTGCATGCTTCACTGAAATTAAGTTAGTCAGGTGTCTGAGTAGGAAAACCTTAACGATATCAGGTGTAGTGCCTGAAGGAAAACCATCTTAACACATTTCATCAGTAGCTTTTCAGATATAGCTTTCTTAAACAACTTATACTACCTGACAGGTGACAGCAACTGGCACATCACCATTTTAACCGCTTCAGGGTCAAGCAGCACCAGCCGGCATGCCTCCATCTTTTAACCCTGGACAGCTACATCTGCCCTTTCAAAGGGCAAAGCACAGCCTCGTATGAGGCAGAACAAAAAAAAAGAAGGGAGGCAGGTTTGGCTTTAGATGTCTCTGGTGCTGTGCAGGTCTGACGAAGCTAAGCTGGAAGGTCGCCTCTCGAGCGACGGACTTCACAGAGACGGGGCATCACTTTACCAGAAAGCTTTTAGGCCACTTAAAAACCGGGCAAAATCCATAAGAAGGCAGAGTTGCAAATTGCTTTCCTGCCACGCTACAATCCTATTTAGAGACTCTGGAGTATTAGTAGCTGAACCTCGAAGGATAACTTATGTAGGAGGCCTGCTACAGGGGCGATGTCTGCAGCCATTTGCAGGCATATAGCCTGGAAAATCCAACACCAGGAAATACTGTGCGGTGGTTTGCTGTAGGAAATAGAAGGCTGTAGTTGTGGTCAAAGCAGATTTAATTCACAGAATAGAGGTACTGTACGGAGGTACCAGTTCACAGCGTAGAGGGGCATGTGTATGTGTGTGTATACGTATATGGCTTGTGCATGGCATATACACAAAGTGTCTCAGAGGTTACTCTCTCCTCCCCTACAGAAGATGCAGAAATATTGCTTAAAAGCCAGCAGTGACCCAACCAAATGAGAGTTCCTCACCGCCAGTCCAGAACGAGAATTTCTGCAGTGCCCATAAAACTGGAAGATGTTTCAGCATTAATATCCATCCCTTACTGCCCACAGAATTTGTCCACTCAGCTGGCCTGAAAATGGCAGCTTTCTCCACCTGGGAAACATTCTGGGGAAGACATTCTCTTTTCCAAAAACAAGCAGGAACAATTCACCCAGAAGGGGGCCAGGAAGTTTTTATTCCAGATCTGCTGTGGACTTTCTAGACATTTGTGAAAATACAGCGTTCTCCAGAAGTTTTGGGGATGAGCCTTGTGTTCGTAAACATGGGTTTATTGACATTCAGCACAGACCTGAAGACTATGATGAAGGCTCAGACACAGACTGACCGAGGACTAGCCGAACGCAGTGCCACAGTAGTTAACTTTGGAAATTCCAGCTTCTCAGTTGAGAGATCCTAATCTCTCAGCTGAGCTGTGAACTCACTTCCCTCAGTTTACACACGCACAGTGATTCCTTTGTTCTGCTTAGTTCTGGGCACAATTATTAGTTCTGGGTATTACTTTCCCCCCCCTCTGCCTCTCCCCTAGAGCACCAGAGGCTCAGTAATCAAATGTTTTCCTCTTCATGAAAACCGATTTAATTATTGCAGGCTGCTGCGGTTTAACATCCATCCCCAGAGCAGGGAATGACTCCCATATCATTTCTGTCACGAACACCCCTTTATGGGAGGCAGGGTCGCCCGATGGTCTTAGGCCATTGCAGATTAAGTTTGCAGACCCGCTTCAGGCTCCCTCCCTTTGCAGCGCCAGATAAATAAATAGAACTTTTTGTTTTGAGTCAAGAAGTCAACAACAACATGGAGACGTCATTTGTCAAAACAACTTTTAAGAACAGAGTTGTTTGCTCTATCCATAAAGTGGCCCAGTGCAAAGGCTATAAACACTCCTTGAGTTCAGAGCGAGGCTCGGACTGCTGATCCAGCCCAGAACAGAGTGCAGAGGCAAAAAAAAAAAAAAAGGACCAAATTGAGGCATGACATTGACCAAGCCCCAGGACATCAGCATGGAAAGACACTGCACGGCTCGCTGAGAAATCAGCTGATAAAGCTTTCACAGAATAATTTTGTTTCTTTAGTAGCTATACAAATCAATATTCGGGCTTTTAGCCGTTAACTTTGTTCCCTTTAAAAGTAGGTAACAAGTGGGATGTGGTCTTCTAAGAGCGACCTTCCCTCTACAACTAGCACATAAGCTTGTGGGATGCAATTCAAAAAAGAACATCGGAAAAACAGATGTCAAAAATAAAAGAAACTTTGTTTCCCCTCTTAGCATTACAGTTTGCAGCAGCCAGTAGGAGGTAATCATACACATATTTCTGACCGTAAAAAGAGTATAAAAGCAATAGCACTCTTAAAAGCTTTGTGCAGAAAACTCAAACAGCCTCTGAAACTGCAGGCAATTTGTACTTAGAGATGCCAGGAAGTTAATTCTTCAATTTGTGTACAAAGATTCATATTCTCCTACCCTAAGCCTGCCATCAAATAACCTCTTTAGGAGAGAGCAATAAAAGCGAGCTTTATCACTGTACTTATTAGGATTGCCTTTTTAGACAAACATTTTCAAATAAAATCGATTGCCATATAAAACTGCATCGGAACACGGAAAATGCACTATGCAGGCAACAATATACATTTTACCTCAAACACGGTCAAACTGTACATCATCACATAGTCATTTCTTGTACTTGACAGGAAATAGAGGCAGAATCTCCAGGCTCCTATCTGCTGGGCAAAATTATTTAAAAGCTCCTCTGAAAAAAATAAAATATTAAAAATACATTAAAGCTCAATCTGTAAACAGATTCATAACCACCTATATATAGCACACCGAGCATAGAAGAAACCCCATATTCAGAGCAACTCAAACAACCAGGGGAGGGAAAAAAAAAATCACACTCAAAAGCACTAAAAACAACCTAACAATAGGCTTTAATGAAAACAAAATAGGTGTGTCAAAAATTGTGTAGTTTGAAATAAGTACTCCACCAGACTAATAGCTGAATATTAAGACAAGCTACGCAAAAAATAAATTGCAAGCACTACTATGCTAAGTATAAGAGCCAAATGTTGGAATACCAGGTCACTGTGAAAGACTGCAAGTATTTCGGAACACATACAGCATTGGAAAAGGCTCATTTGAATGCAATTGCTCTGAGACACATTGATTTTTTTTTTTTTTTTTGCAAGTCAGCGTAAAAAACATTTAAAACTCTGAACTCATTTTAAACTCTGAACACTCTGATGCAGGATTTGGTGGTAATCTCAAGTCAAGCGACTACACACCAAACGTGGCAAAAGGAAAAGCTGCAAGGGCTGTGCTCTCCAGGCTAACCAAGTGTAAGCCTTAACCAGCGGGTTCCTTCCCTGCAATTTGACCAGGAGAGCAGGGGGATGCTGAAGATTTTTTTTTTTACCTTTTCCACAGCTCTGGCATTTCAGCTTCTAAGCAAGAAAAATTTTAGGGAGAGCAAAAAAAAATTGTAAGATGAGGCTTTGCTTTAATAAACACAACAAGCTCCCAAGGAATACAGCCTACACCCAAGAAGCCCCTGAAAAAACAAGGGGACTGAAAAACTACTCCACGAATCCCAGTTATCAGTGCTGCACGCAGGTCTGACCTCCTTTTCGACTCATCCCTTGTGCTGCTGGGAACACAGCAAGGGTATTTGCTATACACCTACATTTGGGCTAAATGAAAAGGCACGACAGATTCATTCTAGCACTGCAGGTGATCACCACAACAGAAAAAAAACACTTTGCTAGTGGCTTATTCTTTATTCTTCCAGACTTCTGGAAGAAATCTTTCATGCTGATCACAGACTTGGCACTGAAGTTACAGAAATGGCAGAAGCTTGAGAAGAAAAGCAAACAGCCTACTTATGCCCATTAAATACAGCTGCAAGAAGCTAATCTAGAGCACCTGTAAGATCTCTGCTGGTTTTCAGAAGGACATATTTAATAACACTAACCAAAATGAAACCTCACTGTTTATTCCCACTTGTCATTTCACATTAATTAGGACATTCTTCTGCTTTCCCTTCTTAGGGCAGTACAGATCTGAAATCCATGCTCCATCGCTAGGCAGAAGGTAGACATTTTCCGAGACAAGCAGTCTAACAATGTGCAGGCAGAGAAAAACTAACATCTTTCTCCCATCCTAGCCAAGTCACCACTTGGAAAAAGGAGCCGCACCTCCATGCTTACAGGAGCAGACAGTTACTGATGTATTAATTACCTGTGGGACTTGCCACAGCAACTCCAAGACCCAAACTATCGTGTTCGTACCTAAGCAGGAGAGGCTAAGATGCCAGTTCTGTACCAGACAGAGCACTTTCGTCTGCTGTGTTTAACAACCACCCAGCGTCCTCTGCTGAGGTCTGCAGGCAGCAGAAAGCACACAGGACCACCCCCTAAAAGCAGCTTGCACTCACCTATCTCACGTTTCCGCTCATTCGTTGTGCAGTTGTGGAAAAACTCTGTCATTAAACTCTCCAAAGCCCGTAGCGAGGCCTCTTCAGATGCCTGGGGACAACACGTAAAGAAAGGAGTTAAAGCAAATTCCCACTTCGAATGGCGCTCAGCTTTGTGCGCAGAAGATTTCTGCGGAAGGCAGCACTTGGAGGTCGACATCAGGCACGACCCAGAAATACTCAAAAACTAACCAGGAAGAAGGCAAAACTGTCTGGAATTTGAACTGCTCATTGCAGCGAGAGCCATGTAGCACCAAGATTTAACAAGATCTGTCCAAGCGAAAGCTTTGGATGTGACTTTAAAGGGGTCTTCGGTCAGCTCATTAACTAACGAAACCGATATGGGAAGTTTCCTTCTCCTTGGTGGTGCTCAGTAGTTACAAGTTAGCTCATCCTTGTCGAATAATTCTCCCAAAGGCAGCAAATTTGAGTTAAGACGCTTTCAGCCTGAGCCTGTTCTTATTTTCGACTCGGTGCCACGCTGCCACCTGCAACACCAGAGGTGCCATGGAAGAAGCAGCAGCTTGAAAGCTTCAGGAATTTCCAGCACTTTGAAAAGCGATGCACAAGTATTCAGAGGTTTAATTAAAGCACAACATTCCTCCACCCCCAAATTTAGTTTTTACCATTGGAAATATCCAGTTATAGCTCAGTATGTACAAGCCCTAAAAAAAGGGCATTAGTACACAGCAGCTGCAGGGTTGCTGGAGTTTTGTGGCTCTCTGGAGTTGAGGTGATTTTATCCTAGTACCACCTCCACGCCGAGGTTAGCCTCTCTATCTGCACTCCACTTCCCTGGCAATGGACAGGCTGAGAAAAGAGCGCAGCTACAGCACAGACCGCGCTGTTCGTCATTCCTCTAAGGTTTGCAGCTCACGCTATCAGTAATAAACGCAGCCTTCCACTGCACTGAAGCGACGTAAACCGGTAAAGAAAACTGAAAGTTCTGCCTCTACAAGTGAAAACAAACAAAAAAGATGACTGGCGGTCTTCTGCGCAGAGCCAAGCTGGGGAGAGCCGGGCAAGCGAGGCCACTTGCAGGCACGCTGAGCCGCTGCCAGCTCCCATCCCCAGGGAGCAGCGCAGGGAGCACCGCAGCAGGGGCATCTCCTCTCCTCTCCTCTCCTCTCCCAAGCACCAGCAAGCCAGGACACCAGCAGGGGCCCGCAACCTCAGCTCTGCCTCCAAACAACTGAAGTGGATGCTCTGTGGGACGCTGCTTTTTCTATTACCTAGTAAAGGAAGGCTGAATGTCAGCCTCTTTGGGCCTCCCCACCCCTTTCTCCTGTTAAATACGCGCTCTAGAGAGCGAAGACTATTTTAGAAAAAAAAAAAAGTATTCTGTTAGCGGGCAATTGGCTGAAAATAGCCTACAATCAAATCAAAGCCACTTTGTCAACTTAAGCAAGATCAAGCACCCATTATCACTTCCTTGATCCATTTATCCGCAGGCTCTGCGAGCGGTCACTGGCAGCCCAAGCTTCACCTTGCAGCTGGCCCTCGCAGGCGCTGAGCTGCTCCCTTCCGCCAGCCCCCGCTGCCCAGGTAACAGCAGCACCGCGCTAAGAGCTTGATTTTAAGAACTCCCGCTTGACCCGTTCCCATGACGTTAGGATGGAGCCACGCTGCCTTTTCCATGCATTTCTTTCCTGGATGTTTCATGTTGTTGCAAATCCCTTCCTAACCTACTCGCTCCCAACTAGATCGGGCCACGTAAACCCAGCGTTTCAGCAAATCCCCGCAGTTCGCTTCTTTGCTGTTCAACACAGACCAAATCTCGCCAGCGGTTCCAGATGCCTGACACCCAAAAAGGCATTTCCAGCCTTTGGCCGTGTCAATCTGATGCAGTGAAACTCCTCTGTGGGAGGACTGCTCTCTGCCCCGTCCCTCCGGCGACCCAGACCGCCTCAATTCGCCGAGAGGCGTCAGCTCCGCACACAGGGATGTTAGGGCTTGATGGATTTAGCACCATTAATTCAATCCATCTTTCAATCCATCTTTCGGAAGAGTAGTTGAGATAAAGCTACTTTTTTTCAGGGCCAAGATTCAAGATCTATTTCCTACTTTCAGGAGTTGCAGGCTTCCCATAAATATTGGGCATCTGACAGATCCCCCGCTGCCTCCAAACTACCTCTGCACGGAGGTTTTGAAGAGGGCTGAGCCTGCTCCCAGGAACACACTTCGTCTTCTGTAGGAACAGCACCATCACAATATTCAAAGCATCAGAAGCAAAAAGGAAACAGCACAAGGCTAGCACCACGGGTGGTTTGCCAGAAGCGTGTCTCAGCTACGGATGGAGCCGTCGTGCATCTGGCCACCAGCTACCAAGGCGGCGTGCTCCGTTCCTGGATAAATGCTTGCTCTGGAGGGTTTTGCCCAAGCTGAGAGCTGCACCACCTAACTTTCCCTTTTGGCAAGGCACAGGCAGAGGTAAAGTCACCCAGCCAGCCTCTCCAAACAGGATTTCATGCAAGAAGCCCAGGCTGGCCAGAAGCCAGCTCGGGCAGAAAGCAGCAGTGTGACCTCCCAGACCGTTTCACTCTCCTATTTGACTTCTCCCGGCTGTTCTGGAGGTTTTGCCAAAGGAAGGTGGAGCAGCACAAATCATCCGAGGCAATCAGAGCCCGGCCCACACCAGGCTCTGCAAACAGCAAAGCCCGCCTGGTTCCCCAGGTGCCTGCTGCTGGGCACCCTGCTCTAGCTGTTGGCCCAGCTTAAAAGGCAGAGAGCAGCGCTCTGCTCTTGTTGATGCTTTTTGGGCACCCCCCAAGTTAACGATTCCTGGGGCAGGCGGTAGTTATCTGCCTTTTAAAGCGAAGGCTGCGATAACCAGGTCGTCCTGAGGAAGAGGACACGCTGCTGCAGAGCTGCAGAGGCAAGGTGCCGTCCCTACCAGGCGCCCAGAAGCAGATCATCCAGCGAGAGCACAGCAGGAGACCTGCTTGTAGGCTGCACCTCGGTGTTATCTCACTCACGCAGTAACACAGTTTGCTTTCTCCTAGGACTCGGTGTTTACTCTGCATTGAAGGACAAAGGAGCAGGAAGGCACACCAGGATCTGGGGGAGAAGTGCCGAAGGCTCCTGGTCCTGAGCAGCAAAGAGACACGTCGACGACTGCACGAGATGGGACAGTCAGGGTGAGATCAAACCCCGCCGGCAGTCAGAGCCATCAGCACTCAGCTCAGCTGCTGTTTGGTCTGAAATTCAGCCGTTTGGGTCATATAAAATTTTAAAAATTAAGTGTTTTCAAGGAAAGCTGCTAAGTCTGGACCGTCACTAGCAAAATTTGCTACAGGGTTTCTGGGCAAGAGCTGGCTGTATGCATCACCTGCGTGAGGCACTACAAAATATTCAGCTATTAAAGCAGAACGACTTCCTACTTGTGTTCCTAAGATTTAATTCCCCCCGTTCCCCACCAAGGCCTGCTGGTGTCTGCAGGCTAGTTAAATGCCATTTGCTCTCCTCTGTCAACCATCTGAGAAAAACCCCACGCATTTCTCTAACTCCTGTTTGCACAGCCAGCCTTGTGAGCTTTTTTTTTTTTTTTTACCATGAAGAAGTTCTCAATTCACTATAAGCAGCCACGGTCGGGTTTCACAGGTCACCATCCACGGTCGCTCCCCTGCTTCCAACTCCCTCGGCGCTCCGACCAGCGGGGACGGTCAGACTGCTGCGTGCAGCATCGCCGCTGCCGCCTTCAGCCAACGCTCCGGCCAGCAGCGGCGCCATCGGCCACAGCCCAGCTGGGCGACCGAGGTGGTGACACATGAAGGAAAGCAAGTGCACCTCATGCTAGATGGCCACGGATGGCCATGATCCATCCTTCGACCCTGGAAATCGTCCACCCTCGGAGGAACTGCCCCGTCTGACCGAGATCAGGCTGGGAGCTCACACACCCAGGCCACTGGCACTCCGCGCCTGTCCCATCCCCGTTTTGGTCTCACCACGTTTGTTAAGGGTGTTTCAATAGCTTATCGAGCCAGAGGTGTGTAGCTGCTTACTCATCCCGTTTATCTACCAGCTCCAACCTTTAATAGCCGTCTCATACCACCAGAAAAATGAGAGATTCACAGCTGAGAACGCAGCTTCCTCTTTGGGCTGAAATTACGAGGTTTGCTATCAGTGCTTGCACATTTAGAGACATTCTCTGTCCAGCAAACCAAAAAAGAAAAAGGTGCAACAAAACCAGCTGACTTCAGAGCTATTGCAAAATTACGCTTGAAGATGTAAGAGCCATTAACTGATTTCTCTTACGGAAAAAAAATTATTAACAGCTGCCTACTTACAACGCTTTTCAACTGTTCAAACTCCAGGTCACTGCACCTCGTAAGGCTCTAAAGGAGCAAAGCCCTCGTACCTCGCTGCCCAGAACGGGGCTCCCGCTCAGCCCAGCCTGTGCCTCGAGCGGTCGGGCAGGACGAGTTACTCGTCCAACTCTGGAGGGTAAGCGGGAGAAAACAAACAGGACAGCACATAGATCATAAATATTTGGGGCTGCATTAACAAGAGCTGGTGCCAGACAGAGGAATTGGTTTGGGATTGCAATTCAGACAGTGTGCATTTGCTTTAACAGAAGACACAACACTCATTTTAGTTTGTGTGAAACCAAAGACATTCCCCCTCTTACAAGAGATCATTCTGGAAAATAGGAAAGCGCTTATAAAGCTATTTAATTTTTTCCCCAGAAGAGCTTTCATTTAGAGCAGATTTGCTTTTTTTTTTTTTTTTTGCATTTTACATTCTCTAAAGACTGAACCTACGAAGCAGGACACTCATATGCTTCAGACAGCTCCAAAACATCAGCTTCAGCGGCCATGCCCGACTGTCACGTTTTACTTTCATAAACAAATGCTTTTAAAAAGGAAAGTGATTATTTCTGGTAGAGGAAAGCTCTTCTCTAATGCTTTGCCATAAAAACCCAAGCTGTTAACCTTTTAATGGCTGCTATTAACAGCTCGGCAGAGAATCGATCATACAAATTATGCTCTAAATACAGCATCGCAGGCAGAGGGTTGCAAAGAGGGTTGTTGTTTTTTTAATGCATTTGGAAATGGATATCACTAAACCAAAATTAAGGTAATCCCTCTACAAGGGTTTTGGTCGTTTGCTAAGATGTTAATTGCAGCTGCAACATTACAAAGGTGACTCCAGCTGTCCTTCGGGCAGCACTGGACCAGCCTCCTTGAATGCCGAGGGGGGGATTTTGCCGCACGCGGGCTGAGCGCCGAAGCAGCCTCGCGGAGGGGCAGGCAGCGGGTGTGAGCCCCGCTCTGCGCCGAGGACGGGAGCTCTCCCAGCACGGAGCTGCCCTTTGCCACTGCTGCACCCCCTCAGGTTTTGAATTCCGAAGCCCACTCCTGTTCCCTCCGATACCTGCGATGTTGAAGGATGCCAGCAAAGCACTTCCACACTACCTAACACCTGCCAGCCCAGAAAGCCTCCCAACGCCACGCAGACAGACAAGGTACATCTTCTACCAGCACAACCCTCACTTCCTATGGTTTTGAACCTGCTTTTATACCCCCTTCCTACCACCAGCAGTACGAGAGACAGCCCACCACAGCTCAGCCTCCTGCTGCTTATCGAGGTTTGGATCTTAGCACGTTTTAGGCAGCGTGGCTAAAAGGAGCATCAGCTACATCTGCCTCTTGCGCTGGTACCGGCTCGTCCAGGAGAGCATATATGAAAACCCTAGCCCCGGTTTGAAGTGTTCCCAGCAGGAATTTCCATCGTGCCACCAGTAAGCCAGCGGGTAAGGTTAAAAGAAAACACACAGACACACCACAACGGCAACTGCTGGTATAACAAAATTCATTAATTCCCTGTCGTTGCTGCCTCTAAGTGAGCCTGCCCCATCCTCTTCCACCTGGGAACCTTCTGCTTCCAACTTGGTGCAGTTACTTACTAGTACAGTTATGTATATATATATATACACACATACATACACACACACACAAACACTATAGCTGGTTTTTCTTCCCTTTATACATATTATTTAGCATTGCAAATCACTTTTAAGCACACAGTGGAAGCTGCGCAATGTAATTATACACTTCAAACACATGTGCACGTGTCCTAACGTAGTTATTTACACGCTGACCTTAATTATTGGGGTGTCTTTTGGAATCCCTCCCTGTCCAAACCCTAACCTAACGTGACAACAAACACCTACAGTTACTAATTACAGCCTCAGAAGATGGCGGGTCACTTCGAGCCTACTGGTGTGGTTCACAAAAGCCTTCCTTCTGCTGCCGTCAGCAAAGCGCAGACATTGTCACTGCTGCAGCGATCCCTCAGAGCAGCTTCGAGCCGCTCCACGCAGTGAAGCTCATGAAAGAAGCGAAGCACAGTATTATTTTTAGCAACGAAAATCAGAATTATGGAGTGCTTAAAAAAAGCCGTATGATACCCAACACATCTTCTAGAAAGGCTGAAAGCATGCTACACAGAGGCAGAGCTCTGCGTTACTTCAATACTTGCTGTTTTTAATCATTTCCAGCTAAGAGCTTTACAAGTCTGGGTTTCCACACACATTCCAAGGCTCTCCGTAACAGCATTACAAGGCTCACCCTGAAGTCTTCAAACAGAAAACAGTGCACAGCCCATCACGTACGTGCTCCCCTGCAGTACGTTGCTGATGATATCAACGGTGCTGTCTTTACTCTCAATTTCCTTGTTGCATTTCAGACATGTTTTTGTGGTTTAATGAACAGAAACTAGGCTTAGCTTCACTCTGCGCTTTGAGAACAGTTCAGGCTCCTGGTGCCATTTCGAGAGATTTTCCGGCTGCAGAATACAACCCGGTCATCTGGCTCACTCGTTTCAGGAGCCGCCAGTCTAGCAGTTCACTGATGAGATGCTGATTTTGCAAACTCATTTCTCTTATACCACAATTTAAGCCAAAGATCTACCATAGATGTCATGAATTACTGTTCTACCTAAAGGCAATCAACAGAGGAACGAAGCAAGGCAGCAAATGCGCCACACTACACGCAGTCCCTCTGCTGTGATGGAGCTGATGTCCTGCACGACAGCTGCCTCTGCAGCTCATCAGTTGAGAAATGCCAGATTACACTTCAGGAATCACTGTAAACATCAGCTGGGGACTAAAAATGATCATAGGCTGAACACAGCTGCGTAGGGCAGGCTACGGAAAGGCAGCAGTGATAAGCTGATTTCTTGAACAGGATGAAGAGATCATCTTACCTGTAAACACTGCCTGGTACACAAGTAATCAGGCACCTTTTAGAATACCTACGGGATCATATTTCTTAAATCTTCTTGTACAGGCAGGTTCAGTTAACCAGGCTTCAGGTTTTAAGGCTGAACTTTGATTAACGGGCTCAAGTGTCCAAATCAGATCCCTTCTAAACTGGGAACTCTTAATGGTGAGAGTCAACCCCGGAGAAGCGCGTCCTCCAACAAGCAGTTAGCATTCGCTCTGCTCTTCACAAAAGGTGCTCAATAACACATGGAAACGCAGCAACCATAAAGCATTAAAATTCAACGCCTACAAATTCTTTTAGAAACCTACCAGATGAATAAAATAATCACAGCAACCTGGCAAAAGCATAGTCGGATTTAGCCGTGGCATCATCCATCACAAGCCCCACTCTCGCTGAGGACGAGCACACGAGCAGCAGTGGCTGAACCTGCAGGCCCGGGGAAGACGGGCTGGTCACGTGGCGATGACTTACCACTTGATTTACTGTGGTTTAGCTGCGGGAAAAGACTTGGCAACGCGTTATTTCCCCAGCCTAGTAGTCGTTAAAATAATAATACACAGATGAGAAGTGTAGAAGCATCCAAAGCACAGTACTACGACCCACATTCTCCAGCACACTGCCACAGCACCAGGGCCCAGACAGCACACACAGGCACTTTTTGGACTCATGACTGAAGTCCAACAATCCAGCACAGCTGTTACGTTTTCCTCAGAGGACACCGTGCTCGCACAGCTCTCAGCTGCTGCCCACCGCTTCTTAAGCCCTCACTGAGGAGCGCCTCTGCTTCGGGCGCTGCCAGAGGAACGAGGCCCGGCGTCGCCGCGTACCTTCCAGGCTGCACGAGGCCGGCCACACGCTGCTTTATGGCTGCTGGAGCACCACACGGTGCTCGGGTTCTCCCTGGTTGTCTCCCAGTGTACACCAGCAACTTAACCCCCTCCCCAGTGAAGCCCAGCACCTCACACCTGCAGGGCACAGGCTCGCGATGGCATCAGTAGGGCCCGCCCTCGGCCGGGCTCCCCGTGCCAGCCCGCCATGCCACGAGAGGACAGGACGGCCCTGCCCGGCCTTGTGGGGCCACGCTCGTGTGGGACCGCTCGAGGCGATGGCCACGGGGTGCAGGTCACTTCCCTCTTCTCCGCAGAGGGGAATCCAGGCCTGAGCAAACAGCCCCGCAGGGCTGCCCAGCCAAACGCGACCGGCTTTCGCATTTTGAGGCAACGCTCGTTTGGAGATCCCCTGGCATTTTATCTGAAGTAAGCTGGGTTTTAACAAGGCAGGCAGGGAACAGCCCCCAAGGCTACGCTATTTTGGACAGAAGTATATTGGGGCGGGAGAGCATGCCAGGAAGAAATCAAAACCTGCAGTGTTAAGGAAACTGCATGCACCTTCTCGCTCAAATGGGCCGTGACAAACAGCTGAGCAGCAGCGCGGAAGATGAACTTACAAAAGATACCACAAAGCACAGCCTTTTGAGTTGAAGTCAGCTTAAAACAAGCACCAATTGTCAAGTTCTAACTGAGTCTTCCTACAAAGAGCACTATTAATGCTCTTACAGATGGGTATTTGATACTTAATGGTAAAAAGCTTTCTTCCTTGTGACTCACTCAAATGTGGTAGCTCCTTTGACCAGGGAGGAGGAGACTGGAGAAGAGTTAAGATGTGATAGGAGCAGTAAACCTGGCAGGCCTGCATATCAGCACTAAGCTGTCCAAGAAGCATTAACAGATTTTCCAAAACACTTCTCAAATACTTTACTGCCGGCAGGACTGCAAATGCAAACCCTTATTTATCCCAAGCTGCAGACAACTCAGTAATAGTGGGCAAACACTCTGAACTGCAGTCCTTTGCAGTCCTAACTTCAGGAGTCTCTGGAAGCACGCACGTCTGCAGAGAGGGAAATTGAAAGTACTACAAGCAAAGAAGAAAGTGAATGTAAGAAGACAACGATTATTCAGCATATTTCTTAAAATGGCACTCCTATTAGTAGGCAGCTCAATCTACATAAAGGCAACCCCCTGCTGAGATTTTGACTGCGCTCAAAAATCCCCTTACCTTGGTGAAAAACTCTCCCAACACAGACAAAGGGACATCAAAGCAAGGTTTATGCTACAGAAAGCTTGGGACAAGGATTATACCTTGCCCAATACTACAGCAGCCAAACCTGATTTCCAGGGAGGTGGTTACAGTGCACAAAGACACAATGTTTTATAAGACCCCACTGAAGAAAAGAAAAACCCGCAGTACTGCAAATTTAATTCCTGGCAAGAGCATTAAAACTTGTGTTGGGCATTTAAGAGCATTTATGAAACTAATGTGGATAACGCTTACCATGGGAATAACTCTGCAAGACGTTGTTTTAATGTTTCCAAAGAACAGCACATTCAGACAAAACATCTCGTCCACTTAAAAAAAAAAACAAGATGTTGCTATCAGTAATGCTTCTGCACTTCGGGGTATTTCACAACAGCAGCCTGCTCCTCACCCTCATGTCTCCCTGGGGATCCGCTGCAAAAAGCCTCCAGGGAAGTTCTCAAGGTTGTGCCCCTCGAGGACGGGGGGGGGGGGGGTTGAGACACACAGGCTCGGGTCAGCACGACCTGGCTCGCTTTGAGAACCAGCGGGAAGCAAGAAGCAGCAGCCAAAACTCTGCAACAAGCTGCTGCAAAGCAGCCTCTTCCTCCTGCACCTTTTCCCCATCGAGGGCAAACTATTTCTCCTGGTGTCCCGGCTGTCCTTGCTGCCGAGCACCTGCCCAGTGCTTGCACAGTAGAGATCGTAGGCTACGGATTGCATCGTCTTCCTCTTTCCTTGCTTCACGTGCACAGAGAAACCCAAGAAGCAGGGGATAATTCAATCTTCCCCCCCTGTACCGGACACCGGTACGTGGAGGGGGACAACAGCACAAGTCTGGCGCTGCAGAGCAGCTGCCCTTACAGAAGCCCTTCCAGACCCTGACTTCAACCGCTGTTCTCGGACACCAGCTACCACCTGCGGAAAACCAACCATGCAGGCGAACTTCAGCCCTCAGCCCATAGGAAAAGGACCAGAATTACCACAACATAAAAGAAATCACTCTTTTTGACCCATCGAAGCAGGACAGTATCAACCAAGCACTACACAGAGTTTTCAGACAAAATTATCTCCCATAAGGAAAAAAAAAAAAAAAAACTCATCTAGAAGGCAATGTCCCCTGCCTTCAGCGCTGACTTTGGCATCCTGGCTCCTTTTCCCAAAGCACAGGGGAAAAAAAGGAAATACGACAATCCCTCTCCAGAAGAAATTCATGCTGCAATTAGAGCCGTAATAAAATATTAAATCAAACCGCTAAAAATAGACGCAGGCTTGCAGACCCAGCTACAAAACTTGGAGATGCTGAAACAAATAAAAGATGATTTGGAGCACGAATGCAGCGCGTCGGAAAATTGTAAGAGAAACGTAATTCTGGGCATGGTTCCCCCGGGAGAGGGATCAGGGAAGATGGGGGATTAAAGAATTTGCAGTGTTGCTAAAAGAGTCGGAAACATTTAGGTACAGTGAAAGTTTTCTCTCCTGTCTCTAAGTAGGAACCATAAACTGTTAAAGAAAGCTGTAAAATGCGCGTGTATCAGGGGGAGGGCTGGAAAAAGCCCTGCTTCACAGCAGAAACACCTCTCCTAAGCTTTCGGTGCTCGCGTGCGAGACAATCTGTATGGAAAAACGTTAGTTGTTTTTTCCTCTACCACACTATTAATATTTGTGCTTGCGTTGGAACGAGCAGACCTTCACGGAACGGGAGGCAGATGCCGCATGCTTCGCCTCTACAAATGATATTCCACTTTGATAAAATAAAGCCGGCAAGGGCCTCGTTTCTCTCACAGAAGTAGAAGACTGCCACGGGAACACCTGGGACGCAGAGAAGGCCAAGGCAGCAGCGACCCAAATACAAATATAGGTACTACCAGGGGATACCTGCTGACTGACACAGGCTAATGGTTCAGAGGGATTTGAGGACACACCGTGCTACCAGCCAGGTATCAGGTATAAAAGCTACCTGTCAATTCCCCCCCCCCCCCCCCCCCTATTTTGCACGCTACAATAGCAGATCCTTCTTCCCGATCTAAAAGGCACCACCTAACAATGGGCGTTAAACTAATCCGACCGAGCACAAACTCCTAGGAGCTTTCAGGTACCTGCACACCGAGCAGGCTCTTTGCGGCACGGAACTGCGCTGAGCACACGCCCCGTCCCAGCGCTTTGCGCTAAAATAATGCCAGCAGCCACCGCCCCTCTCCCAGCAGATTGCCACGAGCATCACCGAGCAGGAGGCTTTTCAAGACAGCTTGGTGGATCTCGAGGCTCAACAACGTTGCCTAAATACCTTTTAGCCTCGCTGGAGGCCGCAGAGCTACCCAGGTCTTCGAAACACGGCGTACGTAACGCACCACTTGCGGATACCGAAGGGCGTGACACGTAAACCGTCCTACCGAGACCAAGCCTTCACCAAGGGGGAAGCCCCCTTACCAGCCGCACTCGACACCAGCCCCCCCACTACAAACTCAGTTCTGACTCCTCTTTCTTTTAACTCTGCCAGAGCTGAGTTAAACCCAGGTTTGCCAACGATGCCCGAGCACCGCCGGCAGACTGCAGCGCCCAACGCCAGCGTTGCAGCACAGGGCCGTGCCATCCGGCCCCGCAGCGCGCCGTGCTACCTCCTGCAGCCACGGAGGCTTTGCTGCAGAGATAATAAATACTTGAAACGGTTCGCAGGCATTAAGTCTTAGCTCTCGCTTCAGGATTTAATAAAATGGGGATAATACTCCGGAGGGGCAGAAAAAGCGACGTGACTTGCAGGCCAGAAAAGGAAGCCAGATGTTAGAGCTGAGGCGAGGACTTACCAGTTCCTATTCTCATTTCTCCGCACAGCGCAGTGAGTCAGAACGCTTTTTAAAAAGATTTACTTTTCTTTTTCAGCTACACACTTTGAGGGGATATCAGGAGGCGGACAGAACCTCAGGCTGCCACACCAGCGGCCCGGCGCTGATGCCGGTGGCGGCGGCACGGGAGCGGGCGCTGCGGGGGGGCGGGGAGGCCCCGCTCCATCTCCGCTCCATCTCGCAGGCCTCCCCGCGGCACGGAGGCGACCTCGTCAAGCACGAGCGCTTCCTGCCTGCCGCAGCGCTGGGGCTGCGCGGCCTTACCGGGTTCACCTCCGTCTCCTCCTGGAAGGCGTCCCCGGCGTTCGCCAGCTTCCCGGCCAGGCAGCAGCAGCCCAAGCTCCAGCTCCAGGCAGCAGGGCCACCGACACGGGCCCGGTTCGGTCAGCCCCCGGGCCACCAGCTCAGCCGCGCGCAGAAAGCGTGGGCTGGTTTGATAATTCAGCAGCAAGCTCCTTGGTAACCACGAGCGCCAGAATAACCTACAGCTCACCAGCACCCTGCCTGGATATTCTGCAATCCAGGCGTACCCGACTCCCTAGCATATGGGAGGCTTAAACCACCGTGGGTTCTCCAAAGGAAGCTTTGAGCATAAGAAAGTGACAGCGCTTACTGCTAAAAAAAAAAAAAAAATGCAAGCTGGTAACGGGGGCTATGAAAGAAAAGCTAGGATGCTGCCGTGAAAAACTTCGAAAGATCCGAGCTACCCACGCCCACTGCCTCCTTCCATCTTTGCGAGTTATATTTGCCTCACGCAGAACAGGGACACGGGCTGTTTTGGGTCCGCTGCTGCTACTCGTGGTGTACGCTTCCCGTTTCGCTACGCACTTGTGAGGCCTAGTGACAACAGGAAAGACGAGCGCCCGGCTTCGTAGCTAGCACCAGTGGCTTCCCGTGCCATTTTAAAGCCCAACGGCTAGCAAAACGGCCTTTCTGGGAAGGAAACCCTATTCCTAAGATATTCTTCTAGCTGCTGGCACAGTACAAGTCCCAGCAAAACAAAGAGTACATGCTGTAGGAGCTAAGTGCCTGCCTCACAGCCCCCCAGGGGAGGTAAGAAGGCACTTGCCGGGTGGCTGCTGGGCTCTGGTGATCACCGCTGATCTCTGAGCTTCACAGCTGAAACCCTTGGGTAGCGGGAGCAGAAAAAGGGCGAAAGAATCAGAGATGAAACAAATGCATGGCTTCTTGGGATGCAAAACACGAGCGTGTTGATGACTAGTTCCACAAATATTTATTCTGAATATTCTTTAGTATCACCTAGAGGAAACCTAAAACTCGACTGGGAAGCACACCAATACTTTTTGGAGCTAGTTATTCTGTGTTTAGAGCCCACGGACTCAACTCACTCCAAAGAAATCCCTTTGAGATGCCCAAATTTTACACTCTTCTCTTTCCCTACAGAGACGTCACGACGCCACCAAGGCTGACGCACACCTTTTCCCCGGAAAGCCACCGCCTGGCAGCTGCACGAGACCCATTTAGCAGAGATGCAGCGCGCGTTAGCAGCCTGGCACGGCACCAGCTTCGGTACCACGACCACAAAGCCTGACGCCAGCCGAGCTGTTCTGTAAGAACTGATACCTCACAAAGCAAAAGACTGATCCGAGCTTCCTGCCAGGCTAAATAGCTTCTCAGTGGTGGCGTAACATTTCTGAGCCATGGGTGGAAGTGGAGCATGCCGAACCGGCACCTGTTTACACCAGGAGCTCCAGAGCCCGCTGCAGTTCCCCCTCGTGCCCTTGATGCCCCTCACACCGCCCTGGTTGTTCTCCTCACTCCTGCCCAGGTGACCAGGCCCTAACTCGCCACCGCCCCTACCGCTTAAACCCTTCCGTTTTAACCCAGTTCAACTGACGAAGCCCGCTCCCACAAGCCTGTATTTTGACAGCGCAGATTAATTACGCTGTAGTTGCTCCCAGTGCGCCTCGCAGGAGCTCATCTTCACGCTTTCCCCACTGTTTCCGGGAAGGAGGGTACGCCGGCAGCAGAACAGGCCCATCTGCAAGCTCCAAGGCAATCAGAACAGAAGGAAAACCCCGCACCGTAGTCACGCGAAGCGTTACAACAGCCAGTTCTGCACTACAGCCCCCTGCCTGCTTCTCACCTCCACACCCAGTACTCGGCTTGTGACCGAACCAAATGTTTGATGTTCAAGGAAGAAAAAAAAAAAAAAAAAGGAAACAAGGGGGGATTCGGCATACATCAGGCTAGAAGCATACGGCTAGAGGAAGGAAAAGGAAGAACTAATCAGTCCTTTTGCCAGCTGCAGTTACTGGTGTGCCCCCTGAAGCACAGAACGCAGTAACCTTGTTCCATAAGCACAGCCACAGCTTGTCACACAGCACGGGCCTACCAAACCCTCAAAATCCAGCCATGGTAGCTACTCATCCTCCTGAAGCAGGTCCTCACAGGTAAAGAGCCCACCTGGTGAACGCGGCCCTTTGCCGTGGCTTCAGCGAAAGCTGCCCCGAGAACTGTGAGTGGCACCTGGCAGCCAAGCCAGGAGCCCGTCCTGAGCAGGCCGGCACGGCGGGTGACGAATTTACAGCTACAAACCGACTTCCTGACAAAAAGGGGCTGAGAAGGCCGAGCCTGCAGCATCTGAGAGCTGAAAATAGAAGGGGTTGAAAACCAGCTCGGTGCCTGCTGCCTTCGCCCGGTGGGACTCTGCGGTGCGGCAGGGCCGGAGGCAGCTCTCTGCTTACTGGGCACCTGCGGCTCCCCTCTGCCAGCCCAACAGGCGCCGCACTCTCAGGTCTCCCTCCGGGCAGGACGAGGGAAAAACAATACAAAAATAGGTAAAATAGTAAGAGAAACAGCCGCTCCTTAACACGGCCCCGGGGGTGCTGAGCACCGCCGCACGCCCCCCGCGGGCAGGCTCCCCCCCGGCACCCCGCAGGGGCTCCCAGGGACCGAACGCTCCTTGCCCGGGGTCTGGGCGGGGAGAAAGGGGGGGAAAAAAAGGCGGGGGGGGGGGGGTGCAGACCGCGGCGGGCTCGGTTGGGCGGACGGCGGAGCGGGACGGGCACCGGGCAGGGTCCGGCGGCGGAGGGCAGGGCGAGCCCGCAGCGGCAGCGGCGGCCCCGGGGCTACAGGCGGCCCCCCGGGACCGCGCCCCCCCCCCCCCCGGCCTTCCCCACCTCCCCCGGGCGCGCACGGAGCGGGCAGGCCCCGGCCCGGCCCCGCAGCGCCGCTGGGCCCCGCCGCCCGCCCCGCACTCACCATGGCTGCCGGTGGCTCCCGCGGGGCGGCTCTAGGCCGGGCGCCGCGCTGCGCTCATGTCACGGGCGGCGGCCATGCAGCGGCCGCGGCCCCCCCGGCCTCCCCCAGCGCCGGGCAGGGCGGCCGGAGGGACGGCCCGAGCGGGGCCGGGCTGCGCGGGGCGCGGGGGCTGGCGGCGGCCCCGGGGCTGCTCCAGGCGCGTCCCGCCGCGCACCGGGAGGCGGCCCTGCCCGCCCCGCCCCGCCCCGCCCACCGGAAGCGGCCGCCGGCCCCCGCCGGCCAATAGGAAGCGAGGAGGAGGTCGAGCCGCGCCTGCGCACGCCGCCGCCGCGCACGCCGCCGCCGCCGCCATCTTGGAGGAGGGCGCGGCGCCTCGCGGCGCGGGGAGGGAGGGGGGGTGGAGCGGAGGGGAGGGTCGCCCCGCCCCCCGAGAGGCTGCGCATGCGCGAGGGGCGCTGCCCGCACGGCAGGAAGGGGCTGTGCTCGCGCGTGTCGGGAGGGGCGGGGCGATGGCGCGGTGGGCGTGGCCTCCCCCGGGACACGCCCCCTCGCGAAGGGCGGGGCCGGCTGCCGTAGGGTACGGGCGTTGCTAGGCAACGGGGGGGGGCAGGCTCGGGCCTAGCCCCGCGCCCCCGGGGCCCCGCCGCTGCCCCCGGCGCCCCTCTCCGCGTGTGCGGGGCCTCGGTGACCCCCAGCTCCGCGCTGCCCGCGGCAGTCACCTCTCCCCCCGGCACTGAGCCTTCTTCCAAGGGCGCTCCCCTGCCCGCTGTGGGAATAAAAATGTCGTTTTTGCACAGAGTTACGTTGGTTAGGGGGAAGGAATGCGGTACTGAGATGTGCCTGCAGCGATGGGAAAGCTTAACAGAGACCTTGTAAAATGCAGGCCACCGGAACCCTTAGAGCAATTAGGCGGAAATCATGGTGTAAGAAACATCACCGCCTCAAAGAGTAAAAAAGTCAAAAGAAATTTGGCTTATAACAGGCCGGCAACTGAAAGCCACGTGTTGTCTGTGAAGCAGCGGGTAGATTGTGAACCCGGATTACCCAGTCAATGGGGAAAGGGGAGAGTCCCGGTCGTTGAGGAAAAAAAACCCACAAGTATATAAACTGTGTTATGGAACTAGTAGACGCGCTCCTGCTTTTGGGACGCCCGCCATTGCAATTGCGAATAAAAACGCTACTTCACTGAGATCCTCGCCTGAGCCTGTGTTACTGGCTACAGAGCGTTTCTCACGCCCATGGCACAGCGTGGGGCACACAGACACCCGCTGCCGGCCGCCTGGTCCGTGCGATAACCACAGCGGCACGGGCCCGGGAGGTCATGGTGGAGATCTGCCTCAGGTGCCCAAACACCTCAGACGCTCCCACACCCTGCTCTTGAAGAGCAATCCTGCTCTTCACCGGGTACAGGGGCCCTGTCGCCGCCCCAGGTGGCTGCTTCCCCTGAGAGCCTTCAGCGAAGGACCTTGCAAGGGAGGCACACGCATACAAGAACACTATCTGCATTTACTGGCTTCGTGCCTGTGTAACTAATTAAATAATGAACAAGGAAGGAAAATCCTCACACCGCAGGTCCTAATCAGCAGCAATCGCAAACAGTTGCCTGGTATCAGAGACCAATCCCAACCCTGCGGGTTTAGTTCAATCCGCTTTGACGCCCTCTGTTTTCTAATGACTGAAGGGGCTGGGAGAGAAGACACAATGTGGAGACCGAGAAGAGGGGCACGGTTAAAACAGGAAATTCAGCCCATCATTACTGCCTTTCAAAATGAAGCCAGGACCAATCAGAGCCTAAAAACAGCGAAGTTAATACAGATCAAAACACTTATGGTTCCCAAAGCCTCCTGTGGCATTTCCCGTTACAAGAGATCGCTGAAACCGGTGGCTTAATAGGCTTTAGAGGGGGGCTGTATACATATGAGGATATTGCAAATGCTTGCAGTTACATTAGAGGATTAAACACAACAGGAGAGGGAGAGAAATAAACCCTCTAGGGGAGTGTAACTAACTGCAAGGCTTAGCAAGAAGATTATGGTTGAATAGTCCGTGTTTTTTCCACTGTCCAATTTCTTCCACTTCCGTGCTTCTAATTGTGGCTGCCTTTCAGCAGCGTGCTGACCCTGCAGCCCCTCATCCTGGGCATTCCCGTGCCGTTCCCTGTTGGTAGAAACCCCATTCTTGTCTTTAAACCGCAGGGCCCTGTGTGGCAGGGCTCATTAAATGCGGGTGAATCCCTCGTGCATAAAGGGCTGGAGACCTGAGCCCTAACCTCGCCTGAGGTTCAGGTGCTGCAGCTCTTCCCAGACCGAGATGTGCAGCACGTGTCCGTGCCCCAGGGTGAAATCTCATCACACAGATTTGCAGCTTTGACATTGTCGGGCTGCTCTGGAGATCACTCTGGTTGCTGTTATGTGCCAGGCACTGCGCTGTCTCCAAAGCCTCTCCAGCGTCTCTGAAAGGTGAGGCCGAGCCCAGCAACGTGCCTGCGTGCGTGTTCACGGAGGCTGGAGCCTCTTACTCCACTGATCGTCACTTTGGGCCACCACAGCTGCACTGGCAGGGGACAGGTATCCATGGAGGCCATTAAAAGGATAATCTCATGATCGTGGTTTGTTATTTTAGCACGTTGTTTGTTGACATGTGCTCCAGCATGCACCTTTCACACCGGGGCGAGCCTCCTGCCTGATGCAAAGCCGCTGCCGTCGCCGCTCCGCTTGCACCTTGCCTCCTGATGCTGTGGAAGTTGCTTCTCCCCGCACTGCATTTTCAGGAGCATTGGGTTTTGTTCTGCCTAACAAAAGAGACTCCAGAAGCGGGAGGGGTTTGGCACACGGACGGCACTGAACAAGCTGGTGGGCACTGAGAGAAAGAAGAAAACTGAGCTGGGCACGGAGCAGGACCCAGAAAGCAGAGAGGAGGAGCGTGTAGCTGCTCTGCCAGTGCTGGAGGAAAGCCTGGGAGGCTGGAGCTGGGCTTCTGCTCCTGGCACAGTTTTTGCCAGCTCTTGCTGGAGGCAGAAGGCCCCAGAGGCGAGAGCTGCCGGCTTTAGCCTTCTGTCAAGGTGCCAAAATGCTGGATCCTTACAGGGAGCTTTTGTCCTGTGTTCCTATTTCCCCTGAAAAATCCAAAGGGCATGCAGCACATTTTAGTACAGGATTTGGGGGACAGTGTGCTCTGAGCTCCAGAAGCTTTTGTCCCTGTTCTAGCAACATCTGCTCCAAGGACAACAAAATATCCTCATGCCTTCAATAGCTGTGGAAATAAAAGGTCTTGCACTGCCCTGGCCGGGGAAACCACTGGCTGTCTGCAGCCCTTATGTTTCAATTTGGGGCTTTTTCATCTTCTGTTTCCTAAAGAGGGAGACAGTAAGGCTCCGACTATGTCCCAGTCAGCCCAAGTTGGGAAAAGCCATCAAACTTTTCTAACTTTATGTCTAAAAAAAACCACAAAAACAAACCAGAAGAAAGGGAAACACCATGGAGCCAAATGGCTACCTCGGGAGGCCAAGGTAACAGAATTTGTGAAAATTGTTCTTAACTGTATGGTTTATCCCTCGGTTATCTTTATTGTAAACATACACAGAAATGCACTAGAACTTGATTTGAAGCCCTTTTGTCAAAGCATCCTGCACAGCTCCAGTCTTCGTTCCAGCCTGTTCAATCACACACTCAAATATTCATTGCAGTTAATTGCTTTATTCCAGTTTTGCAGAGTTTGGGTTTTGCCTCCAGGCTGAGTCTGAGTCTAATTCCAATCCAGCAGCTGTCTACGCCTCTCTTCAAATCCAGCCGGGTATCTGTTTCCATCTTATTGCCGTTTTATTGCTCCTACCACAAACTGAGCTGTAACTCATTCTGAATGCGATGCGTAAATGAGCGTCTTCCTGCACATCCACCCAAGATAATTTCATTGAAAGGGTTAAGCTGTATTTTATAAGTACAATAGAGCAACTTTGAAACGCGAGGGAAAGTTTTGTGTAGGGAACCCCAACCAGTCCCTTTGCTCAGTAAGCTGCTTGGCAATAAGCAGTTTGTTCATTTAGCAAGCTCTAAAATGTACGGCAGGTAAAGGCTCTAAGTGCAAATACCCATGCCCACAACCTCAAAGTACGGTCGTGCGTAATTAATTAAAACCCACAGCCCACTGCTCTGGGGGAAGGTGTGCTCCCCACCGCGGGTTCCTCCTCCTCCAGAAGACCCTCCAAAAAGAAGACACTCGCCTCCAAAACAGCCAGGATGCCCCGAGGCCGGAGGGTTTCCTCTCACTGGAAAGCCCCTGGGGCTATTTGCAGGTTACATCCCTAGGAATTGCTTCCTGGGGCTGGGACCAAACAAGCTCAAGGGTTTGAGACATGACGGGAGGTCAGACAAGCAGGCGTGGGGGGGGTTTGCAGGCAAGGCCCTGCTCCAGCTGGGCTTTGCAGGGCCATCATTTCGTGTGCCACTGCCTCCTCCCCGGCTTTCTTCTGCTGCTGTGCTTGCCACAAGATACGGAGGGGACAGCAGGTATTGGGCTGCCAGTGGCAGGCAGGCACTGTTACGCCTTCCCACGGACCCAAATGTTTTGTTTCCATGGCCAGGGGTTGGATTTGCTGAAGCAGGGGCTTCGTGAGGGCACAGGGTGCAGTGCCAGCCACAGCTGCTTGCGGATACATGGAAGAATTGAGCTTTGTCTGCCGTGTTCTCCTTGGCTGGTGTCTGGAAGAGGTGACGCTATTTCACCTCCACCTTGCTGCTCTGTGATAAGAGGCGCCACTTCTATTCCAGCCGAAGGATGGACTTCGGAGAAAGTTGGGGGCTGTGGCTTTTTTTTTTTTTTTAAACCTACACAAATTTCAGTGCCTTCCCCTGCTTTTCTTCCTAGGCCTCAAAAGCCCAGACGGGCAATGCAGAGAGACATCCGGATCGGCCCTTCTGCACCTCTCCCTGTCCTCAGCCTCCCGTCTTTTGGGGAGGGGACGTGCAGGGGACAGCACAGCCGGGGCTCCACGTGCTGGGTCCCAGCCAGAGACATCCACGGTGGAGCCTGGATCCAGGCAGAGCAGCGCCCGGCTGCTCCATCCCACATCTCCACGGGGGCTGCGAGGAGCTAATGGTTTTTAATAAAAGAGAGGGGTCCCATCAGCCCAGCACCACGCGGCCCCTCCAGAAGCCATTAGGGGCTCCCCAGGGCTGGACACGCTCTCCTCTTCCCTTCCTTGGGAGAGCGGCCCTTTTTTTTCCACATTTCTCCTCTCCGCTGCTCAGCCCATTAGCCGAGACATTAAATTTTAACATTTTCGTCGCTCTGTGCAGCAAGCTGGTGAGTGGGTGCCTGGGTGGGTGCCAGGGCCCTGGGGGAATGGCAGCGGAGGAGGCACCCGCTGCACCCCGCGGGGTGGAGAGGGGCTCCCGATGCCTGCGGGATGCTGGCGCCTGCACCCAGGCAGGGCTGGGGCACGCCGTGCCCTGCAGGAACTGTCCCTCCATGGTGACAAAGGTGACGGCTGTGAGTTAGGGATGAATCGCCCTCCGGGTTTGGTCCTGGGGAGGTTTGCACCGAGGACGGTCCCCGGCACCGATGCCAGGCGGAACAGGAGCAGCCTGCCCGCAGCACAGCCCTCGGTGGCAGGGCCAGGAGCTTTCTGTCCATGAGACTTTAAAATCCATCGATTTTTGCCATTAGGGTGGGAGTGGCTGGGGCAGATGCGCTGCAACCGGAGCGGCGCACTGAATAATTCACGGCGAGAGATGACGAAGCCGATGGCCAGGCTGGGGAAGCCTCCCCACGTCCTCTCGCAGGGACCTGGCCTCTGCTTTTGCCCCAGGGGGTGGGACATGGGCTGGGACGAGGGCCTGGTGCTCCCGGACACCACCACGGCTGCCCTGCCTCGCACCACCAGCACAGCGCTGAGTTTGCCAGGTCTCAGCCGCGGTGCTGGCAAACCCCACGGCACCAGCACGGAGCCCGGGCAGGGCCGGCGGCGGCGGCAGCCGAGGAGTTAATTCCCAGCCTC